>NW_028270155.1:62149122-62749122 GCF_037043375.1 Chiloscyllium plagiosum | reverse complement strand
GGATGGTAGGTATAGGACAGATGTTAGGGGTAGGTTCTTTACTCAGCAAGTTGTGAGTTCATGGAATGCCCTGCCAGTAGCAGTGGTGGACTCTCCCTATTTATGGGCATTTAAGCGGGCATTGGATAGGCATATGGAGGATAGTGGGCTAGTGTAGTTTAGGTGGGCTTGGATCGGCGCAACATCGAGTGTCAAAGGGCCTGTACTGCGCTGTATTCTTCTATGTTCTATGTTCTAGTTGACTGACGCGGGAATTGAACCCAGGTCTCTGGCGCTGTGAGGCAGCAGTGCTAACCACTGTGCCACTGTGCTGCCCACAGTCTATCCTTTTCCATCACTATTTTAAAACTAATAGAATTATGGTCACTGGCCCCAAAGTGCTCCCCCACTGACACCTCAATCACCTGCCCTGCCTTATTTCCCAAGAGTAGGTCAAGTTTTAAACCTTCTCTAGTAGGTACATCCACATACTGAATCAGAAAATTGTCTTGGACACACTTAACAAATTCCTCTCCATCTAAACCCTTAACACTATGGCAGTCCCAGTCTCCATTTGGAAAGTTAAAATCCCCTACCATAATCACCCTATTATTCTTACAGATAATTGAAATCTCTTTAGAAATTTGCTTCTCATTTTCCTGCTGACTATTACAGGGTCTATAATACAATCACAAGAAGATAATCATCCCTTTCTTATTTCTCAGTTCCACCCAAATAACTTCCCTGGATGTATTTCCAGCAATATCCTCCCTCAGCACAGCTGTAATGCTATCCCTTATCAAAAACACACTTCCCCTCCTCTCTTGCCTCCCTTTCTGTCCTTCCTGTAGCATTTGTATCCTGGAACATTAAGCTGCCTTCCCTGTTAGGCCCCTTGCATTGAAATAAATGCAGTTAAATTTATCAGTCCTACCTTGTTCTCTGATTTGTTCCTGCTTGCCCTGACTGTTAGACTCACTTCTTTTCTCAACTGTACCATCTCAAAATGATCTCTTTCCTCACTATGTTCCTGGGTCCCACCCCCCACCTTACTAGTTTAAATCCTCCCAAGCAGCTCTAGCAAATCTCCCTGCCAGTATATTAGTTCCCTTCCAATTTAGGTGCAATCCGTCCTTCTTGTACAGGTCACTTCTACCCCAGAAGAGATTCCAATGATCCAAAAATGTGAATCCCTCCTCCATACACCAGCTCCTCAGCCATGCATTCATCTGCTCTATCCTCCTCTTCCTACCCTCACTGGCTCATATCACTGGGAGTAATCCAGATATGACTTGCCTGAAGGACCTCCTTTTTACATTCCTGCCTAACTTTCTATATTATCCCTTCAGAATCTCATCCTTGTCGTTGGTTCCAATGTGTACAATGACCTCCTGCTTGCTCCTCTCCCCCTGCAGAACATTCTGTACTGTCTTGGAGACATCCTTGATCCTGGCACCATAGAGGCAACACACCATTCTGATTTTCCACTTCTGGCCTCAAAAATATTTGCCTGTGCCTCTGACTAGAGCGTCTCCTAACACAATTGGTCGCTTGGAAACCGGTGTCCCCCTAATTACATTAGAGCCTGTCTTGATACCAGAAACATGGCTGTTCGTGCTACATTCCCCTGAGAATCCATCATCCCCTACATTTTCCAAAACAGCATACCTGTTTGAAATGGGGATAGCCACAGAAGACTCCTCAACTACCTGCCTACCTCCCTTACCTTTCCTAGAGTTAACCCATTTATGTGACGGTATCTGCAACTTTTCTCCCTTCCTATAACTGCCATCTATCACATCCTTTTGCTCTTGTAAATTCCTCATGGCCTCTAACTGTCGCTTCAACTGATCCATTTGATCTGATAGGATTTGCAACCAATCGCATTTACTGCAGATATACTCCTCAGTAACACGTAAACTCGCCCTAAACTCCTACATCCAACAAGAAGACCATATCTCTCTACTAAAGGCCATTTTTGCTTCTTTCAATCTACAGACCCAGAAATAGCACCATCTTATTCGTCTACAAAACACTGCTCCAGGCTAACTTGACACTTATGACTTCAGAGACAGATCTCAATAAAACATATAATCAATAAAGAACCCACTCTACTCATTATTGTAGATCGACAGCAAGGCTATACTTAAAACTATTCACTTATCTGTTTCTGTGCTGTGACCTCTCCCAAACAGGTTCCTTCAAGATCAGGTGTGAATTTCCCTGTTAATTTTCCCATTCACACTCCGATGTCCAGTGATACGTGAATTCAAACAGCAAAGGCAGTAACTGTGCAGGTTCACTGCTGGGTCAGTTAGCAGTATGGGTTTCTCTCTCTCTCTCTCTCTCTGTGCCTCTTTCCCGCACAGATCATGTGCTGCCTATTGTCTGTGTTTCTCTCTTTTAAAAGTGCTGTTGTTTTGACTTTATTTCTCCAAGGTTCCAGTACAATGCAGCAGCTGATAAAACAGTAATTGCTGCTCCTGGAATTCAAGGGAATCACCTCCAACACCTAAAACACCTCAAAAAAGGAGCAGCCTGTTACAACTGGAAATTCTTCCCGTCCTCCATCTTGGATTACCCATAATCCTTGTTAGATTCTGAGACTGATCTCCACAAAATGTTTTCAATGGGGATGTGGGAAGCATTGATATGGTCGATTGTCGAATGAGATGAGATTCAAACAGAATGTTACATTGATGGATCAGCCTCATACAATCAGAGCAAAGGTCGAGGCAGAATGAGAGAGTCTGGTCAAGATGGGAGTCCTTGGACCCTTCAATGTGAGTGATTGGGCCATGGCCATTGTGCCAGTGTGAAAGAAAGATGGATTGTACCCATCTGCGATTAATTTAAGGTCACTATTAACCCAGAACTGTGTGCTGTGCAGTAAAATATACATTAATCAATGAGCTATTTGCTGGAACAAACAAAACCAAAATTGCTGGAGAAACTCAGCAGAACTGGCAGCATCTGTGGACCAAAAACAGAGATATCTACTACAAACCAACCGACTCCCACAGCTACCTGGACTACACCTCCTCCCATCCTGCCCCCTGTAAAAACGCCATCCCATTCTCCCAATTCCTTCGTCTCCGCCGCATCTGCTCCCAGGAGGACCAGTTCAAAATATGTACAACACAGATGGCCTCCTTCTTCAAGGACCGCAATTTCCCCCCCGACGTGGTCGACGGTGCCCTCCACCGCATCTCCTCCACTTCCCGCTCCTCCGCCCTTGAGCCACGCCCCTCCAACCGCCACCAGGACAGAACCCCACTGGTCCTCACCTACCACCCCACCAATCTCCATGTACAGCGCATCATCCGCCGTTACTTCCGCCACCTCCAAACAGACCCCAGCACCAAGGATATATTTCCCTCCCCTCCCCTATCAGCTTTCCGTAGAGACCACTCCCTCCGCGACTCCCTTGTCAGATCCACACCCCCCACCGACCCAACCTCCACTCCCGGCACCTTCCCTTGCAACCGCAGGAGGTGCAACACTTGCGCCCACACCTCCCCCCTCACTTCTCTCCAAGGCCCCAAAGGAAACTTCCATATCCGCCACAGATTCACCTGCACCTCCACCCACATCATCTACTGCATCCGCTGCAGCCGGTGTGGTCTCCTCTATATTGGGGAGACAGGCCGCCTATTTGCGGAGCGATTCAGAGAGCACCTCTGGGCCACCCGGACGAACCAACCCAACCACCCTGTAGCACAGCATTTCAACTCCCCCTCCCACTCCACCGAGGATATGCAGGTCATTGGACTCATCCACCGCCAAACCACAAAAGCGCGACGGTCGGAGGAGGAGCGTCTTATCTTCCGACTGGGAACCCTCCAACCACAGGGGATGAACTTGGACTTCACCAGTTTCTTCATCCCCCCTCCCCCCACCTTGTCTCAGCCGAATCCCTCCAGCCCGGCACCGCCTTCCTGACCTGCAGTCTACTTCTTGACCTCTCCGCCTCCATCCTACTCCGACCTATCACCCTCACCTTGACCTCTTTCCACCTATCACATTTCCAACGCCCCTCCTCCAAGTCCCTCCTCCCTACCTTTTATCTTCTCCTGCTGAACACTCTCTGCTCATTCCTGAAGAAGGGCCTGTGCCCGAAACGTCGAATCTCCTGTTCCCTGGATGCTGCCTGACCTGCTGTGCTGTTCCAGCAATAAAGTTTCAACAAAAACAGAGATAGCCTTTCGAGTCCCTTGATCCTTCTCCAGAACTGACAGCAGGTGGGAAAGGGTGGTATTTATGCTGGGGACAGGGGTGGTGGAGGGGTGGGGTGGGGAGGAGAGCTTGGAGTTAGTGGATGGGTGGAGACAGGGCCGAGAGAGCGAGAGAGAGAGAGAGAGAAAATGTCAGTCAACAACAGGATTGATTACAGTAAGCCAAGAATAAGAGAAGCCAGAGAGATGACAGTGGGGACTTCAAGTCGGTGAGAATGGGTTTGCTGTTTTCCTCTTCCTCGTGTGCTGAAAGCAACCCATTCCATGACAGGATCTGGGGTGTGTGGGACTCAGTAACAGAAAGGGAAGGAGGTGTTCATGCTGTAAAATTATTAAACTGGAGACTGAGTCCTGAAGGCTGTAAGGTCCCCAAGCAGACGATGAGATGCTGTTCCTCCAGTTTGTGTTGAGCCTCACTGTAACAGGCCTGAGACAGAAACGTTAGGATGGGAATGCAGTGGTGTGTTGAAGTGGCAGGCAACTGGAAGCTCAGGGTCACTTTTGCCGACAGCACATCGATGTTCCACAAAGCGGGAACCCAAAGGCTCTTTCAATTATCTTTGCCAAACAAGTTGAATACAAATAGTCATGAGATGGACATCTTTGACATTGAACAAATAGAGAACATTCTGGAAATGGCAGGATACATTAAGACGTGCACCAGTAATGATCCACTGTTATCAAAAGTGACGGATGTGTTGTTTTGTGGTAAATTCACAGGAACAACACCAGAACTGAAGCCATATGTCTCACAGAAGCTACAACTATCCATACAAGCAGAATATCTTCTCTGGGGAGTGTGGGTCACCATTCCAACACAGTTAGGGAAATGTGTGTTAAATCAACTACATGAAGGCCACTGTGGCATTGTCAGAACAAAGGAGACAACCAGAAACTAATTTTGGGACCAGGGCTCGACTCTGAAATTGAGGAGAAGGTGGGAATATGTGCTGCTCGTACAAGAGCCTCAACCGACATCCATTAGTGCCTTACCCCCATGGGAATGGCTGGAAAGGTCATGGGAAAGAATCCATATTGACCACACCCAGACCTTTCGAAGGTCATTTGATTTGCTGGAACCACCCATTACAGAGGACATTGTTGATGGGAAACAGCAGAATCAGGGTTTCCAATGAGAGAACAAGGGCAAACACTGGGTTTTACAAAAAGCTCAACAAGTGTTGGTGAGGAATTATACCACTGGTGTGAGGTACATACCGGCCATCATTATAACACAGACTGGACCAGTTTCCTGCACTGTACAGACGACAGATGATGTCATATGAAGATCAACACTTGGCAACCTGAACAAATGTGTCAGAAACAACATTGTTTGAAGATCCACAAACAATTTTGCCAAATAAAGACCTGGATATCCCTGAGGACAGAGCAGTAACTTAAATATCTGATGGTGACAATACCTTAGTGAAGAGACCACAACATTGTGCAAAACCTCTGAACATTAATTCATCTCAGGAAAAGACAACAACTGATGTTTCTCCTCGGTTACATTAACTACTCTCCAATCCATAGGAACTGTTCCAGAGTTGAGAGGATTATGGGAGATAACCTCGAGCACATCTGTTATTTCCAGGGCCACATTCTAAACCTCTCTGTGATGAAGGTTATCAGGCCCTGGGATTGATCTACCTTTTCTCCGATCTGCTTCCCCAATACCATTTCCATAAGAAGACTTCTTCCTTTCAATTCCTCCTTTCCATTTGTCCTTGTGTCCCCCATCTTTTGGGAAGTTGTATGTTTTCTTTCTTTGTGAAGACGCAACTAAAGTATGTCATTAATTGGTCTGCCACCTCTTTGTTTCCTATTATAGGTTCTCTTGTTCCTGACTGCAGGGGACCTATATTCATGTTAATTAATCCTTTTTCTCTTAACATACTCAGAGAAGCTTCGACTATGAGCTTGTATGTTTCCTTTAAGATTACTCCCATACTCTGTTTTGCCCCTCTTAATCTGTCCCTATTTCTCCCGTTGCAAGGGCCAAAGGTCTTTCCAATCCTCTGGTCTTTGTTTTTCTGGCCAATTTGGATGTGCCTTCCTCAGGTTTAATACTCTCCCTAATTTCCCTGGTTAACCAGGGCGTTACACGGTTCCTGTTTTAATTCCATTCCAGAAATTAATACATTTTGCTGTTTGTCTGTGTAAATGTTTGTCATTGCCTAACCACTACCATCCCTTTAAATAACAATCCCCAAATTATCATGGTCAGCTTGTATCTCAGACCATCATAGTCTCTTTTATGTAAATTCAGGGCCACAGTCTCAGAAACAACTATATCCCTCTCCATCTTAATGAAGAATTTTACCCTCTTGTCGTCACTCTTTCTGAACGGCCTACATAAAACTAGAGTCACAGAGTCACAGAGATGTAGAGCATGGAAACAGACCCTTCGGTCCAACCCGTCCATGCCAACCAGATATCCCAACCCAATCTAGTCCCACCTGCCAGAACCTGGCCCATATCCCTCCAAACCCTTCCTATTCATATACCCATCCAGATGCCTTTTAAATGTTGCAATTGTACCAGCCTCCACCACTTCCTCTGGCAGCTCATTCCATACACGTACAACCCTCTGTGTGAAAAGGTTGCCCCTTAGGTCTTTTTATATCTTTCTCCTCTCACCCTAAACCGATGCCCTCTAGTTCTGGACTCCCTGACCCCAGGGAAAATACTTTGTCCATTTATCCTATCCATGCCCCTCATGAGTTTGTAAACCTCTACAAGGTCACCCCATAGCCTCTGACACTCCAGGGAAAACAGCCCCAACCTATTCAACCTTGCAACATCCCCGCAAATCTTTTCTGAACCATTTCAAGTTTCACAACATCTTTCCAATAGGAAGGAGACCAGAATTGCATGCAATATTCCAACAGTGGTCAAACCAATGTCCTGTACAGCCGCAACATGACCTCCCAACACCTGTAGTCAATACTCAGACCAATAAAGGAAAGCATACCAAACACCTTCTTCACTATCCTATCTACCTGCAACTCCACTTTCAAGGAGCTATGAACCTGCACTCCAAGGTCTCTTTGTTCAGCAACACTCCCCAGGACCTTACCATTAAGTGTATACCATTAAGATTTACTTTCCCAAAATGCAGCACCTCACATTTATCTAAATTAAACTCCATCTGCCACTTCTCAGCCCATTGGCCCATCTGATCAAGATCCCATTGTAATCTGAAGAATTCCTGAAGAAGGGTTCATGCCCGAAACATCGATTCTCCTGCTCCTTGGATGCTGCCTGACCTGCTGCGCTTTTCCAGCAACACATTTTCAGCGCATTGTAATCTGAGGTAACCTTCTTCACTGTCCATGATTTCCCACGCACAAAGCCATGTTGACTACCCCTAATCAGTCTTTGCCTTGCCAAATACATGTACATCCTGTCCCACAGGATTTCCTCCAACAAAGTGCCCACCATCGACATCAGGCTCACTGGTCTGTAGTTCCCAGGCTTGTCTTTACCACTTCTCTTAAACAGTGGCACCGCATTAATCAACCTCCAGTCTTCCAGCACCTCACCTGTGACTATTGATGATACAAATATCTCAGCAAGAGGCCCAGCAATTTCTTCCCTAGCTTCCCACAGAGTTCGAGGGTACAACTGTTCAGGTTCTGGGGATTTAGCCACTTTTATGCATTTCAAGACATCCAGCACTTCCTCCTCGGTAATATGGACACTTTACAAAATGTCACCACCTATTTCCCTATTCTGTAACTTCCACGTCCTTTTCCACAGTAAACACTGATGCAAAATACTCATTTAGTATCACCCCATCTCCTGCTGCTCCACATAAAGGCTGCCTTGCTAATGTTTGAGGGTCCCTATTCTGTCCCTCGTTACCCTTTTGTCTTTAATGTATCTGTAAAAACCTTTTGGTTCCCATTTTCCAGCCGTCCCGTTACCTGCGAACATCTGCGCACAAACAGTGTTTGAAAGTTCTTTCCTCATACAGTCAAAATTCACCTTCCTCCAACTTGGAACTTCAGCTTTTAGATCTGGTCTATCTCTTTCCATTACTCTTTTAAAATTAATAGAATTATTTTCGATGGCCCCAAAGTGCTCCCCCACTGACACCTCAGTCACCTGCCCTGTCTTATTTCTCAAGAGTAGGTCAAGTTTTGCACCTTCTCCAGTGGGTACAACCACATACTGAATCAGAAAGTTTTCTTGTACACACTTAACAAATTCCTCTCCATCAAATCCCTTAACCCGATGGCAGTCCCAGACTCTGTTTGGAAAGTTAAAATCCCCTCCCATAACCACCCTATTATTCTTACAGATAATTGAGATCTCCTTACAAATTTGTTTGTCAAATTCCCTCTGATTATTAAGGGGTTTATAATACAATCCCAAAAAGGTGATCATCCCTTTCTTATTTCTCAGTTCCACCCAAATAACTTCCCTGAATGTATTTCTGGGAATATCCTCCCTCAGTACAGCTGTAATGCTATTCCTTATCAAAAAGGCCACTTTCCCCCTCCTCTCTTGCCTCCCTTTCTGTCCTTCCTGTTACATTTGTATCCTGGAAAATTAAGCTGCCAGTCCTGTCCATCCCTGAGCCATGTTTGTGTAATTGCTGTGATATCCCAGTCCCATGTTCCTAACCATGTCCTGAGTTCATCTGCTTTCCCTGTTAGGCCTCTTGCATTGAAATAAATGCAGTTCAATTTATCAGTCCTACCTTGTTCTCTGCTTGTTCCTGCCTGCCCTGACTGTTTGACTCACCTTTGATCTCAACTGTACCAGTCTCAGATTGAAATCTTTCCTCACTATCTCCCTGGGTCCCACCCCTTTACCATACTAGTTTAAATCCTCCCGGGCAGCTCTAGCAAATCTTTCTGCCAGTATATTTGTCCCCTTCCAATTTAGGTGCAATCCTTCTTGTACAGGTCACCTCCACCCCAAAAGCGCTTCCAATGATCCAAAAATGTGAATCTTTCTCCCATACACCAGCTCCTCAGCCATGCATTCATCTGCTCTAACCTCCTATTCCTGCCATCACTAGCTTGTAGCACTGGGAGTAATCCAGATATTACTACTCTCGAGGACCTTCCTTTTAAATTCCTGCCTAACTCTCTGTAATCTCCATTCAGAATCTCAACCTATTCCCTTCCTGTGTCATTGGTTCCAATGTGTACAATGACCTCCTGCTGGCCCCTCTCCCCCTGCAGAACATTCTGCACCCTCTCTGAGACATCCTTGATCCTGGCACCAGGAAAGCAAAGCACCGTTCTGATTATTTTGCTGCTGGCCACAGTTACGTCTGTCTGTACCTCGGACTAGCGAGTCCCCTAAGACAATCGATGGCTTGGAACCCAACGTACCTCCCATTACATTCGAGCCAGTCTCAATACCAGAAACTTGGCTGTTCATGCTACATTCCCCTGAGAATCCATCACACTCTACATTTTCCGAAACAGCATACTTGTTTGAATTGGGGATAGCCACAGAAGACTCCTGCACTATCTGCCTACCCCTCTTACCTTTCCTGAACCCATTTATGTGACTGTATCTGAGACTTTCCCCCCTTCCTATAACTGCTTCCATCACATTCTCTCGTTCTTGTAAATTTCTCATTGCCTCTAACTGCCTCTCCAACTGATCCATTAGATCTGATAAGATTCACAACCAATGGTTTTTATTGCAGCTATGATCCTCAGTAACCCATAACCTCTCCCTCAACTCCCACATCCGACAAGAAGAGCATATCACTCCACTAAGGGCCATTTTTGCTTCTTTCAAGCTGCAGACTCAGAAAATAGCACTGTCTTATTCCTCTACAAAACACTACTCCAGGTTAAATTAATACTTATGGCTTATATGTTAAGTTTCATCAAGAGACAGCTCACTAAAACATATAATCAAGAAAAAATCCACTCTACTCATTACTGCAGACTTCTTTTAAAGCCACTCTTAAAACATTCCCTTATCTGTTTCTGTGCTATCACCTCTCCCAACAGGTTCCTCCAAGATCAGTTGTGAATTTCACTGTTTTTTTGATTTTCCCAGGGGCACCTCACTGTCCACGATACATAGATTCATCAGCAAAGGCAGTAACTGCTAACTCTGTCAGTTAGTAATGTGGGTTTCTTTCTTTCTTTCTCTCTCTCTCTCTCTCTCTCTCCTGTACTGACCTCACCATGTGCTTCCTTTCTCTGTTTTTCTCCCTTTTAAAAGTGCTGTAGTTTTGACTTTTCTCCAAAGTTCCAAAACAGTGCAACAGCATTTAAAACAGAAATTGCTGCTCCTGGAATTCGAGGAAATCACCTCTAATACCTAAAACACCTCAAAAAAGGAGCAGCTGTTACAGCCAGATATTTTTCCCATCCTCCATCTTGGATTACCCAGAATCACTAAATTTTCAATTATTCCTTCCTGATTACACAAACCCAGTCAGGGATGGCCTTTTCTCTCGTTGGTACCTCAAAGTATTGATTTATAAAACTAACCCGTACACCACCAAGAGTTCCTCCTCTCTGCTGTTTCTAATGGATTTGATTTGGCCAATCTATATGCAGATTGAAATAGCCCATAATTACAGCATTACCTGTATTACTTATGTCTCTAATTTCCTTTTTAATGCCTTGCCCAACATTACTACCACAGTTTGGGGGTTGATATTCCAACTCCCACTACCATTCCCTGCCCCCTGGTGTTTCTAAACCCATGCAGATTCTACTTCACAAGAGCTATTCTCGGGCAGCACGGTGACACAGTGGGGAGCACTGCTGTCTCAAAGTGTCAGGGACCCGGTATCAATTCTAGCCTTTGGGTGACTGTCTGTGTGGAGTTTGAATGTTCTCCCAGTGTCTATGTGGGTTTATGCCAGGCGCTATCCAAGGATGTACAGGTTAGGTGGATTGGCCACGCTAAAAACATTGCCTTACAGTGCCCAGGGATGGGTAGGCTCGGTGGGTTAGCTGTGGCAAATGTGAACTGACTGGGATAGGGTGGGATGCTTTTCACAAGGTTGGTGCAAACTTGATGGGCTGAATGGCCTCTATCTGCACTGTCACAGGCTTATTGTAATATCTTTCTTCACAATCACAATTTCCCTTTTAATCAGCCGTGTTACTGTCCCTTTTCTTTTTGTCTGTCCTTTATAAAATCTGAAAACTTGTGGTAATTCAGGTCCTATTCCTGGTCACCCTGCAGCCACATCTCTGTAATACCCACTATATCATATCCACTCTGATCTATTTGTGTGACAAATTTATCTGTTTTATTGAGAATGATTGTACATTAAGGCACAAGGCCTTAAGGCTTCCATAGTTCTGTTCACTGTGGCCCTGCTCAATTCTAGCCCTTGTAATCTGTGCCCAGCATCATTCTAACCTCCCATTCTCTTTTCTGATTTAATCCGTATTTCAGTGCCATCCATCTCTCTGTATAGAGTTTCATCCCCTTGGCGTATTAGTATAAATCTTCCTGACTGCACTCACCAATATATTCCCGAGTTCCAGTCCTGTCCAGGTACTACACATCCAGGTTGTCATTATGACACCTCCCCCAGAAAAGGGCCCAATGCTCCAGCAAACTGAAACCCTCTCCCATGTACCATCTTTCCAGTCTGATATAACCTGCTTTTTCTACTCTGATATGCACAGAGCATTGGCAGTAATCCCGAGATCACTGTTTTTGAGGTCCTACTTTATAACTTGCTTCCTAAATCCCTGTATTCTGTTTGTAGGACATCATCCCTTGTCTTACCCATGTCATCGGCACCAATGTCTACCACGGCCAATGGCTGTTCACCCTCTCACTTCAGAATGTCCTGTAGCCACACTGAGACATCCTTCACCCGAGCAGCCGGGAGGCAACATACCGTCCTGGAGTCTGGTTTACAGCCCCAGGACCATCTATCTGTTCCCCTTATTACTGAATCACCTCTGACAACAACCCTGCTCATTTTCCTCCAGGGGGTAGGCCTCCAAATCCTCAAATCATAGAAACTCGACAGTGTGGAAACAGGCCATTTTGCCCAAGAAATCCACACTGACCCTCCGAAGAGTAACCCAGCCAGACCATTCCCCTACCCGACTGGTCTCCATTTACTCCTCACTAATACACCTAACCAACACATCCCTCAACACTTTAGCATGGCCAATTCCCCAAACCTGCATATCTTTGGACTGTGGAGGAAACCAGAGCACCCGAAGGGGACCCACATAGACACAGAGCGAATGTGCAAGTCGCCCGAGGCTGGAATTGAACCCGGGGCCCTGGCGCTGTGAGGCAGCAGTGCTAACCACTGAGCCACTGTGCCACTCTGAGGGACAGACACTGGGAGTGGAGTCAGCACTGGACCCCGTGGGGGAGGGGCACGGAGCAGTGAGTATAAATGTTGGCCACTGGGATAAAGGCACAGGGCCCAGTATTGGCTCCACTCTCCATGCCCCTCCCCCACAGGGCCCAGTGTTGGCTCCACTCCCTATGCCCCTTCCCCACAGGGCCCAGTGTTGGCTCCACTCCCTGAGCCCCGCCCCCACAGGGCCCAGTGCTGGCTCCACTCCATGTGCCCCTCCCCCACAGGGCCCAATGTTGGCTCCACCCCCTGTGCTCCTCCCCCACAGGGCCCAATGTTGGCTCCACCCACTGTGCCCCTCTTCCACAGAGCCCAATGTTGGCTCCACTCCCCATGCCCCTCCCGCACAGAGCCCAGTGTTGGCTCCACTCCCCATGCCCCTCCCCCACAGTGTTGGCTCCACTCACTGTGCCCCTCCCTCACAGGGTCCAGTGCTGACTCCCCACAACATCCTCCTCCTCAACAGGATCCAGTGCTGACTCCAGTCCTTGTCCCCCTCCCCCAAAGGGCCCAGTGCGAACTCCACTCCATGTGCCCCTCCCCGACAGGACACAGTGCTGACTCCACTCCTTGTCCCCCTCCCCCAGAGGGTCCAGTGCTGACTACAATCCCCATGCTCCTCCCACACAGGGGTTGGCATTGACACCCCATGCCATCCTGCTCTAAGGTTGTCACTGGGGTAAAGCAGTCTGAACTGTTTGGTGGAATGCCCAGCACTAGAGGAAGAAGCCAATGATCATCTCCAGTCTGCCAGCATAAGTCCCACCATCTTCTCTCAAATACCTCATACTCACGCTGTGCTCACTCTGGGTCCCCAATCAAGTTTCCCTGCCATCGGGCTTGTTGGTGAGTTTGGTGAGATGGCAGTCTGACTGTTAATGAGCTGGTCTGGGTTACGAACCTGTTGTTTGACCATCAGTTGGTAACTCCTCGCTGCCTAGTGAGAAACTTGCCATGCTGCTTGTGAAAAGATGGTGTGAGTTGCTCCTGATGTTGAGATGGGCCTCACTGCACATGTCACCCAATTCTGTCACACAGCTCACCATAACACTCGCTGCTCAGACCCCGATACGATGCTGCCCATTACATTTGATCCCCACATCCACATCATTGGTTTAGATTGTGAACAGCAGTGATGCAAACACTGATCCTTGTGGGACCTCACTGGACACAGGCTGCCATCTTCAGAGTGACCCATTTATTCCAACTCTGTTTTCTGGCAGGTAACCAAGTCCCAATCCCCACAGCAGGACCTTTCTCCCAGTCCCTGGTGCTCGAAGTGTGTTTCCCAACCTCCTGCTTGGGGCCTTATGAAAATCCAAGTACATCCCATCCTCCTGTTCTCCATTATCTACGTTACAAGTAATAGCTTCAAAAATCTCCAACAGATTTGTCAAACATGATTTCCCTTTCACACATCCGTGTGGACCCTGTCCAAACTAATGTTATTTTCAAAGTATTCAGTTATCACAAACGTGCAAATCGATTCTCGTATTTTCGCTCCTCCTGGTCTAACGCTAACAGGTTTGTAGTTTCCTGTTTTCTCTCTTTCTCCCTTCTTCATTGTTGGGGAATATATTTCTGAGTGGTTTCAGCTACTGCTTGGATAACAGTGGTGAGGATTGTGGGAATGATGGTGTCAGGGAAAGGTTACTAGACGAGTCATCCAGAGGCCTCAGTCAATGCAGGATGTGGGTTTAAATCCCAGTGCAGATGTGAAAATTAAATCCAATTAATTAACAAATACATTTGGAGCCAAAAGCTTGTCCCAGTAATGGTGACCATGGAACTATCAGGTTGTCACTAATGCTGTTCAGGGAAGGAAATCTCCCATCATTCCCCAGTCATCTGTGAAAGTGAAGGTCATCAATCATCTGTGAAAGTGAAGGCCATGGTGTTAATGTCAATATCAGCCGGCATTTGCAAAGGAATAGACAAACAGGCTGGGTCAGACAGATTATTAATCAGTCAGGAATCAAGGGTATCAGGGAAAAGGCAGGAAAGTGGAGTTGAGGATTATCAGACCAGCCATGATCACATTGAATAGTGGAACAGACTTGATGAGCTGAATGGCTTCCCTTCGCTCCTCCATCTTATGGTCTTAGTTTAACCACAAAACATGAGTCAAATAAGAGATGAGCCATCACCCACCCAGTGCCAAGGGGCGGCTCCACACGGAAACAGATGAGAACGAGCTGCTCCTTTTTGGCTGGAGAATGGAAGGATGGTGACACCAGAAAAAGTAATGGCAAAACTTTAAGGAGCTGGAGGAAAATACCCCGAGTTTCTGAAACACTGGAAATTGCAAATGGTGAAGCATATCCCAACCCAATTACTGAGTGCAGTGGGATGTCCAGTGGGCACCCCCCTGTGTACTAAAGTGGAACAGGCCGGATTGTTCAGTTTGTGATGAAAGGTGTGTGATGACGGAGCTTAATCTGTGTAGGTAATGTCTACTCCTCTGCCAAGTTAAAAAATCATGCAACACCAGGTTATAGCCCAACAGGTTTATTTGGAAGCACTAGCTTTTGGAGTGCTGCTCCTTATCAGGTGGTTGTGGAGTATAAGGGATTTTCAGAATGTTTCATGGATTCATGCAGCATTTGAGCAAAGTACAATGTAATTCTGCTGGTACAAATTACACCACAAATGTATGTGTGTTTGTATGTGTGTGAGTGTGACTGTAAAAGGGTATAAGTCTGTGAGAGGGTGCGTGTGAAGGTGGGAGTGTGGGAATGTGCAGAATTACATTTTACTTTGTAATTTATTAAAATGTTGTTCTGCAAGTACAAATTACCTCACAAACTTACATGTATGTGTGTGTGAGTGTGTGTGTGCGATGGTGGGGGGAACGGGTGTGTGCGAGGGGGTATGAGTGGCTGTGAGAGAGAGTGTGTGTATGTGTGGGAGTGTGACTGTAAAGGGATATAAGTCTGTGAGAGGGTGTGCAGGAGGGTGGGAGGGTGGGAATGTGCACAGTTACATTTTATTTTGCTCAAAAACTGCATGAATCCCTGTACAATTCTGGAGATCCCTTTTTGAGAAATAGAATCACTGTGAACATTGGGCACAGACAGCCTCACACAGGGCACCTCACACCTTCAATGCATTATCTGGGCGAGCATGGCACCTATTGTTAAAGTTCACTTGAGAATATAATTTTTAAAAAGTTCTGGAATTTACATCTGAAAGAATTGAAACCAACAAGTCATTCTAAAATGAGAGACTTAACAAACCATCCAGGTCTTTTTCAATATATAATGTCAGTGACATCACACTGTAAACTTTTGCTATAAATTCTGTGTCTTACGATCTTATGCTCCACAAGCACCTGATGAAGGAGCAGCGCTCCAAAAGCTAGTGCTTCCAAATAAACCTGTTGGACTATAACCTGGTGTTGTGTGACTTATTTAACTTGACAGAGGGGTAGACGTTGACTACATGGATTTTTAGTGAGGCCTTTGACCAGGTTCCACATGGCAGACCAAATTAGTAGAGTCATAGAGTCATAGAGATATACAGCACGGAAACCCATCCTTCAGTCCAACCCGTCCATGCTGACCAGAAATCCCAAACCGATCTAATCTCACATGCCAGCAGCTGGCCCATAACTCTCCAAAACCTTCCTAATCATATACCCATCCAGATGCCTTTTAGATGTTGCAATTGTATTAGCCTCCAACACTTCCTCTGGCAGTTCATTCCATACACATACCACTCTCTGAGTGAAAAAGTTGCCTCTTAGGTCTCTTTTATATCTTTCCCCTCTCGCCCTAAACCTATGCCCTCTAGTTCTGGACTCCCCCAACCTTGGGAAAAGACTTTGTCTATTTCTCAAATCCATGCCCCTCATGATTTTATAAACTTCTATAAGGTCACCCCTCAGCCTCTGACGCTCCAGGGAAACAGCCCTAGCCTATTCAACCTCTCCCTATACCTCAAATCCTCCAACTCTGGCAACATCCTTGTAAATATTTTCTGAACCATTTCAAGTTTCACAACATCTTGCTGATAGGAAGGAGACCAGAATTGCATGCAATATTCCAACAGTGGCCTAACCAATGTCCTGTACAGGCGCAACATGACCTCCCAACTCCTGTACTCAATACTCTGACCAATAAAGGAAAGCATACCAGACACCTTCTTCACCATTCTATCTACCTGCGACTCCACTTTCAAGGAGCTATGAACCTGCTCTCCAAGGTCTCTTTTTTCTGCAACACTCCCTTGGCCTTTACCATAAAGTATATAAGTCCTGCTAAGATTTGCTTTCCCAAAATGCAGCACCTCACATTTATCTAAATTAAACTCCATCTGCCACTTCTCAGCCCATTGGCCCATCTGGTCCAGATCCCGTTGTAATCTGAGGTAATCTTCTTCCCTGTCCACTACACCTCCAATTTGGTGTCATCTGCAAACTTACTAACTGTACCTCTTACGCTCACATCCAAATCATTTATATAAATGATGAAAAGTAGTGGACCCAACATTGACCCTTATGATACTCCAATGGTCACAGGCCTCCAATCTGAAAAACTACCCTCCACCACCACCCTCTGTCTTCTACCTTTGAGCCAGTTCTGTATCCAAATGGTGAGTTCTCCCTATATTCCAAGAGATCTAACCTTGCCAACCAATCTCCCATGGGGAACCTTGTCGAATGCCTCACTGAAATCCATATAGATCACATCTACTACTCTGCCCTCATCAATCCTCTTTGTTATTTCCTCAAAAAACCCAATCAAGCTTGTGAGACATGATTTCCCTCGCATAAAGCCTTGTTGACTATCCCTAATCAGTCCTTGTGTTTCCAAATACATGAACATCCTTTCCTCAGGATCCCCTCCAACAATCTGTCCACCACTGACGTCAGGCTCACTGATCTATAGTTCCCTGGCTTGTCCTTACCACCCTTCTTAAACAGTGGCACCATGTTAGCCAACTTTCAGTTTTCTGGCACCTCACCTGTGGCTATTGATGACACAAATATCTCAGTAAGAGGCCCTGTTATCACTTCCCTAGCTTCCCACAGAGTTCTAGGGTACACTTGATCGGGTCCTGGGCACTTGTCCACCTTTTTACATTTCAAGACATCCAGCACTTCCTCCTCTGTAAAATGGACATTTGTCAAGATGTCACCATATATTTCCCTACATTCTATATCTTCCATGTCCTTTTCCACAGTAAACACTGATGCAAAATACTCGTTTAGTATCTCCCCCATCTCCTGCGGCTCCACACAATGGCCACCTTGATGATCTTTGAGGGGCCCTATTCTCTCCCTAGTTACCCTTTTGTCCTTAATGTATTTGTAAAAACCCTTTGGATTCTCTTTAACTCTATTTGCCAAAGCTATCTCATGTTCCCTTTTTGCCCTCCTGATTTCTCTCAAGTTTACTCCTATTGCCTTGATACTCTTCTAAGGATTCACTCGATCTATCCTGTCTATACCCTACATATGCTTCCTTCTTTTCCCTAACCAAACCATCAATTTCTTTAGTCATCCACCATTCCCTGCACTTACCAGCCCTTCCTTTTCCCCTGACAGGAATATACTTTCTCTGGACTCTCATTATCTCATTTCTGAAGGCTTCCCATTTCCCAGCCGTCCCTTTACCTGCAAACATCTGCGCACAAACAGCAGAAAGTTCTTGCCTAATACTTTCAAAATTGGCCTTTCTCCAATTTAAAACTTCAGCTTTTAGATCTGGTCTATCTGTTTCCATCACTATTTTAAAACGAATACAATTATGGTCGCTGGCCCCAAAGTGCTCCCCCCTGACACCTCAGTCACCTGCCCTGCCTTATTTCTCAAGAATCGGTCAAGTTTTGTACTTTCTCTCGTAGGTGCATCTACAGACTGAATCAGAAAATTTTCTTTTACACACTTAACAAATTGCTCTCCATCTAAACCCTTAACACTATGGCAGTCCCAGTCTACATATGGAAAGTTAAAATCCCCGACCATAACCACCCTATTATTCTTACAGATAACTGATATCTCCTTAAAAATTTGTTTTTCAATTTCCCTCTGACTGTTAGGGGCTCGATAATACAATCCTAATAAGGTGATCATCCCTTCCTTATTTCTCAGTTCCACCCAAATAATTTCCCTGGATGTATTTCTGGGACTATCCTCCCTCAGTACAGCTGTGATGCTATCCCTTATCAAAAACGCCACTCCCCCTCCTCTCTTGCCTCCCTTTCTGGTCTTCCTGTCGCATTTGTATCCTGGAACATTAAGCTGCCAGTCCTGTCCATCCCCGAGCCACATTTCTGTAATTGCCATGATATTCCAGTCCCATGTTCCTAATCATGCCCTGAGTTCATCTGCCTTCCCTGTTAGGCCTCTTGCATTGAAATAAATGCAGTTTAATTAATCAGTCCTACCTTGTTCTCTGCTTTGTTCCTGCCTGTCCTCTCTAATTGACTCACTTTTGTTCTCAACTGTATCAATCTCAGATTGAAGTCTTTCCTCACTATCTCCCTGGGTCCCAACCCGACCTTAAAATTTGATCACATGGGATTCAGGGTGAACTTGTCAATTGGATACAAGATTGGCTTCATGGTAGGAGACAGTGAGTGGTGGTGGAGGGTTGTATGTCAGACTGGAGGTCTGTAACCAGCAGTGTTCCACAGGGATCAGCACTGGGCCCACTGTTATTTGTCATTGATATAAATGATTTAGATGAGAATATAGGAGGCAGGGGCAGTAAATTTGCAAATGACACCAAAATTGGTGGTGTTAGAGACAGTGATGACGATTATCTGAGATTATAAATGGATCTTGATCAATTAGGCCAATGGGCTGAGGTGTGGCAGATCGAGTTTAATTTGAATAAATGTCAGGTATTGCATTTTGGTAAAACAAACAGGGGCAGGACCTACACAGTTAATGGTCGGGCCTGAGGGAATGTTGTAGAACAGAGAAACCTCAGGGTTCAGGTACATAGTTCATTGAAAGTTGTGTTACAGGTAGACAGGGTGGGAAAGAAGGTGTTTGGCACCTTTATTGCTGAGACCATTGAGTAAAACAGTTGGGATGTCATGGTGTGATTGTACAGGACATTGGTGAGGCCAATTTTGGAGTACAGTTACACAATCCTTTTTCTGGGGCCAGTTGTTTTTCTGAATTAGGAATTTTTCGGATTCGGAATAAATGACATTTTCACAGGGAAATGAGAAAAGTATTACCTAACAGCAGATGCACGTGTGAATAGTACAAGCACTGAGACACAATTGATGCCTGTCAGTGCTGGGCCACACCACCATGTCACATCTGAGTGACGCGAATCGAGTGGGTATGGAGTTGGGTCACCTGTTCACATGCCAAAATGGTGCTCCACACTCCATAAAAGCACTTTTGGATTTTGGAGCTTTTGGAGTTTGGAATTTTGGATAAAGGATTGTGTACCTGTCCTGTGTATAGTTCTGGTTGCCCAGCTATAGGAAGGATATGGTTGAATTGGAGAGGATGTAGAAAAGGTTCACAAAGATGGTATAAGGAATGGTGGGGTTGAGTTATAAGGAGTGTCTGGAAAAGCTACAAGGCTTTTTCACTGGAGTGCAGGAGGTTAAAGAGTGACCTTCGAACACAGAACACAGAACAGTACAGCACAGTACAGGCCCTTCAGCCCACGATGTTGTGCTGAGCATTTACTTTAATCTAAGACCAATCTAACCTATACACCCCTCAGTTTACTGCCATCCATGTGCTTGTCCAGCAGTCGCTTAAACATCTCTAATGTCTCTGATTCTACTCCCACCACTGGCAGTGCATTCCACGTACCCACCACTCTCTGAGTAAAGAACCTGCCTCTGACATCACCCCGATACCTACCTCCAATCACCTTAAAATTATGATCCCTTATGACAGACATTACTGCCCTGGGGAAAAGTCTCTGGCTAACTACTCTATCTATGTCTCCCATTCACTTGTACACCTCTATCAAGTCACCTCTCTCTCTTCCTCTGTCCAGTGTGAAAAGTCCAAGCTCACTCAACCTCTCTTCATAAGACAAGCCCTCCAATCCAGGCAGTATCCTGGTAAATCTCCTCTGCACCCTCTCTAAAGCATCTACATCCTTCCTCAAATGAGGTGACCAGAATTAGACACAATATTCCAAGTGTGGTCTAACCAGGGTCCTATAGAGCTGCAGCAAAATCTCCTGGCTCTTAAACTCAATCCCCCTGTTAATGAAAGCCAAAACACCATCCATCTTCTTAACAACTCGATCAAGTTGGCAGCAACTTTGAGGGATCTTTGTCCATGGGCCCCAGCATCCCACTGTTCTTCCACTCTGCCCACAATCCTGTCTTTAAGCCAAAAGCCAATATCACCCACACTGTTTGTGTCCTCATTGCATCCGGTGATCTCCCCTCCACTGCCTCCAAACTCATAGTCCCCCAGCCCCACACTGACCGGTTCGATCTGCTCTCCAAGGTCCACAA
Organism: Chiloscyllium plagiosum; assembly: GCF_037043375.1. Taxonomy (NCBI): domain Eukaryota; kingdom Metazoa; phylum Chordata; class Chondrichthyes; order Orectolobiformes; family Hemiscylliidae; genus Chiloscyllium; species Chiloscyllium plagiosum. Next base: position 62,728,125 of record NW_028270155.1, on the reverse strand, counting down.
GCCCAACTACCCCGACCGACCCATCGTCTCGGCATGCTCCGGCCCCAATGAACTCATCTCGTCTTACCTCGACTCCATCCTCTGTCCCTCAGTTCAGGCACTTCCCACCTCCATCCGCGACACCAACCACGCTCTCCATCTCTTCAGCAACTTCCAGTTCCCTGGCCCCCAGTGCTATCTCTTCACTATCGATGTGCAGTCCTTATACATGTTAATATCTCACAAGGATGGCCTCCAGGCCCTTTGCTTCTTCCTCTCCAACAGACCCATCCAGTCCCCCTCCACCAATACCCTCCTCCGCCTCGCCAAACTGGTCCTCACCCTCAATAACTTTTCCTTTAATTCCTCCCATTTCCTCCAAATCCAGGGAGTGGCCATTGGTACCCACATGGGCCCCAGCTATGCCCGCCTCTTTGTTGGCAAAATCAAACAGTCCCTCTTCAGCACCTACACAGGCAATGTACCCCAACTCTTCTGCCGTTATATCAATGACTGCCTCGATGCAGCTTCCTGCCCCTAGACTGAACTGGAGCAGTTCATCGACTTCGCCCACAACTTCCATCCTGCTCTCAAATTCACTTGGTCCATCTCGGACACCTCCCTCCCATTTCTTGATCTCACCGTTTCCATCTCAGGCGAGTCACCAGAAGGATGTTTACTACAAACCCACAGATTCCCATAACACCCTGGACCACACCTCCTCCCACACAGTATCCTGCAAGAACTCCATCCCATTCTCCCAATTCCTCCACCTCTGCCGCATCTACTCGGACGAGGAAATATTCCACTCGTGAGTATCCCAGATGTCCACCTATTTCGAGCAGCATGATTTTCCTCCCTCTGTCATCCAAACAGCTCTCCACCACACCACCTTCATTCCCCATTCCACTGCTGCAGACCGCCGCCCTTCCCAACGCAATAAAGGCTGGGTCCCCCTTGTACTCACCTACCACCCAACGCATCATCCTTAAATGCTTCCGCCAACTCCAATGAGACCGCACCACCAAGACCATCTTCCAGTCCCCACCCCTCTCTGCCTTCCGCAAGGACCATTCCCTTCGACAATCCTTGGTTTGTGCCACTCTCCCCACCAACCCCCTCGAGCCACCAAGTACCTTCCCCGGTCACCGGAAAAGATGCAGAGCCTGCAGGTACACCAGCCGGTCACCTCCATCCAGGGCCCCAAACAGTCCTTCCAGGTGAGACTGAGGTTCACCTGCCTCTCTTCCAACCTCATTTACTGCATCAGGTGCTCCCGATGTTGTCTTAGGGAATGGTTCACCGAACATCGCAGCTGGGTCCACAGGGACCGACCGGACCTCCCACTCATCCCCCAATTTAATTCCCCTTCCCACTCCCTTTCTGACATGACCATCCTTGGCATCCTCCATTGCCGCAATGAAACACACTGCAAATTGGAGGAACAACACCCCATCTTCCACCTGGGCAGCCGACAGCCCAGATGGCTCAATATTGGGTTCTCCAATTTCAAATAACCTCCCTTTCCATCCCCCAACTCCCTTCCCAGCCCCTTCCCCTCCCTCCCACTGCTCCCTGCCACCAATTGGATTCATTCCTCCCATTGACCAACCAGGTCGTCCCCTCTACCTGTCTTCACCTAACCCTACTTTACAACCTTACACCCACCACCCGTTTTATTTGCAGCTCCCCCCCACCACACTCAGCCCCAGTCCTGAAGAAGGGTTACACCCAAAACATCAGCTTCTCCACCTCCTGATGCTGCCTGCCTTGCTGTGTTCTACTTCCAGCCTCCTCCTGTCTACCTTGGATCCCAGCATCCAGTATAGCATTTGTTTTGTCTTGAACCCTGTATTCAACATCCAAATTTGACCTTCCTAAATGAATCACTTCTTATTTAACCAGGTTTAACTCCATCTGCCACTTCTCAGCCCAGCTCTGCATCCTGTCAGTGTCTCGTTGTAGTCTGTAACAGCCCTCGCCACGATCCACGACATCACCGACCTTTGTGTCACTGGCAAACTTACTAACCCATCCTTCCACTTCTTCATCCAAGTCACTTATAAAAACTACAAAGGGCAGACGCCCAAGAGCAGATCCTTTAGGTCACCACTGGTCACCGAGCTCCAGGAGGAATACTTTCCATCCACGACCACTCACTGTCTTCTTTTGGCCAGCCAATTCTGTATCCAGACAGCCAAAATTCCCGATATCCCATACCTCCTAACATTCTGAATGAGCCTACCATGGGGAACCTTATCAAATGCCTTACTGAAATCCATTTACAGCACATCCACTGCTCAACCTTCGTCAACTTGTCTCGTCACAACCTCAGAGATCTCAATAAGGCTAGTGAGGCATGACCTGCCCCTCACAAAGCCATGCTGACTGTGTTTAATCAAATAATGTCTTTTCAAATGGTCATAAATCCTGTCTCTCAGAATCCTTTCCAGCACCTTGCTTACCACAGACGTAAGACTGACTGGTCTGTAATTCCCTTTCTTGAACAGAGTAACAGCATTCTCCTCCCTCCAATCAGCCTGTACTACTCCCATGGAGAGTGAGGATGCAAAGATCACCACCAGAGGTGTAGTAATCTCATTCCTCACTTCCTGTAGTAACCTCGGATATATCTGGTCTGGCCCTGGGGACTTATCTAACTTGATGCTTCCCAGAATTTCCAGCACTTTCATTTCCTTAATGTCAATCTGTTCAAGCTTATTAACCTGGTCCACAATGTTCCCATAAACAACGAGGTCCCCCTCTCTTGAACAAGTTCCATCCACTATCCCTGATCAGCCCTACCCTCTCGCTGATCATTCTCTTATTCCTCACGTAAGTGCAGACTGCCTCTTGGTTTTCCCTAATCCTTTACCCCAAGGCTTTTTCATGCCCCCCTCCTAGCTCTCCTCAGTCCGTTTCTTGAGTTCTTTCCTAGCTATACTGTAATCCTCTAAAGCTGTGCCAGGTCCTTGCTTCCAAAACCTTCAGTAAGCTTCCTTCTTCCTCTTGACAAGAAGCTCCTCTTCTCTTGCCATCCAAGGCTCCTTCACCTGACCATTCCTTTGCCTGTCTCAGTGGGACAAAGTTATCCAACACTCACAACCAGTGTTCCTTAAACAGCCTTCACATTTCTGTTGTACAGTTCCCGCAGAACAATGTTCCCAATTTATACTCCACAGCTCCTGTCTAATAGCGATATAATTTCCCCTCCCCCAATTAATTATGGATGTTTATAAAATCATGAGGGGCATGGATCAGGTAAGTAACAAACTCTTTTCCCAAAGAGTTAGGGAGTTCAAAACGAGAGCGCACAATTTTAAACTGGCACATCTCCTCAGTTCATCAGAAAAGCCAGATTGGACAGATAACATTAACTCTGTTTCTCTCTGCACAGATGCTGCCAGACCTGCTGAGTTTCTCCAGCACTTTCTCATTTCATTCCATTTCGTGCTCTTGCAGGTTTCATGAGATCCCCCCGACATTTCTGCTCTTGCTGTAAACCAGGCAGTCAGTCTGGCCGACTGTCACTCGGGAGGCTGGACAGAATGATGGAAATGGCTCCCTCCAGGGAAGATCATGAGGAGCTCCACCTCCCCAGCCTTGTCAGGTCGGCCTGGGCAGCCTACAGCCCAAAGGACTTAACATTGTGTTCCTGAATCTTCAATAACCTTCCCACCCATCTCCCCGCCTCCCTTTACAGCCCCACCTCCTCCCTTCCATTCCACCCACTGACCCTTCCTTCCAGCTCCCAACTGGATCCATCCCTCCCATCGACCAAACAGGTCGTACCCACTACCCGTGTTCACCTATCACTGCCTCACCATTCTGCTGCTCTCCCCACCCTTCCCCTTCCCTCTCCTTATCTGCAGCTCCCCCCATCCCTGAAGAATGGCTCATGCCCGAAATGTCGATTCTCCTGCTCCTTGGATGCTGCTTGACCTGCTGTGCTTTTCCAGCCACACATTTTCAGCTCTGATCTCCAGCATCTGCAGTCCTCACTTCCTCCCTGATCACGGGTTAGACCTGATGCATTGACTTCTCCACCTCCTGATGCTGCCGGGCTTGCTGTGTTCTTCCAGCCTCCTGTTTGTCTACTTGGTCAGGTCCTTCACCCCCTGCTGGGCTCCCTGCACCCTCCCCATTTCCCCATTAATATCGAGGCCCCTGTCCCAGCCATTTACACTGAATAACATCCTGATTGTGGACATACTGCTGTCCACAGGTCTGGATCAATAATATCATCGAATCCCGACAGTGTGGAAACAGGCCATTTACCAACAAGGCCACACTGACCCTCCGAAGAGTATCCCACTCAGACCCATTCCCCTACCCTATTACTCTACATTTTCCCCGACTACTGCACCTCACCTAGATACACGTGAACACTGTGGGGAATTTAGCTTGGCCAATTCACCTAACCTGCACATCTTTGAGCTGTGGGAGGAAACCGGAGCACCTGGAGGAAACCCACGCAGACACGGGGAGAATGTGCAAACTCCACACAGACAGTCGCCTGAAGCTGGAATCGAACCCGGGTCCCTGGCGCGGTGAGGCAGCTAGTCACTGAGCCACTGTGTCACCTTAATCTCCTGTAGTTCGATGTTTGGTGAATAAACAGATTTATTCTCGCGGTATATAGAAGGAGATGGGGTGGGAAAACTCGGATATACTCAGATGATATCATGATGATTGTAAATGTAAGATCTTGTTCACCTGAAGCCCAGGAATTAAAGCCTGCCTTTAGCTGAAGTGAGGAGGAGCCATGTCAGAAATACTGGAGACACAGCAGGTTCCAGATAAAGAGAGAATAATCCCCAGATTCATCCACAAAGGGAATAACAAACAGAAACACTGACAGTCTGGAATCCATATCAATACAGATTCAGAGGGAGTGGGTTCCTTCCATTACCTGGACGGAGGGTTCGTTCTTCAACTGAGTGACAACGGCCCTCGGGTTCCCGAATATAGGTGACGCAAATGGCAAATAAATCTGAACAGCAGTGACCTCCATCCGACCATCAGGGCCCACCTGCACAATGATAATAAGATTGTTTGTAATAGTTTCCAGTGTCTTTTACTGAACAAGCCAGTGACAATGTAACCTTGTTGTTTAATAATTCCATGGTGACAGGTTGAACGAGGCAGAGAGTGGGTTTTAAGGGAGTTGACGATCTGTCACTTCGACCTTCACTCTGAATGAGGGATATGATTTGGAGGAGCCGGTGTTGGACTGTGGTGGACAAAGTTAAAAATCCCACAACACCTAGTTACAGTCCAACAGGTTTATTTGGAAGCACTAACTTTCGGAGCGCTGCTCCTTCATCAGGTGGTTGTGGTGTAGGATCATAAGACAGATCACAAAATTTGCTCTTAATCTTGTGTCTTACAATCTTATACTCCACAACCACCTGATGAAGGAGCAGCGCCTCTGAACGTTAGAGCTTCCAAATAAACCTGTTGGACTACCCCAGCACTCCACAGTTCACTCCAATGGGATCACATGTTTAAGAGGCCAAGGGCCTGCTCATGCATTGCTGGGTCACACTGTGACAGGCCGTGTACCTTTCCCCTGCTATAATGGGAGGGTTGGCCACGTGTCTGTGTCTGCAATGGCCACCCCTTGTCCCTGAGGATCCTTTCCGGAAGGTGCCCAGGAGGAGAGAACAGCTGGAGCATCGGGAACAGGGAAAGTGTGTGGATCAGTGACTCCCAAACTTTAGACAAAAATCACTGTGTTCCCAGAGCTGTGAGAGTGTGGGTGGGAAGAGGGAACTGTGACAGCATTGGAGGGACAGGGGGGAGAGTTGTGAAAACTGAGGAGTGCAAAGGGAGCTGAGAGAGTCTAGTCTTGTCGGCTCACTCCCATTTCCCTTGATTTACTCTGTGCGATACAAATTTATGAGAACAGCAAGAAGGGGTAAGATAAAGGAACCTTGGATGAGGAGAGCGGAGGAGCTTCTCGTCAAAAGAAAGAAGGCAGCTTCCGTAAGGTGGAGGAAGCGAGGGTCAAGCTCAGCCCTAGAGGATTACAGGCAGGCGAGGAAGGACCTCAAAAATGGTCTGAGGAGAGCCAGGAGGGGGCACGAGAAAGGCTTGGCAGGAAGGTTTAGGGAGAATCCAAAGGCATTTTACACGTATGTGAGGAATAAGAGAATGATCAAAGAAAGAGTAGGGTCTATCAGGGATAGCATTGGGAACTTGTGTACAGAGTCTGAGGAGGAAGGGGAAGCCCTAAATGAGTTTTTTGCTTCTGCCTTTACGAAAGAAAAGGACCTTGTAGTGAATGAAACCATGGAGGAGGAGGTAAGCATGCTGGGACAGATAGAGATTGAGGAAGCTGATGTGCTGAAAAGTTTGATAAACATTAAGATTGAAAAGTCGCCAGGGCCAGACCAGATTTGTCCTCGGCTGCTTTGGGAAGCGAGAAATGTGATTGCTTCGCCACTTGTGAAGATCTTTGCATCCTTGCTCCCCACCAGAGTCGTACCTGAGGACTGGAGAGAGGCAAATGTAATTCCTCTCTTCAAGAAAGGAAATAGGGAAATCCCCGCAAATTACAGACCAGTAAGTCTCATGTCTGTCGTCTGCAAGGTGTTAGAAAGGATTCTGAGGGATAGGATTTATGACCATCTGGAAGAGCATGGCTTGATTAAAGGCAGTCAGCATGGCTTTGTGAGGGGCAGGTCATGCCTCACAAATCTTATTGAGTTCTTTGAGGATGTTACTAGACAAGTTGATGAGGGGCGAGCGGTGGATGTTGTGTATATGGACTTCAGTAAGGCATTTGATAAGGTTCCCCATGGTAGGCTCGTTCAGAAGGTCAGGGGATACAGGGAAATTTAACTGTCTGGATACAGAATTGGCTGGTTGACAGAAGACAGCGAGTGGTAGTTGAAGGAAAATATTCTGCCTGGAAGTCAGTGGTGAGTGGTGTTCCACAGGGCTCTGTTCTTGGGCCCCTACTGTTTGTAATTTTTATTAATGACTTGGATGAGGCGATTAAAGGATGGGTTAGCAAGTTTGCAGATGACACAAAGGTTGGAGGTGTCGTTGACAGTATAGAGGACTGTTGTAGGCTGCAGAGTGACATTGACAGGATGAGAGATGGGCTGAGAGGTGGCAGATGAAGTTCAACCTGGATAAATGCAAAGTAATGCATTTTGGAAGGTCGAACTTGAAAGTAGAAAACAGGATTAAAGACAGGATTCTTGGCAGTGTGGAGGAACAGAGGGATCTTGGTGTGCAGGTACATAGATCCCTGAAAATTGCCACCCAGGTGGACAGGGTTGTTAAGAAAGCATATGGTGTTTTGGCTTTCATTAACAAGGGGATTGAGTTTAAGAGCTGTGGGATCTTGTTGCAGCTCTATAAATGTATCCCTCAGAATCCTTTCGAACACCTTGCAGACGACAGACATTAGACTTACTGGTCTGTAATTTGCGGGGATTTCCCTATTTCCTTTCTTGAAGAGAGGAATTACATTTGCCTCTCTCCAGTCCTCAGGTACGACTCTGGTGGGGAGCGAGGATGCAAAGATCTTCACAAGTGGCGAAGCAATCACATTTCTCGCTTCCCAAAGCAGCCGAGGACAAATCTGGTCTGGCCCTGGCGACTTTTCAATCTTAATGTTTATCAAAATTTTCAGCACATCGGCTTTGGTTAGACCACACTAGGAATACTGTGTCATGACTAGGGTAGGAATAGGTCCAGTCAAGGATAGTAGTGGGAGGTTGCGTGTGGAGGCTGAAGAGATTGGAGAGACACTGAATGAATACTTTTCGTCAGTATTCAATCAGGAACAGGACATTGTTGTCAATGTGAGTACTGAGTCACAATTAAGTAGAATGGATGGCTTTGAGGTATGTAGAGAAGAGGTGTTGGAAATTCTGGAAAGGGTGAAAATAGATACGTCCCCTGGGCCTGATGGCATTTATCCTAGGATTCTCTGGGAAGCAAGGGAAGAGATTGCAGAGCCATTGGCCTTGATTTTTATGTCCTCGTTGTCTACAGGAGTAGTGCCAGAAGATTGGAGGCTAGCAAATGTGGTTCCCTTGTTCAAGAAGGGGAGTAGGGATAACCCTAGTAACTATAGGCCGGTGAGTCTCACTTCTGTTGTGGGCAAAATCTTAGAGAGAATTGTAAGGGATAGGATTTTTGAACATCTGGATAGGAATAATGTGATCAAGGACAGTCAGCATGGTTTTGTGAAGGGCAGGTCGTGCCTCACAAACCTTATTGAATTCTTTGAGAAGGTGACTAAGGAGGTGGACGAGGGGAAAGCAGTAGATGTGGTGTATATGGATTTTAGTAAGGCGTTTGATAAGGTTCCCCATGGTAGACTACTGCAAAAAATACGGAGGTATGGCATTGAGGGTGAGTTGGAGGTTTGGATTAGGAGTTGGCTGGCTGGAAGAAGACAGAGGGTAGTAGTTGATGGCAAAGGTTCATCTTGGAGTGCCGTCACTAGCGGTGTTCCGCAAGGATCTGTTTTGGGACCATTGCTGTTTGTCATTTTTATAAATGACCTGGAGGAGGGGTTAGAAGGTTGGGTGAGTAAGTTTGCAGATGATACGAAAGTCGGAGGAGTTGTAGACAGTGAGGAAGGATGTGGCAGGTTACAGCGGGATATAGATAAGCTGCAGAACTGGGCAGAAAGGTGGCAAATGGAGTTCAATGTAGCTAAGTGTGAGGTGATTCACTTTGGTAAGAGTAATAAAAAGATGGGGTACTGGGCTAACGGTTGGATAATTGGTAGTGTGGATGAGCAGAGGGATCTTGGTGTCCATGTACACAAATCTTTGAAAGTCGCCACCCTGGTAAATAGTGCGGTGAAGAAGGCATATGGCGTACTGGCTTTTATTGGTAGAGGAATTGAGTTCCGGAGTCCTGAGGTCATGTTGCAGTTGTATAAGACTCTGGTGCGGCTACATATGGATTATTGTGTGCAGTTTTGGTCGCCATACTATAGGAAGGATGTGGTGGCACTGGAACGGGTGCAGAGGAGGTTTACCAGGATGTTGCCTGGTATGGTAGAAAGATCGTATGAGGAAAGGCTGAGGCACTTGGGGTTGTTTTCATTGGAGAAAAGAAGGTTTAGGGGTGACTTGATAGAGGTGTATAAGATGATTAGGGGTTTAGATAGAGTCGACAGTGAGAATCTTTTTCCACGTATGGAGTCAGCTATTACAAGGGGGCATAGCTTTAAATTAAGGGGTGGTAGGTATAGGACAGATGTTAGGGGTAGGTTCTTTACTCAGCGAGTCGTGAGTTCATGGAATGCCCTGCCAGTAGCAGTGGTGGACTCTCCCTCATTATGGGCATTTAAGCGGGCATTGGATAGGCATATGGAGGATAGTGGGCTAGTATAGGTTAGGTGGGCTTGGATCGGCGCAACATCGAGGGCCGAAGGGCCTGTACTGCGCTGTATTCTTCTATGTTCTATGTTCTGGTCGCCCTATTATAGGAAAGATGTGGATGCTTTGGAGAGAGTTCAGAGGAGGTTTACCAGGATGCTGCCTGGAGTGGAGGGCTTATCTTACGAAGAGAGATTGACTGAGCTCGGACTTTTTTTGCTGGAAAAAAAGAAGGCAGAGAGGGGACCTAATTGAGTTGTACAAGATAATGAGAGGCATAGATAGAGTTGAGAGCCAGAAACGTTTTCCCAGGGCCGAAATTGTGAACAAGAGGGGTCATAGTTTTAAGCTGTTGGGCGAAAAGTAGAGAGGGGATGTCAGAGGCGGGTTCGTTTACGCAGAGAGTTGTGAGAGCATGGAATGCGTTGCCAGCAGCAGTTGTTGAAACCAGGTCATTGAGGATATTTAAGAGACTGCTGAACATGCATATGGTCACAGAAATTTGAGAGTTCGTACATCAGGTTTACCTCACATGAGGATCAATGGTCAGCAATATTCCAACAGTGGCCTAACCAAAGTCATGTACAGCTGTAACATGGCCTCCCAACTCCTGTACTCAATACTCTGACCAATAAAGGAAAGCATACCAAATGCCTTCTTCACTATCCTGTCTCCCGGTGAGTCTACTTTCAAGAAGCTATGAACCTGCACTCCAAGGTCTCTTTGCTTGGCAACACTCCCTAGGACCTTACTATTAATTGTATAAGTCCTGCTAAGATGTGTTTTCCCAAAAGGCATCACCTCGCATTTTATTCAAACTAAGATGTGACTTCAGCCCTGTTCTGCATGGTTGATTCGTAATACCTTCAGGATCACTAATCAGAGAGATCACTGCTCTATAGATGAACAAATTAACTGTTGACTCTACTAGCACATAGATCTTTTTCACTTTCATCATTAGCTTTCGAATTGTTTTTCCACACACAGACACACACACAGACACACACATGCACACACACACAGACACACACATGCACACACACAGACACACACGCACACACACTTACACATACGCACACACACGCTCACACACACAGGCACACATGCACACACACACACGCACATACACACACAGACACACACGCACACACACACAGACACACACGCACACACACACACGCGCACACACACACAGACACACATGCACACACACAGACACACACGCACACACACACACAGAAACACATGCACACACACACACACACACACATGCACACACACACACAGGCAAACACACACACACACATGCACACACACACACACGCGCACACACACAGACTCACATGCACACGCAGACACACGCACACACACACACAGACAGACATGCACACACGCAGACACATACACGCACACACACACACAGGCACACACAAGGCACACAGACACACGCACACACACAGACACACACGCACACACACACAGGCACACAAGCACGCACACACACATGCGCACACACACAGATACACATGCACACACACAGACACACACGCACACACACACAGACACACACAGACACACAGACACACACACACAGACACACACGCACACGCACACACACACAGTCACACAAGCACACACAGACACATGCACACACACACACAGGCAAACACACACACACACATGCACACACACACACACGCGCACACACACAGACTCACATGCACACGCAGACACACGCACACACACACACAGACAGACATGCACACACGCAGACACATACACGCACACACACACACAGGCACACACAAGGCACACAGACACACGCACACACACAGACACACACGCACACACACACAGACACACAAGCACGCACACACACATGCGCACACACACAGATACACATGCACACACACAGACACACACGCACACACACACAGACACACACAGACACACAGACACACACACACAGACACACACGCACACGCACACACACACAGTCACACAAGCACACACAGACACATGCACACACACAAAGACACACACGCACACACCCACACAGACACACTCGCATACACAAACACACAGACACACATGCACACACACAGACACACACGCACACACACGCACAGACACACACACACACAGACACACACACGGGCACACACGCACAGGCACATGCACACACACACAGACACACACACAGACAGACACACACAGACACTTACGCACACACACAAACACACATGCATACACACAAACACACAGACACACACACACACACACAAACACACACGCGCACACATGCAGGCAAACACACAGGCACACACACAGACACACACACAGACACACGCACAGACACACATGCACACACAGACACACACACACACACTTAGACACACACACACAGACACACAAACAGACACGCACACACAGACGCACACACACAGACACACACACTCACGCACACACACTCACACACACACTCACGCACACACACTCACACACACACGCGCGCACACACGCGCACACACCAGACACACACGTACACACACACAGACACACACACACATATATATACACACACACATGCACATACACACACACATGCACACACACACAGACACACACGCACCCACAGACACACACATACACACACACAGACACGCACACACAGACACACACACACACACACACACTTCAACAGACTCAATCACATTTTACAGGAGAAGGTTCTCCATAATAGCTACAGGGCCGACAGAATCAGTGGGGACAGGACCATTTCATTCACAGAGGGACCTCTGGGAATATGCTGAGAATCATGGGGACAGCTGGAACAGAGCCCATGGCTTCATGGGGGACATTAAGGATGACGGTGAGTAACTGCCCCTGCTGCTCTCAATCCCCTCCTCACTCTCACCCTGAGATGGGGAATCAAATGAAAGCTGCAGACTGTGGGACCATGGATCTGGTGCTTTCCTCTGCCTCTCCCTCCAACATCCCAACACTCCCGTTCTGATTGGCTGCTTTCAGATTCCCAGGAACTGCCGGCTGGGGACCTCCTCACAGCCATGAGGAGGCGGAAGTTCAAACCCAGGTCACTGGTGAGGGGGCATTGTAACGTGATCTCACAGGTGAGCTGCCAGGGGAAATGGGTACCTAGTGTGCCAACTCCATGGAGGGCACGTTCTGCTGCAGGGAACACAGATGGGGACATTAATGGGAGGCCTACAGAAGGAGGTTGATGGGAATGCACACTGAGATGCTTGGTACATTAGCAGGCCATGTCAGACAGCCTATCAAAGGGCATGGAGAAGCTCAGTCCCAATGTGACAGAGGGCACTGCACAGAGCTTGGATCCCATCATTTCCCCTGTGGCAGTGGGAGCCAGCTCCTTGACTGCAGCAGCTGACAGGGCAGTGATCCAGTATCTGTGCTCACTGTCTCAGCCTCTGCTGAAGCACAGACAGAAGCCAAGAAACCCCTCAATGCTGCAGTGTGAGTTCAGACTGAGGTCGTGCTTGGTCCCATGCAGGCTCAGACCCGCTGTGAACATGTCTGTGGATCCCAGTGGGCAAAGGGGTTTGCAGGGTCTTGGAGCAGGCCAGCAGCTCGTCCTCCAACAGATCACTAGGGATCTGGGGATGCTGCCTGGGGGACTGGCAGAGGTACCATGGGGCATCAACCTGCTGCCCTCTCTCAGGGCGACAGCATTTGTGCTCTCACTGTGTCCTTGCTGTTGTCCCTTACTCTGTCAGTCCAGACAGCTGCTGTCTGTTGTGAGATGGTGCAGTCCGAAGCCAGGCCCAGGGTCTCCCCAGGAAATCCTGCAAAAGCCACCTGCAGTCTCCCCCATTGGAAGTCAGCTGCCTTCCACTAACCATGCAGTAACCAACTGGGTAAAGCTGCACAGGAACACCAGGACAGGCCCTCGGGCACTGCAAAAGGATGGTCAGTTCCCATTTGTCCATGTCACTGGCTATGTTCCTGAATAAAGATTCTGCGATGCACATGTTTGTTGCTTGGCCCTGGGTGGTCCAAGTTGGGGAATTCAGTATTACATCCGGCAGGGAGGCTGCTGTGTAAAACCAGGATAGCAGCTCATCACCTGGTTCCAGACACACACAGGGCTCAGGGGGCACCTTCTCAAGAGCCTGTGCCATGTGGGGTATACTGGAAACAGCTGGCACCACAGCACCCATCTCCAGGGGGGCACAGGGCTCATGTAGTCTCATCACAAGCAACACTACAAAGCTGGGACTTTCCCCCTTGGTTATTGTTCAGATTATCTAGTTAGAAACGATCTGATTCTATTGAATTCTGTTGCAATAAAATGTCTGTGTGATCTTTCATCAGGGGGGCATTTAATACACAAATACTATGAACAGACAGGCAATATAACATTTCCTTACTACACCCTTTTGAATTACTGCATTGTGAAAACACTTACCCATGAGAAATTGGCAGTAACCTTAAACTCAAAATTCGTATCCGCTTTGATCACAGCAGCCTTAACATTTGGAAGTACAAAGGTTTCACTGTCCATTGGAAAATCCATATCCATCAGGACCTTACGTAGATCAGACTCCAGGCTGGAAAATGCACAGACAGTTAGCACTGGACTGGATAAGAAACAGGGATTCACACATAAGGGCAGATATTAACTTATTTATTACACTTCAGTCTCTGTCATGAACCAAAAACAGTAATGGCTGGTGAAACTCAGCAGGTCTGGTATCTGTGGGGAGAAAGCAGAATGAATGTTCCGAGTCCAGTGACTCTGCATCAGAACCCATCAGCCTTTATCATGATGTCATCACTATGTGTGCTGAGGGACCAATTATTTACATTTGTTTTAAATGTAAATATGTAAATCAGTTTGACACAACCATACCGTAAGTTGACCTTCAATAAAAAGCCCTGCTTTAATTTGAAATGAAATGGCTCACAGTTTGAATCAAATCCTTCCACAAAATGTTTCTATTTCCTCTGTACGTTTCTGTCCAAATTCACCACCATTTTCTGTCCTGGGTCATTTACAGATTTCTGAGGGACAATGGCAGGGATCCGTGTGAGAAAATGTTTAGAATGAGGGCAAACCTTTCCATGCAGTGAGTTTGATGAAGATGTAGAGAGTGATGCTGCTCTGATACCTTCCTGCCATGCTCAGTGTGATCATAAACACACTGTAATAATTGCTAAGGTGTCTGATCTGAGTCTCTGTTAATCCCCAAAGAAACCACATCACCACCAGATCAAACATAGCAGCTTCATTGGGGGCATCAGTCTCTTCTCAGGTCCTTCTCAGATGAATCTGAAGAACCATGAGGTAAGATTAAACTGGGAGACAAGAGCATTGTCAGACTTCCTGAAGACAGTGGCTCAATGGCTTACCCAGCGTGAGGTGCAGTTACTGAACACTGTAGTGACTGATACAAGGTCAGTCAGGTGGATCTCAGAGAATATGGGTTCTCTGATTGGGGCTGTTAACCTGGTCCAATCAGGGAGCCCTGGCTGACAGCTACAAACTGGAGTGTCAGGAGTTCTGCTCCCTCCAGGAGCCAGCTCTGAGCTTGCTAGGTCAGTGTTATAGACTACCTTGGTGTAAATAAAGGGTGACTTGGTGATGGGACACCAGCTTTCAGTGAGTTATTTCTGAAATGATGAGAAAAAAGCACGTTCCTGAAGAGATCCACTTGCAACAGGTGTCTTTGAGTTGGGGTCAATGTGAGAGGTAATTTCGGTTTAAACTTTAAGATGTGCCTGGACCACAGACTGATCTATAATAAAAGACAAAACTTTTGTTTCTTTTCTAACAACCATTTTATATACTCAAAAGTAGAATAGTTTAAATTGTGCAGAATGCTGACAATTTGTGAGCGATAGTAAAAACAAGCAGGCTCTTGATTGATGAAGCCATTAACACAGCAGGGAAGGATGAGTCCTTGACTGATAAGACTGCTAGCACAGACAGAGAAGAATAAGTCTTTGACTGATAAGACTACAGGGTGAGAAAACAACAACTTTAGAGACTCTGAAGACATTTGTTGCAGACTTTGTGATAAGGGTACAAATCGAAGAATAATGATGTTTTTAAGAATGTGAACCTCATGGCTCGTTAGAGCCAGGGAAGGGAGGGTCTGGAGACGTTTGTTGCAGACTTTGTGATAAGGGTGCAAATTGAAGAATAATGATGTTTTTAAGAATGTGAACCTCATGGCTTGTTAGAGCCAAGGAGGGGAGGGACTTGTACTGTATATAATGGGAGACTTTGTAAGCCTCAGCGCGCTTTTTCTCAGAAGAGTGCCCAACTCTGCAGACTTGCTTCTCAAACTTTGTTTTCCTGAATTTGTCTAGAGCGATTATTGAGAAGTGATTTTTGTTTCTAACAACTTGGGGGCTCGTCATCCGGGATCAACACTCCGGCCGCAAGGGGAGTTGAGGAAGGATATCGGAGAAGGTGCACCCTGCTGAGTTCAGCAGTCCCTGATTCCTTGCTTGTCGCCCCGCGCGGCTTGAGCGAGTGATATCCGGGAGGCTCAGGAAAACAAAGGAGGGGTGTACCCGTGGCAGTGTGGACGGTTAACGATCGAGTAATTTCGGTGCACCGAACCCAGGTAAGAAAAAACTTGCGGGGACCGTGTTTCCGGAGGACTGGGGACCTACGGGGTGCCTGTGGATTTTTTTTCTACAGAGACGTGGGACTCAGGAATCTAGAGACCGGGGCTCGCCTGTGAGGGATTTTGCAGAGACCGTGTTTGAGGAGGAACGTGTACTTACGGGGTGCCTGTGATTTGTGTCACAGAGACGTAGGACACAGGAATCCAAAGACCAGGGGTGCCTGCAAAGGAACCTGGGCGATCACGGGACTGAAGGTCCGGGAATTGGCTACATTGTGATAGATTATCACGGGAAAAATACGAAGTCCTCGGAAATGGGAAATAAGGGATCTAAGGTGATTAAGGGAAAGGTAGGCTTAAACAGGGACAATGACCCATACCCCGGGGTACCTGACGATAGTCCGTTAGGGAGAATGCTAAATAATTGGGATCAGGGTGGAAGAAAGGGAATATTGGATAAAAGGAATAAGACACGCAGCCCCGAAGGGGCACAATTTTACCAAGGCCTTTGGTAATCATCAAAACCCGGAGGAAACCCCTACGGACTTCCTAGACAGGATTAGGAAGAATTTGCAGCAGTTTGCTGGGGTGGACCCTGAGACGGACGTGGGGCAACAACTCATACGGGTAGAGTTTGTATCAAAGGCCTGGCCGGACATACGAAAGAAGTTAGAGAAAATGGATGATTGGGATAGTAAATCTTTAAGTGAATTACTACGGGAGGCGCAAAAGGTGTTTGTGAGAAGGGACGATGAGAAGCAAAAGAAGGCGACAAAGATAATGATGCAAACGGTGCAACAAATGACAGCTGGAAGAAGGGAAAAGGGAGAGCCGTGGCAGAAACAGGAAAGGGGAGAGTCGTGGCAAGAGCAGAGGAAAAGAGAACCATGGCCGGAACAAAGGAAGGGTGGAGGAACGCGAGACCGCGACAGGGAAACGAAGAGGACACTCAGATGTTACTATTGTAATGAAGAGGGACATTTTAAACGGGAGTGCTCCCGTTACAAGCGGGAGGTGAGGTCGTACGCCCTGATGGAGGAAGATTGGGGAGGTCGGGGGTTCCTACCCTTGGGGCAAAAGGACTATCGACAGGAACCCCTGGTAAACTTGAAAGTAGGGCCCCAAGGATCGGAGATCACATTTATGGTGGACTCGGGAGCCGAAAGATCAAGTATAATCCAAATACCCCCCGGCACCCGAGCAGGAGGAAAAGTTATGGGGGTATCTGGAATTGGAGGACAGAAATTACAAGTCCCATTGGTGGAGGACGTGGAAATTGGATATGAAAACAGAACTACTAAACGAGACCTCCTTCTACTGCCATCGGCGGGGTTTAATTTGTTAGGAAGAGACTTGCAGGTCAAACTAGGGATCGGAACGGTACCAAATAACGGGGAAATGGTGGTAAGGTTGTTTGCCCTCACCGAAGAAGATGATCAACAAATAGACCCGGAAGTATGGTACCGAGAGGGGAACAGAGGGGGTCTAAACATCAAACCTCTCCAAATCACCATGTTACCAGGAAGAGGCCCGGTAAGAAGGAAACAATACCCGATTGCTATGGAAGGATGGGAGGGGTTACAACCTGTGATAGAAAGATTAATCACAGATGGACTACTGGAGGAGTGCATGTCCCCTTTCAATACTCCAATACTCCCTGTGAGGAAGCCGGACGGGACATATAGGCTGGTGCAAGACCTGCGGGGGTTGAATGAAGTAGTCCAGGCTAGATACCCGGTGGTACCTAATCCCTACACGTTAATGAGTAAAATTCCCCCCGAACATGAATGGTTCAGCGTAATAGATCTGAAGGATGCTTTCTGGAGTTGCCCCCTTGACGAAGAAAGTCGGAACCTTTTTGCCTTTGAATGGGAGAATCCCTTCACAGGACGAAAGCGACAGTTAAGATGGACGGTCTTGCCGCAGGGATTCACGGAGTCACCCAATTTGTTTGGACAAATACTGGAGCAGATCTTAGGAGGATTTCGGTGTAACGCGGAGAATCAATTGCTCCAGTATGTCGATGATCTCTTACTCTCAGGACCAAGAGAAGAGGAGGTACGAGCAGACACCGTTGCCCTGCTGAACTTCCTGGGGAAACAGGGTCTACGCGTCTCCAGGACAAAACTCCAGTTTGTGGAGCGAGAAGTAAGATATCTGGGCCATCAAGTCAGTAAGGGGCACCGCCGTATCACGCCAGAACGAATATCAGGGATTACGGGTATGCCAATACCCAGGACGAAGAAGGAAGTCAGACAATTCCTGGGACTAGTAGGGTATTGCCGGATATGGATTGAAACTTACACCACTTTAATAAAATTTTTGTACGACAAACTGGGACAAGAAGGACAAAAGGTGGACTGGTCAGATGAGGAGGAGCAGCGATTTAATATTATTAAAAATAAACTGATTCGAGCTCCGGTATTGGCTTTACCCACCCTGAAGGAACCGTTCCAGTTATATGTCAATAGCGCCGGTGGAATTGCCCAGGGTGTGCTTACTCAGCTGCGGGCAGGGAAACGTCAGCCGGTTGCATTTTTGTCAAAAATGTTAGACTCTGTGTCATGTGGATGGCCGACCTGTATACAGGCAGTGGCAGCTACGGCAATGTTAGTAGAAGAGGCCCGAAAACTTACCTTTGGAGGAAGGATCACAGTATACTCCCCACATTCGGTTAGTACCATACTGGCTCAAAAGGCTCACCGCTGGTTAACAGACTCTCGCATCCTGAAGTATGAGACGATTTTGATGACCGGAGACGATCTCAATTTTGCAAAAGATCTCAGTTGCAACCCTGCCCATTTTCTATACGGACGTCCTGCAGACGGGGAACAGGAGCATGATTGTGTGGAATTTGTGGACTTGCAGACCAAAAGCCGAGAGGACCTGCAGGAAGCCCCGCTGGGTGAGGGACAGGAACTGTATATCGACGGGTCCTCCCGGTGCATCAGTGGAGTACGATACAGTGGCTATGCTGTTATAGATGGGGCAACGAAACGGACGATTGAGTCCGGACGACTGCCCGGGAAGTGGTCAGCCCAATCCTGTGAGTTGTACGCCCTCCAGAGGGCCCTAAAGTTGTTGGAAGGGAAAGTGGGAACCATATATACTGACTCAAAGTATGCATACGGGGTCGTTCATACTTTCGGGAAAATCTGGAAAGAGCGAGGATTGATAACTTCCCGGGGAAAAGAATTAGCTCACGAACAAATGATCAGCCTAACGTTGGAAGCCCTGGCGTTACCTACGGAACTTGCAGTAGTCCATGTACCCGGTCACCAGAAGGGGTCGACACCGGAAGCGGTGGGAAACCGGCTGGCAGACGAGGAAGCCAAGTGGGCAGCGGTCGAAAAATCCGTCCAATTGTTAACGTTAATACCGTTGCGGGAAGGGCTCGCTAAACAACCCGTCTTCACCCAGGGGGAGATTGATAAAATGGATCAATTGGGTGCCCGGCTAGATACTAACGGGAAGTGGACGGTTCCTGATGGGAGACAAGTACTGAACAAACAGATCACCCGGGGTATTCTGCACCGATTACACCATCAGACCCACTGGGGGGTGGAAGCCATGTGTGATACAATCCTGAGAGACTATGTATGCAGGGGGATATACACATTAGCCCAACAAGAGGTAGTCGGATGCCCCACTTGCCGGCGTATTAATCAGAAAGCCATGCGTTCTATGCCAGCCGGTGGTCAACCCCTAGCGATTAGGCCATTTCAGAGGATCCAAGTCGACTTTACAGAATTACCCCCAGTACAGAGATGGAAATATCTGCTAGTAATAGTAGACCATTTCACTCACTGGGTAGAGGCTTTCCCAACTGCCAAAGACGATGCACCAACCGTGGCCCGACTGTTGTTAGAGAACATAATCCCGAGATATGGCATAATGGAATCTATCGACTCCGACTGCGGGACGCATTTTATTTCTAAGCTACACCATTTGATCTGTAATGCCCTGGGTATCCAATGGAAATTCCACACACCCTGGCATCCTCAGAGTTCGGGTCGAGTTGAGAGAATGAATGGCATGCTCAAGACCTAATTGACTAAGCTGATGTTAGAAACTAAGTTACCCTTGCCAAAGTGCCTGCCCATTGCCCTATTGAGGATACGTACGGCACCTCGCCGAGATGTCGGGGTTTCCCCCTATGAAATGCTGTTCGGATTACCGTATTGGAGTAAGGTTGATGGATGTCCCACTCTACAAGGGGGGGATGTATTTATCCAAACCTATTTACTGGCCTTATCCCGTTCTTTTGCAGAACTCCGGAGGAAAGGTCTCCTGGCTCAGACTCCGCCGCTCGACTTCCTCCTGCATAAGGTGGAGCCCGGAGATTGGATACTTGTTAAGACCTGGAAGGCTGAAAAGCTCCAACCGCGGTGGGAAGGTCCGTTCCTGGTTCTGTTAACAACTGAAGCAGCTGTTCGGACGAAAGAAAAAGGGTGGGTCCACGCGTCAAGGATAAAGGGGCCTGTTCCGCCTAAAGAAGAAAGCACCTGGACATGCGAGCAAGGGGACAAGCCGTTGTCGGTAAAACTGAAAAGACAGCAATAATGAACTCTACTTGGACTGTATTGGTGGGGATATTGATCAGTTTACTCCTGTATGTGGGGGAGTGTGAGGGGAGATGTGACAAATGTCGAACTACAGTAAGACTTGGGATTCGAATGTATTCGGGATCATTTGTGTCCCATTCCTATGTGGACGATAGGTGTTACGATGTGAGTGCACGCCATGAATGTTGGGAGGATGGGAGACCCTATTATCAGGTATATAATAAAGGATACGGTGGCAAAATCCATGGATGCCCTATAAATGACCGCTGGGTGTGTGGTAGCAAAACTGGGAGGTGGGACCTATCCTCCGTGTTGCTCAGGGAGCAGGTTGACAGAGTCAAGGAGACCAAGATACAGATCCCTGATCGGGGGTTGGGGAAAGAGCAAGACCGACAGGGAACGGTCGTGCTCCCTAAAGTGCCATCTGTATACGCAGAGGTAGAAGGAAAGATTGAACTCCCTGATGTTACACAAAACCTGTTTATTGATCTCACCTCTAGAATAGCCACTGTTTTAAATGTCAGCAATTGCTGGGTCTGTGGGGGGCCGCATATGTCGGAACAATGGCCGTGGACTGGTCAAAGCTTAGACATAGGGGAATTGCTGCAAACCACTTGGACTCATGACAACGACAGAAAAAGCCAGGGGTGGAGACTGACAAACAGCCCTGAGGGCCAGTTCTGTATTGAAGGCAAGGGGACCGTGAAGGTAGGGATTAGCCCCTGTCAGAATATATTGGATGCAACCACGCGAGTATGGTGGCCTGAGAATATTGCTTGGTACATTGCACACCGAGGTCATAAAAATTGCATTCGGTTACGTTCTGATTCCTCCTCTTACGAGCTCAGTGCTGACCCTTCCGATGGCATGAAAAGAGTGTGGAGCGGTGGTTGTCAGGGGAATCAATGCTGGAATAATCCTGTCCAGACTCTGCCACGGGGTCAACAATCCGAATACTGGAATTGCAGTGGTCCTGGTCCTTATGAGGGCGTCCCTGGGGTAAAGGAGTTGTGGGACGACGTTGTGAGGCAGGGAGGGCCTGCTCCAGATGGCCTATTTTGGATATGCGGTAATCAGGCATATTCCAAACTGCCCATGGGATGGGCTGGAGTATGCTTCCTGGGTCTAATAAGACCTGAATTCTTCCTATTACCCCGGGAGGAAGGCGATGATTTGGGAGTTAAACTCTTTGACTCCCTGCGTAGGTCGCCAAGGGATATCCAAGTCGGTGATTGGGGGGATGAGTGGCCACCGGCCCGGATTATTGAATACTACGGGTCGGCTACGTGGGCACAGGATGGATCATGGGGATATCGTACTCCTATCTATATGTTAAATCGAATTATCAGGCTCCAAGCAGTCATAGAGGTCATTACTAACCGGACTGCCCTGGCCCTAGAGCTGTTGGCTCAGCAGCAGGATCAGATGAGGGCTGCTATTTATCAAAACCGACTTGCCTTGGATTATTTGTTGGCCTCGGAGGGGGGTGTGTGCGGGAAATTTAACCTGACAAACTGCTGTCTAGAAATTGACGATAATGGTAAAGCGGTTTTGAAAATTTCCGATGAAATTCGGAGATTGGCCCATGTGCCAGTACAATCTTGGCGTCCTCTTAGTGGCATCGGATGGTGGGATGGTCTCCTAGGTGGTAGCTGGTGGCGCACGGTGTTGCTGGTGGTTGGGGGAGGCATGATTCTTCTTCTCGTAACACCCTGTCTAATTCCTTGTATTCAGGTTTTAATTCAGAAAAATATTTCCCGACTCCAGGCAGTGGTGGTTCCACAGCATGGGACGCGGGAACTTAAAGTGATGTTGCTGCGAAAGACCAAGGATTTCACGGGCCCTTGAGGGAAGGGGGGGGCTTATCTTGGTCAGGCACATCTTAAAGAAAGAAAAGGGTGGAATTGTGAGAGGTAATTTCGGTTTAAACTTTAAGATGTGCCTGGACCACAGACTGATCTATAATAAAAGACAAAACTTTTGTTTCTTTTCTAACAACCATTTTATATACTCAAAAGTAGAATAGTTTAAATTGTGCAGAATGCTGACAATTTGTGAGCGATAGTAAAAACAAGCAGGCTCTTGATTGATGAAGCCATTAACACAGCAGGGAAGGATGAGTCCTTGACTGATAAGACTGCTAGCACAGACAGAGAAGAATAAGTCTTTGACTGATAAGACTACAGGGTGAGAAAACAACAACTTTAGAGACTCTGAAGACATTTGTTGCAGACTTTGTGATAAGGGTACAAATCGAAGAATAATGATGTTTTTAAGAATGTGAACCTCATGGCTCGTTAGAGCCAAGGAGGGGAGGGACTTGTACTGTATATAATGGGAGACTTTGTAAGCCTCAGCGCGCTTTTTCTCAGAAGAGTGCCCAACTCTGCAGACTTGCTTCTCAAACTTTGTTTTCCTGAATTTGTCTAGAGCGATTATTGAGAAGCGATTTTCGTTTCTAACAGTCAACATTTCTGGTATCGTGCTGCTATTTGGGAAGCTTGACTCATTCAATCCTGCCTTCGAAGACTGGGCCCAGAATGTGGAAAAATGCAGTATTTTTTCCGGCAAATGACATTAGAGCAGGTAACAAGCAATGAGTAATTCTACTGACAGCGCGTGGCCTCACAACCTTTTTGGTTATTAGGAGCCTGAGTTTCCTTGTAGCACCAGACACTAAAACATTTCAAGAGCTGATGGATTTAGTGAAGGTTTGTTACAGACCCAAGCCTGCTCTCATTCTGAGACACCATCGGTATTACTCGACAGTGTGAGAACCTTTCAGGGAAATCCGTATCAGGGTCTGGACGAGGTTAAGACAACTGACAGAGGAATATGATTTTGGTTTAACCCTCAGTGAGATGCTGAGACACCGTTTGGTGTGTGGGCTTTATGAGGTGACCATGCAAAAGCACTGACCAGCTGAAGCCCAACAGGACTTCAAACAGGCACTACAACTGGCTTTGTGGTTGGGAAATGCAGCAAGTGGAGCTGGAGTTACAGGGTATGTTGGTGGAAGTGGACAGCCTCACCAGGCCGACTGAGCTTGGGAACACCACATGAGGGAAGGCCATTGCACAGCCTCACTCAGGACATATCCTGAACAGAGGGACCCTTGGACAGCCCACAGCAAAACCCCAAAACAAAGCCAAGCCTCGGACAACCAGTTAACGTTTTCTTCTTGATCCGGCCTGGCAGACCATTGTAGTCACAGCCAGTATGTGGACCCGAGACGGCAAAGGGGTCCCACTTGGCCTGAATTGAATAAGAACTCACAGGCCGTTATCCAGGAGAGTGCACACACTGGAAAGTTCACCGACAGCTGGTTAGGAACAGTTAAAATGCTCCATCATCTCCAAATCAGAACCAATCAAAATAAAGGTCTGGTTAAATGGTCACCCTGTTCCAATGGAGGTCCATACCAGCGCGGCTGTATCAGTGATTGTGGAACCAGTCTTTACCAAAATTCCCTCTGGACTCTAACCCTTAAGTCTGTGTAAGACCTCGGCCAGGCTGAGAGCCTAGACTGGGGAGCCTTTCCAGATTAAGGGTACAACTTCAGTTCCGGTCTTTTCTGAGAAGGAGCTGGGTCAGTTCCCACTGATTGTAGTAAAAGGCCCAGGCCCAAGCTTGATAGGACAGAACTGGTTGAGATTCATTGAAAAAAGATCCCGAGGCTCCTTCATCTGTACCGGAGCATAAGCCTTTCCTTGGGTTGGTGGATTATTCCAGAACGTTCCTCCACAACCTGGCCTCCATTCTGGCATCCTTCCATCTTCTATTGAAAAAGGGTCAGCCTTGGGAATGGCCTTGGAGCTCAGATGTAGCCTTTAGGGAAGTAGAGAAGCAGCTGTCATTGTCTCAGGTATTTTCTCACTGCAATCCCAAGCGAGATATGGTGCTGATGTGCGATACCTCCCTGTGGGGTATCAGGGTAGGGTTGGCTCACTGGAGGGCCAATGGAGAGGAACGCCCGATAGTGCATGCTTCCTGGATTTTGGCTGATCCTAATATAAGATACGCCCAGATAGAGAAGGAAGGTTTTGCGGTCACCTTTGATGTGAGAAAGTTCCACCTGTGCCTTTCCATGTGTACATTTGTAATAGGAACAGACCACAATCCCCTGCTAGGGCTACTTAACGAGGACTGGGCCATGCCGCCCAGAGCTTCAGGATGAATACAGTGGTGGGCCCTTATTCTGAGGCAGACAGTGACAAGTTGGACCCCTGTCCGGGAGGCCAAGTGGGAAATGCAGATGCCTTGAGGCGCCTCCCACTGGCCAGTGGTTCCACCAAAAGAAGAGTCTGTTCTGGTTTTAAACTTTCTGGACACCCTTCTGGTCACCACTAAAAATATCAGATTGTCGCCACAAAAACATCCCGTCCTGGCAAAACAAAAACAGCTGGTGGTGAGAGAGGAAAGAAACCATCACCAGAATTGAAACCTTTCTGGACTCAGTGAGACCAGATCACCATAAAGGGTGGCATATTGTTATGGAGAGCAAGAGTGATTGTCCTGAGGAAAGGTCATTGACAGACACTGGCTAAACTCCACCGGGGTCATCCAGGGGATTCAAAACGAAGATGTTAGTGAGAAGTTACATCTGGTGGCCAGGATTGGATGATGACATAGCTGCATTGGTGGGGCAGTGCCCAGAGTGCTAATGAGGACACAAATTACCACCAGCAGCTCCCCAACATTTGTGGGAATGACTGGGTAAACCCTGAACTCAGTCACAAGTCTACAACGCCAGTCCTTTCACACACTCCGTGTTTTCAGTCATTGTGGATGCTCATTTAAAGTGGTTGGATCTGCACAGAATCCATTTGTTCAACACGGGGAAAACGATTGGAAAGGTGCAAGCATCTTCTACAATGCATGGACTCGAGGGAATGTTGGTCACAGACAAACGGGCCATTATTTCCCTAAGCTGAGTGGCATTAGGCAGGAAGGGACAGCCTCATACCATCCACTGATGATGTTACCCAGTACGGTGATGAAACGTCTGAAAACGAATCCCAATATTCTGCTTGTAGGACCTCATTCCTTTTTTTAACCCATGAATTTGATACCTGTGCAGTCTACAACCATTGGCTGTTCACCCTTCCACTCCAAACTGTTCCTCCTCTCCAATACAGCAGAGCCAACCACGGTGCAACAGATTTGAGAATCACTACATTCCTCTCAGAGGCCATTACCCCCAGCAGGATCCATTGTGGGTCTATGTGTTTTACAGGGGGACAGCCACAGGGGATTCCTGCACTTGCTGCATTGTTCTGTGACTCTGCCTGGTGATTATCCGTTCACTTTCTCACTTTGAAGATTGAGACTGCGGTGTGACCATCTCCCTGTACGTGTTATCCACAATACCCTCAGCCTCCCAGATGCTCCACAGTGTCCCCAGTCTCTGCTCCAGCTCTGAAACCCAGGCTCCCTTCCTGTAGCTGCAGCTGGAGCCACTTCCTGCACATGTTCTGGTCCCACTTTCCCCACAGAGCAGGAGGAGCACACCACGGCATTGAGATCTACTCCCATGACTTTCTGCTCAATTAGACCCTCAGATCGTCTGTAAAATCAATAACGTTGATTTTTTCCAGGTTCTTCTTCTCTGGGCCACAGCACTTGTAAACTATAAACCCAAAATAAAGACATTAAGTGATAAAAATAAATTAAACGCTCACCCAACCGTACTCAGTAAATCTTCTTGCCCGACATGACTATATGATTCTTCCCAGACTGCTTCACCGTGATGCTGACTGTGAGACACCCTTCCCAGACTGCTTCACCGTGATGCTGACTGTGGGACACCCTTCCCAGACTGCTTCACTGTGATACTGACTGTTGGACACCCTTCCCAGACTGCTTCACCGTGATGCTGACTGTGGGACACCCTTCCCAGACTGCTTCACCGTGATGCTGACTGTGGGACACCCTTCCCAGACTGCTTCACTGGAATGCTGACTGTGGGACACCCTTCCCAGACTGCTTCACTGGGATGCTGACTGTGGGACATCCTTCCCAGACTGCTTCACTGGGATGTTGATGATGGGATACTCATACCTGACTATTTCAGCTGAGTGTCCTTGTGAGTGACTTGCAGACTTTGCCTGAGATGAACGATGATCTTCCCTTTGCTTCATGCTCCCTTTCCTGTTGCTGTCCTTGCATCTTCAGTGACCTGTCAGCCTCCACCGTTTCTATCCTTCCCCTTTATATAACCATCAATGTTCCCACTTTACCCTCAGAGCCCATGGTTCTGTGAATTGCGATGCCCTCGTTGGCCATACACCTCCTCCATGTTGTGGCCAAAGTGGCAGCACCTTGTGAGAACCATCCCTCCCTTAGCATTCTGTCCCATCCCATGCTCCAGGAAATCCCAGCCATCCATCTTGAATTCCCTCCTTTCACTCCCACCATTCCCTCATCAACCCAATCCAATGAACCTGATCCTCAGACCTGAGTTTCCTGCTTTCCCCAGGACTCCATGGAAAGGACCCTGAAAAGCCCCTGACCATTAACACCCAAACCTCCAGCTCGGACCATGTCCGAGTCCCCAGAGTCACTTGGGTATGCCAGCCTCAAATGAGAGCCAGCCCAAAGACCGGTGTCCCCACAGCACCCCAGCTGATGTACCTGTGATCTCCAACCTGCTTGAACGTTACCTCAGGGCTGTTCCTGGCCTGGTCCCTGGACTGCAGGGAATCCCACATTCTGGAAGACTGTGGCCAAGCTCCTGGACTGGGATTAGATGAGCTCTTGACACATAGTCCCCTTCACTCCACGAAGGACTAGTCCCTTTGACCTTTAGACAGAGCCATTTGCTTGAAGCCCATGCAATGTGTTGCCACATAAGCTGCTGCCACAAGCTCTCGGTGTGACATTGACAGAGCCCAGTGCTGTACAACAACAACATGTCCAGCCCCTTGACCGCTCAGTGCTCCCAACCATGGCACGCTGCCTGCCTCTCCCTCTGCTGCTAAAAAGTAATGCAGGCCACAGAGCCTCCAAGTCAGCGCAAAATGTGTCAGTTTGAATTAAATGGCAGAATACAGTGTTCAGGCTCATTTTTACTGGGTCTATGAACTTGAATTAAAACATTTGAACTAAGCACACATCACAATGCATTTTAACATTTCACATTCTTCGAGGGGTTTTAATGACAAGCAAAACATTGAAGGTGAAAAATAGCAGCTTTGCATTACACAGGAGATTTTATTCACTTATCAGAAACCTTCAAACTAGACGAACACTCCTCACAGACACGTTACTGAAGCAGGAAGGAACCAAAACCTGGCAGTGAATCTGTTTAATCCTTGGATAAAATACGTCCAAAATGTGTCCCATCACCTCATCAACTTTTAAACATTGTTTTCAACTTCAAGTTGTTCACACTTACCCGACTGAAATGTTCCCATCACATTGCCCCAGGATCCTGTTGGTCAGTAACATTGCATAGCGAGCATCATTTAGTTTCAATTGTTCTTTCCTTGTGAGGTCAGTCAATTTGTTTTTCTGATTTATGCAATCAGCCAATGGTGATTCTAATAGGAAAGATACCGTTAGAAAGAAGAGGGAATCTCAACATCTCAATATCAGGAAAATATTTCAAACATTGAAATGTAATGTACATGTGCTTGCAAATTGCAGTGTAATGTTAAAAGGACTTTCTGTACACACATCTCCATCTTTGTGTCGAATTCTAACCTGAACAGTACAATTAAAATTGTGAAACACTAACAGGAAATGCTGGAACTACCCAGCAGGCCTGCAGTATCTGGGGAGAGGGAAACTGCATGTACGTGGCAACTCAATGATGTCCAGCCAGATCTTTCTCCCGAGTGAAAGGTACTGCATCAGAAACAGGAACAATACAAGGAAAGGAGAAAGGAAGCTTGGGATTGGGAAAGTAAATCACTTGTGGTCCTGATAGAGCATCGGGAACATTAAACTCTCAACAAGGATCCTGATAAATAGCTGAAAAGTTCATATCTGTTGTGAATATTATCAATCATCCAATTCACCAAAAACCTTTCAGTTTTATTAGATTACAATTGAGTCTGGTTAGAACAGACATTGCCAAATCTAGCTGGACAGGAACTAATATTCCTGTAATACTGGGAGTAGTTTACCTGTGAGAAATATACTCTAAAGCTTAAAGAAATGCATATTCCATAATCTGGGTTTAAAGCCATCGATCCTTTTCATTAAGCAGGCCATGAAATTAATTGTGTTGTGATGTACAATTAACATTATTGACAGAATCAAGGTGTTGTTTTTAGTGTTGATCTGGTGCTCCATAATATAGCCCAGGCCTCCCATCTCCCCCTCCCCATTGACTGAGGACATCTCTGAAGACAGGGAGCAGCACACACCCCGCACTCACACTTTCCTCCTCCTGTGGTTGTAGGAGAAACAGAGAAAGCCTGGGCCTATGTTTCTATTTTATTCTTTATCTGTGATAAATAGAGTCATAGAGTCACATATCTGTGATTCACAATGTGTCAGTTATTATTCTACTCACCACATGCTCCTTCAGATCCAGTAAATTCCAAATAAGAAGCATTTTCCATGTGAACTGGACTGAAGTCTGACTGATTTATGTAAATAATGTCTCTCAGCAACGGTGAACTCTTGTGTGAACTGCTATTGGTGAGAGTGAAATGTTGACAACGTTTCCCTCCAGTGGACTTGGCAGTTGGATACGACTTTCCAATATCACCACGGGTTATGTAGAGTTGGCCAATGGATCCTTTCCAGGTGATGCAGATTTCTGATGAAGCTGCAGGTGTAGGTGCTGCAGGATCTTGTGTCCAGGAAGATGAACCATTCCCAATGATATGAGCTTCTATTTCTAAGCCTGTGTTCTTTACAGACACTTTCAATGAACATGGATCTGGGCCAATGTAGTGATGAGATGTATTAATGTGACTGTTCAGGTATCCACAAACTGTAAACTCAGCACCAACTATTGCTGCAAATACAATCACAAGGTAAGCATTAATCAACACCTGAGAAATTTTCTCAGAAGCTTTTTAAATCAATACTGTGACTTTGCTGGACAATTGAGGGAAATTCCACACCAATTGCATAATCAGGAATTGATATTCGGCAACAACAACAACTTTATTTTTCATAGCACCTTTAGAGGAATAAAATGGTCCAAGGCCCTTCACAAGAGGGTTCTCAAACAAAACGTTGATGCTGTTGTAAGGTCTCAATAGTATTTGTAAAACACAGGCTAAAATATTAAAACATTTTGCTGGTCAGAATTATATAAGGATGGAGTCAAGAACTGGGTGAAGAATAGACAGTGTCTGTGTCATAAATAATGTTGTAATATGTTGTATAAAGCTGGGAGTTTGCTGTAACTCAGGAGAGGTGATTTTACATTTTATGACGATCAGACTTGCTGTCCTTGTATACACATGAAAATATCCAACTGTTTGACCAGTTTCCTCAATCCTCCATCAACCTATCAAGTTGTGTGATAAAATAAAGCCACAGTCAAAGGCTTTGATCTTGCCAACACTGAGATGGAGGAAGTTATAGCTCTTCCAAAACAGAACCCTGGAAAAGGGATCAGGAAATGTAAAGGCAATAGATATTACCAAACAGCAAAGTGACACTGTGAGTTTAATCTGTAACTTTGATGAAATGAGCTTGCCTGAGATTTTGCACTGAAAGGGGATCGCATGTTCAGAGTGTTCACAATATTCCCTCCTCCTGCCGTGTCTGTTCCCTTCCTCAGCCTGAGCCTGTCAGCAAGGAAGAAGGTCAGGAACAGAATCTCATGTCACATCCTGCTCACTGAGGAGGCCTTTCACCAAATTGAATGACTTCGCTGCTGGAGAGCTTATTGGACTTTGACTGGAGGAAGTTTCAGGATTCAGGAGGATAAATGTATTTTTCCAATTTTTTATTCAGATTTTGAACTTGTTATAACTAGGTGTGTGAAGGGAACCAGCTCCCTGTTTTCTCACTCCTCTTAGTCAGCAGCAAAAACATTTTATTTATTTTGTTCAGCTTATAGTGATGATCTTTCAACTTCAACCAAGTTCACTACACAATGCAAGAGCCCATTTTCAAGCCTTTCTTGAATGAAAAGAGGACTTTTATGACTCACTTGATTCAAGAACCAATGATTAAAATGAACAGACGCACACAGACACAGAGGTAGGAAGTTCAAAATAGACAGTGGTAGAGGCAGTGAGAATAATGTTTATGTGGCCTTTAGACACCTTGGGGTGTTACTTCTTAACCTGAAATCAGAGTTTAGTGACTTTTATCCTCAACAGTTCAGAATCTGTAGATCTTTGAATTCTTGGTGAACAGTTGTTTCTCGAATTTACTTTTTCACTGGGTGCTGTTTCTGAGATAATGTTAGAAACAGAAAGGGGGAGAGAGAATTCCAGCTCTTGCTACACAAATTCACTTTTCATTCTCTCAGTCCTGATGCTGAAAAGCAGCTGTTGAAATACAGTTCAGTGTGTATTCCAGAGTCGCGATCTTTGTTTTTTCAAGTTGTCTGATTGATTGGTAACTCTTGCATCTCCCAAAATATTAAAGCAACACACACAACTATACTAAGTCGGGGGTGAAAATTTCTTAATGGTTACTCATTACATTTCTTCAAATAAAATGGTAATTTCACCGTAAATAGATTATTTCATACAAATGGGTCTCATGAATCTTGCTCAACCTTTGGGCAGGTGGCCCCTGCAGCCATTTTAGATCCAAATGTTTCCTTTCTAGCAACCATGTTACTCTCTGAAAGGTCTCAGGTACAACAGCCTGATGTTAGAGGTTAAAGTGTGATCACCCATCTTTGTCATTATCATTATGTAAAAGGGATGGCAGGAGGGAGGGTGGGGTCGATCAGGGGTAGTAAGGGAACTTGTGCCTGGAATCGGAGGAAGTAGGGGAGGTCCTTAATGAATACTTTCCTTCAGTATTACCTACTGCGAGGGACCTTGACATTCATGAGGACAGTGTGAAACAGACTGATATGCTCAAACAGTTTGATTTTGGGAAGGAGGATGTTCTGAAAATTTTGAAAAACATAAAGACAGATAAACCCCCTGAGCCTCCTTACAGAAAGTAAGGAGGCATGGGATACAGGGAAACTGTCTGTCTGAATACAGAATTGGCTGGCCCATAGAAGACAGAGAGTGGTGGTTGATGGAAAGAATTCGCCTGCAGCTTGGTGAACAGTGGTGTTCTGCTGGGAACAGGTCTGGGGCCTCTGTTCTTTGTGATGTTTATAAATGAGTAGGATGAAGAAGTAGAAAGATGGATTAGTAAGTTTGTTGATGACACAAAGATTGATGGAGTTGTGGATAGTGCAGAGGGCTGTTGTAGGTTGCAACAGGACATTGACAGGATGCAGAACTGGGCTGATAAGTGGCAGATGGCTTTCCACCTGGAAAAGTGTGAAGCTGTTCTCATTGGAAAGTTGAATTTGAATGCTGAATACAGGATTCAAGGCATGATTCTTGGCAGTGTGGAGGAACAGAGGAATATTGGGTTCCATGTCCATAGATCCCTCAAAGTTGCCACCCAGGTTGACAGGGTTGTTAAGAAGGTGTATGGAGTGTTAGCTTTCATGAGCAGGGGGATTGAGTTTTCGAGGTGCAAGGTTATGCTGCAGCTCTACAGAGCCCTGAAATGTTGTGTTCAGTTCTAGTTGCCTCATTATTGGAACGCTTTCAGAAGGTGCTAGGGTTTTTCTCATTGGAGCGATGAAGGGTGAGAGGTGACTTGATAGAGGTGTATAAGATGTTCAGAGGCATAGATTGAGTGGATTGCCAGAGAGTTTTTCCCATGGCAGAATGTCTATCATGAAGGGGCATAATTTTAAGGTAATTGATGGAAGATTTAGGGGAGGTATCAGAGGTAGGTTCTTTACTCAGAGAGTGGGTGGGGGGGGGGGGGGTATATGGAATGCACTGCCAGCAGTGGTAGTAGAGTCAGATACATTAGGGACATTTAAGTGAATCTTGGATAGACACATGGAAGATCATACAAGGAAGGGTTAATCGGTTGATCTTAGAGGAGGATAAAAGACTGGCACAACATCGAGGGCCGAATGGCCTGTACTGTGCTGGACTATTCTATGTTCTGTCAGCAGCATTTGTGTGATAACTTTATCTCTACAATTATCTTAATTTGTGACTTTCCCTTCGACGAACTCTGTTTGTATCGTGTTAATTTTCTGTCTCTCTTTTCAACAGTCAATGATGGGAAACGTACAGAAATCACATTAACACTGGGACCAATGTTCACACTGAGATACATAATCCATCCCATTGGATCACCAGCCTCACACAGCATTGAAAATAAACTGGGGAATTTAAAAGAAGTGAAACAAAGGAAGTGCTGAGAAATGAATTACCTTTCCCAATGTGAAAGCTGAAGAAACATAACAGAAGGCATTGACAGTTGATCAGTCTGTGAAAGGAGCTGGTTTTGAGAGGCATCTTCCACTGGGTTCCTCCTCTGGAAAATCAACATTGTGAATATGAGAGCACAGGGTGAGGTTCACACAAATGATGGTTACATCCAAAACATGCAAAATTACATGGAGTTAAATGATGACCTGTCATTGTCCCAACACCCAGTGACACCAATTGACAGGATGTAGCTCCCATTTGAAATCACCGTGATCGGTGAATTTTGGGGGAAATTATTGAGATTTCGTTGGAGAGAAAACCTCAGATGGAGTTGTCAGGCTGCTGGGACTCAGCTGTGAGTGACCAAGTGAAACAGGGACTGATAGGGGCTGAGGGCAGCTCATCTGTCCTTGTTAGTTCATGGTCTGAGGAGACCAGAGACCCCAATCTTCATTCTCCTCAGGTTTTTAATTCAGGACCATACATCATGAAAAAGAGTGAATCAAATTACACCACTGCAGAATATTTAGGGCAGGAATCAGACCAGCCACAATTACTGGGCAAATAGATGAATAATCAATTGAAAACAGACATGATTATTCAGACCATAACCAATAGACCTGCTACTGGCAACGTATGGTTTATAGGTTTGGGGGGAGATTTGAAGTGGTTCAAGTGATAAACTGGGGTTAGGGTCAGAGGTTATTAGTTCACATTAGGTGTTCAAGTTGGAAATCAGGATGACTGATGTAAATTGGGTTTTGGGCTGGGGTTTGGGAGTTGGGGTTAATGCTGAGGGTTTTTAGTTAAGGAGTGGGGATGGTACATTGGTGAAAGATTAACCCAGCAAGACCAGCTGCCTCATTGTGACACCAGCTACTGTTAATGCCACTAATGTCAATGCTGTCGACATCACAAGCAATCTGTAAAGGAATGAACAATAGATAAAAAGGTGTGTAATGGAAGAACTGAACTGGGATGGAGCATTTAGTAAGGGGTTTCAGAATGATACTGAACAAACCAATTTCAATGGTCTAAACAATATGAAAATAATTACTCAATACAGCACAGAATGGTCAGACATAAGAATGTAACTGTTTAAAAGTTTAAAGTGAGGGTTTTATAATACACTGGTCTCATCTTTCTTGGATTTCTGAGTTTACATCTTGTCACCAAAAACATATTTATTCATTCATTAAACAATATTCAAAAGGAGTATATTAATAATATGAAGACTGATCCCTGTTTCAAACATGGAAAGGCTCGAGAAACCCAAACTGCTCAATCGGAAATGGTATTTCCAGGGAGATATTGTTAATGTCCCTCAGATACGAATCTGTCAGGATGAACACAGAGTACGGCTTCAACTAAATAACTGACTGTGGATGAAAACTTCCAGTGAGGAAACTTCCATTTTAGAAAACAGGAATTACAATTTATGATGAGTCTACATTTGTTCTCATTGAGACAGGCAGCATGCAAACTACACACTGTCTCCTCACTTCAATAATGTCAGTGTGCAGCCCAGCACTGAATCAGACTGCACAATCAACAGGGGGCCGGTAAAGTGTTTGGATCACCCATCGCTCAGCTAGACCTTCACGTTTAAAGGTTACTACAGGGCATCCGCAAACTTTGCAACAACAAAACTCAGTCAAAGCACCTGAGTGCTGAGTGGCCATTGGATGGCTGTCTGTTTAAATGACCTTGTTGGGTGTTGTCTCCTTGTCCACCAGCTCGGAGTGATTAGGAGAGGGCATTGACTGGACCCATTGTCTCCACGTTGGCAGGATATGCACCAAATCAGCCAATGAGGCTGCTTTCATGTCAGAATCTGCTGTATATTTCCAGCTCACCCAGAACATGTCCACGCATCTGCCCTGACAGGAATGGGCTGGAGTGGAATTCTACAGCCCCTGTCTCTACCACACCTCAATTAAAATACTCATCAAATAGGCGAAGTAGGTCATGGAAATAACTTGTTGATTCAACAAATGATAAACATCAGGAATAACCTGCATAAGCAGCAAAATGAAAACAAAATCTACAGCCCCTGCCAGTCAGGGGCTAATTGTCCAAAATGGAGGGTGGGCTTTACACACACATTCCATGTTAAAATTGCACTGACCACCTCACAGATGACACCAGAATTACTGACATGTTCCCCTTACACCAATATCTTCTTGGGGATACTGGGGTTAAAGTACAGTGTGTAAAACCAGCAGCTCCATGAGCAGCACTGCATGGTCAAGAGAAAAATGGCCTGACTGATGTTTGTCTGAATTTGGGCAGTGGGCCAGATAGATCCCCCTGACAACCTAGTATTCAATGGAGAGGTCAAAATGTAATGGTGAATCCATGTGAGACCTCAGCAACACGGACAGTTAGACTGCATTCACTTCATGTTCATACCACAGCCTCTAGATCTGTGGAAGAAGCATCCACTGCCCTCTGCCCTAAATCACTCACATTGGGGGGTACTCAGGACCCTCATCATTGTGAGACACAAATATCAGTCTAGTCAGCCGTCCACGAAACAAAACTGTGACCCTGCAATTCTAATTCCAATGATACTGCTTTCTCACTGTCTTGGAAAGTTCACACAGTGACTCAGAACTTATTATGGACAGGGGATAGGAATTTCCATTCTTCAGAAAGTCATCCTGATCTGGAACCAAGACCCAGCCTTTGTACAGACTGGATGACTGTGTGAGTGAGTCATATCGACACCCACAGAGAGTAGAAGGAGTATTACTGTGTTCATACAGTCCTCATTCCAAATCTTACACAGGGCAGTGTAGGAGCTTCTGAAAACACAGGGACGGCAGGTTCCAGAGTTACACCCAAAGTTGTGCACCAATCCCATCCTCACCAATGTGATACCCTCCTGTAGGTCCCACTAACCCTGGCAGGGTCAGTGTTGGAAGGAACCGTGAGGTACAATAACAGACCAGGAAATTCAGGAACAGTTGTGCAACTATCCATGAAACAGTGCACAGACAGAGGGTCACAAAATACTTCACACAGAATGTTCTCCGCCTTCCATTTTTAAAACCTCGATTGTATCAATACATTTATGTTCAGAAATTTGCAAAAAGCAGAAAAATATACAATTACCCTGAGCATTCCTAACACAACATGTATTATCATTCAGGAAGACTCGGTTAATGACAATATTTTAAAACAAGCAGGTTTACATTTCACATTCAACTTTGTCAACCTGGACTTAAATAGTAAACATTTTCCGATTAAAAGCATAAATAAAGTAATACCAGCTCCTTACCTGTTCCCTGCGGGTCCTGGACATTGAGAAACTGACACACAATGTAGGAATTCTATATGTGCTAGAAATTTGCCTGTGCAGGTACTTTTGCATTGATAACCAGCGTTATTGATTTCCTGGAACAATCGGAGCTATGCTCTGTGTCCACCAGTCTCGTAAACATGGAAATATGGAAAAATGTGGCATTAACGTTCATAGAATCTCTTCTGTGTGGAAACAGGCCCTTCAGCCCAACAGGTCCACACTGGCCTCCAAACAGTATCCTACTCAAATCCATTCCACTACATTGAACTCAAACTAACACATCCCTGAACACTATGGGGAATTTAGCATGGCCAACTCACCTAACCTGAACTCCTTTGGATTGTATGAGGAAACCCACACAGGTACGGGGAGAATGGGCAAATACCACACCGGCAGGCACCTGAGGCTGGAATCAAACCTGGGTCCCTGGTGGTATGAGGGAGCAGTGCTAACCACTGAGCCACCGTGCCATCCCTAACATTGAGCTGGACACAGGCCTGCAGGAAATGTTATCCATTGATGGTTCAATAAAAAATAAGGGAATGTTGAGCCAAGTAAGAGGTGAATCCAAATATGTCAAAGGCAGCACCATCTTCTGATGTTATCGATGACTGAGGGAACTCATGCAGTCAGTTACACTTGGGCCAAGCTTCAATGTTGGGGCAGTCTCAGAGGAGATTCCAGTCAGTGAATGTCCTGTGTGGAGGAAGAAAGCATTGGACACAGAAATAATGAGCAGTTTACCCAAATACAATGTGGATATAAATCTTCATGAAAAGAATATTTCAACAAACAGTCCTCTGATTATCTTTAATTCCCAGGGCACAAAGTATGACTCTGACTGAGAGAGTGGTCACCCTGAGCTACAATCAATGAGACAAGTTTTTTTCCATCTGTTTGCTCCATATTGCGTACTGTCCAAGGCAGAGATCGGATGCTTTGCTGCTGCTGACAACAGGAACAGCAACAAGAGAATGTACAACCTGGTACAGTGCATGGGCAACAGCATGGGGAGCTGGCAACACTACAACAACAACATGTATTTATATAGCACCTTTAGCAATGAATCATCCCAAAGTGTGTCACAGGATACTTTGAGGGAGGAGGGAAGGCAGCAATTTGGAGTGAGTGGAGAAATCGATAATTGGGGGAGAAGAGGACACAGATGAGGAAATACAGCTGTGTAAAGTCACTCCAATTCACTGAGCAGGGTCAGGGATGGACTGGAAATAATCCTGAAGATGAGGAAGGAGGAGGCCAAGGATCGAGGGAAATAATGTAATGACCAACATCCATTCCTTACATTGGATGGGGTGAGATACCTGTGCCCATCCTCCACCTCCATCAGAAACACAAAGTCTGACTGTTCTGAGTTGTTTGTGTCCCATCCATGAGAAGATTAAACACTGTGAGGTGGGCAGTGGGAAAGTGACTCAGCTGCTCCTCCCTTGACTGGGACTCAGACTTGAATGTGTCAGATTCAGATTGCAACCTGCCCTTGTGTTGGACTAATGGATCCAAAGTAAATAATGGAGAAGGAGCTGGAAATTAACACTTAGCTTGAACATTTCACAGGCAGGGAGCCCTGTGGAAGTTTGGACATATTAGAAACTAGGGAGGTATTTGTCATGGTTCTCCTCCAACTAAAATTAGCAAGGATTTGGGAGAGGATGTGAATATTCAATGAGTTCAAGGTAATGTCACCACAGGCTGAGTGGTCCATTGGAGAGAGTGAGTCAACTGGTCCTGGTTTAACCTGAGGGTCACCCTGCACAGGGGAAGGGAGAGGTTGAGAAGTGCCCTTTATGGGAACCTCACTTCATGCATGAATTGAACCCACACTGTTGGCATCACTCTGCATTATAAACCAGCTCTCTAGCCAACTGAGCCCCATTGTCAACATTCAAGGATGTTTCTGGGAACTTTGAAGAGCACAGGTTCAGGTTCAGTGTTCAGTGGAAAGTCTCAGCTGTGTCCTTTCCCCATTTCGCTTCCCCGCTGTCCACAGGACCAGAGAGTGATTCCCCCAGTCCATGGAAAACCTGCTGGAAATCTGGCTTCTGGACAAATATTAGATCCTTCTGTTACACTCTTATTGAATCTCAAGTAGGATAAGCCTGTCATACTATCACAGAAACCATCTGTCACTCTATAAGGAGCTGTTTCTCCAAAGGGTGCTGGGACAGCCCTGAAACAAGAAGGAAAGCCAATAACATCTGTATCCCGGTCTCAACCCTCAGCTGAAACCCGATAAACCACATAGAAAAAGCACTTTTGGCAGTCGTGGAGGGATATGAGAAATTCATACATATTTCTCTGGGAGAAAGTTCATCCTGGACATTGATCACCATCCACAGGAGCAGACCGACAAGAATCATCTTCATAAAATGTCAACAAGACAGAGGCTTTTCTTGAGGTTTCAGAGTTAGGACTCCACTCAGAAATACAAGCCAGCAAGAGAAATGGTGCTGACAGACTCCCCATCTTGATTGCTGCCACAGGAGAAAGATGAGATACAAGTTCTGGCTGTAAGGATCCATCACCTCCTGAATATAACACCCTCACAACTGAGTCAGATGAGAGATTTGACAGCAAGGCCAAGGAGCTACTGTTGCTGTGTCAGTGACGGCCTGATAGGATACAGTGAACACAGCCAGTAAAACGGCAGGACCCGTCTATCAGACAT
Source organism: Chiloscyllium plagiosum (assembly GCF_037043375.1). Lineage (NCBI taxonomy): Eukaryota > Metazoa > Chordata > Chondrichthyes > Orectolobiformes > Hemiscylliidae > Chiloscyllium > Chiloscyllium plagiosum. The sequence continues at coordinate 62,689,226 of NW_028270155.1, read as the reverse complement.
GATAACGTTCTGGAAGCTGGTCTTACTAGTCAGACCCAGAATCAACATCCCCAACCCAAAGCAGGCAGAGCATCTGCAGAAGGTACGGGAAGGTCACACGAGAATGGAAAGACATAACCTGAGAACCACCTCAGCTGTCTATTAGAAAGATGTACACAGGCATTATAAATATAGTGTTCAAATCCAGACAGCCAGCCTATGAGAATGAATAGCAGCCAATGGGGACAATTCATGGCGAACAACTGGCTGTGTGTAACAGCAGACCATGTAATAACAAGGCCTAGTGTGTGGGGGTTGGGTTGGGGTTGGGTTTCCTAAGCTGACCATTAACACACCTTTGTCTGTCTGACTGTCCATCTCTCACTTTAGGCTGTTTCTTCACCTGTCACTTACTCCTCAACCCATCCCCAACCCCATCTTCTCTAAAAAATCCAACTTTCTCCCAGCTACCATCAGTTCTGAAGAACGGCCACTGGACCCGAAACATCAATTCTGATTTCTCTCCACAGATGCTCCCAGACCTGTTGATGTTTTCCAGCATTTTCTGTTTTTGTTTCTGATTTCCAGCATCAGGATTTCTTTTGTTTTTCTTATTGGATCATAATTTTATTAGTTTTAAAATAATTTAGAAAAAGACAGACCTGATCCAAAAATTAAAGTTCAATATTGGAGTAAGGCCAATTTTGATGGTGTGAGGTAGGAACTTTCAAAGGTTGATTGGGCAAAGGTTCTTCACAGGGAAAGGGATGGTTGGAGATGGGGAGGCCTTCAAACATGAGGGAACAGATGTTCAGAGACAGTATGTTCCTGTTAGTACATTGTGTAAGGCTGGTGGGTACAGGAAGTACTGGATGAATATAAAAATTGAGGCACTGCTCAGGAAAAAGGAGGAATATGTCAGGTATAGAAGGGGGGGATTGCGTGAATCCCTCGGGAAGCATAAGGGCAATGGGAGTATACTTAGAGTGAAATCAGGAAGGGAATGCAGAGAAATTCTACAAATTTATATCCCCAAGTTCCCAAGCTTCCATGTCCTTCTCCGTCGTGTCTGCAAGGCCAAAGAAACAAGCCACCCATCGTAATCCCACTTGACAGCATTTGGTCCATTGCCCTGCAGGTTAAGGATGAGATGCATATCGAAATGGATTAGAAATTAGTTAGGGATCATTGCTTCTGCTCTCCTTTCAGACAATGACTTCCAGACTCCTACCCACTGGATTAAAACACTTTTCCTCATCTCCCCACAGATCACTGTCCCAATCACTTTCAGTCTCTGCCCTCTTGTCACTGATTTCTGCTAAATAGGCCCTTTCTATCAACTGTACCCAAGCTCCTCCATTTTGAACATCTTCGTCAAACCTCATCTTAATATTTGTCTTCAAAGGAGAACAAGTCTAGACAATCCAGTCCCTCTTCATTGCTGTATTTTCCAGTCCTGGCAATATCCTTCACTCTTCACTGTGCCCTTTCTCATAAAATCATCCTTTCTGTGATGTGGGCAGAACTGTGGACAGTATTCCTGCTGTGGCCGAACTAATAAAGAGAAGGTTTCCATGTACTTATTTAATCACTTTGTTGACCTGCCTTGCTCCCTTTAGGGGTCTGTGGTCATCCACTCCAAGATCTCTCAGCATCTCTGTAGCTCAATATTCTCCCATTTGTTGTCTGTTCCTTTCCCTTGCTTGACCTCACCAAACACACTGTCCCACACTGGTCTGGGTTAAATTCCATTTGGAACTTTTCTGACCAGCTGACCAGCCCATTCCATTCATACTTCTCTCTCTCTGGGTTTATCACATCTGACATTTCACAATCCTCCTCAACTACAATGTCTGCATCAGCTGCTCTCTTGTTAAGACTGAGACAATATTCCTGAAGAACTTTGCCAATATCTTTCATCCTTATGTCTGGGTTTCTTTTATGGGTCATCCTCTTTCTTCCATTATCCTTTTAATGTATTGATAACCCATCTCCCCATTCACCTTGATTGTGCTTGCCAAGGTCCTTTCTTGCCCTCAGTTTGCTTTCCCTTGAATCCTCTTTGATTTCTCTTTTCACTCTCCTACCCCTCTTAAATTTCTCCAGTGTGAGTTCTCAGCATCAGACATAATTATTTACTTCAGTCAGACACCGGTTAGACGTGATGTGACACACCTTTGGGGCAGGTGGGACTTGAACCCAGATCATTCTGGCCCTGAGGAAGGACACTGCAGCTCTCCCACAACACCCCTCGGTATTGGATAGAAGCTTTCCTTTCTGCCTTATGTTATCCCCATAAGCTCCTTGATATCTTGGGGAGAGTGGGTCTCAAGATTTGGCCATTGCCCCCTGTTTTCTTTATGGGAACATATTGATTCTAAAACCCTCAAATCTCCCACTTGAATATCTTGCAGCGCACTGACACTGATTTACCTTCAAGAACCTGTTTCCATCACACTTTCGCAAAATCATTGCACAGCTGACCTTCCACCTCCAATTGAGAATTCTTCTAACTCCTGTTCTATCGCTGTCCTTTTCAGTAATTATGTAGTTACTACTCACTGGTGACCCTGCATCACTGCTATTGGCACTTCCATCTCCTGCACATGCTCTGTTCCTCTTTTTGTCTCATTGTAGGACAAATTGGCCAATAACCTGATTGAGAGGCCTGAGCCAGGAAGGGAGTGATGGATATCAGGCTCCTCACTCCCTACAGGGAAAAAAATCTGGAATTAGCTGGAGAAGAATTTAATTGCTCATGTGGGAAGAGGGAAGCCTGTATGTCTCACACACTGACCCAGCTTCATTGGGCTGTGCTTCCCTCACATTAACACCAGGGCTAATTGATTCTAAACCACTCCACCCACCCCAGAAGAGGAATATCTGCTCCACCCACTTTTCATCTGGTCTCAGCCATTTTTGCTGCTGTTGTGTAATTGATATTTGAGCTTTTGTGATAAAGTTCCAATTTCATGTTCTTGTGAGAGACTTGCAGGCTGCTTCTGTGTGAGAATATTTTCCCCCTATCCTTCATGTTCCCTTTTGTGTTGCTGTCCCTGTGTGCCCTATGACCTTACAGTGTCCCCCTGATTCCTTTGAGCACCTTCAGGTTACAATTAATGTGCACACTTTAGTCCCATGGGCAATGAGTTTATAAATTCCAATGTCCTTGATGGCTTTGCATGATCATTACCTGAGAGAGCCAGTCCCCCTCTGATTTCATCCTTCTTCTCTAGAACGTCCCCCTGTCCCATCAGCATTCCCCTAGTGACTCTATGCAATGAAATCCACCCCTAGGCATGAGGAGCTCACTTTCCCCACGTTACCATGACTGTCCCCGATTCGCTCCCAACTGACATTGAGCAAAACACAAAAACATAGAGGATAGGAGCAGGAGGAGGCCATTCAGCCCTTCAAGCCTGCTTCACCTTTCATCATGATCATGGCTGACCATCCAACTCAATAGCCTAATCCTGCTTTCTCCCCATAACCTTTGATCCCATTCACTCCAAGTGCTATCTCGAACTGCTTCCTGAATACATTCAATGGTTTGTCACCAGCTACTTGCTGTGGTAATGAATACCACAGGCTCATCACTCTTTGGGTGATAAAATGTCTCCTCATCTCCTTCCTAAATTGTCTACCTTGAATCCTCAGACTGTGACCTCTGGTTCTGGACACCATCGGGTACATCCTCCCTGCATCTACCCTGTCTATACCTGTTGAAGTCTCTAAGTCTCTATGAGATCCTCTCTCATTTGTCTGAACTCTAACAAGGACTGAGCTGAGGACTGACAGTGGGCCACCCCGTGGGTCTGATTTGGAGGGACGGCCGTGACTGAACCGAGCACAGCCCCGACTGATGTCTCCACTACACCCTGACTGGTCTCCCTGTAACCTGGGGACTGGCTGCCCTAGGCCTTTGGGATTGATGCTGGTCCATTCCATGGACTGCAAGCAAATGGATCTCTAGCCTAACCATGTTCCACATCCTGGATTGGAATCAGACCGATCCCTTGACTGATTATGGATGAAGGGTCAAGGAGGGTGATGGCCATGGAGCATGCAGGGATACTATGCTGAAGGCAGAGATGGCTGATGGCTGGGACAAGCAATCAGTGAGGTGCAGTCTTCAGGTTTACACGTTGGAAATTTGTGCTGTCTCGTTTCTCAGAGAAGGGGAGGAGAATTGTCAGTGTCATATAAATGAGGTGAGTTGGAATAATAATAAAATGCAAATGCATCAAAATGAGATAATTACCTCTCAATAGCGAGATGCTGAAGGATTTAAGGTTGAAGTGAAAATTACAATCAGTGTTGAGATTCTGATGCCTCTCCATTTTGTCCCATCGTTTTTGCCATTGCTGAGGTCACACCAAGATGAAGTGAATTCTGTCGTATGTTTAATTTGAAAAGCAAAGCAGATTGGAAAACTTTTGGAAATCAGGAAAGGATGATGAAACATCTTGAGGAAGAAATTGGGGCATTGCAAGGGAACTAGCAAGAAATAGTAAAACATAATAAAACTTCAACAAATAGTAAGAGTAGTTACAGTGAGCATTCCAGGGTGAAGCTTGAGAATGAGAGATGGGAAAGAAGGTGGTCACAAGATTACAATACAATCAGGCAGAGTCCAAGCTTGGGTTTGTTAGTGGGAAACCTTTGACAAGACTTCTTTAATCATGTGACAAGCAGGTGGACAAAGGGGAACCAGGAGATGTGGTAGATTTGGATTTCCAAAAAAAAATGAGTCAGATGCCCCATAAAACTTGACTGCACATTAAATCCTCAAGGTGATGGGGCAATACATTAGCATGAATACACTATTAGCCAATTAGCCAAGGGTGTTGGGATTAACAGATTAGTTACAGTCTGAAAAGGTGTAGCTAGTGAAGTACCATAGTAATTAATGTTGGGCCCTCAAATATATATGATCTGGATCAATTATTTTGATAAAAAATTGACTGCCTTGTAGCAGGATTTCCTGACACTACAAAGATAGGTTGGCAAGCAGGTTGAGGCAGCTCCAAGGTGTCTGCAAATGAATATTGATGAGTCAAAGTAGAAAGAAAAGGCACTGGAGAATAATGTGGGAAAATGTCACTTTGGTACGAAGATTAGATTAGATTCCCAACAGTATGGAAACAGGCCCTTCGGCCCAACAAGTCCACACCGACCCTCCGAAGAGTAACCTCCCAGACCCATTCCCCAACCCCATATATACCCCTGACTAACACACCTAACACTATTGGCAATTTTAACAAGGCTAATCCACCTGACCTGCACATCTTTGAACTGTGAGAAGAAACCGGTGCAACCCCACACAGACACAGGGAAAACGCACAAACTCCACACAGACAGCTGCCTGAGCTGGGAATTGAACCTTGGCCCCTGGTGCTGTGAAGCAGCAGTGGTAGCTACTGAGCCATTGCACCACCCAAATGGACAGAGACTGCAGAATACTTCAGTCCAGAGAATCAAGGTTTCCGAAAACAAGAACTATAAAATATTTGCATGCAGGTCAAGGGAGTAATCAAGGAGCAAACGCTGAAGAAGTGTAAAAACATGGATGTCCTGCTCCAGATTATTGATGGGCATTGATGAGACAACACCAGGAGAACTGCGTAGAGTTTTGGAAACAATTTGAAGAATGTTCACCAAGCTGATCCCTGGGGTGAAAGGATTCAATTATGAGGAAACTTTGAACAGGTTGGAGGCATATGCTCATTGGAATTTGGAGGAATGAGGGGGATCTTATTGAAACTGATAAGGTTCTGAGGGGGACTGAGAGGATTGTTTTCCCATGAAGGGTAATCCAAAAAGAGGAGGATCACAATAAAAGGGATCTCCAATTTAATATGGAGATGAAAAAGAATTTTCCTTCTCAGAGAATCCTTAATCTTTGGAATTTATTTGCCTGGATCGTGGTGGAGGCCGGGTTGTTGAATATATTGAAGGTTGGGTTGCATTGCATTTGGAGCAAAAAAAAATCTCTGTCAAAGGCTCCAGGTCGGAAAGTGGAGCCAAGGCCACAATCAGGTCAGCCAGGATTGTATTCAATGACGGAGTGGGGTCAATGGGCCAAATGACCACCTCCTCCTAATTAGTGTATCCTTATGCTGGTTTGGCACCAGTTTGGTCATCATCACTTTCAAGAGTATTTTTAAAAATTCAGACACAACAATGTGAGAACAACTATTTCATTTTATTTTGTTATGGGCAATAAAGAATTAAACACATTAAACAAGCATTAAATTAAAGTATGTGGCTCTGTCGAAGCAAATTCTCACCAGGATGCAATAATCGGTGACAACTTGTACATCAGGTATTCAGATTATTTCAGTGTCTCAACGTCCAGAAATTATCACGCTCAACTCCAATAGTGTGTGTCTTCCAATGATTAAATTGTGAAAATGTAATTTCTCGAACAAACGTGAAATAATCTTACTAATGATTTCACAAATCATGTCAATTCTTTGTGGACATGTTTGTTTTGATAGAAAGTGACTTTCAGCAAATCCAGAAGCACCTCAGCAGATTTGACATGATTATCATATATAATGACAAACACTGTTAGAATGGTGACCATCAGGAGAGGGAAAGGGAATAGCCAGACAGTGCAGGGACCCCCCCCCTGTGGCCACCCCCCTCATCAATAACTATACCGTTTTGGATACTGTTGGGAGCAGTGACCTATCAGGGGAAAGCCTCAGTGGCCAGGTCTCTGACACTGAGCCTGGCTCTGTGGCTCAGAAGGGAAGGGGGGAAATAGGAGAGCGATAGTGAGAGGAGATTCAATGGTGAGAGGAACAGACAGGAGATTCTGTGGTCGTGAACGAGATTCCCGGATGGTATGTTACCTCCCCGCTGCCAAGATGAGGGATGTCTTTGATCAAATTGACAGGATCCTTAAGGAAGAGGGAGACAAAACAGAAGTTGTGGGATGCATTGGTACCAATGACATAGCTAGGAAAAGGCATGAGGACCTGAAAAGAGTATATGGGGTGTTATTTTGGAAGCGAAAAAGGCAGGATGAGCAGAATAGGAATCTCAGGATCAATGCCATGAGCTAGCGAAGCTAGGAACAGAGAGCGAGTGTAGATGATCACGTGGCTGCAGGGCTGGTGGGGGAGGGAGGCCTTCAGAGATATGGATCATTGGGATACCTTCTGGGGAAGGTGACCTGTACAAGAAGGACGGGTTGCACCTGAACTGGAGGGGCACCAATGTACTGGGCAGGAGGGTGGGTGGTTTTAAACTAGTTTGGCAGAGGGGTGGGAACTGGAGCTACGGATCTGAGGGTGGAGTAGCTAGTGTACAGCCAGATACAGTACACAGAGAATCTGTGAGGAGGGATAGACAGTTGATAGGGCAAAGTTGCAGTCAGTGTGTTGGGTTGAAGTGTGTCTATTTTAATGCAAGAAATATCAGGAATAAGGGTGATGAACTTGGAGCATGGATCAGTAACTTTGATATTGTGGCCATTACAGAGTCTTAGATATCACAGGGGCAGGAATGGTTATTGGCTGTTCCAGGGTTCAGATATTTCAAAAGGAATAGAAGGGGAGGTTAAAGAGATGGGGAAGTGGCATTGCTAATCAGGGACAGTATCACAGCTACAGAAAGGGAGGTCATCGATGAGGGTTTGTTTACAGAGACAGTGTGGGTGGGAGTCAGAAACAGGAAAGGAGCAGTCACTTTATTGGGAGTTTTCTACAGACCCCCCAAGATCCTGAGGTGGCACGGTGGCTCAGTGGTTATCACTGCTGCCTCATCGTGCCAGGGAACCCTCTGACCAGGTTTGATTCCAGCTTCAGGCGACTCTCTGTGTGGGGGTTTGCACATTGTCTGCGTGGGTTTCCTCCCACAATGCAAAGATGTGCAGGTTAGGTGAATTGGAGGAACAGATTGGAAGGCAGAATTTGGAAAGGTGCAGAAGTAACAGGTTGTTGTCGTGGGTGACCTTAACTTCCCTAATATTGATTGGAACTTCCTTAGTTCAAATAATTTGGATGGAACAGTTTTTTGACAGGTGTGTCCAGGGAGGATTTCTAACTCAATATGGAGATCAGCGGAATGGAGGGAAGGCCGTATTGGACTTGGTGCTTGGCAATGAACCAGGCCAGGTGTCAGATCTCTCGGTGGGAGAGCATTTCAGTGATAGTCATCAACAACTCCCTGACCTTTACAATAGTCATGGAGAAGGATAGGAGCAGATGGTATGGGAAAGTATTCAATTGGGTTAGGGGGTCTTACAGTGCTATTAGACAGGTACTGAGACACCTAAACTGGGAACAGATGTTCTCAGGAAAATGCATGACAGAAATGTGGAGGTTGTTTCGGGAGCAGCTGCTGCAAGTGCTGGATAGGTTTGTACCACTGAGGCAAGGAAGGGATGGTCGGGTGAAGGAACCTTGGGTAAGAAGGGATGTGGAACATCTAGTCAAGAGGAAGAAGGAAGCTTACTTAAGGTGAGCTAGAAGGGAGTATCAAAAAAGGTTAAGCGGGTAGGATTACAGAAAACCTTCAGGCATTCTTCACTTATGTGAGGAACAAGGGAATGGCCAGAGTGAGGGGAGGACCAATCAGGGATAGTGGAGGGAACTTGTGCTTTGAGTTGGAAGCGGTAGCGGAGGTCCTTAATGAATACTTTGCTTCAGTATTCACTACTGAGAGGGACCTTGTCTTTTGTGAGGACAGCGTGAAACAGACAGATATGTTTGAACAGGTTGATTTGCTGAAAATGTTGAAAAACAAAAGGATAGATAAATCCCCTGGGCCAGACAAGTACACCCTCAGTTACTAAAGGAAGCAAGGGAAGAGATTGCTGTGCCTTTGGCGATGATCTTTGCCTCCTCACTGTCCATTGGAGTAGTGTCAGATGATTGGAGGGTGGCAAGTGTTATTCCTTTGTTGAAGAAAGGGAATAGGTATAATCCTGGGAATTACAGACCAGTCAGTCTTGCGTAGTGGTGGGCAAAGTATTGGAGAGGATTCTGAGAGACAGGATTTATGATTACTTGGAAAAATAGTTTGATTAGAGAAAGCATGGCTTTGTGAGGGGCAGGTCATTTTCAGATGTCTTATTGAATTCATTCAGGGTGTGACAAAAAACATTGAAAGGAGAGAAGTGGATGTGATGTACATTGATTTTAGCAAGGAGTTTGATAAGGTTCTCCATAGTAGAATCATTCAGCAAGTAAGGAGGAATGGGATACAGGGAAATTTGGCTGTCTGGATATACAACTGGCTGGCCAACAAAAGACAGAGGGTGATAGTCGATGGAAATCATTCAGCCTGGAGCTCGGTGACCAGCGGTCCACAGGGATCTGTTCTGGGACCACTGCTCTTTGTGGTTTTTATAAATGAGTTGGATGATGAAGTGGAAGGCTGGGTTAGAACATAGAACATAGAACAACATAGAACAATACAGCGCAGTAGAGGCCCTTCAGCGCTCGCTGTTACGCCGACCTGTGACACCGATGTGAACCCCACCATAGAGTCATAGAGATGTACAGCATGGAAACACACCCTTCAGTGCAATCCTCAACCCAATCTCATCCCACCTGCCAGCACCTGGCTCAAATCCCTCCAAACCCTTCCTATTCATGGACCCACCCAGATACCTTTTAAACATTGTATTTGTACCAGCCTCCACCACTTCCTCTGGCAGCACATTCCATACCCGTACCATCCTCTGTGAAAAAGTTGCCCCCTCGGTCTCTTTTATATTTTCCCCTCTCACCCTAAACCTATGCCCTCTAGTTCTGGACTCCCCCACCCCAGGGAAAGGACTTTGTCTATTTATCCTATCCAGCTATACAAAAACTTAGCTTGACCACAGTGTGGCACAAAGAGATTCAACAGTGGCTCTCAGGAGAGAACTGGTAACTAGGTGCAGAGAAAATAAAACTTGTAAGGTACAGGAAAAGGGCGGAAGAGTGGCACTAATCACAGTGCTGTTGGACAGTCAGCGTGGACACGATGGCTTGGATGGTCTCCTTCTGTATCCCCCACCTTGTCTCAGCCGAAGAGCGTCTTATCTTCCGACTGGGAACCCTCCAACCACAGGGGATGAACTTGGACTTCACCAGTTTCTTCATCCCCCCTCAGCCGAATCCCTCCAGCCCGGCACCGCCTTCCTGACCTGCAGTCTTCTTCTTGACCTCTCCGCCTCCACCCTACTCCGACCTATCACCTTCACCTTGACCTCTTTCCACCTATCACATTTCCAACGCCCCTCCTCCAAGTCCCTCCTCCCTACCTTTTATCTTCTCCTGCTGAACACTCTCTGCTCATTCCTGAAGAAGGGCATGTGCCCGAAACGTCGAATCTTCTGTTCCCTAGATGCTGCCTGACCTGCTGTGCTGTTCCAGCAATAAAGTTTCAGCTTTGGTCTCCTTCTGAGCTGAAGTCTTCAAGAGGAGTATTCTCCAAATTGGGATGTGGTTTCGTGAGGAATGGGCAATAACCATGGCTGAAAACCACAACTGAAAATGGAAAGGGAAATGTGTGCACTTCACTTCTGACTGGTCGTTGCATCCCTCTCTCTCACCGACTGCAAAAAGGTGAAAGGATTGACTATTCCATTCTCATCCATATATTTATCCAATGACCATTTAAATGCCCTGAAAGTTGGCAATTCTACTACGGTTTTAGGCATGTCATTCCACGTCCTTAATACTCTCTGAATAATGAAGCTACATCTGACATCCATCCTATAACTATCAGCCCTCAGTTTAAAGCTAGTAAGTTTGCCAATGACACCAAGGTCAGTGCAGTAGTGGATAGTGTGGAGGCCTGTTGTAGATTCCAACGAGACATTGACAGGATGCAGAACTGGGCTGATAACTGGCAGATGGAGTTCAACCTGGAAAAGTCTGAAGGGAGTCATTTTGTAAGACTGCATTTGATTTCAGAATACAAGGTTAAAGGCAGGATTCTTGGCAGTGTGGAGGAACAGAGGGATTTTGGGGTCCATGTCCATAGATCCCTCTAAGTTTGCACCCAGGTTGACAGGGCAGATAAGAATGCAATTGGTGTGTTGGCTTTCATTCATAGGGGCATTGAGTTTAAGAGCCAGAAGGTTATGCTGCAGCTCTACAGAGCCCTGGTTAGACCACACTTGGAATATTGCTTTCAGTTCCGGTCACCTCATTATAGGAAGAATGTGGAAGCTTTAGAGAAGGTGCAGAGGAGATTTACCAGGATGCTGCCTGGACTGAACTGGACTTATGATGAAAGGTTGCAGGAGCTGAGGCTTTTCTTAATGCAGCAAAGAAGGGTGAGAGGTGACTTCATAATGGTGTTCAAGATAATGAGAGACATAGATAGAGTGAATAGTCAGAGACTTTTTCCCAGGGCAGAAATGGAGATCACTAGGGCCATAATATGAGTGTGATTGGAGGAAGTTCTCGGGGAGATGTCAGAGGTCAGTTCTTTACACAGAGAGTTGTGGGTGCATGGACTGCACTGCAGCGGTGGTGGTAGAGTCAGAGACATTAGGGACATTTAAGTGACTCTTGAATAGGCACAGGGATGATAGTAAAATGAAGGGGATGGAGGTTAGTTGATCTTAGAGCAGGATAAAATGTCGGCACAACATCAAGGGCCAAAGGGCCTGTACTGTGCTGTCCTGTTCTATGTTCAATCACCCCACGAAACATCACAACCATTGCACTGTAAAGACACAGTGGGGCTGGATTTTCAAAGAGCTAATTATTGGGACTCAATGTGAGTGAGATATGACAATCATAGTCGTGGTGTTTGTCTCAGGATCCCAGGGTCTCTGTGACAGTTTGCAATTTGCATGGGACCAGTGGGGGAAGGGAAAGAAATGCCACTCGGCAATAATTAATGGTCCCTTTGTGCCACAAGGAGCTGGTTCAGGTACCAGGCCATTACAGAACTGACATTTAAATGTTATCTTGGTGTATCTCAACAGTCTGTTAGCACAGAGCTGTCAGGTTCACTGTACAACGATTTAAATATTAACGGTCTTGTTCAATAACATGTTCCTTCCCAACCCACTTGCTGCGGTGAAAGCATGAAACTTTCATTTCTCTTTCACAGCACTGTCTAGACCCATTGACTCTGCCAGCCATCTCAGGTATTCTCTATTCCCTTCACTCTATTCTCTTCAAAGCAGCAGCAATCCCCAACATGGCTGCCACCTGTCTTTGGCATGGACACCAACCTGACAGCTCCCATCTCCTGGAAACACTTGGTACCTCAGGAACTCACCTCCTGACCAATTAAATCATTTGAATTCAAATATAACAACACCAAAGCAATTCTGTTGGGGCTTGGGGTTTGGTTGTGGAGTTCATCTGGATTAGGGTTCTCGATGCTGGTTTGTAAATCGGCCCAAAATATCACAGAAGCAGAATGTAAGCAAAGCAAAACATTCTTCACATTGACCCGAAATAAAGTTAAAAATCACACAACACCAGGTTCTAGTCCGACAGGTTTAATTGGAAGCACGCGAGCTTTCGCAGCGACGCTCCTTCATCAGGTGATAATCACCTGTCGGACTATAACCTGGTGTTGTGTGATGTTTAACTTTGTACACCCCAGTCCAAAACCGGCATCTCCAAATCATGACCCGAAGTAGAGACAGAGAACAATAAGTGGGGAGCACCGAAACTTTACATTCTGCCTTCTCGCCATGTGCTTTATGACTAGCTTTGTAAAATACCTCAGCCAGGTTTGACAGACAGGGATAGCACTGTGTTGCAGTGGTTTGCATTATGAATGACATACACCCATTGCATTATGAATGACAATGTTTCCCATTGTCCTTATCTCATGATGGAAAGCCATGAGGCCTGTCAGCTGCCCATTTCAGAATCACAGCAGTTTGCTTCTTGGGTTTCAGCAATGCTGTTTGAGCTGGACAGACATACATCCTGAAAGCAGAACACCGAGGCAGTGAATAGGAAGGAGTGTGCACTCCTGGTTCAAGACTGAGAACTAGCTTTCTCCATTTTTCGAAACAGTTTGGTGCAGTGTAACACTAAGATCGAGGAATGATTTATTTCCTCCTCTTTCTTCACCCACACTCCAAGCTGAGCAGTCATTAAGGTGAGATTGGAATCCATTGACAGCGATAAACAATTTAACAAAGGAAGACTGGCTTCAGAGACAAACCTGTCACTGGAAGAAGATATTCTGGAGGTTTGTTCCAAGCAGTCATGATGTAATATGACATAGAAATTACCAGCTCTGGTTACAAGGTTATGTTTGTGTCTCTTCATTAGCAGAAACTTTGGAAATTCTTCATCTATTTGAAAAGTATTCCAGCCACAGAATGTAATGGCACTCGAGAGGTAAAATCTTCGAGGAGAAAGTGAGGACTGCAGATGCTGGAGATCAGAGCTGAAAATGTGTTGCTGGAAAAGCGCAGCAGGTCAGGCAGCATCCAAGGAACAGGAGAATCGATGTTTCGGGCATAAGCCCTTTTTCAGGAAGTGCTTATGCCCGAAATGTCGATTCTCCTGTTCCTTGGATGCTGCCTGACCTGCTGCGCTTTTCCAGCAACACATTTCCAGCTCGAGAAGTAAAAGCCAGGATCATTCTGTTCAAATTGCTTAGCACCGGGAACGTCCTGTCGGTTTTCCTGAAGGCCACATCATCCTGCTGTTGAAGAAAGAAGATATAAATATTCAAAAGGAGCAAACCACTGACAGTATATTTTAGAGCCAATTGTCTTCATTCGCTTGACCTTGACATGACTTGAAATACTGACACACCTTTACTCATAATGACTTTAAGATACAAGTTTCTGACAATAAAAACAACAATTGGGAGGGAACAAGTTGGGTTAATCTGTGAGAGACAGGAATTTAGAATGATTGTTTGTCCAGAGTTGAGTTTAATCTGAAATCCTGATTGTGAGGGAACAGGCCTACACCTTCAGGCTACATCCTGTACATTGTGGCAGGTTTGAGGCTGTGTCAGAGGTGAGCTGGGAATTCCAGCAAGTGCAGCACTCTTCACATTAACAGACCCTGCCTTGTCTCAAGGCAGCAATGGGGTTGGTAATGGGCCTCACAGATACCCAAGTACAAGAGTATAACCCACTTTGGTCTAGCTCCCCAGCTGTGTTTCAGTAGAGGCCCAGGGGATCTTTTCCATCCACCTGAGAGGGCAGCGAGGCCTTTGATTTAATGCTTCATCTGAAAGACAGCCCCTCTGCCACTGCAGCACTTCATTTACACTTCACTGAGGTACCAGCCTCGATCAGGTGCTCAAGTCTCCAGAATGAAACTTGAAACTACAACCGTTGATTTGCCACAATTTCAAACTTGAAACACTTTAACAAAGGCAACATTTCACTTGACACATCATCGGAAATTCAAAATAGTCAGTACTATTGGCCACGGGTGAACTGATTGAAGTCCCTCCCAGGAGGGGGGTAAAGTCAAGCATCAGCTCCTACGAAAAGCTAAGACTCAGAAGACAAGTCCATGAGAGGAGCTTTCATGAATAAATGAACAATTTGATAAAAAAACCTAAAGATTAATGTTTTAGATTCTTTCAGTGTGTAGGTGCGAACATCCTGTGTGGATTTACCCCTCATACACGCTGTGAATCCATATTCTAATTACTCCTACCCAGCCTGCAGTTTTCCATCTGCCCACATCAAAGAATACAAAGAATTTCAGGCTGGGATTGCAAGTTTTGCAACATGGACCATCACATTGGAATGGTCACTGTGACGTTCAGGAGTTGTTGGCAATTCAAGACAGCAACATTTGATTCAACATTTTCCCTTCTCCTCGTCAAAGGTTTATTAATAGCTGATTATTGCTTTGGGTTTGTTATTATACTGTTCATTGTGTGAAGAAATTCAAATAATCAAAGCATACACTGAAATCAAAGTAAAACATGGAAACTAGTCCCTTGATCCAATCAGTTTGTATTAGCGAATGTGCATGTAGCCTGTAATTGATTGAAAGAAATAACAATTCAGAATGAACAATGTGTAAATGTAAAACAGAATGGGTTTGCAGCAGAAATACACTTCAAAAGGAGAATGACAGCCTTGAGAGCAGATTTTCTTACCTGATTGTCTCATAGCAGTGAACTGTAATCACTATGAAAATGATAAAAGTGCCAACAATAATCAATGCAACAGACCGTGTCGATGAAGTAACATCTGAGGCAACGTTACTGTGATAATCCTTTGAGAAAGAAAATTCTAAATGTTATTACATCAAAGCACCATCAGGGATCTAGCCACAGGTCCACCATATTTAAGGGCTGATCACAAAAATCCTGAAAGCCGTTAGAAATGTTCTAAAGGCACTTCCACCAATTCATACCTTAACTCAAGGCTGAAAGAGGAGAGGTTGAAGGAATAACATGAAAAAGGAAAGCAAATGGAAACATCAAATATGGACAAGACGAAAGAAGTCCAGTCTCCAGTACAACATGCCTCACTGGTGCAGAGGGAAATTTCCAATACTGGCTGTACCAGCCTTCAGCTGCACAGTGATTGCAGGTGCCCTTGTAATCCACGCTGCCTTTAGCTCCCAGAAGACAGTGTCCCATGGCTGTGAGCAGGTGGAGATGTAAGTGGATTGTGCCATCTTGCAGAGTCTGTCAAACCAGCTTCGTTGCCAGTGGGTGACCCTGTTTTCTTTTCACATCAGAATTGAGGCAGTTCAGCCTCAACCAACTATTCTGAATGTTCCTTAAAACTCCAGCTCCCACCCAGCTCCCATTCAATGTGCAGAAGAAACCGAGGTCTAAAGGATCAGAGAAATATCTGTCAATCAAAATGGAGCAGCTGGACAAAACAGCGGAGGATTAGAAACCAGGATTGTTGAAGTCCTTTTTAATTAATTGTTTCTGTTCTATTCTGTTAAATCTACATCAAATGCCGCCTAAATGAAGGACATTTCATACACTGGAGAAAGAGACAGTCAAACCAAAATAGACATGTAGCAATTCAAAACGAACCCTCAGAAACCACGATTTCTGCAAAGGTGACAAACAACTCCAACAATTGGGTCTGCTGTGTAATGGATGACACATTTCCAATCTCATCTGCATCAATGATCATGACATGTTGGACTGTCGGAAAAATGATAGCTCACAGTGGCCTGTTATGTGTGAGAGAAATGTGCACTGGGCATCTAGACTTTGCTTTGGGATTCTCTCTTGCCTGATGCATTTGCAGACATCAAAATTTGTGGCGTGTTTTATTTTTGGCGCTGGGTTGGCAAGGGGTTCTGGGAGAAAACAGCCTGCCCTTGGATCATTTGAGCTTGAAATGCCTCGACCTTGACTATTGCCAACTTGCCTCTTTCCTCGGCTCATCAATGACAATGTCTGATCCCACAAGGATGGAGAGAGTCAGGTGAGTGAGGTGGGTCACAGGAGTAATTGCAGTGATTTCAATGGCAGGGTAGCAGAGTCACAGCAAAGGGAGCTGAAGGACACAGCATGAAACAAATAACAAAGTGGCATCACAGAGCAAGGCAGATCAGTGATTCACAGGGAAATGTTTCAGTTCAGTTACTGATAACTTCATTGTGATCAAGAAATCAGGTCGAAACAAATGAAGTTGAAATGGAAAGCCTGGAGGGAAGGGAATGGGAGCAGTGGGAATATAAAAGAATAGTGTGACATCAGCACAAGGGGAGGAGCAGATCCCAAGTAGCTGGGACTATTTTTCAAATAAGGCACAACCCTCTGTCTTTCTGGTAAGTTTATACGCTGTGCAATGAAAAAGGACATGGTGGGGCGCCTCAGTTGTGTTGAGTACACACCCTGTAGCACGTGGCAATCCAGGATGCTTCTCATGTTGGACAAGGTATTTTCTAATGAACCTGTTCAGAATTGTGATGTCACTCCTCTGGGGCAGGGATGTAGGGACAGGATTCAGTTTGCAGATGTTATAAAAATGGATAGTGAGGAAGAAAGCTTCAGGCATCAGAGAGATTACCACTGAGCTGGGAGAAAACGCGATAGAGAGAAATGTAAGTAGGGAATTGGAAGGGGGCAAATGGGTGAGGGAAGAAACGATAAATGGTGGAATACTGAGCAGTGTGAAGGAATAGAGAGACTGTGGAGCACATGTTCCCTGAGGTTACAAATTAGGTCGATCAGCTGCAAAGAAGGCCAATGGGATTGTTGATTAACCAAGGGGTAAAATATAGCAGCAGAGAGCTTCAGCTCAATCTAGGTCAGCCACTGGTGGAGTCCTGCACACAACACCATTTACAGGGTTACTGGAAGGATTTGATCACAGAGAAAATGTACACAGAGATTGACAAAGATATCACCAGGAATAAAGAACACAAGGACAGATTGGAGAGACCAGGCTTTTTTGGAACAGGGAAGGTTGAGGAGAAATTTAATTGAGATGGACAATGCAATAGGCGCTTGAGGCAGAGTGAGCCTGTTTCCCTTGGCAGAGAGATCATTAACCATGGGGTAGAAATTTAGATTAATTTGTGGATGAATAGAGGGCAGTTGAGGAGAAGATAGGAATCTGGAACTCGCAACCGAAAAGTGTAATGGAGTCAAACCCGAATTATGTTCAAAAATGAAAATTGGATATGCATGTAAATTGTTGTAATTTACAGAGCTGCTACTGGAAAGTGGGATTGATTTGGATAGATCCCTCTCAGTATGCACAGACGTGATGGACAGAATGGTCCCCATCTGTGCTTTCAATGATCTATGTCTCTCTGCTTCCCTTTCATTCCACAATGAAATTGTATTCAAACCACAATGAGAGGACAGATTGATCACAGCATGCTGGAGATTTATTGTTCCTACTGCAATCCATCCAGAATAAAACACAGTATTTGATTGGATCATTCGTACCAGTAACACAGCGAAAGAGGTCAAGTGGGTGCACTTGCAGGTGATGTAGTGAAGCTGACTTTCTGTCGTACAGCCAGACTCACTCCAGATGCCATGACTTGTGCTCCCTACAATGAAAAGTTAGAAAATCAGAGGTGAGCCATTACTCCTCAATTCTAGAGCTAACAAAGTTTGTTTCATCAAATGTTAACTCACCTTTTCTGAAATCCCAAAAGGCACATTTTCCACTTGAGTTCGTCTAAAATGGAATTGATTTACATCATAAAGGGCTCTCATTCACTTAAATAATTTATTTGTTCAGTTGCACAGCGATGAATGAATGAGTGTTTGTGTTTTCCCTTACCGGCAAGGTTGTGTTCTGGAAGACAATGGTCACTGGGTCGGTGAGGTTTTCAATGGTGACATTGACCACTTCGATTCCACTTACTAGATTGTTTAACACAGTGCTGTTATTGTCACTCTGGAGACAAAGGACAGCAAGAGTAATGTATACGTAAGGACTGTGGATACTTTTTACAGATGGAACTGTGTATTTTAAACAGGATTACATTTGAATAAATTCGTATGTACAAATCTTTTTGCAGAGACTTGGCCTTATTGGTATTTCAGTAAGTGAGGCGAAATAAGAAGCATTTCTGAACGGTATGAGTGTGCAGCCAGCATGAAACTGCCCACCCAAACAAGACAGAGGCAGCTTAGTTTTGCAGAAACATGTTTGGATTCATTTGTCAGAATGTCCTCACCAACATATGGGCAGCATGGTAGCACAGTGGTTAGCACTGCTGCCTCACAGCGTCTGAGACCCGGGTTCAATTCCCACCTCAGGCGACTGACTGTGTGGAGTTTGCACATTCTCCCTGTGTCTGCGTGGGTTTCCTCCGGGTGCTCCGGTTTCCTCCCACAGTCCAAAAACGTGCAGACCAGGTGAATTGGCCATGCTAAATTGCCCATAGTGTTCGGTGCAGTGGTAAATATAGGGGAATGGGTCTGGGTGGGTGTGCTTCAGCGGGTCGGTGTGGACCTGTTGGGCCGAAGGGCCTGTTTCCACACTGTAAGTCATCTAAAAACATTCCAAAAGGCTGATTAAAACTGAATCCCCTTTTGTTCTTTCCAACTTTGAACACATTGTTTATGATCCGACATTTGAAGTCAGAATCTCTTCCTGTAATGAGAGGCTGTTCATCCTGGGCGCTGAATATTGGAAATAGAAAAGTTCATGTGGTGTGGATGGAAGTAATCTCCTGATCTCTGTACTGGAAAGGAACACTTTGTCTGTGACTGCTGATGTTCCAGTTTATCTGACATCAAGTTAAAACTGGAAATGGTTTTGCAATCCATGGATTTTCCGATGTTTGTAGCACCTTCACTTCCATTTCAGTATTTACTCCAGGTCTCCCAATGTCAGCTATTTTCCCAGCTCGTGAAAGCTGTTCCAACCCACACTGCCCAATTCTTTTACAATTACAGAGTACTTCCCGGGATATGAGAGATTGGGAGAATTGGGGAGTATGAACTGGCCAGAGTAGAAAATTACCGAATGAAAATGGAGCATATAAGGACAACTAATGTTTGAAAAGTCAAAGTGATGCAAAAGATGAAATAAACAAAAACTGAAACTATTGTTCCTGTTGGTTCCTTTGTTTTTTTTTATTTGCTGGAGACTGGTATTCTGGAAGAAACACCAAGCTAATGATGGATCAATATACTGAGTACTTTGTGTCCATTTTCACACAAGAGGAAGCAGACAAAACACCAGTAATAAACAGTAAACCTATTAACTAGGAGCAGGAGTAGGTAACTCAGCCCCTCAAGCCTATTTTGCCGTTCAACTGATCATTGCTGATTTAATCTCTGCCTCAACTCCACTATCCTGCCCTCTCCCCATAACCCTCTAACCCAGTATTAATTAAACATCTGTTTCTCTCCTCCTCAAATGTATTCAGTCTCCCATGTCCACTGCATTCTGGAATAGAGAATCCCATAGATTCATGACCCTTTGAGAGAACAATGGATGGATGAAGGGATTGGGGTTCTCGTCAAGAATACAAAAGCATTACACGTGAGATGTAGACAACTGGGATCAAATGATTCTTATGAAGAGTATAAAGAGGGTAGGAGCATTCTGAAGAGGGAGATCAGGAGGTCAGAGAGGGGATATGAGAGCCTTGGTAGATAAGGTTCAGGAGTCTCTAAAAACATGAACAGTAAAAGAGGAGCTCAAGGGAGAATCGGGTCCCTTACAGATCAATGAGGTTCTCTCTGTGTTAGGAGATGGGAGAGATACAAAATAAATACTACGTGTCAATTTTTTAATGTGGAAAAAAATGATGGTGGCTAGGGAACTCTGGTTAAATTAACATTGATGTGTTGAAAACAGTTCACATTGCAGAAGAGGAAGTGTTGAAGGTCTGAGAAAACATAACGTTAAATAAATCTCCAGGACCTGATCAAGTGTATCCCAGAATGCTGTGGGAAATGACGGAAAAAATTGTGGAGCCCATTCAGAAATATTTGACTCATCTGTCACCACAGGTGAGTTGCCAGAGGACTAATGTTGTGCCTTTATTTAAGAAAATTGCTTGGAGAATTGTGTTCAAGAGTCAGGAGGTCATGATGCAGCTATGTAAGACATTGATTAGGCCACATGTAGGATTTTGTGTTCATTTCTGGTCCTCAGTCCAAAGGAAGGATTGGAGGCTTCAGAAAGAAGAGTTTACAAGGATGCTGCCTGGATGAGAGGGTATGAGCTATAAGGAGAGGTGAGTAAAACTACTCGGAATGCAGAAGCTGAGGGGAGACTTAGTCGAAATGTACAAAATTAATGAGATGCATAGCTAGGGTTGACTTCACTGTCCTTCTGAGCAGTTTATGCTCTCAAATCCAGTGTTCTCCTGCTATAACTTCAATACAGCCCAGAACTAAAAACTACTTAACGAGTTTTTTAATTGAAGGGTCAAATGCGATGTTCGTACAGGAACACAAGCCCCCCATACAAGAGGCAAAATACAGTTAAGTCACAGTCTAAATGATTGATGTAATTTGTTTGCTTTTCCTTTGAGTGACAGAGTGAGTGCTGAAGCTGTGTTCTCTCCCGTTTTCAAGTGTGGGTCTTGTGTCTGAAGCAGTGCCACAAGTATGTCAGTGAGCTTATACAGGTGGTCGAGGTCAGTGAATGTATCTTCAAAAGGACATTTCCCCCAAACCACACCACTCTCACCACACGCTGCTCAATGCACCACAGCCATATCACCCAGCAGTCCCTGGGGACTGGGACTCAGGAGGAGAAAGTGAGGTCTGCAGATGCTGGAGATCAGAGCTGGAAATGTGTTGCTGGAAAAGCGCAGCAGGTCAGGTAGCATCCAGGGAACAGGAGAATCGACGTTTCGGGCATAAGCCCTTCTTCAGGAATGAGGAAAATTTGTCCAGCAGGCTAAGATAAAAGGTAGGGAGGAGGGACTTGGGGTAGGGGCGTCGGAAATGTGATAGGTGGAAAGAGGTCAAGGTGAGGGTGACAGGTCAGACTGGGGTGGGGGTGGAGAGGTCGGGAAAAAGATTGCAGGTTAGGAAGGCGGTGCTGAATTCGATGGATTTGACTGAGACAGGGTGGGGGGAGGGGAAATGAGGAAACTGGTGAAATCCGAGTTCATCCCTTGTGGTTGGAGGGTTCCTAGCCGGAAGATGAGGCGTTCTTCCTCCAACCGTCGTTTTGTTGTGGTCTGACGATGGAGGAGTCCAAAGAGCTGCATATCCTTGGTGGAGTGGGAGGGGGAATTGAAATGTTGAGCTACAGGGTGGTTGGGTTGGTTGGTCCGGATGTCCCAGAGGTGTTCTCTGAAACGCTCCGCATGTAGCCGGCCTGTCTCCCCAATATAGAGGAGGCCACATCGGGTGCAGAGGATGCAATAGATGATGTGTGGAGGTGCCGGTGAATCTGTGGCGGATATGGAAGTTTCCTTTGGGGCCTTGGAGGGAGGTGAGGGGGGAGGTGTGGGCGCAAGTCTTGCACCTCCTGCGGTTGCAGGGGAAAGTGCCGGGAGTGGAGGTTGGGTTGGTGGGGGGTGTGGATCTGACGAGGGAGTCACGGAGGGAGTGGTCTTTACGGAATGCTGATAGGGGAGGGGAGGGAAATATATCCTTGGTGGTGGGGTCCGTTTGGAGGTAGCGGAAATGACGGCGGATGATGCGCTGTACATGGAGATTGGTGGGGTGGTAGGTGAGGACCAGTGGGGTTCTGTCCTGGTGGCGGTTGGAGGGACGGGGCTCAAGGGCGGAGGATCGGGAAGTGGAAGAGATGCGGTGGAGGGCATCGTCGACCACGTCGGGGGGGAAATTGCGGTCCTTGAAGAAGGAGGCCATCTGGGTTGTGCGTTTTTGGAACTGGTCCTCCTGGGAGCAGATGCGGTGGAGTCGAAGGAATTGGGAGAATGGGATGGTGTTTTTACAGGGGGCAGGATGGGAGGAGGTGTAGTCCAGGTAGCTGTGGGAGTCGGTCAGTTTGTAGTAGATGTCCGTGTTGATTCGGTCGCCTGAGATAGAGATAGAAAGGTCGAGGAAGGGAAGGGAGGAATCTGAGACTGTCCAGGTGAATTTGAGGTCGGGGTGGAAGGTGTTGGTGAAGTGGATGAACTGTTCAACCTCCTCGTGGGACTCAGATCAAACATCCAGATACTGCACCTTGTGCTCATGCAGAACCCAGTGAGGCCAGACCCTCACCCAGTTCCTGCTGCTTCCACAAAACTCCAGCTACTCGGTATAGCAGCCCCATCACACGACACGGTACAATACAATCACTGGGACATTTCTCTCTCTCTTGTTGGAAGATGTTGACCATGAGAGTATGAAGCAGCGTGTGAGAGCATAAACCTGCTGTCCTTTCTTGCATCCCACTCC
Organism: Chiloscyllium plagiosum; assembly: GCF_037043375.1. Taxonomy (NCBI): domain Eukaryota; kingdom Metazoa; phylum Chordata; class Chondrichthyes; order Orectolobiformes; family Hemiscylliidae; genus Chiloscyllium; species Chiloscyllium plagiosum. The sequence continues at coordinate 62,666,516 of NW_028270155.1, read as the reverse complement.
GAGGCACAGCACTACATTTCACGTTGTTAACTTCATAAATGTAGCGATTACTTGATATAATATTATCCTATTGTTATTTTCCAAATGAATTAACTTGCATTATACTTCAATGTTGATTCTGACTACGTTACCTGGAAAAGGTTTGTATTTCCATAGATAACAAAAATGACTCTCGAGATCAGAACATTTGGCTGCTCCTTAACCTGGTCCAGAAGAGTTGGAGGCAATTCAATTTCAACCTTTCGGGCTAAGCTTGAGACATTTTGCTGCTGGATCTGTTTGAATGAAACAAGGTAAATCAATTGTTTATCATGAGCCCAGCTGGTGATAATACTGAACCAGTTAGATTCCAGAGGGAAACCTGACTTGATTGACTGTAAAGTTTATTTTTCCAGTTTGGGTGCCATGGTGATCAGTCACTGAACATATCCATAAGAGGTTTCTCATATTCTTTTAACTAAGAGCAGAAGTTTAGCATACAAACTGGAATAACCAACAGCATGATATAAGTGAGACGTTTTGGAAGTATTCAATCATAAACAGCAAAAAGACCCATGAACCCATTTCCCCGACAGTATCTCTCACACACACTTAACCCCCTGTGAACTGTCGCTCCGGTCAATTGCTTACTCAACTGACAAGCTCACCAGGGTGACATTTACACATTCACCTGTGATCTTTTCTCCCCATTACTGCCTTTTCTGAGATACCCAGACACTGACAGACTAAGAAATGCTAAGAGTTTTTTTCTGTTCTGTCTACCTTTACTGCTGAAATAGCTTATGACATCTTGTTCGCTCTGATGGTCTGGGGACTGTCAAAATTAAACTGCTCTTTTACTGGTATGTATTCTTTTCTTTCAAACCTCTCCCTACCCTCTCTCCAACTGTCTCTCAGTCTGTCATGAATCTTAAATTGGCAAACACTCCAAGTGGCTCACCTTTCTAACTTGGAAGTATTTCACCATCACCTCATTATCACTGGGTCAAAATCCTGGAGCTCCCTCCCAATACCATTGTGGGTCTACCTACAACACATGGACTGCAGCAGTTCAAGAAGGCATCTCACCACCACCTTTTCATGGGCAACTCGGGATGGGCAATAAATGCTGACCTGGTCAGTGACACCCACATCCAATGGGGGGGACAAAGAAACAAAGAAACATTGTCCAACAGTCTTTCCATCAGGTGACATGCTTGGGTGTTCAGCTTAAGCACATCATTTCATGGAAAGGTAGTTTTGATCCAATGCTTCACAGAAAAGTTTTCACAGAACTGAAAATCCATTTACCTTGAGAGTCCAAGATCCCTGATAATAGCATATTGGGAGCCTTTATCACAGTCTGTACTCTGAAATATCAGGAACAATATGCTGAAGGAAAATAGGTGGAAAGGCAGCTTGTCAGAGGGAGATCAACAGTTTATACAGAAATACTGATCGGTTCAGTGAGTGGACACAAAGTTGGTAAATGGAGCATAATGTGAGAAAATGCAAAGCTGTTCATTTTGGAAGGGAAACCAAAACAGTATCATTTAAATGGAGAAACCCTGCAGAAAGCTGCAACACAAGGGGGCTTGGGGAAACTTGTGCACAAAACACAACAAGCCCACTCACAGGTGCAGCAGGTAATCAGGAAGTCTAATACAATGTTGGCCCTGATTTCAATGGAGTTGGAATATAAGAGTAGGGAAGTCTTACTGCAACTGAACAAGGTGCTAGTGAGACCACACCTGTAGTATTTTGGTCCCCTTATTTAAGGAAAGATTACATTCCGATGTAATCTGAGGCAGTTCAGAGAAGGGTCACTAGAATACACTTTAGGGGCTTGACAGTGTAAATACTGAGAGAGTATTTCACCTCATGGGAGAGTCTAGGACCAGCATGCATAGTCTCAGAATAAAGGGGAGCCAATTTAAGACAGAGATGAGGAGAAATTTCTTCTCTCAGAGGGTTAAGAATCTTTGGAACTCCTTGCCACAGAGAGCTGGGGGACAGAATCCTTGTGTATATTGAAGGCTGAGATAGTTAGATTCTTGGATCAGTGGGGGCGTCAGGGATTATGTGGAAAGTGGCCATGGGGAATGTTGGCTCAGCTGGTATCCTATTGGATGGCAGAGGAGCCTCGAGGGGCCAAACAGCCTCCTCCTGCTCCCATTTCTTATGGCCTTATGGAATTCTGGGAGGTAACTGGCCTCTTCCTTGAGAATCAGCTTCCCTTCCCCTGTAAATACAGTCACTTCCTCTCTGGGTTATTCACTGATCGGAGTGACCATATTAAAGTAAGCGGTTAGTTGTCTGCCAGTGTCCTGCTGAGAGTTGAAACAATAACTGCAGCAATCCATTAGGTTCGGATGGAGATCTACCTGGGATACAGTACAAAGCAAACAAATCTGGATGCTGGAAATCAAAAGTAATAAGAGGAAATGCTGGAAATACACAACAGGTCAGTCAGCATCTGTGGAGAGAGAAGTGGAGTTACATTTTAGGTTGGAAACCTTTTGTCAGAATTCTAAACAAAGTCAGAGATACAACAGGTTTTAAGCAACACGGGCAGGAGAATGGGAAGATCTGTGATGGGGCCAGGCAAAAGGACTCTCCCTGTCTTTTCACACAGCAGCTGTTGGTGAGGATTCTGCCATTTCCCATCTGTACTCCTGGTCGAGACTCATCTTTTGTTTCTTTGTTTGTTCCATTCTCATCTTCTTTTGCCTTGTACCATCGTCTCTCTTATTATTCAATCACTGCTGTCTTTCACCTTGTCACCAAAGAAGGTACTTTCAGTGTGAGGTATGAATTGGTACTTGGGACTCTGAGTGGTCACCCTCATCAATACTGTCATGGACAGATGGGTTTGTGTCTTCGAGGATTGCCAGGCTGTTTCAGAGGGCAGCTAACAAAGAAGATAGAAGCAGGAGGAGGCCATTCTGCCCTTTGAGTCTGCTCTGCCCTTCATCACGATCATGGCTGATTGTCCAACTCAATAGCCTAATCCTGCTTTCTCCCCATTACCTTGGACCCCCTTCACCCCAAGTACTATATCTCACCACCTCTTGAGTACATTCAACATTTTGTCATCAACCACTTCCTGTGGTAGTGAATTCCACAGGCTCACCACTGTCTGGCTGAAGAAATGTCTCCTCATCTCCATCCTAAATGGTCGACCCTGAATCGTCAGACTGTGATCCCTGTTCTGGACACACCCACCATCAGGAACATCCTCCTGCATCTACCCTGTCTAGTCCTGTTAGAATTTTATAAGTCTCTATGAGATTCCCCACTCACTCATCTGAACTCCAGCAAAAACCATCCTAACCTCGACAATCTCTCCTCATGTGTCAGTCCCACCATCCCTGCAATCAGCCTGGTAAACCTTCACAGCACTCCCTCGAGGGCAAGTGTATCCTTCCTCAGAAAAGGAGACCAAAACTGCAACAATATTCTCGGTATGGCCTCACCACGGCCCTGTACAAGAGTCACATGTAGTGCAGACCAGGTAAACACAGCAGATTTTATTCCCGAAAGGGGATTCGGGGATTTCCATATCTAACTCTAATAGACTTACCCTGTGTTCCAGGGTTCTGAACCTTTCCCACCCAGGGCACCTGTACAAGGCTGAAAAGTTGTTGTGGCCATTCAGTGAGAATGGGAGATGTCAGGGCCAGTGGAGCTGGGGAAGACCAATAGAGCAGGGGAAGGGCAAAGACTTTTAAAAGAAGGGGGAAACGTTGAAGAATGGAGGCATGTGGGACTGTAAGAACAAGAGGTATAGGTCAGAGAGGTTTGAGGAAATCTCATGGTTTTCAAAGAGTGTGTAAGGTTGGCCAACGTCAGTGCTGCAGGAGCCACGCCTCATTAAGGCCACACCCACAGATTGAGGAAATGGAAGAATGTAAAGCTGCATCATTCTGTCAGAGCATTTGCGAACCCACTTTGGAAAGCTTTGCTGTATTCCCTTCTCCCACATGGACGTACAGTACTTCACCTCCCCTTCAATCCATCCCCGCAGTTCACCACAATTCCTCCCCCTGGTCGTGAGTTCCACATTCTCTCGGAGTAAACAGGACTCCAAGAGTGATCTAACCAAGATTTGAGATAAGTTTAACATAATTTCCTTCCTTTTCAGTCTATTCATCTCGATGTGAACTCAGCACGATGATTCTTTTATTCTGAACTTAATAACCTGCATTTTTATAGAATCCCTACATTGTGGGAGCAGGCCATTTGGCCCATCTAGTTACCACCGACCGTCCAATGAGCATCTCACCCAGACCCACACACCGACATTTCCCATGGCTAACCCACATGGCCTGTACACCCCAGGACACTATCTCGGTCAATCCTCACAACCTGCACATCTTTGGACTGTGGGAGGAAACCTGAGCACCTGGGGGAAACCCACATAGACACGGGGAGAATCTGCAAACTCCACACTGACAGCCACCCAAAGGTGGGATCGAATCCAAGCCCATGGCGCTGTGAGGTAGCAGTACTATCCATCAAACCACCATGCCACCCTAATTATCTGTGTACTGCTGCTGAGATCCTTTTGTTACTGGATTCAAATTAAATTCTTGTTTTTCAAGTAAGAGATGATGTCTTTATCTTTCAAACCAAAATGTGTATCACATGTTTATACGTATTGATATTTGTTTGTAAACTTTATGCCCATTCTGCAATTATTAGATTTCTGATCATTTGTGGTAATCCCCATCTTTATTGGTTTATGCATAAATTTACAATGTTTTTCAATTCCAAACTTGAAGTGAATAATAAAATTTATGAACAATTGTGATGTATCTCCTGATGCCAAACTCAAGAGCACCTTTGGAGAGGCTCAGGATCGGATTAAGTATGACCCTGAGGTAGTTCACAAACATTGAATGGAATTAAATAAGTCTAGAATACAGTATCAATGTGAATTCACAGGAAGGGTTAACTTCAGTTTAAAATAACTACACTGAGAGATTCTCAAGCCCTCTCCCAACATTTTCTCTAAAAATGGTGTTAGTTTCCAACACATGATAGTCATTGCTTACAATGCCCAGCTAAACACAACACTCACCAAATCTGATGGAGGAAAGTGAAGTCCTTGGAACTTTTCAGCTTCTATTCTTTGAATGTGAGCAAAGTAATTTGGCGTTGAGAAGGATTGATTTCCTCCTTCAATTTCTATCTCTGCGAGTATTCTCTCCAGTGTTGTACTACAACAGAAACGCAATTTAATAAAAGCAGAAAGTGCTGGAAATATTCAGTCTGGCAACATCTGTGCAGTGAGCAACGTGTACGTGGCTCCACAATAAAAAGTAAAGGGGTCACCCCCACAAGCTCATAACCAGAGGGACCTTGTTGATGACACATGTAGGATTTTCCAGGGGAAATGCTGTAAAGTACTTTAATAAATCCAGGAAAACATACTGTGGATTATTAAGTAAATGATGAAATGAAGCAAGATATATTTCTCATACTGTGAGCCCTGGCGGTGCTCAGAGTCTGGCAGCCAGCATTCCCAGGGACTGGGCATGTGTGTCAGGCACTAACCATTTTAATCACGGGTTAGTGCGATCAATCAGGGAGCGTTAAACAGACAAAAAGGGAGCTTTAAAAAGGTGAACATGTAAAGAAATTCTTCCATCTTCTTGTGACATTGCAAATGCCCCCATGCCATCAGCAATGTTAACAGACCTGCTAACCACTGCCAACATGGAACCTGACCTTGATGGGTGGAAATTATCCTGAACCAGGGTCTCAACCAGGAACATAGGGAAAGGAGAGAAATACCCAACACGTGACAAAGGGTAAGCACCTGACCCCCACCCAACATTCACATGAACGATTGCTCGTAGATGTTTAATTTAATCACCGGGCTTAAACTGGAATTGTACATTAATTGGAGGTGAAAATTAGACGGTGTCTATAATAGAAGCTGATTAGCAACAAGTTGAAAATCACAGAACTCCTGCAGTGCCACATGGCCCATTGAGTCTGCACCAACCAGACAGTCAGCCAAGGCTGGAATTGAACTGAGATAACTGGTGCTGGGAGGCAGCAGTGCTAACCACAGTGTGACCAATCAATCCCACAGATTCTGTTCGCAGATGAACATCACATTTTATGAGCACTGATACCTACCTGTCAGGAATGACACCATCACATTGCGCTAGGAATTTGTTCACTGAATCAGAGTTGTTCATGTTTTTCTCCCTGGAAAGCAGTTGCTGCATCATGTCACGGCACATTTGGTTGGGATCCAAATTCTGGGGAGTGGGATTGTAACCTGCACGATGACAGAATATGAAGGAGACAAAATATAAGCAAGTAAAATGGTTTGAACTTTATCAGGAGTAATACAGGAAATAACAAGAAACTCCCCAAAACTCGCAACTAGAATTGGGGAATTGGAAACCTTTGTTCAGATGTTTCTTTGAAAGGAGGAGAGGGTGTTTAGTCATAAGCCCATGGGTAATGTCAGAAAGGGCTCTTTATTTATTTATTCATTTGTGGGATGTGGGCGTCGCTGGCTGGCCGGCATTTATTGCCCGTCCCTAGCTGCCCTTGAGAATGGGTGAGCTGTCTTCTTGAACCAGTCCACCTGCTGTGGGTTGACCCCCAATGCCATTAGGGAGGGAATTCCAGGATTTTGACCCAGCGATGGTGAAGGAATGGCAATATATTTCCAAGTCACGATGGTGAGTGGCTTGGTGGGAAATATGCAAGTGGTGGTGTTCCCATGTCTGTGCTGCCCTTGTCCTTCTAGATGGGATTGGTTGTGGGTTTGGAAGGTGCTGACTGAGGATCTTTGGTGAATTTCTGCAGTGCATCTTGTAGATAGTTCACACTGCTGCTACTGAGCATCAGTGATGGAGGGAGTGGATGCTCCTAGATTTAGTGCGGAGTAAGCGGGCTGCTTTCTCCTGGATGGTGTCAAGCTTGTTGAGCATCTTTGGGGCCGCACTCATCCAGGTAAGTGGGGAATATTCGATCACACTCCTGATTTGTGCCTTGCAGGTGGTGGACAGGCTTTGCAGAGGATTCAGTGATGGGACCATCAAGGAGTGAATGTCAAGGGGTGGGGGTTAGATTGTGTCTTCTTGGTGATGGTCACATCCTCGCATTTGCGTGACTTGCAACTTGTCAGTCCAAGCCTGGATATTGTCCAGGTCTTGTTGCATTTGAACTTGGGCTGCTTCAGTGTCTGAGGAGTCATGAATGGTGCTGAACATTGAGCAATCATTGGCAAACACCCCCACTTCTTACTTGGTGATGGAGGGAAGATCATTGATGAAGCAACTGAAGATGTTTGGGCCTAGGACACTGCTCTGAGGAATGTGTGCAGAGATGTCCTGGAGCTAAGATGACTGACCTCCAACAACCACGAGCATCTTCCTATGTGTTAAGGGATGATTCTAAATACCAAAGATTTTGCCCCCTGATGCCCACTAATTCCAGTTTTGCTGGGACTCCTTGATGCCACACTTGGTTGAATGCAGCCTTGATGTCAAGGACTGTCACTCTCAACTCAACGTTGGAATTCAGATCTTTTGTCCATTTTTGAGCCAATGCTGTAATGAGGTCAGGAGCTGAGTGGCCTGGTGGAACCTAAACTGGGCGTCACTGAGCAGGTTATTACTGAGCAGGTGCTGCTGGGTAGCACTGTTGATGGACACCTTCCATCACTTTCCTGATGATCGAGAGTAGACTGATGGGCGGGAATTGGATTTGTCCTGCCTTTTACGTGCAGCACATGCCTGGGCAATTTTCCACATTATTGTGTAGATCCCAGTTTTGTAACTGGACTGGAACAGCTTAGCTCGGGATGTAGCAAGTTCTGGAACACAAGTCTTCAGTACTATTGCCAGAATATTGTCAGGGCCCAGAGCCTTTGCGGAATTCAGCATTTCCAGCCATTCCATGATATAATGTGGAGTGAACTGAATTGGCTGAAGATTGGTATCTGTAACGCTGGGGCCACTGGAGGAGGCCAAGATGGATCATCCACTCAGCACTTCTGGCTGAAGGTTGCTGTGAAAGCTGAGGGGAATGATGGTTGATGCAGAGCAGTGCATGAGTGAAAATCCACAGGATCTGGTGTGCGCTGGGAGAGACAGGTTAGGAGGAAGAGTACACCAAGTTACTGAGATTGGTGGACTCCTGAGGGGAAGTATCCTGAATATAAAATACCATTGCCATCATTATCTCATATTTAATGCTATTCTGAAGACTTTTGAAACTAACAGCAGGTTGCTCTACATTTGCAGTAAAACAATGGATACACCATAAAGCTGAAATCATTGGAACTGTGGTTTAGATTAGAGTGGTGCTGGAAAAGAACAGCAGGTCAGGCAGCATCCAGGGAACAGGAAAAGTGACATTTCAGGCAAAATATCTTCATCGGGAATAGAAGCAGAGAGCCTCCAGGGTGGAGAGATAAAGGGGGGCTGTGTTTTATAAGAAAATTCAAACAAGATATTTCCACAATCTGCTGTTACAGTGGTCTTTCTCCCACTGTGCTTCCATCCAGCAAGTTCTGCAGTAATACAACCATCACTGTAGCACAATTCCCAAAACTGAATAGTAGGTTTTATTATAAAGTTCATTTACCTGCTGAAGAGGACAGGCTGGTGGATGATTCCTAAAGTGGAAATTCATACGTGAGATATTTTTCTATCAAATCGATGTTTATAAATAATGGAATTGAGATACTGAAGGGTAATTCTGTCTTACCGGGGGTGTTTCACAGGGTCTGCCTGTCACTGGGGTAGTGACACTGACATGATTGGAAAGGTTACTCTGTGTTGTAATTTTAAATGGGTCACCACTTGGAAAAAAGGCAAAAATGTCCTGTAAAGAAATATGGTAAAAATATTGTAACAGATTATCCTACTTTAAAGTTCCACATCATAAGTATTTCACAGATTGATTCATCTCCGACATGGAAATGTTAAACATTGTCATGTCTCTACCTGTCATCAGAACTCAGAAAAATGAGAAGTGTAATTGGTTTTGAGCAAGTGAAAGGAGATCAGGGAACATTCCAGAATGTCCCTGTACTTGATCAGTACCCAAGTATCATTTAAATGTTTAAATACTTCAGTGGTGACGAAAACACAATCATTATTATCACAAAGTGTCAGTCCGCAGACTCCAAATGTGAGAATTCCCAAGTCTAAGCCCTTCAGTGGATGCTATTGTGTAACTGCTGTATCTATCCCTGATTAGAGGGGAATCCCACATTAACAGGAGTAGAATTGGGGCTAACCAGGGGCTCAGGCTGAGATCAAGTATTGGACTGCTGAAGGAAATCCAAACATTTAAAATTGAAGCTTTAATACACCTCTCACTGGGGCCCTATTCAGCCTTCCCAGTCTGGTGGAGGTTCCAGATGTACCTGCTAAACATTGAGGCCTAGCAGGCAGGGACACATATAAACAGATAGACATGGAGCAGGAGCAGGCCATCAGGCCTTTGGGCCTGTTCCACAATTTAATAAGATCATAATACATTGGAGCAGAAGGAGGCCATTTGGCCCATCGTATCTGCTCTGTGATTCAATAAGTTCAAGGGTGATGGGAACATCCTCACTTCCACTTCCCGACCTTTCTCCAATAATTCTTAACTCTTTCACTGAATAAAAATCTGTCTAACTCAGTCTTTGATACACTTTATGGCCCAGCCTCTCCAGGCCTCTGTAGTAAATAGTTTCATACGACCAGTGCCTCGGAGAAAAGACATTCCTTACACACCAACAGTTTGAGATTCCTGGAAGAGAACTACCAAAACCCTCTTTTGTAGTTTTCTCCAGGCTTTCTTCATTAAATAACATTCAGCTCCTCCAATCTCCCTGGCAAACCTGACAAACAGCCATGGTGTGATTGAAAACCATGTCCCCGAAGACCAGCCTGGGGTTCAGCATTATTCATCCAGTGACATTTCCACTTTCCCACCACTTCCCCTCCAGTTTGATTGGGCCGTGCTGTGCTGCTTTCTCGTTATTGCCAGCGCAAACACGTTCTCAACACGCACCAATCTTTAGTCCTTTCAAACAATTAGTTCCCTTTCTTCTCTTATGCAGGCTCTTGTGAGACCCAGCAAACCACCACAAAGAAGAGACACACACTGGGGTGCCTCAGTTCTAACCCCACCTCTGAAGAGGATGTGACTGCGTGCTCAGAGGATGTACCAGCAAGGCTTTCACTGCACCCTGTACCAGCTCAGACTTTCATCTCAGTGGGTACACTTTCTAGATGAGAGACAGGAGCACAGTCTGGTGAGCACATCATTGTGCTGTCCCACAGTTGGCCGAGGAAGAAATGTCCCAGGTCACTGGTCAGGAGAGAACTGGAGACCAGGCACCAGCACAACACCAGGCAGAATATGACCCGCTGTTCTCAGCAATTAAAGGACATCAGCAACATGCAGAGAAACACCCAGCAACAGTATACAAGCTTGTCTGCAGCAGTCAGGAAAGTGAATCCAAGGATGGATGAGTGCACCAACGCTAGCTCTGGCACCATGGACAGGCTGGTGACTGCTCTGGAAACCCAGGTCCTGCACACCAAGTGTCTGCTGCTTATACACACAGGCCTGAACTCCATCAGTGTAGCTATCGGCTCTCAGCATCAATGGCAAAGCCAAAGGGGGATGAGGGACCTCAACCTCATTCCAGATCCTTCTTCCTCTCAGGGAGACAGGATGGTGCCAGCAGACATCCACAGGAGAAGGAGGCCCACAGGAGACCTCCCGCAGCTTCTCAGGACAATCTAGTGGTGTCTGGCCCCTTCACCTCCTCCCTGCCTCTGATGCTAATACCTACTGAAGTCCAAGCCAAGAGGATGATCCTGTAACCCGGCAGGACAATCTCAGCCAACCTGGGCCCTCTAGAATCAAATATCCCTGGGGGTGACCAACCAAGTCTTCTAGGCCAACAAGACCACCTACAGAGAACATTGCCCCTATCCCAGCAGCAGAAGGCTGGACTGCACTGAGACATCGGACTGAGACAGAAAGGAAATTAAAAACCGCCCTGAGGGCGTGTGGGTGACAGGGAGGACACATCAGTGCATTTCTCTAAAAATATGCTCCTTTGCATTCTCAAAATGTCAGCTTCATTGTCTGTGCAGCTGTTGGAGCTAGTGAGAGGTGAGCAGCCTTTTCAGATATCCCAAGGGAGAAAGAAGCTGTAATGGCCAAGCCTTACTCATTCTCTCAGAAGCACCCAACTCCTCGACTGCAGATAGCATCAGAATTATGGATCCTGAACTGTGACCTCGATGACTACAGCTAAGGCAGGTTAATGTTAACAACACTCAGGATAAAAACAATGTTCAGGGATTCTGACAGGGCCTGGCCTGCACAAATCACCCACATTTACACAAACCTTGACAGTGAGAGGGTAGATTCAGTGATGATATCACATATCTCTGCAGGCAACGTTTTATTCAATCTCTCAGCTTTTGGAGGGAGCGCATTGTCATTAAAAGCTGGGAGGTACACAATGGGGAGTTCACATCTTCCCTCTCCCTCATAGCACAGTGATCTGCTGAGAGAATCTGCACAAAACACTGCTTCTCTCTGGTTAGGTGCTGTCCAACAGGATGCCCAAGTCTTTCAGGGCAATTTAGCAGTTTGACACATTGAAATCTAACCAATGATGGAAGGCTGTAATGGAGGTACCTCCGAATTGCTCCCAACCTGCTGCAAATCGTGAGGGACTGCATCACACAACACTCAGATCTCATGCTGTTGTTGAAGGTCTAAAACTCCATAACCTCATGAGATGGGACTGTCCTATCTCACTGACTGCTGCTTTCTCCAAAATAGCAGGAAAACCTGCAAAGTGCAGATACTGGAAGGTGGAAACACCTGAAGAGAGCAAGCAGACAATCATATGAAGAACAAACCATTTCTTCATTAACAGACAAGTTCAAGGAGTACAGAAATTGTCTGCTCCACACATACTGACCAGGGGTGTCTTGCCATACACCTCACCGAGAGTTACAGAATGAAAGGAAGTTGAAAACCCAGCACATTCATCCTGGAAGCAGGATTCAGTTATTTCCTCGTGCTTGATGAAGCATAGCTCTATCATGCTTCCTTGGGCACCTCTCCATGTCAATGTCCTGATCCTCATTTTCCTTCTCAGAACCTTCCTCAATGAAGTAAAACACCCTTTCTGGTTAGACTCTAAGTCCCCACAGGAGCAGTCCAGGCAGCAAAGCCTCACAGGAATGCAGAAGCCAAAGATGGCCATTCAGCCCGCTGAAACTGCCCTGCCCTTCAGTATGACCATAGCTGATTGAACATTTCAAAAGTCCTTTACTCATCCTATCCCCGTATTAGTGACCACCAGAAATGTATCAATCTCTCCCTTAAACATACTCAAATCTGGATTCTCCACAGCCTTCTGCAGAGAATTCTTTGGAAGACTGAGAATTCCAAAGGTTCACAACCCTCCTCATTCACACCGAAGTGGCATCCACCTTATTTTTCAATTGTTCCTGGTTCTAGACCCCCCCCACTCGGGGTAACGCTTCACCCGCATCAACCCAGTCTATCCCTTTAACTATTTTGCATTTTTCAGTGAAATCATTTCTTATTCTTTGAAACTCTAGAGAATAAAGACCAATTTTTTTTCAATCTTTCTTCATTGGACAGTATTACCAACGGCAACAGGTCTATGATCAGTTCCATTATGGCCCTGGTGGAAACATGGACAGTGTCGTGTCTCTGTTCTGCCTCAGTCTGAGGCTTTTGTAAAGGTGTCATCAGTTTTTGATGGAGTTGATGAAGTGGGAACCTTTTCGGTTGCCGATGTTTACCGGCTGGTGATAGGAAATGATCAGAGCAAGATGGGTGCACGCTATAGCACCCTGTCCCTGGGAGAAACCAGCTCTGGGGGAGAATCCCACTGTTCAGGCTGCTTGACTGAGCCAGCACATACATCATTTGTAGATGTATGAGATTCATATGTGTCCCTGTCTGCAAGGTAACTGGCAGAAGCAAGCAGCTCATTAGCATCCCTGAGCTCGAAGGTGAAGTCTGAAGGGGGTGACGCGGTGTGTGATTTGTCTAAAAGCAGCCGTGATGATGTGCTGAGGCTGGGTGTTTGGTGATGCCCACTTGCATGGATCAAGGGTGGAAGAGGACAGTGTCCATGGAGCATGTGGTGAAATGATGGAAAGATGGAGTTGTCCAAAGGCATGGAGAAGGAGGCAATAAGCTGCAGTTGCCAGGTAACCGCTGTGACATCCATGTCATTTAGTTTGAATTGGTGTCATCTAGTTTCTCAGGGACAGGGAGGAGAACTGGAAGGTGCATACAGTGATGGGAGTGGGGCTGATAATGAGGTGCAACTTCATGGAAATAAAATGGTGACCGTTCATGTGCAAGATTCAGAATTTGCTGTGTGAACTGTTGGGAAAACTGGAAATGTTATTCCCAACATTGAGGACTTGATTTTTTCATTCTCTCTGTATTTTCCCAATTTTCTTACCGTTTACCAAGCCACTCAAGGGAGCAGACATTTCCACCCAAAAGGACACTCTCCTCAAGTCAAACTGAGAGATGCTGAGAGTGAGAGTGAAGCCCAAAAGCCTGTGTTTCCTTTGAAACAAGATGTAACACAGGAACAACATTGCACTGATTGCTGGGAATGGACCCATAAACCAGGGGCAATAGAAGAGCAGCATGTTCTCCCAGAACCTTCTAGAACAGAGAATGTACCTCAGGGTAGATGAGGAAATATTTCCTTGAACTCCATTGAACTTAGCCAGATTACAGGAGGTTACAGAGGTTTTATCTCTCAGTGAGAAGTATTCCCTTTCCTCTCCAACAAAACAAAGGAACAAATTCATCTTTTGAGAGACACTGGGACACTTCAGTCATTGATGGTGGCTGATGAGACAGTTTGTGTTCCAGACGGTTTGACAAGTAAAAAGTGTTATGAAGCTATTCCCTTGTACAAGGTTAAATTGCAAAGTGATTGGGAAAGAAAGTTAAATTGTGGAAATTATTCCCAGTTTTTGAAGGGGTAGATATGATACAGGATAATGACTGAGCCAGCATATATCACTGAGTGTCTTGTTGCAGCTCCTGATCATGTTGGTCTTATCCAAACTCTCCACAATTACTGAGGCCAAACCCAAGCAGCCTATTGCTGATAATGACAGTTAAAGGGAAAGCTGATCAAGTGGTGAACCAATTTTGTGCTGAAATGGTGAATTTGCTGAAGAAAATACAAACTGGTGTGAGTTCTTCAGCATCGGTCACTGGAACTAAAGTACTTGAGCGAGAACTTACAATGTCTCAATGATAAACACGTGGAAGCAAATTCAACAAAGACTGGTCTTCACTTTAAAACGTCAAATGTCAAAAACCTCTGAGATGGTGTGACAAATACCGTGAATAGGAGAAGGAATTGCTGATGGCTCAGAATAGTTGGCTGAGTGCAGAATTAAAAACCAGGACGGATGGATGACTGATGCTTTGACATGAAAAGAACAATTAAAGTTCGAAATGCTGATGCAAACTGGGAAACACGAATGATGAGAAATTCAGTGTGAAAGACAATAGCCAGACTTTACAACAGGTAAAGAGATTTTTAAGGAACAGAGTTAGGAACAATTAGTAACCTCTGGAGGAAAAGGTTTGAAATGAATGAAATTGCCATGTAAACTGGTCAAACTTGTGTCTGGGATTTACAGATAACTCTGAAACAAAGATAACTGCACTGACCAGAGGGGTTGAAAAAAATCAATAAAGTTGAGAATGAATTGGGAGATAAGAGAGAAAACAAATGTTTGAAGGAAATTAAGTGGCAGATAACATTCACACTAACTGCCAGACAATAATCATCTCCAACAAGAGAGAATTGAACCATCTCCTCATGACATTCAATGCCATTACTATTGTTGACTTCCCCCCTTATAACATCATGGGCTTACCCCTGACCAGAAACGGGACTGATCAGCTATATCAGTCCTGTGGCTGTGAGAGCAGGTCAGCGGCTCGGTATTCTGCTGTGAGTGACTCACCTCTGCACTCGTAAGCCTGTCTACAAGGCACACCTCAGCATTCTGATGGGATACTCTCCACTTGTCCTTGCTATGGTTCCAGCTGATGACGGGACTGGACAGTTCAGATCTTAAAATGGAATCGGCCTTGATAGATTGCATAGATCATACTTCTATTTACTCACAAGTGGAGATTACGTATCAAATCTGGCAGTGAGGAAAGCAAATGCAATGTTAGCATTCACTTAGAGAGGGCAAGATTACGAGAGCAGAAATGTCCTGCTGAGGCCACAAGACAGGGGTAGAATGCGGCCATTCAGCCCATTGAATCAGCTCTAGCATTCAATCATGGCTGGCCTGTTCCTCAACCACATTCTCCTGCCTGCTCCCCATAACCCTTACTCCCTTACTGATCAAGAACCTGTA
This sequence comes from Chiloscyllium plagiosum, assembly GCF_037043375.1. Lineage (NCBI taxonomy): Eukaryota > Metazoa > Chordata > Chondrichthyes > Orectolobiformes > Hemiscylliidae > Chiloscyllium > Chiloscyllium plagiosum. The sequence goes on along the minus strand of NW_028270155.1, from coordinate 62,651,082 downwards.
CATCTCTATCTTAAAGACACTTGGGCAATGAGATCCACAGCTTCAGCACCCTCTGGCAGCAGAAATTCCTCCTCATCTAAATGGTCGCCCCCCTCACCCTGAGGCTGTCCCCCCAGTTCCTAATCTCCTATTGGTGGAAACATTTTCTCCACATCCACTCAATCCATGCCCCTTAGTATCAAGTTTCACTCAGATACCCCCCATCCGACTACATGCCATTGAGTATGTTCCCAGAGTTCCCATTTGTTCCTCATGTGACAAACCCTTTATCCTCGGGATCATTCTTTTAAGCCTCCTCTAGACCTCCTCCAACACCCTTCCTTCGATATGGGGCCCAAAACTCAGACTCAGCAACACATTTCTGTTGTTATATTCTAGCCATCTTAAAATTAATGTCAATAAAACATTTGCCCGTATGTTAATCTCGGGAGAATTCTGAATGAGGAACAACATTCTAGAAGCTTGGCAGTCACAGGATAAAGGAAACCACTTGGTTGGCATCACATCCACCACCTTCAACACTCCCTACGTGCAGCTCAGGCTCACAGTGGGAGCAGTAAGTACCATTCATTAGATTAACTCACCAAAACTCCTTGAAAAGCACCTTTCAAACCTGCTGCATCCAGCATCTTGAAGGATGGCGCCAGAAGATTAATGAAAACAGGACCATCTGCAAGTTACCCTTCAAGCCACACACCATCTGATCTGGTAATAAATCACCATTAGTTCACAGCCACTGAGTAAAACTCCCAGAACTCCCCTCCTGTCAGCATTGTGGGGATAAGCATTATGGAGGTTCAAGTAGGCAGCACACAACCAGCTTCTCCAGAGCAATGAGGGACAGGGAACTATTGTTGGCCCATCCAGCAACACCTGCATCCTGGGAGAGAATGAAAACAAATGACTGATTTCCCTGGTTTGTCTGCACTAGCGGGAGCTCAGACACTGCAGCAGAGTTGGGAGGCCCATTGAAAATCCATGTATGGGCTTGATATCAAAGTCAGAACGGGATTTCAAGCAGGAGGTTCATCTCAACTGAGAGGCTGAAATATTGTTACATTGCTGGTTTTTAAACAGTTTAAAAATAAACAGAGACTGGGGTGGGAGAGCTACAGAATATTTTGCAGGGGCATGTTCAAGACTTGGGCAGAGCTGTATTGTACTGCAGTAAGAATGTGACAACAGTCTCACTTTCCAGGCCAATTGAACCTTATATTGGAGTTTATTTACAGTGTGGAGATGAGCATGATTCATACCTTCGATTCCAGTGTTAGTACAAAGAAGAAACCCAGACGGTCACATCTGCAAGTGATCGTATCCACTCTGTTCCCCGGTCCGTTCATGAGGGTGTTACACCCATATTGATTGAAGGGGCCTGTGTTGGAGAATTATTAATCATGAGAATCATTCCCCCATTTACACATTCCAGTATTGAGTGATGTCAGCATTTTAAAACAATCTTCTCTTACCATTCCCACCAGAGTCCCGGGCGCTGCATGGTGGAGAATCGGACTAAAATGGAAATGATAAACCAGAACATTAGCTTCACCAACAATAACACAGTTGAAGCAGCTGTGTCGATACAAACACATTGAGACATTTCTCTCTCGCCTGTCTAACAGGGTAAGGCAGGGAAGGAGGAGGAAATGTGCTGCCAACTGGGAAATTGTTGGGTTAAATTTTCCAGATCCTGGGTACGACCTCAGTGTTCCCACCAAAGCAACATTACACAAAGCAGATTCCTAATTGGTCACCTCCCCATTCACCATCTTTAACTTTACCAGGAAGTACAGGGCCCAGTGGGAGGGTCTGAAGCAGTGTCCAGGCAGCAGCCTCATTGGGAGAGGAGAACGCTGCTGGACAAGGGAGAGACCGAGCATTACCTTAAAATCGGGGCACTCACAAATGTCTCTCTCTTCAGTGGTGAGAACGATACAAAGTCCTGTGAGGAGCCTCAGGTTGGACAGTGATCCCTCTGAAAGAGTGTCTGCACTACTCCAGGACCACTGTGAGCATTGCAGCTCCCTGAAGCTGTCAGTTATATCAGTTACCCATGGTCCACTGCCCTCTCAGTGAGAGAGCCCTTCCACCGTGTTACTCAACTCCTGACAGAGCAGGGGCCTGTGTAACACCAGCAGCATTGCAGCACTGGAGGATCATGGTCCCTGACTGGGGCCATATTTGACCTCACTGCCTGGCCATCTCTGTGGAGGTTGCTGCTGAGTCCTGTGATCGCTCCAGTCCCTTATCATGAGAAACTCACCCCTGGACAGGGTTAAGGAATACCCATTCTGGATCAGTGGTGCTGGAAGAACACAGCAATTCAGGCAGCATCCGAGGACAGGCAAAATCGACGTTTCGGGCAAAAGCCCTTCATCAGGAATAAAAGCAGAGAGCCTGAAGCGTGGAGAGATAAGCTCGAGGAGACTCCCTGAGATTCTTGTAGAGAGAGGAGGAAAACGTCTTCAAGGCAGGCATCCTTGCAAGAGGATTCGCAGTAAGGAATACCCACTCAAGCCACTGTCCCCATAACCACGCCCACTCAAGTTACTGTCTCCACCTCCTCCTTGAATTCCAGCCCCACTCCAGGTCCTAGCTCCCATCCGCACCGTGTCTTCACCATTCCCCCAGACCTCCCCCTCACTGAGGACGAATGTTTTGTCCTCAATATTGGCCTCACCTTTATTCCTCTACACTCCCAGATTAATGAGTTCGACACACGCTGCGACCTTGAACGTTTCTTCCACCACCTCCTCCTCTGGGCCTACTTTTACAACCAAGACTCCCGCCCACCCACCGAGGATCCCTTCTCCCGCCTCCAACACACCCCATCCACCTCGACACCCCATGCTGGCCTGTTACCCGCCCTTGATCTCTTCATTTCAAACTGCTGCCGGGCCATCAACTGGCTCAACCTGTTCACCCCACCTCACCCACTCCAACCTCCCACCCTCACAATGCACAGCTCTCCACTCCCTCCGCTCCAACCCCAACCTCACCATCAAATCAGCGGACAAAGAGGGTGCAGTGGTGGTTTGGGCACTGACCTCTACACCGCTGAAGCCAGGCTCAAAGACACATCCTCCTACCGCACCCTCGACCATGACTTCACCCCCCCCCCCCCATCACCAAACCATCATCTCCCGGACCATACACAATCTCATCATCTCAGGGGATCTACCATCCACAGCTTCCAACCTCATTGTGGAGGAACCCCGCACTGTATGGGAGATGGATTCACATTTTTGGATCTTGGGAATCTCTTTTGGGGTAGAAGTGACCTGTACAAGAAGGACGGATTGCACATAATTTGGAAGGGGACTAATATACTGGCAGGGAGATTTGCTAGAGCTGCTCCGGGGGATTTAAACTAGTAAGGTTGGGTGGGGGGGGGGGGGGAAATGTGGTAGTGGTGGGGGGGGGGGGCGGTGATGGGGGCAGTGTGTGGGAGGTGTGTGTGAGAGGGGGGGAGGTGGTGGGGGCAGGGTGTCTGGGGCGTGTATGGGGGAGTTGGAGGGGGTGGTGGTGGGGGGTGTGGGGGGATGATGGTAGGGGGAGGTTGTGGGGGGTGGTGGTGGGATAAGCGTGTTGGGTGGGTGGGAGGGGATGTGGTGGTGGGGGGAGAGTGTGGGGGGCAAAGGGGGGGTAGTGGTGGGGGGAGGGGGTGATAATGAGGAAAGTGATCAATCTGAGACTGGTACAGTTGAGAACAGAAGCGAGTCAAACAGTCAGGGCAGGGAATTACAGAAACATAGCTCAGGGATGGGCAGGACTGGCAGCTTAATGTTTCAGGATACAAATGCGAGAGGAAGGATAGAAAGGGAGGCAAGAGAGGAGGGCAAGTGGCACTTTTGATAAGGGATAGCATTACAGCTGTACTGAGGGAGGATATTCCTGGAAATACATCCAGGGAAGTTATTTGGGTGGAACTGAGAAATAAGAAAGGGATGATCATCTTCTTGGGATTGTATTATAGACCCCCTAATAGTCAGAGGGAAATTGAGAAACAAATACACAAGGAGATCTCAGTTATCTGTAGGAATAATAGGGTGGTTAAGGTTGGAGATTTTAACTTTCCAAATATAGACTGGGACTGCCACAGTGTTAAGGGTTTAGATGGAGAGGAGTTTATTAAGTGTGTACAAGAAAATTTTCTGATTCAGTCTGTGGATTTACCTACCAGAAAAGGTGCAAAACATGATCTACTCTTGGGAAATAAGGCAGGGCAGTTGACTGAGGTGTCAGTGGGGGAGTACTTTGGGTCCAGTGACCATAATTCCATTTATTCTAAAATTATGATGGAAAAAGATATACGGGATCTAAAAATTGAAGTTCTAAATTGGAGAAAGGCCAATTTTGATGGTATTTAGCAAGAACTTTCAAAAGCTGATGGGGGGAGGGGGGGGTGCAGATGTTCGCAGGTAAAGGGATGGCTGGAAAATGGGAAGTTGTCAGAAATGAGGTAATGAGAATCCGGAGAAAGTATATTCCTGTCAGGGTGAAAGGGAAGGCTTTAGGTATAGGGAATGCTGGATGACTAAAGAAATTGAGGGTTTAGTTAAGAAAAAGAAGGAAGCATATGTCAGGTACAGACAGGATAGATCGATTGAATACTAAAAAGAGTATAAAGGAAGTAGGAGTATACTGAAGAGGGAAATCAGGAGCGCAAATAAGGAACATGAGATAGCTTTGGCAAACAGAGTTAAGGAGAATCCAAAGGGTTTTTACAAATACGTAAAGGACAAACTAGGGAGAGAATAGGGCCCCTCAAAGGTCAGCAAGGCGGCCTTTGTGTGGAGCCACAGGAAATGGGGCAGATACTAGTTTGTATCAGTATTTACTGTGGAAAAGGACATGGAAGATATAGAATGTAGGGACAGAGATGGTGACATCTTGCAAAATGTCCATATTACAGAGGAGGAAGTGCTGGATGTATTGAAACATATAAAAGTGGATAAATCCCCAGGACCTGATCAGGTGTACCCGAGAACTCTGTGGGAAGCTAGGGAAGTGATAACTGGGCCTCTTACTGAGATATTTGTGCCATCAATAGCCACAGGTGAGGTGCCAGAAAACTGGAAGTTGGCTAACGTGGTGCCACTGTTTAAGAAGGGTGGTAAGGACAAGCCGGGGAAGTATAGATCAGTGAGCCTGACCTCAGTGGTGGGCAGGTTGTTGGAGGGGATCCTGAGGAACAGGATGTACATGTATTTGGAAACACAAGGACTGATTAGGGATCATCAACAAGGCTTTATGCGAGGGAAATCATGTCTCACAAACTTGATTGAGTTTTTTGAGGAAATAACAAAGAGGATTGATGAGGGCAGAGTATAGTAGATGTGATCTATATGGATTTCAGTAAGGCATTCGACAAGGTTCCCCATGGGAGACTAGTTAGCAAGGTTAGAGCTCATGGAATACAGGGACAATTAGACATTTGGATACAGAACTGGCTCAAAGGTAGAAGACAGAGGGTGGTGGTGGTGGTTGTTTTTCAGACTGGAGGCCTCTGACCAGTGGAGTGCCACAAGGATTGGTGCTGGTCCACGACTTTTCGTCATTTATATAAATGATTCCGATGTGAGCGTAAGAGGTACAGTTCGTAAGTTTGCTGATGACACCAAAATTGGAGGTGTAGTGGACAGCGAAGAAAGTTACGTCAGATCACAACGGGTTCTTGATCAGATGGGCCAAAGGGCTGAGGAGTGGCAGATGGATAATTTAGATAAATGTGAGCTGCTATATGTTGAGAAAGCAAATCTTAGCAGGAGTTATACACTTAATGGTAATGTCCTAGGGAGTGTTGCTGAACAAACAGACCTTGGAGAGCAGTTTAGCTCCTTGAAAGTAGAGTCACGGGGAGATAGGATAGTGAAGAAGGTGTTTGGTATGCTTTCCTTTATTGGTCAGAGTATTGAGTCCAGGAGTTGGGAGGTCATGTTGCGGCTGTACAGGACATTGGTTATGCCACTTTTGGAATATTGCATGCAATTCTGGTCTTTATCCTATCAGAAAGACATTGTGAAACCTGAAAGGGTTCAGAAACGATTTACAAGGATGTTGCCAGGGTTGGAGGATTTGTGCTATAGGGAGAGGTTGAATAGGATGGGGCTGTTTTCCCTGGAGCGTCGGAGGCTGAGGGGTGACCTTTTAGAGGTTTATAAAATCATGCGGGTCATGGATAGGATAAATAGACAGGTCTCTTCACTGGGGTGGTGGAGCCCAGAACTAGAGGACATAGGTTTAGGGTAAGAGAGGAAAGATAGAGACCTAAGGGGCAACCTTTACTCGCAGATGTGTATGGAATGAGCTGCCAGAGGATGTGGTGGAGGCTGGTACAATTGCAACATTTAAGAGGCATCTGGATGGGTATATGAATAGGAAGGGTTTGGAGGGATATGGGCCGGTGCTGGCAGGTGGGACTAGATTGTGTTGGGATATCTGGTCGGCATGGATAGGTTGGACGAAAGGTCTGCTTCTGTGCTGTACATTGCTATGTTTCTATGACTGTAAGTGACCAAACCAGACTGTGGCCATTTTTAATGATTTTTTCCATAATCTCCAGAAACCTGAATAAACAGGGTCACCTGACCCGAGGGGAACAACATATTTTACCAGGAATGTTGTGTGGGGTCCGCCTGTAACAGAGAAATCCCTCTGACCATGGGATTTTGGATGGAGCCAGGGCCATATCCATGGGGTGGACAATCATTCTGTCCTGTCCCAGACCCTCCTTTCTAAACCCTCCAGAGGAATTTCAGGACACAAAGCGATGGGAAATATCTGACAAGGCACAGTGATCCTCATTTGTACAACATCATAACATTCCACATCCTCATCATGATCACAGCTTCTGATGGACATTAAAGAGACAAGGAGATCAGCTCCGAATCCTCCAAACCTGCCCAGACAGGGATCCATTCACAGCCTGAGGACTATAGAATTTCGGGGTCATTCAGTTTAACTTGTTCATCAACACTGGAGATGATCCAGACTGTGCTGCACAATCCAGTCAGACCTGGCTGCTCACAGGCTCAGCTCGATGATATTGTGGAGGTTTATCTCACCTGGAAAGACAGGTCCTGAAATGTAACTGTCAGAGGGCTGGTGAGATCATCAATCATTGAATCCCCCACTTGGATTGTAAGTTTGGCTGAGACAGGTTTCCTCTCCTGGCCCTGTAACAACACACAGAATGGATGGTTAAACATCTACTCACTGAGGATTTACAGAACACACAGAAACATTTCAATGATCTTCATTTCTGTGGTGAGGGTGAACAGAGGAAGCTTCCTCATTGTAACAAATGTTACCTTAGGGGCTGCAATCCCAGAAGCTCCCTTTGCTGTCAGAAATGTGTGAATGATAACTCCAGACCCTCCATGAAGCTTTCTGCCCGCCCTGCCCAAGACTGTGGGGATGGGTCATTACATTAAAGTACATCAGTGATGTCCACCCCAGTGGGAGTTCAGAGAGACAGAGCGACCCCTTACACAGGGACAGAAACAGAAATACAGAGACACTCAGTGTTGGGGAGTGAAGGGGTGTGGGCTACAAACCCTGTTCCTGATGGTGAAGCCCAGTCACCCCCTGGTTTTGATTCTTGGGTGCTTATTGAGACTCACTAATGGTTCCTCCACTCCCACTGTTCACCTTGTTCAACATAACGATTCTCCCAAAATCCAGAGCTTTCAGTTGTGACTGATGCAGTGTGACTCGTTTGGGGGGATATATAGTGAAACACCAGACAACTGGTATCTCTGATTCCCTCAAGGACGTGGTCTCCAACTGCACCAGCTCCTGGACAACTCAGAGACAAGGGACCCTCAAGACAAGGAAGATGTTCATCGGAAATAACACAAAGAACTGCGGATGCTGAGGATCTGAAATGAAAACAGAAAGTGCTGGAGAAACTCAGCTGGTCTGGCAAACCCTGTGGAGAGAAAGTAGAGTTATTGTTTCTATATTTCTATTTGTTCAGTGACCCTTGTTCAGGACTGTTCTGAAAATGGGTCAATGGACTCAACTCTGCTTTCTCTCCGTAGATGCTGCCAGATCTGCTGAGTTTCTCCAGGAAGATGTTCCTCTAGCTCTACTCCACACTGTTACAGAACAGCTTTACCCTATGCCAGCTTTCGAAGGGCTGCAGGCTGTGAACCCGATTTCCCCTTTCCCAGGCTCGAACCCCACCAACCAGAAACAGAGCCCTGCAACTGGGGAGAAGGAACCTCAGCCTGAAAATCCCGAATCCCGACTGAAACCACAGAAGGTGGTGATTTGGTCCATCGAATCTGTACCTGGTGTTTCAAAGAGCAATCCACTGAGGGTCCCCTCCTTTGCTCTGTCCTTATAGACTCAGACAGCACGGACTCATCTTCTGGCAATCCTTCTCCTTCAATTATTTATTCCATTCCATTTTAAAATTTAATCCTGAATGTGCACCCACTGCACTATCAGCCATTACATTTCACAGGCGAGCTGCAGATTATATTAAACTGTTTCTCCTCATATCACCTCTGCCCCTTTTTCTAAATCTGTGCTCCCTAGTGAACCACCCTTCAGCGATTGGAAACAGATTCTATTTCTTTGATCGATCAAAACCCTTCACTGTTTTAAATACCTTTATCAAGTCTCCCCTTGGCCTTCCCTTCCACAGTCTCTCTGCTGCTCTTTCCTCAGTCCATTTGACCCTTCCCTGACTCCATGACTTTGACCTTCTGATCTCAGACCCTCCTGCTCCTGTACTCGAATCCTCTTGCTGCGAAGGCCGGTGTACCATTTACCTTCTTCCCCACCTGCTGCTCCTCCAGGCTTCCTTTCAGTGACTGGTGTACAAGGACACCCAGGTCTCATTGCACCACCCCCTCCCCCAATTTATCACCACTCAGATAATGATCGGCCTGTCTGTTTTTGTTACCAAAGTGAACAATCTCACGTTTATCCACTTTATACTGTGTCTGCCATGTACTTGCTCATTTATTTCACTTGTCCAAAACATACTGCAGCTTCTCTGCATCCTCCTCACAGCTCACCCTCCCACACAGCTTTGTATCATCTGTAAACTTGGAGATATGGCACGTAGTTTCCTCATCGGAATCATTCATGTCCATTGTGAATAGCTGGGGCCCAAACACTAATCCCTGCAGTACCCAACACTGCCTCCCACAAAGAAAAAGACCCATTTTGTCCCACCTGTTGTGGATTCGGTCAGTTTAACACTTCGGCCTCCCTGGTCCCTCTTGGGAATGTCACACAAGATGGAAACTGGCGACGAGGATAAAACAGCTTTGAGTTCGACTGGATCGATAAACTGACTCATCAGGAAAAAAAAGCAGAATCGTGGACCTCACGGTAGATCTCAGAGGCATTTTGATAAAATGAAGGAAAATCATCAAAAGACACTCTCGCTGCACTGAAGCAGGTACGGTCAGGAAATAAAACAAATTCACCCGAGGGAAGAGGGGAACAGTGCAGAAGAAGCTCACCATGGGCCCCACCCTGAAAGGACACTGTGAGCAACAACTACCCTACACCGAGGGAAATGGTTACAGCTCAGGGTGTAGTGTTGGAAAAGAAACAGGCAGCCTCAGGAATGCCTTATTTTAAACAGGAACAAGTGAACCAGCGTTAAACATTTAGCTCCAGGGGACCATGAGGTGAAAATACTGAGAGCTGGTACTCGCACTCAGAGATTTTCATATCTTGTTCAAGCTAACAAATTGAAGCAGATATAGTCATCCTTGTGTTCTTGAGTATTATGGGATGGGGAGAGGCTTTTAACATCCCGAGGAGTCTGGAACAGCTAGAGAAGCCGGGTTCCAAAACTTATAAAGAAATAATAGGAATCCTCCAGAAACAATTTCACTGAAATCATTGGGGATTGCTGAAAGGTTCAGATTGCATAAAGATAACCAGCAAGTTGGTGAATCTGTCTCCCAGTTTGTAGCAACTTCAAAGCCATTAGTAGAATGTTGTGAATTTGGAGACAACTTAAATGATGCAATCAGAGACAGACTGGTGTGTAGTTTAAGATTTGAAACAATCCAGAAGTCATTCCTGACAGAAAGGATCTGAGATTTAAGGAAAGCACTGGGAATAGCAGTCTCTGTGGAACCAGCAGATAAGAAACTTAAAACTCAACAGCTCAGCTTGTTTTTTAAATATTCACTCATACGATGAGTATGTGACTGGCGAGACCAGCATTTATTGCCCATCTGTTTGCTGGGTCTGGAGTCAGATGTAGGCTAGACCAGGTAAGGATGGCAGTTTACTTCCCTAAACCAGATGGGTTTGTTTCCCAAAGGTTGACAATGACTGCATGGTCATCATTAGACTCTTAATTATAGATTTTCAATTAAATTTAAATTCCACCATCTGCTGTGACAAAATTTGAACTCAGGCCCCAGAATATTCCTGGTGTCTCTGGGTTAACAGCCCAGTGATAATACCACTGGGCCATTGCCCCTTCAAGGTGGAACATCAGAGCTTGTAAAATGGCGGCTGAGAAAGTTTGCAAAATGGTGGCTGAGAAACAATCACTAATGCAGACTCAAGACGTTACTGCCTTTAGGACTCAGTCCCAAGTTTAATAATTTTAAACCATGAATATCTCCTTCCTTGTCTAATACCTTCTCCCACGTTTGCCATTGATGTTGTAAAACAGGTCAGAGAGCAGCACATCGCTGGGATATCGAAGCTATACGCTGAACCAGCAGAGAAAAGGACTCATCTCATGGGTGTAGTTGATTGTAACAATGTGAATGTTCCCTTGTACGGTCAAGCTGAAGATTTGCCCTTACACATTGTCAAAGGAAATTTTCTAGCTTTATTGTGAAGAGTGTAGTTGGAAAAAGTCAAAATCAACTGGACGGAAGTGAATTACTTGTTAGATTCTGAGACTGATCTCCACAAAAGGTTTTCAATGGGAATCTGGGAAGCATGGAAAAGGTCTCTTGTTGAATGGGATGAGGGTCAAGCAGAATGTTACATTGATGGATCAGCCTCATACAATCAGAGCAAAGGTCGAGGCAGAATGAGAGAGACTGGTCAAGATGGGAGTCCTTGGACCCGTAAATGTGAGTGATTGGGCCATGCCCATTGTGCCAGTGTGAAAGAAAGATGGATTGGTACCCACCTGCGATGAATTTACGATCACTATTAACCCAGAACTGTGTGCTGTGCAGTATACTTTCCATTTAATCAATGATCTATTTGCTGGGACAAACAAAACCAAAATTGCTGGAGAAACTCAGCAGGGCTGGCAGCATCTGTGGACCAAAAACAGAGTTAATGTTTCGAGTCCCGTGACCCTTCTCCAGAACTGATAGCAGGTGGGAAAGGGTGGTATTTATGCTGGGGACAGGGGTGGTGGAGGGGTGGGTTTGGGGAGGAGAGCTTGGAATTAGTGGATGGGTGGAGACAGAGCCGAGAGAGAGAGAGAGAGAGAGAGAGAAAAAATGTCAGTCAACAACAGGATTGGTTACAGTAAGCCAAGAATAAGAGAAGCCAGAGAGATGACAGTGGGGACTTTAAGTCGGTGAGAGTGGGTTTGCTGTTTTCCTCTTCCTCGTGTGCTGAAAGCAACCCATTCCATGACAGGATCTGGGGTGTGTGGGACTCAGTAACAGAAAGGGAAGGAGGTGTTCATGCTGTAAAATTATTAAACTGGAGACTGAGTCCTGAAGGCTGGAAGGTCCCCAAGCAGACGATGAGATGCTGTTCCTCCAGTTTGTGTTGAGCCTCACTGTAACAGGCCTGAGACAGAAATGTTAGGATGGGAATGCAGTGGTGTGTTGAAGTGGCAGGCAACTGGAAGCTCAGGGTCACTTTTGCCGACAGCACATCGATGTTCCACAAAGCGGGAACCCAGCCTGTGTTTCATACCCCCAGTGTAGAGGAGACCACATTGTGAGCAGCGCAGACAGTAAATCAGATTGAGTGAAGTGCAGGTAAATCGCTGCTTCACCTGGAAGGTGTCTCTGGGACCTTGGATAGTGAGGAGGGAGGAAGTAAATGGGCAGGTGTTACACCTTCTGCAATGGCATTGGTCTCTTTGCTGGATTAGCTGGGGGTCAGCATTTCACTAAAATTGATCTGAGTCGAGCCTATCTCCAGATAAGTATAGACCCTGAGTCACAGAAATACTTGTCAATTCTAACACATAAAGGAATGCTGTGGTTCTGTTCGCCGAGCTGGAAGTTTTTGTTGCAAACGTTTCGTCCCTGTCTAGGTGACATCCTCAGTGCTTGGGAGCCTCCTGTGAAGCGCTTCTGTGGTGTTTCCTCCGGTGCTTATAGTGGCCTGTCCCTGCCGCTTCCGGTTGTAGTTTCAGCTGTCCGCTGTCGTGGCCGGTATATTGGGTCCAGGTCTATGTGTTTGTTGATGGAGTTTGTGGATGAGTGCCATGCTTCTAGGAATTCCCTGGCTGTTCTTTGTTTGGCTTGCCTTATAATGGTAGTGTTGTCCCAGTCAAATTCATGTTGCTTGTCGTCTGCGTGTGTAGAGTAGAGTACATCCAAAAAGCACAACAACTACTTGCAAATACCAACACCTACCAAAAGAGGGAGTTTGACCCCACCCCACAGCTCACCAATACGATAAACAACACACTGAGGAACATACAAAAAAACAGACAGATAACCAGGTCGGAGCTACAAAGAATGAAACCGGAAAGCAACAACACCCCCAGATTCTATGGACTACCTAAAGTGCACAAACCAGACATCCCACTCAGACCCATAGTATCACTACCAGGGACACCATCACACAAACTGGCGAAAAAACTACATCAGAAACTGAAACACTTGATCAGCGGATCCAGACACTCGATACAATCAACACAGGAATTCTTGGACATCATCAGAAATATACACATAGACAAGGAAGAAACCATGGTCTCATTCGACGTAACGGCACTGTTCACCTCTATTGACAAAGAAACAATAGCCAACCTGCTGAACAGACATAACAGACAACAGGATGCTGAACCCATCAACAAAGACGGCATACTTAAACTACTGGACTTGTGCCTCACAACACACTTCACATTCAACAACCAGATATACGAACAAATCAACGGAACACCCATGGGCTCACCGATCTCGGGACTCATAGCAGAAGCAGTAATGCAAAGGTTAGAACAAACAGTCTTACCACAAATTCAACCCAAACTCTGAGTCAGATACGTTGATGACACCTTTGTAATCATTAAAAACACGGAAATAGAGAACACACACCGGATCATCAACTCCACACTCACAGGAATCCTATTCATGAGAGAGGAAGAAAAGGACAACCAACTCCCATTCCTAGACGTGATGGTACAGAGAACACCGAACGGAGAATTCACCACAAAGGTACACAGGAAAGCTACACACACAGACCAAGTCCTAAACTATGAAAGCAACCACCCCAATACACACAAATGAAGTTGCATAAAGACACTGTTCAAAAGGGCCACAACACACTGCAGTACACCAGAACTGCAAAAAGAGGAAGAGGAACACCTGTACAAGGTATTCGCCAAAAACGGATATCCCCGCAATTTCATCAACAGATGCCTAAGGGAGAGACAACAGAACGAGGACATGCCGCAACCCAAAGGACTAGCCACACTACCATACATCAAGAACATCTCTGAAATGACAGCCAGACTACTGCGACCACTAGGACTTATAACAGCACACAAACCAACAGCCACTCTCAGACAACAACTCACCAAAACGAAGGACCCGATACCCAGCATGAGCAAAACTAACGTAGTGTACAAAATCCCATGCAAGGACTGCACAAAAAACTATATAGGACAAACAGGAAGACAGCTAACGATCCGCATCCACGAACATCAACTAGCCACGAAACGACACGACCAGCTATCATAGTAGCCACACACGCAGACGACAAGCAACATGAATTTGGCTGGGACAACACTACCATTATAGGGCAAGCGAAACAAAGAACAGCCAGGGAATTCCTAGAAGCATGGCACTCATCCACAAACTCCATCAACAAACACATAGACCTGAACCCAATATACTGGCCACTACAGCGGACAGCTGAAACTGACAACCGGAAGCGGCAGAGACAGGCTACTATAAATGCCGGAGGAAACACCACAGAAGCGCTTCACAGGATGCTCCCAAGCACTGAGGATGTCACCTAGACAGGGGACGAAACGTTTGCAACAAAAACTTCCAGCTCGGCGAACAGAACCACAGCAACGAGCACCCGAGCTACAAATCTTCTCACAAACTTTGAACATAAAGGAATATTCCAATACAAGAGCCCTGTATTTGGAATCACACCTGCACCTGTGTTACTCCAACGTGCCATGGATCAGATTGTCAGTGATTGGAAGGAATCAGAGTTACCGAGACAATATTTTAGACAGGGGGAGAAATGAAAGAGAACATCTCAATAATTTAGATGCTGCTTTGCAGAGACTTGAAGATTATGGCCTCAGACTGAGACAAGACAAATGTAAATATTTTAAATCTCCCATTGAATATTTAAGGCATGTTATTGATGTTCAGGGACTACACAAGTCACCTTCACAAGTAAATGTCCCATAATTGAGGCACCACTGCCTAAAATATACCAACCACTGTGGTTTTTGGGTTGGCTAAATTATAATGGAAACTCGATTATCCGAACGAGATGGGCGGGCACTATTTCGTTCGGAAAATCAATTATTCGGAAAATCGATTATTTGGAAAATCGATTAAATGCCTTTGCTCTGGGGCTCGGAGTTTTAAAGTCTGCTCCCGATTCAGGAGACTGCAGCAGCACACGGCACATGAGACCCAACACTATCACTGCCCCCCGCCCCATGCAACCCCGACCCCCAACACCGCCCCCTAATCCGGTCCAACCCCGCCCCCCAATCCGGTCCAACCCCGCCCCCAATCCGGTTCAACCCCCCCCCACCCTGTCCCCTGTCCAACCCACACCCCCCAATATGGTCCAACCCCGCCCCCAATCCGGTCCAACCCCGCCCCCCCCCCAATCCGGTTCAACCCCCCTCCCACCCTGTCCAACCCACACCCCCCAATCCGGTCCAACCTCGCCCCCCCATAATCCGGTCCAACCCCGCCCACCCAATCCGGTCCAGCCCCGCCCCCCCAATCCAGTCCAACCTCGCCCTCCCCCAATCCGGTCCAACCCCGACCCCCAATCCGGTCCATCCCCACATCCCCAATCCAGTCCAACCCAACCCCCCCCCATCCGGTCCATCTCCACATCCCCAATCCAGTCTAACCCCGCTGCCCCCAATCCGGTCCAACCTCGCCCTCCCCCAATTCGGTCCAACCCCACCCACCCAACCCGATCCAACCCACTCCCCCAATCCGGTCCAACCCCTGCAATGGCAGATTTGTCCAAGTCTTGCAGCCATCCTCCAGCCGTTACACAATTATTCTGCCAAAACAGGAACTGGAAATGGGAAGATCAATGTGAAAGCTTTTACACAAGCCAAGGTTTCTTTATGAATTCAGGAGGCCTGACCCAGTTTGACTGAAAGCTATCACTGCAGCTAGCATGTGATGTCCCACTGAATGGCGTGGGAGCAGTCATTTCTCACGTGGTACCCAGCGGGAAAGAGAGCCAATAGATTTTACACCAAGATCATTGAACAAAGCAGAAATAAGTTCTGCACAGATAGAGAAGCTCTTGGAATCATTTCTGGCAATATATCAATCCCTGTGTGGCCTGAAACTTACCCGACTCACAGACCACAGCCCACTGACCACAATATTTGGGCCTCATACAGAGATACCTTCTCGAGCAGTGAGCCATATGCAGAGGTGGGTGTTGTTGCTGTCAGCTCACACTCATACAATTAAATATCAGCAATGCAACCTACATGGGAATGTCCATGGGCTCTTTCAATGATCCACTGTTATCAAAAGTGACGGATGTGGTGCTTTGTGGTAAAGTCACAGGAACACCACCAGAACTGAAGCCATATGTCACACAGAAGCTACAACTATCCATACAAGCAGCATATCTTCTCTGGGGAGTGTGGGTCACCATTCCAACACAGTTAGGGAAATGTGTGTTAAATCAACTACATGAAGGCAACTGGTGTGAGGTACATACCGGCCATCACTGTAACACAGACTGGACCAGTTGCTTGAAGATCCACAAACAATTTTGCCAAATAAAGGATATACCTGAGGACACAGCAGTAACTTGAATATCTGAAGGTGACAATACCTTAGTGGAGAAGACCATACATTGTGTAAAACCTCTGAACATTAATTCATCTCAGGAAAAGACAACAACTGATGTTTCTCCTCGGTTACATTAACTACCCTCCAATCCATAGGAACAGTTCCAGAGTTGAGAGGATTATGGGAGATAACCTCGAGCACATCTGTTATTTCCAGGGCCACATTCTAAACCTCTCTGTGATGAAGGTTATCAGGCCCTGGGATTGATCTGCCTTTTCTCCGATCTGCTTCCCCAATACCATTTCCCTAAGAAGACTTCTTCCTTTCAATTCCTCCTTCCCATTTGTCCTTGTGTCCCCCGGCTTTTGGGAAGTTTATGTTTTCTTTCTTTGTGAAGACTTTCTTTGTAAAGTATGTAATTAATTGGTCTGCCATCTCTTTGTTTCTTATTATAAGTTCTCTTGTTTCTGACTGCAGGGGTCCTATGTTCATTTTTATTAATCCTTTTTCTCTTAACGTACTCCAAGAAGCTTCTACTATGAGCTTGTATGTTTCCTTTAAGATTACTCCCATACTCTGTTTTGCCCCTCTTAATCGGTCTCTATTTCTCCCGTTGCAAGGGCCAAAGGTCTTTCCAATCCTCTGGTCTTTGCTTTTCTGGCCAATTTGGATGTGCCTTCCTCAGATTTAATACTATCCCTAATTTCCCTTGTTAACCAGGACGTTACACGGTTCCTGTTTTAATTTCATTCCAGAAATTAATACATTTTGCTGTTTGCCTGTGTAAATGTTTGTCATTGCCTAACCAGTACCATCCCTTTAAATAACAATCCCCAAATTATCATGGTCAGCTTGTATCTCACACCATCATAGTTTCTTTTATGTAAATTCAGGGCCACAGTCTCAGAAACAATGATATCCCTCTCCATCTTAATGAAGAATTTTACCCTCTTGTCGTCACTCTTTCTGAACAGCCTACATAAAACTAGAGTCACAGAGTCACAGAGATGTATAGCATGGAAACAGACCCTTCGGTCCAATTCGTCCATGCCAACCAGATATCCCAACCCAATCTAGTCCCACCTGCCAGCACCTGGCCCATATCCCTCCAAACCCTTCCTATTCATATACCCATCCAGATGCCTTTTAAATGTTGCAATTGTACCAGCCTCCACCACTTCCTCTGGCAGCTCATTCCATACATGTACCACCCTCTGTGTGAAAAAGATACCCCTTAGGTCTGTTTTATATCTTTCCCCTCTCACCCTAAACTTATGCTCTCTAGTTCTGGACTGACCGACCCCAGGGAAAATACTTTGTCTATTTATCCTATCCATGTCCCTCATACTTTTGTAAACCTCTATAAGGTCACCCCTCAGCATCCAACACTCCAGGGAAAACAGCCCCAACATATTCAACCTGGCAACATTCATGTAAATCTTTTCTGAACCTTTTCAAGTTTCACAACATCTTTCCGTTAGGAAGGAGACCAGAACTGCACGCAATATTCCAACAGTGGCTGAACCAATGTCCTGTACAGTCGCAACATGACCTCCCAACACCTGTACTCAATATTCTGACCAATAAAGGAAAGCATACCAAACACCTTCTTCACTATCCTGTCTACCTGCAAGGACACTTTCAAGGAGCTATGAACCTGCACTCCAAGGTCTCTTTGTTCAGCAACACTCCCTGGGACCTTACCATTAAGTGTATAAGTCCTGCTAAGATTTGCTTTCCCAATCTGCAGCACCTCACATTTATCTAAATTAAACTCCATCTGCCACTTCTCAGCCCATTGACCCATCTGATCAAGATCCCATTGTAATCTGAGGTAATCTTGTTCTCTGTCCATTACACCTCCAATTTTGGTGTCATCTGCAAACTTTCTAACTATACCTCTTGTGCTCACATCCAGATCATTTATAAAAATGATGAAAAGCAGGGGACCCAGCACCAATTCTTGTGGCACTCCACTGGTCACAGGCCTCCAGTCTGAAAAACAACCCTCCACCACCACCCTCTGTCTTCTACCTTTGAGCCAGTCTGTATCCAAATGGCTAGTTCTCCCTGTATTCCATGAGATCTAACCTTGTTAATCAGTCTCCCATGGGGAACCTTGTCAAATGACTTACTGAAGTCCTTGTCAATTCTTTGTTAATTCTCAAAAAAACTCAATCAAGTTTGTGAGACATGATTTCCCATGCACAAAGCCATGTTGACTTCCCCTAATCAGTCTTTGCCTTGCCAAATACATGTACATCCTGTCCCTCAGGATTTCCTCCAACAACTTGCCCACCATCGACATCAGGCTCACTGATCTATAGTTCCCCGGCTTGTCCTTACCACCTCTCTTACCACAGTGGCACCGCATTTGTCAACCTCCAGTCTTCCAGAACCTCACCTGTGACTATCAATGATGCAAATATCTCAGTAAGAGGCCCAGCAATCACTTCCCTAGCTTCCCACAGAGCTCTAGGGTACAACTGTTCAGATTCTGGGGATTTAGCCACTTCTATGCGTTTCAAGACATCCAGCACTTCCTCCTCTTTAATATGGACACTTTACAAAATGTCACCACCTATTTCTCTACATTCTATAACTTCCATGTCCTTTTCCACAGTAAACACTGATGCAAAATACTCGTTTAGTATCTCCCCCATCTCCTGCTGCTCCACACAAAGGCCGCCTTGCTGATCTCCGCCTCCGCCGTATCTGCTCCCAGGAGGACCAGTTCCATCATAGAACACACCAGATGGCCTCCTTCTTTAGAGACCGCAATTTCCCTTCCCACGTGGTTAATGATGCCCTCCAACGCACCTCGTCCACATCCCGCACCTCCGCCCTCAGACCCCACCCCTCCAACCGTAACAAGGACAGAACGCCCCTGGTGCTCACCTTCCACCCTACAAACCTTCGCATAAACCAAATCATCCGCCGACATTTCCGCCACCTCCAAAAATACCCCACCACCAGGGATATATTTCCCTCCCCACCCCTCTCCGCCTTCCGCAAAGACCGTTCCCTCCGTGACTACCTGGTCAGGTCCACGCCCCCCTACGACCCACCCTCCCATCCTGGCACTTTCCCCTGCCACAGCAGGAACTGTAAAACCTGTGCCCACACCTCCTCCCTCACCTCTATCGAAGGCCCTAAAGGAGCCTTCCACATCCATCAAAGTTTTACCTGCACATCCACTAATATCATTTATTGTATCCGTTGCTCCCGATGCGGTCTCCTCTACATTGGGGAGACTGGGCGCCTCCTAGCAGAGCGCTTTAGGGAACATCTCCGGGACACCCGCACCAATCAACCAAACCGCCCCGTGGCCCAATATTTCAACTCCCCCTCCCACTCTGCTGAGGACATGGAGGACCTGGGCCTCCTTCACCACCGCTCCCTCACCACCAGACGCCTGAAGGAAGAACGCCTCATCTTCCGCCTCGGAACACTTCAACCCCAGGGCATCAATGTGGACTTCAACAGCTTCCTCATTTCCCCTTCCCCAACCTCATCCTAGTTTCAAACTTCCAGCTCCGCATTGTCCCCTTGACTTGTCCGGACTTGTCCGACCTGCCTAACTCCTTTTCCACCTATCCACTCCACCCTCTCCTCCCTGACCTATCACCTTCATCCCCTCCCCCACTCACCCATTGTACTCTATGCTACTCTCTCCCCACCCCCACCCTCCCCTAGCTTATCTCTCCATGCTTCAGGCTCTCTGCCTTTATTCCTGATGAAGGGCTTTTGCCCGAAACATCGACTTTGCTGCTCGTCGGATGCTGTGCTCTTCCAGCACCACTAATCCAGAATCTGGTTTTCCAGCATCTGCAGTCATTGTTTTTACCTCGTTGATCTTTGAGGAACCCTATTCTGTCCCTCGTTACTCTTTTGTCCTTAATATATCTGTAAAAACCCTTTGGATTCTCCTTAATTGTATTTGCCAAAGCTATCTCATATTCCCTTTTTGCTCTCCTGATTTCCCTCTTAAGTATACTCCTACGCCTTTATACTCTGCTAAGGATTCACTCAATCTCTCCTGTCAATACCTTACATACACTCCCTTCTTTTTTCTTCACCAAAACCTCAATTTCTTTCGTCATCCAGCATTCCCTATACTTACCAGCCTTTCCTTTTACCTTAACAGGAATATACTTCCTCTGGGCTCTCGTTATCTCATTTCTGAAGGCTTCCCATTTTCCAGCCGTCCCTTTACCTGCGAACATCTGTGCTCTATCAGCCTTTGAAAGTTCTTGCTGAATACCATCAAAATTTACCTTCCTCCAATTTAGAACTTCAACTTTTAGATCTGGTCTATCCGTCTCCATCATTATTTTAAATCCAATAGAATTATGGTCGCTGTCCCCAAAGTGCTCCCCCACTGACACCTCAGTCACATGCCCTGCCTTATTTCCCAAGAGTAGGTCAAGGTTTGCACCTTCTCCAGTAGGTACATCCACATACTGAGTCAGAAAACTTTCTTGTACAAACTTAACAAATTCCACTCCAACTAAACCCTTAACCCTATGGCAGTCCCAATCTATGTTTGGAAAGTTGAAATCCCCTACCATAACCACCCTATCTTCTTACAGACAACTGAGATCTCCATACAAATTTGTTTCTCAATTTCCCTCTGACTATTAGGGGGTCTATAATACCATCCCAACAAGGTGATCATCTCTTTCTTATTTCTCAGTTCTACCCAAATAACTTCCCTGGATGTATTTCCGGGAATATCCTCCCTCAGTACAGCTGTAATGCTATCCCTTATCAAAAACGCCACTCCCCCTCCTCTCTTGCCTCCCTTTTTATCCTTCCTGTTACATTTGTATCCTGGGATATTAAGCTGCCAATCGTGTCCATCCCTGAGCCATGTTTCTGTAATTGCTATGATATCCCAGTCCCATGTTCCTAACCATGTCCTGAGTTCATCTGCTTTCCCTGTTCGGTGTCTTGCATTGAAATAAATGCAGTTTAATCTATCAGTCCTACCTTGTTCTCTGCTTTTCCCCTGCCTGCCCTGACTGTTTGTTTGACTCACCTTTGCTCTCAACTGTACCAGTCTCAGATTGAAATTTTTCCTCACTATCTCCCTGGGTCCCACCCCCTCATCTTATTAGTTTAACTCCTCCTGAGCAGCTCTAGTAAATCTTTCTGCCAGTATATTTGTCCCCTTCCAATTTAGGTGCAATCCGTCCTTCTTGTACAGGTCACTTCTACCCCAAAAGTGCTTCCAATGATCCAAAAATGTGAATCCTTCTCCCATACACCAGCTCCTCAGCCATGCATTCATCTGCTCTAACCTCCTATTCCTGCCATCACTAGCTTGTAGCACCGGGAGTAATCCATATATTACTACTCTCGAGGACCTCCTTTTTAAATTCCTGCCTAACTCTGTAATCTCCCTTCAGAATCTCAACGTTTTCCCTTCCTGTGTCATTGGTTCCAATGTGTACAATGACCTCCTGCTGGCCCCTCTCCCCCTGCAGAACATTCAGCACCTTCTCTGAGACATCTTTGATCCTGGAACCAGGGAAGCAAAGCACCGTTCTGATTTTTCACTGCTGGTCACAGAAACGTCTGTCTGCAGCTCAGACTAGCGAGACCCCTAAGACAATTGCTGGCTTGGAACCTGACATACCTCCCATTACATTAGAGCCAGTCTCAATACCAGAAACTTGGCTGTTCGTGCTACGTTCTCCTGAGAATCCATTACCCCGTCCATTTTCCGAAACAGCATACTTGTTTGAAATGGGGATAGCCACAGAAGATTCCTGCACTACCTGCCTACCCCTCTTACCTTCCCTGAACCCATCTATGTGACTGTATTTGAGACTTCCCCCTTCCTATGGCTGCTTCCATCACATCCTCTTGCTCTTGTAAATTCCTCATTGTCTCTAACTGCCTCTCCAACTGATCCATTCAATCTGATAGGATTCACAACCAATGGCTTTTATTGCAGCTATAATCCTCAGTAACCCATAACCTCTCCCTCAACTCCCACATCCGACAAGAAGAGCATATCACTCCACTAAGGGCCATTTTTGCTCCTTTCAATCTACAGACCCAGAAAATACCAGTCTTATTCCTCTACAAAACACTGCTTATGGCTTATATGTTATGTTTCATCAAGAGACATAGCTCACTAAAACATATAATCAAGAAAGAATCCACTCTACTCATTACTGCAGACTTCTTTTCAGGCCACTCTTAAAACATCCCCTTATCTGTTTCTGTGCTATCACCTCTCCCAACAGGTTCCTCCAAGATCAGTTGTGAATTTCACTGTTTTTTTTATTTTCCCAGAGGCACCTCACTGTCCACGACACACAGATTCATCAGCAAAGGCAGTAACTGCTAACTCTGTCAGTCAGTAATGTGGGTTTCTTTCTTTCTCTCTCTCTCTCTCTTTCTCTTTCTCTCTCTCTCTCCCGCACTGACCTCACCATGTGCTTCCTTTCTCTGTTTTTCTCCCTTTCAAAGGTGATGTAGTTTTGACTTTTCTCCAAAGTTCCAAAACAATGCAACAGCATTTAAAACAGAAATTCCTGCTCCTGGAATTCGAGGAAATCACCTCTAATACCTAAAACACCTCAAAAAAGGAGCAGCTGTTACAGCCAGATATTTTTCCCATCCTCCATCTTGGATTACCCAGAATCACTGAATTTTCAATTATTCCTTCCTGATTACACAAACCCAGTCAGGGATGGCCTTTTCTCTCGTTGGTACCTCAAAGTATTGATTCATAAAACTAACCCGTACACCACCAAGAGTTCCTCCTCTCTGCTGTTTCTAATGATTTGATTTGCCCAATCTATATGCAGATTGAAATAGCCCATAATTACAGCATTACCTGTATTAGTTGTGTCTCTAATTTCCTTTTTAATGCCTTGCCCAATATTACTACCACAGTTTGGGGGTTGATATTCCAACTCCCACTATCATTCCCTGCCCCCCTGGTGTTTCTAGACCCATGCAGATTCTACTTCATAAGAGCTATTCTCGGGCAGCACGGTGACACAGTGGGGAGCACAGCTGTCTCAAAGTGTCGGTGAACCGGTTTCAATTCTAGCCTTTGGGTGACTGTCTGGGTGGAGTTTGTATGTTCTCCCAGTGTCTATGTGGGTTTCTGCCAGGCACTATCCAAGGATGTGCAGGTTAGGTGGATTGGCCACGCTAAAAACATTGCCTTACAGTGCCCAGGGATGGGCAGGCGAGGTGGGTTAGCCGTGGCAAATGTGAGCTGAGTGGGATATGGTACGAAGCTTTTCATGAGGTTAGTGCAGATTTGATGGGCTGAATGGCCTCTATCTGCACTGTGTGGGTCTATTCTAATATCTTTCCTCATAATCACAACAATGTCCCTTTTAATCAGCCGCGTCACCACACTTTTTTCTTTGTGTCTGTCCTTTATAAAATCTGAAAACCTGTGGTAATTCAGTTCCTATTCCTGATCACCCTGCAGCCACATCTCTGTAATACCCGCTATATCATATCCACTCTGATCTATTTATGTGACAAATTTATCTGTTTTATTGAGAATGATTGTACATTAAGGCACAAGGCCTTAAGGCTTCCATAGTTCTGTTCGCTGTGGCCCTGCTCAATTCTAGCCCTTGTAATCTGCGCCCAGCATCATTCTAACCTCCCATTCTCTTTTCTGATTTAATCCGTACTTCAGTGTCATCCATCTCCCTGTATAGAGTTTCATTCCCTTGGCATATTAGTATAAATCTTCCTGACTGCACTCACCAATATATCCCCAAGTTCCAGTCCTGTCTAGGTACTACACATCCAGGTTGTCATTATGACACCTCCCCCAGAAAAGGGCCCAATGCTCCAGCAAACTGAAACCCTCTCCCATGTACCATCTTTCCAGTCTGATATAACCTGCTATTTCTACACTGATATGCACAGAGCATTGGCAGTAATCCCGAGATCACTGTTTTTGAGTCCTACTTTATAACTTCCTTCCTAAATCCCTGTATTCTGTTTTTAGGACATCATCCCTTGTCTTACCCATGTCATTGGCACCAATGTGTACCACGGCCACTGGCCGTTCACCTTCTCACTTCAGAATGTCCTGTAGCCACACTGAGACATCCTTCACCCGAGCAGCCGGGAGGCAACATACCATCCTGGAGTCTGGTTTACAGCCACAGGACCA
This sequence comes from Chiloscyllium plagiosum, assembly GCF_037043375.1. Taxonomy (NCBI): domain Eukaryota; kingdom Metazoa; phylum Chordata; class Chondrichthyes; order Orectolobiformes; family Hemiscylliidae; genus Chiloscyllium; species Chiloscyllium plagiosum. The sequence continues at coordinate 62,626,746 of NW_028270155.1, read as the reverse complement.
TCTATCTGTTCCCCTTATTACTGAATCACCTCTGACAACAACCCTGCTCATTTTCCTCCAGGGGGTAGGCCTCCAAATCCTCAAATCATAGAAACTCGACAGTGTGGAAACAGGCCATTTTGCCCAACAAGTCCACACTGACCCTCCGAAGAGTAACCCAGCCAGACCATTCCCCTCCCTATTGGTCTCCATTTACTCTTCACTAATGCACCTAACCAACACATCCCTGAACACTTTAGCATGGCCAATTCCCCAAACCTGCATATCTTTGGACTGTGGAGGAAACCAGAGCACCCGGAGGGGACCCACGCAGACACGGGGCGAATGTGCAAACTCCACACAGAGAGTCGCCCGAGGCTGGAATTGAACCCTGGGCCCTGGCGCTGTGAGGCAGCAGTGCTAACCACTGAGCCACTGTGCCACTCTGAACTGTGTGGGGGATGGACACTGGGAGTGGAGTCAGCACTGGACCCCGTGGGGGAGGGGCACGGAGCAGTGAGTATAAATGTTGGCCACTGAGATAAAGGCACAGGGCCCAGTGTTGGCTCCACTCCCTGTATCCCTCCCCCACAGGGTCCAGTGCTGACTCCCCATCCCATTCCCCTCCCCCACAGGACTCAGTCCTGACTCCCCATACATCCCCCTCCCCAAATGGCCTAGTGCTGACTCCCCACCACATCCTCCTCCCCCACAGGGCCTAGTACTGACTCCACTCCTTGTCCCCCTTCCCCCAGAAGGTCCAGTGCTGACTCCAATCCCCATGCCCCTCCCACACAGGGGCTAGCACTGACACCCCATTCCATCCTGCTCTAAGTTTGTCACTGGGGTAAAGCAGTCTGAACTGTTTGGTGCAGTGCCCAGTTCAATAGGAAGAAGCCAATGATCTTCTCCAGTCTGCCAGCATAAGTCCCCCCATCTTCTCTCGAATACCTCATACTCACACTGTGCTCACTCTGGGTCCCCAATCAAGTTTCCCTGCCATCGGGCTTGTTGGTGAGTTTGGTGAGATGGCAGTCTGACTGTTAATGAGCTGGTCTGGGTTATGAACCTGGTGTTTAACCATCAGTTGGTAACTCCCCGCTGCCTAGTGAGAAACTTGCCATGCTGCTTGTGAAAAGATGGTGTGAGTTGCTCCTGATGTTGAGATGGGCCTCACTGCACATGTCACCCAATTCTGTCACACAGCTCACCATAACACTCATTTATTCCAACTCTGTTTTCTGGCTGGTAAACAATTCCCAATCCCCACAGCAGGACCTTTCTCCCAGTCCCAGGTGCTCGAAGCATGTTTCCCAACCTCCTGCTTGGGGCCTTATGAAAATCCAAGTACATCCCATCCTCCTGTTCTCCATTATCTACGTTACAAGTAATAGCTTCAAAAATCTCCAACAGATTTGTCAAACATGATTTCCCTTTCACACATCCGTGTGGACCCTGTCCAAACTAATGTTATTTTCGAAGTATTCAGTTATCACAAACTTGCAAATCGATTCTCGTATTTTCGCTCCTCCTGGTCTAACGCTAACAGGTTTGTAGTTTTCTGTTTTCTCTCTTTCTCCCTTCTACATTGTTGGGGAATATATTTCTGAATGGTTTCAGCTACTGCTTGGATAACAGTGGTGAGGATTGTGGGAATGATGGTGTCAGGGAAAGGTTACTAGACGAGTCATCCAGAGGCCTCAGTCAAAGCAGGATGTGGGTTTAAATCCCAGTGCAGATGTGAAAATTAAATCCAATTAATTAACAAATACATTTGGAATCAAAAGCACGTCCCAGAAATGGTGACCATGGAACTATCAGGTTGTCATTAATGCTGTTCAGGGAAGGAAATCTCCCATCATTCCCCAGTCTGGCTGATATGTGACTCCACATTGGCTCATGTGAAATGGCCCAGTAAGGTGAACCAAACAGCCCCTCCATTGTAATGACTGTGCACAGGAAGGGGAAATGGTGAACCAGGAAGAGCAGTCCATCACACACAATACAGGAAGTTTCCCACAATTTGGACAATGACAGATATGCCCTGACAAAGGACAGAAAGTGCTGGACAAATCCATCCCAACTAATTCCCACCCGATCAGTCTGCTCTCAATCATCTGTGAAAGTGATGGTCAAGGTGTTAATGTCAATATCAGCCGGCATTTGCAAAGGAATAGACAAACAGGCTGGGACAGACAGATTATTAATCAGTCAGGAATCAAGGGTATCAGGGAAAAGGCAGGAAAGTGGAGTTGAGGATTATCAGACCAGCCATGATCACATTGAATAGTGGAACAGACTTGATGGGCTGAATGGCTTCCCTTCGCTCCTCCATCTTATGGTCTTAGTTTAATCACAAAACATGAGTCAAATAAGAAATGAGCCATCACCAACCCAGTGCCAAAGGGCGGCTCCACACGGAAACAGATGAGAACGAGCTGCTCCTTTTTGGCTGGAGAATGGAAGAATGGTGACACCAGAAAAAGTAATGGCAAAACTTTAAGGAGCTGGAGGAAAATACCCCGTGTTTCTGAAACACTGCAAATTGCAAATGGTGGAGCATATCCCAACCCAAATTACTGAATGCAGTGGGATGTCCAGTGGGCACCCCCTGTGTACTAAAGTGGAACAGGCCGGATTGTTCAGTTTGTGATGAAAGGTGTGTGATGACGGAGCTTAATCTGTGTAGGTAATGTCTACTCCTCTGCCAAGTTAAAAAATCATGCAACACCAGGTTATAGCCCAACAGGTTTATTTGGAAGCACTAGCTTTTGGAGTGCTGCTCCTTATCAGGTGGTTGTGGAGTATAAGGGATTTTCAGAATGTTTCATGGATTCATGCAGCATTTGAGCAAAGTAAAATGTAATTCTGCTGGTACAAATTACACCACAAATGTATGTGTGTTTGTATGTGTGTGAGTGTGATTGTAAAAGGGTATAAGTCTGTGAGAAGGTGCGTGTGAAGGTGGGAGTGTGGGAATGTGCAGAATTACATTTTACTTTGTAATTTATTAAAATGTTGTTCTGCAAGTACAAATTACCTCACAAACTTACATGTATGTGTGTGTGAGTGTGTGTGTGCGATGGTGGGGGAACGGGTGTGTGCGAGGCGGTATGAGTGGCTGTGAGAGAGAGTGTGTGTATGTGTGGGAGTGTGACTGTAAAGGGGTATACGTCTGTGAGAGGGTGTGCAGGAGGGTGGGAGAGTGGGAATGTGCACAGTTACATTTTATTTTGCTCAAAAACTACATGAATCCCTGTACGATTCTGTAAATCCCTTTTTAAGAAATAGAACATTGGGCACAGACAGCCTCACACAGGGCACCTCACACCTTCAATGCATTATCTGGGCGAGCATGGCACTTTTGTTAAAGTTCATTTGAGAATATAATTTTTTAAAAGTTCTGGAATTTACATCTGAAAGAACTGAAACCAACAAGTCATTCTAAAATGAGAGACTTAACAAACAATCCAGATCTTTTTCAATATATAATGTCAGTGACATCACACTGTAAACTTTTGCTATAAATTCTGTGTCTTATGATCTTATGCTCCACAACCACCCGATGAAGGAGCAGCGCTCCAAAAGCTAGTGCTTCCAAATAAACCTGTTGGACTATAACCTGGTGTTGCGTGACTTATTTAACATGGCAGAGGGGTAGACATTGACTCCATGGATTTTTAGTGAGGCCTTTGACCAGGTTCCACATGACAGACCAATTAGTAGAGTCATAGAGTCATAGAGATATACAGCACGGAAACCCATCCTTCAGTCCAACCCGTCCATGCTGACCAGAAATCCCAAACCAATCTAATCTCACATGCCAGCAGCTGGCCCATAACCCTCCAAAACCTTCCTAATCATATACCCATCCAGATGCCTTTTAAATGTTGCAATTGTACTAGCCTCCAACACTTCCTCTGGCAGTTCATTCCATACACATACCACTCTCTGAGTGAAAAAGTTGCCTCTTAGGTCTCTTTTATATCTTTCCCCTCTCACCCTAAACCTATGCCCTCTAGTTCTGGACTCCCCCAACTTAGGGAAAAGACTTTGTCTATTTCTCCTATCCATGCCCCTCATAATTTTATAAACCTCTATAAGGTCACCCCTCAGCCTATGACGCTCCAGGGAAAACAGCCCTAGCCTATTCAACCTCTCCCTATACCTCAAATCCTCCAACCCTGGCAACATCCTTGTAAATATTTTCTGAACCATTTCAAGTTTCACAACATCTTTCCGATAGGAAGGAGATCAGAATTGCATGTAACATTCCAACAGTGGCCTAACCAATGTCCTGTACAGCCACAACATGACCTCAAAACTCCTGTACTCAATCCTCTGACCAATAAAGGAAAACATACCAAAAGCCTTCTTCACTATCCTGTCTACCTGCGACTCCACTTTCAAGGAGCTATGATCCTGCTCTCCAAGGTCTCTTTGTTCAGCAACACTCCCTGGGACTTTACCATAAAGTGTATAAGTCCTGCTAAGATTTGCTTTCCCAAAATGCAGCACCTCACATTTATCTAAATTAAACTCCATCTGCCACTTCTGAGCCCATTGGCCCATCTGGTCCAGATCCCATTGCAATCTGAGGTAACCTTCTTCGCTGTCCACTAAACGTCCAATTTGGTGTCATCTACAAACTTACTAACTGTACCTCTTACGCTCACATCCAAATCATTTATATAAATGATGAGGAGTAGTGGACCCAACACTGACCCTTATGGCACTCCAATGGTCACAGGCCTCCAATCTGAAAAACAACCCTTCACCACCACTCTCTGTCTTCTACTTTTGAGCCAGTACTGTATCCAAATGGTGAGTTCTCCCTGTATTCCCTGAGATCTGACCTTGCCAACCAATCTCCCATGGGGAACCTTGTCAAACGCCTTACTGAAGTCCATATAGATCACATCTACTGCTCTGCCCTTATCAATCCTCTTTGTTATTTCCTCAAAAAACTCAGTCAAGTTTGTGAGACATGATTTCCCTCGCATAAAGCCTTGTTGACTATCCCTAATCAGTCCTTGTGTTTCCAAATACATGTACATCCTGTTCCTCAGGATCCCCTCCAACAACCTGTCCACCACCGACGTCAGGCTCACTGATCTATAGTTCCCTGGCTTGTCCTTACCACCCTTCTTAAACAGTGGCACCACGTTAGCCAACTTCCAATTTTCTGGCACCTCACCTGTGGCTATTGATGGCACAAATATCTCAGTAAGAGGCCCAGTTATCACTTCCCTAGCTTCCCACAGAGTTCTCGGGTACACCTGATCAGGCCTTGGGCATTTATCCACCTTTCTACATTTCAAGACATCCAGCACTTCCTCCTCTGTAAAATGGACATTTGTCAAGATGTCTCCATATATTTCCTTACATTCTATATCTTCCATGTCCTTTTCCACAGTAAATACTGATGCAAAATACACGTTTAGTATCTCCCCCATCTCCTGCGGCTCCACACAATGGCCGCCTTGATGATCTTTGAGGGGCCCTATTCTCTCACTCGTTACCCTTTTGTGCTTAATGTATCTGTAAAAACCCTTTGGATTCTCCTTAACTCTATTTGCCAAAGCTATCTCATGTTCCCTTTTTGCGCTCCTGATTTCTCTCTTAAGTTTACTCCTATTGCCTTTATACTTTTCTAAGGATTCACTCGATCTATCCTGTCTATACCTTACTTAAACTTCCTTCTTTTCCCTAACCAAACCCTCAATTTCTTTAGTCATCCACCATTCCCTATACTTACCAGCCTTTCCTTTTACCCTAACAGGAATATACTTTCTCTGGACTCTCATTATCTCATTTCTGAAGGCTTCCCATTTTCCAGCCGTCCCTTTACCTGCGAACATCTGCGCACACAAGCAGCTTTTGAAATTTCTTGCCTAATACTGTCAAAATTGGCCTTCCTCCAATTTAGAACTTCAGCTTTGAGATCTGGTCTATCTGTTTCCATCACTACTTTAAAACGAATACAATTATGGTCGCTGGCCCCAAAGTGCTCCCCCACTGACACCTCAGTCACCTGCCCTGCCTTATTTCTCAAGAATCGGTCAAGTTTTGTACTTTCTCTAGTAGGTGCATCTACATACTGAATCAGAAAATTTTCTTTTACACACTTAACAAATTCCTCTCCATCTAAACCCTTAACATTATGGCAGTCCCAGTCTACATTTGGAAAGTTAAAACCCCCTACCATAACCAGCCTATTATTCTTACAGATAACTGATATCTCCTTAAAGATTTGTTTCTCAATTTCCCTCTGACTGTTAGGGGCTCGATAATACAATCCTAATAAAGTGATCATCCCTTTCTTATTTCTCAGTTCCGCCTAAATAATTTCCCTGGATGTATTTCTGGGAATATCCTCCCTCAGTACAGCTGTAATGCTATCCCTTATCAAAAACACCACTCCCCCTTCTCTCTTGCCTCCCTTTCTGGTCTTCCTGTAGCATTTGTATCCTGGAACATTAAGCTGCCAGTCCTGTCCATCCCCGAGCCACATTTCTGTAATTGCCATGATATTCCAGTCCCATGTTCCTAATCATGCCCTGAATTCATCTGCCTTCCCTGTTAGGCCTCTTGCATTGAAATAAATGTAGTTTAATTAATCAGTCCTCCCTTGTTCTCTGCTTTGTTCCTGCCTGTCCTCTCTAATTGACTCACTTTTGTTCTCAACTGTATCAATCTCAGATTGCAGTCTTTCCTCACTATCTCTCTAGGTCCCAACCCCACCTCAAAATTAGATCTCATGGGATTCAGGGTGAACTTGTCAATTGGATACAAAATTGGCTTCATGGTAGGAGACAGAGAGTGGTGGTGGAGGGTTGTATGTCAGACTGGAGTTCTGTAACCAGCAGTGTTCCACAGGGATCAGCACTGGGCCCACTGTTATTTGTCATTGATGTAAATGATTTAGATGAGAATATAAGAGGCAGGGCCAGTAAATTTGCAGATGACACCAAAATTGGTGGTGTTAGAGACAGAGATGACGATTATCTGAGATTACAAATGGATCTTGATCAATTAGGTCAATGGGCTGAGGTGTGGCAGATGGAGTTTAATTTGAATAAATGTCAGGTATTGCATTTTGGTAAAACAAACAGGGGCAGGACCTACACAGTTAATGGTCGGGCCTGAGGGAATGTTGGAGAACAGAGAAACCTCGGGGTTCAGGTACATAGTTCATTGAAAGTTGTGTTACAGGTAGACAGGGTGGGAAAGAAGGTGTTTGGCACCTTTATTGCTGAGACCATTGAGTAAAACAGTTGGGATGTCATGGTGTGATTGTACAGGACATTGGTGAGGCCAATTTTGGAGTACAGTTACACAATCCTTTTTCCGAAATCCTTGGGGCCAGTTGTTTTTCTGAATTAGGAATTTTTCGGATTCGGAATAAATGACATTTTCACAGGGAAATGAGAAAAGCATTACCTAACAGCAGATGCACGTGTGAATAGTACAAGCACTGAGACACAATTGATGCCTGCCAGTGCTGGGCCACACCACCATGTCACATCTGAGTGACGCGAATCGAGTGGGTCACCTGTACACACGCCAAAATGGCGCTCCACACTCCAGAAAAACAATTTCGGATTTTGGAGCTTTTGGAGTTTTGAATTTTGGATAAAGGATTGTGTACCTGTACTGTGTACAGTTCTGGTTGCCATGGTACAGGAAGGATATGGTTGAATTGGAGAGGATGTAGAAAAGGTTCACAAAGATGGTATAAGGAATGGAGGGTTTGAGTTATAAGGAGTGGCTGGATAAGCTACAAGGCTTTTTCACTGGAGCGTAGGAGGTTAAAGAGTGACCTTCAAACACAGAACACAGAACAGTACAGCACAGTACAGGCCCTTCAGCCCACGATGTTGTGCTGAGCATTTACTTTAATCTAAGACCAATCTAATCTACACACCCCTCAGTTTACTGCCATCCATGTGCTTGTCCAGCAGTTGCTTAAACATCCCTAATGTCTCTGACTCTACTATCATCACTGGCAGTGCATTCCACGCACCCACCACTCTCTGAGTAAAGAACCTGCCTCTGACATCACCCCGATACCTTCCTCCTATCACCTTAAAATTATGATCCCTTGTGATAGCGATTACTGCCCTGGGGAAAAGTCTCTGGCTAACTACTCTATCTATGTCTCCCATTCCCTTGTACACCTCTATCAAGTCACCTCTCTCTCTTCCTCTCTCCAGTGTGAAAAGTCCAAGCTCACTCAACCTCTCTTCATAATACAAGTCCTCCAATCCAGGCAGCATCCTGGTAAATCTCCTCTGCACCCTCTCTAAAGCATCTACATCCTTCCTCAAATGAGGTGACCAGAACCGAACACAATATTCCAAGTGTGGTCTAACCAGGGTCCTATAGAGCTGCAGCAAAACCTCCTGGCTTTGAAACTCAATCCCCCTGTTAATGAAAACCAAAACACTATCCACCTTCTTAACAACCCGATCAAGTTGGCAGCAACTTTGAGGGATCTATGTCTATGGGCCCCAACATCTCACCGTTCCTCCACTCTGCCCACAATCCTGGCTTTAAGCCAAAAGCCAATATGACTCGCACTGTCTGTGTCCTCATTGCATCCGGTGATCTCCCCTCCACTGCCTCCAAACTCATAGTCCCCCAGCCCCACACTGCCCGGTTCGACCTGATCTCCAAGGTCCACAAACCCAACTACCCCGACCGACCCATCGTCTCGGCATGCTCCTGCCCCAATGAACTCATCTCGTCTTACCTCGACTCCATCCTCTGCCCCTCAGTTCAGGCACTTCCCACCTCCATCCACGACACCAACCACGCTCTCCATCTCTTCAGCAACTTTCAGTTCCCTGGCCCCCAGTGCTATCTCTTCACTATCGATGTGCAGTCCTTATACATGTTAATATCTCACAAGGATGGCCTCCAGGCCCTTTGCTTCTTCCTCTCCAACAGACCCATCCAGTCCCCCTCCACCAATACCCTCCTCCGCCTCGCCAAACTGGTCCTCACCCTCAATAACTTTTCCTTTAACTCCTCCCATTTCCTCCAAATCAAGGGGGTGGCCATGGGTACCCACATGGGCCCCAGCTATGCCTGCCTCTTTGTTGGCAAAATCAAACAATCCCTCATCAGCACCTACACAGGCAATGTACCCCAACTCTTCTGCTGTTATATTAAAGACTGCATCAGTGCAGCGTCCTGCCCCCAGACTGAACTGGAGCAGTCCATCGACTTCGCCCACAACTTCCATCCTGCTCTCAAATTCACTTGGTCCATCTCGGACACCTCCCTCCCATTTCTTGACCTCACCGTTTCCATCTCAGGCGAGTCACCAGACGGATGTTTACGACAAACCCACAGATTCCCATAACTCCCTGGTCCACACCTCCTCCCACACAGTATCCTGCAAGAACTCCATCCCATTCTCCCAATTCCTCCACCTCTGCCGCATCTACTCGGACGAGGAAATATTCCACTCGTGAGTATCCCAGATGTCCACCTATTTCGAGCAGCATGATTTTCCTCCCTCTGTCATCCAGACAGCTCTCCACCACACCACCTTCATTCCCCATTCCACTGCTGCAGACCCCCGCCCTTCCCAACGCAATAAAGGCTGGGTCCCCCTTGTACTCACCTACCACCCCAATAGTCTCCGCATCTAACGCATCATCCTTAAATGCTTCCGCCAACTCCAATTAGACCCTACCATCAAGATCATCTTCCAGTCCCCACCCCTCTCTGCCTTCCACAAGGACCATTCCCTTCGACAATCCTTGGTTTGCGCCACTCTCCCCACCAACCCCCTCGAGCCACCAAGTACCTTCCCCGGTGACCTGAAAAGATGCAGAGCCTGCAGGTACACCAGCCGGTCACCTCCATCCAGGGCCCCAAACAGTCCTTCCAGGTGAGACTGAGGTTCACCTGCCTCTCTTCCAACCTCGTTTACTGCATCAGGTGCTCTCGATGTTGTCTTAGGGAATGGTTCATCGAACATCGCAGCTGGGTCCACAGGGACCGACCGGACCTCCCACTCATCCCCCAATTTAATTCCCCTTTCCACTCCCTTTCTGACATGACCATCCTTGGCATCCTCCATTGCCGCAATGAAACACACTGCAAATTGGAGGAACAACACCCCATCTTCCACCTGGGCAGCCTACAGCCCAGATGGCTCAATATTGGGTTCTCCAATTTCAAATAACCTCCCTTTCCATCCCCCAACTCCCTTCCCAGCCCCTTCCCCTCCCTCCCACTGCTCCCTGCCACCAATTGGATTCATTCCACCCATTGACCAACCAGGTCGTCCCCTCTACCTGTCTTCACCTAACCCTACTTTACAACCTTACACCCCCCACCCGTTTTATCTGCAGCTCCCCCCCCCACATCCAGCCCCAGTCCTGAAGAAGGGTGACACCCAAAACATCAGCTTCTCCACCTCCTGATGCTGCCTGCCTTGCTGTCTTCTACTTCCAGCCTCCTCCTGTCTACCTTGGATTCCAGCATCCAGTATAGCATTTGTTTTGGCTTTAACCCTGTATTCAACATCCAAATGTGACCTTCCTAAATGAATCACTTCTTATTTAACCAGGTTTAACTCCATCTGCCACTTCTCAGCCCAGCTCTGCATCCTGTCAGTGTCTCGTTGTAGTCTGTAACAGCCCTCGCCACGATCCACGACATCACCGACCTTTGTGTCACTGGCAAACTTACCCATCCTTCCACTTCTTCATCCAAGTCACTTATAAAAACTACAAAGGGCAGACGCCCAAGAGCAGATCCTTGTGGGACTCAACTGGTCACCGAGCTCCAGGAGGAATACTTTCCATCCACGACCACTCACTGTCTTCTTTCGGCCAGCCAATTCTGTATCCAGACAGCCAAACTTCCCGATATCCCATACCTCCTAACATTCTGAATGAGCCTGCCCTGGGGAACCTTATCAAATGCCTTACTGAAATCCATTTACAGCACATCCACTGCTCAACCTTCATCAACTTGTCTCATCACATCCTCAGAGATCTCAAAAAGGCCAGTGAGGCATGACCTGCCCCTCACAAAGCCATGCTGACTGTGTTTAATCAAATAATGTCTTTCCAAATGGTCATAAATCCTATCTCTCAGAATCCTTTCCAGCACCTTGCTTACCACAGACGAAAGACTGACTGGTCTGTAATTCCCAGGGATTTCCCTATTCCCTTTCTTGAACAGAGGAACAGCATTCTCCTCCCTCCAATCAGCCTGTCCTACTCCCATGGAGAGTGAGGATGCAAAGATCATCACCAGAGGTGTAGTAATCTCATTCCTCACTTCCTATAGTAACCTCGGATATTTCTGGTCTGGCCCTGGGGACTTATCTAACTTGATGTTTCCAGAATTTCCAGCACATCCATTTCCTTAATGTCAATCTGTTCAAGCTTATTAACCTGGTCCACAATGTTCTCATTATCAACGAGGTCCCCCTCTCTTGAACAAGTTCCCTCCACTATCCCTGATCGGCCCTACCCTCTCGCTGATCATTCTCTTATTTCTCACGTAAGTGTAGACCGCCTCTGGGTTTTCCCTAATCCTTTACCCCAAGGCTTTTTCATGCCCCCTCCTAGCTCTCTTCAGTCCTTTTTTTGAGTTCTTTCCTAGCTATACTGTAATCCTCTAAAGCTGTGCCAGGTCCTTGCTTCCAAAACCTTCAGTAAGCTTCCTTCTTCCTCTTGACAAGAAGCTCCTCTTCTCTTGCCATCCAAGGCTCCTTAACCTGACCATTCCTTTGCCTGTCTCAGTGGGACAAAGTTATCCAACACTCACAACCAGTGTTCCTTAAGCAGCCTTCACATTTCTTATGGATGTTTATAAAATCATGAGGGGCATGGATAAGGTAAGTAACAAACTCTTTTCCCAAAGAGTTAGGGAGTTCAAAACTAGAGCGCATAATTTTAAACTGAGTGGAGAAAGATTTAAAAGGAAGCTGAGGGGAAATGTTCTCACACAGAGGCTGGCTCATATGTGGCATGAACTGTTAGAGGAAGTGGCAGATGCAGGTACAGTTACAACTTTTAATAGATATTTGGACAGGTACATGAACAGGAGGATCACCGTGTTTCCACATTAAAGTTCCCCATTCAGCTCACACAGGTATAATTGGTCTGTGCTGTTTTCACCTTACTGACCTCCAGGAGATTTTGGAGACAGCTCAACAGACAGTACCTCTTTGATGTGACTGAACCTACAAGTATCCTTTGATTTTCTGTACAATTCTGCCTTTCTGTGTTACTTTAGGCCTTTCAGTAGACAACAGCTGTTTCGCTTTCAATAATTTTATTTCTAATGCACTCAACTGTTCACCTCAAGATCTATTCCAGTCTGCAAACCCGCAGTAAAGTGATGATGAACAAACTGTCCAACATTCCAATACCAATAACAAAAATCAAAAGTGAAACTAAAACTGTGTTCCTCCATTCTTAACACACACTTTAGAAATACAAATCAACCTGAAAGCTATCCATGCATCTCCTGCCTGAGAACACAGGTTCCCAAATGATATTAATAACATTTCCTGAACCTTCATCACACTGGGAACCAACTGAGTTTTATGATGTATCAAGATTGCCTCCATTTTGTGCCCAGCAGATGTTCACTGAGCAAAGTGATTTGACCTTGTGTCCTTCACCAAGGTCAGTGCTGTTTGCTGTATTGACAGGAATGTGGAATACTGCAGCTCAGTGCGTACAGGCAGTGGTCACAGCAATGGTTCCATGGGCCATCGATCTGGTCAGAAGGAAATAATGTCCAATTCTCTGGCCTTGGTGTTCCACTCTAGGGAAACAGGTTATCCTTCCCATCAAGTTATGGAGGTTGTGGGCAGTCACCTTCATAGAAGAGATGGAATCTTGTAAAAAGGTTCTTGACTGTGGTGAAGCAACATGTCACCCAACTCAAACCAGCCAGTGACCTGCTGGTGTCCAGCAGCTCCCACTGCTGCTGGTGAATTCCTGGCTGGTCATTCTAGGCAGTGGCTTCACCTTCATTGTTGCTGTGGCTGGATGGCAAGTCCGACTGCATCGGAGTTTCGGATAGGAATCCCACAGACAGAAAGACCTCTCAGTCTTTGCTGTTCTCTCTCATGGAGGTCTCAGACAGCAGTATGAGGGAGAGTCTGGACAAATACCTCAGTGAGGAGAAGGCCTTTGGAAGAATATCCAACACCTACTTAATCAACTTACTCTTCAAATGGGGTTAATGCAGGGACTCCACAATTGGATCCATCTGCTCTACACAAACATCAGTGGGACAGTTTAAATAATGGGTGGGAATCAGAAAGCTTTCCGATCAGAGATGGAGCCAGGCAGGACTGTCCTCTCTCCCGCCCTGTTTGTGTGCTGTATTGAAACATTTACTGAGTACAATAGGAAGGAGGCAGGTGTAGGAAAAGGGAAAATGCCAGGTCCCGCAGGCACTGAGTTCAAATCATCCCTGCACATGGAAAACATCACTGCTTTCTGCACAGATCCACCGTCAGTGATCAGATTGATGAGAATCTGTGACCAGTTCAAACTGGCTTCAGGACACAAGATCAACTGCAGCAAGAATGGGCTCCTGTTCCTTTTCAGAACTGGGCCAATCAATCCTTTGCCCTGTCCGAGCAGACTACCTGAAGGAGCTGGGAATGTGATTCAGAGGAGCCGAGGCGTGTGCTAGAACCTGGAAGGTGTGGGTCACTGTGATGTGACTGAAACTGGGATGGGGAAGTGACATTCCCTCTCCATTGGAGTTAAGGAGCTGGTCACCAGCTGGGAGATGCTTCTTCATTTCTCAATGTGCTGTCACTTTGGCCCATACTCCACTCCTGGACAGTGGGGGTCACTCAAAACATCTTCCACTTTGTCTGGAGTTCAACCACGGGCCATGTCTGTGGGGACACAGCCGTAGGGAATGTACCCAACACCCGCCTCAGCCCAATATAAAACACAGATCTGTGGATACTGGGAATCTGAAAGAAAACAGGGCAAGTGCTGGAGAAACTCAGTAGATCTGGCAACATGTACAGAGAGAAAAACAGAGTTAATGTTTCCAGTCCAGTGATCCTTCTTCAGAATTGCTGAGTTTCTCCAGCACTTTGTGTTGTGTTTCTGATTTCCAGCACCCACCGTTCTTTGTTCCATATTACTGTGGTTTATCAGGTCAGGTTTCACTCTGAGATCTGATGTGTCCAGTATCACCATCAGCTGGGATTGGGACACAATTAAAGTTACCTGGGCCTTGGGCGTTCTGTATATCCAGAAGGTTCCCATTTGGTTTCACTGGAGTTGATCTTGTTCTGATCCCAGCTGGAGGAGAGAGGGTACTCCCTGTCAGACCCACCCTGTCCACCCAGAGTCTCACTGCCTCTGCATATTGCTCTCACCGTGGTTCAGGTGAGGAACAGACCATCACCAGCTCCTTGTGGGATGTGCCTCAGTGGGAACAGATAAACTCATCGTCCGGGAATGACTTTATCAGCTAACAGCCTGAGGTGGAGCCAAATGTGGACAGGACTGACACCACCTTCAAGGCCCCTCATTTCCTTACCCTGTCTGACTGTTCCCAGTCTATCGCCACTCCCTATCCCACCTCTGCCCTCCCCTGAATTCCTTGTGTATCCCTCCACCCCCTTGACCCCATTCCCCCAGCTCCCCTCACTGCCACAACCTGGCCATTCCCAATGCTCCATGCCAGCTGCCAGCTTTCTGTCCCTCTCCCTTGTGCCGTAACCAAGAGAAAGTGCTGCCCTCAGACCAAACTGCAGAAACCTGCCTCTGTACATCACTGGAAAACAAACGTGAACCGGGCTCACCAGATTCTCTCACACTGCTGACTGGGGCTTCAAGGAGGGACTGGGTTTTTATGTTCATGAATATTCATGGGATCCAAATGTAAACCAAGTAGGAAGCCCCACAGTCTGGTGTAATACCTGACAAACTGTAAACACACGGCTTTATCTCGACACCACAACCTGTCATTGGGAAATACAACAATTCACACCCGGCCTAATTCAGCCACACTCCCAGCACATCTCCTCAGTTCATCAGAAAAGCCAGATTGGACGGATAACATTAACTCTGTTTCTCTCTGCACAGATGCTGCCAGACCTGCTGAGTTTCTCCAGCACTTTCTCATTTCATTCCATTTCCTGCTCTTGCAGGTTTCATGAGATCCCCCCGACATTTCTGCTCTTGCTGTAAACCAGGCAGTCAGTCTGGCCGACTGTCACTCGGGAGGCTGGACAGAATGATGGAAATGGCTCCCTCCAGGGAAGATCATGAGGAGCTCCACCTCCCCAGCCTTGTCAGGTCGGCCTGGGCAGCCTACAGCCCAAAGGACTTAACATTGTGTTCCTGAATTTCCAATAACCTTCCCACCCATCCCCCCGCCTCCCTTTACAGCCCCACCTTCTCCCTTCCATTCCACCCACTGACCCTTCCTTCCAGCTCCCAAATGGATCCATCCCTCCCATCTACCAAACAGGTTGTACCCACTACCCGTGTTCACCTATCACTGCCTCACCATTCTGCTGCTCTCCCCACCCTTCCCCTTCCCTCTCCTTATCTGCAGCTCCCCCCATCCCTGAAGAATGGCTCATGCCCGAAACGTCGATTCTCCTGCTCCTTGGATGCTGCCTGACCTGCTGTGCTTTACCAGCAACACACTTTCAGCTCTGATCTCCAGCATCTGCAGTCCTCACTTCCTCCCTGATGAAGGGTTAGACCTGATGCATTGACTTCTCCACCTCCTGATGCTGCCGGGCTTGCTGTGTTCTTCCAGCCTCCTGTTTGTCTACTTGGTCAGGTCCTTCACCCCCTGCTGGGCTCCCTGCACCCTCCCCATTTCCCCATTAATATCGAGGCCCCTGTCCCAGCCATTTACACTGAATAACATCCTGATTGTGGACATACTGCTGTCCACAGGTCTGGATCAATAACATCATAGAATCCCGACAGTGTGGAAACAGGCCATTTACCAACAAGGCCACACCGACCCTCCGAAGAGTATCCCACTCAGACCCATTCCCCTACCCTATTACTCGACATTTTCCCCGACTACTGCACCTCACCTAGATACACGTGAACACTGTGGGGAATTTAGCTTGGCCAGTTCACCTAACCTGCACATCTTTGAGCTGTGGGAGGAAACCGGAGCACCTGGAGGAAACCCACGCAGACACGGGGAGAATGTGCAAGCCCCACACAGACAGTCGCCTGAAGCTGGAATCGAACCCGGGTCCCTGGCGCTATGAGGCAGCTAGTCACTGAGCCACCGTGTCACCTTAATCTCCTGTAGTTCGATGTTTGGTGAATAAACAGATTTATTCTCGCGGTCTCTAGAAGGAGATAGGGTGGGAAAACTCGGATATACTCAGATGATATCATGATGATTGTAAATGTAAGATCTTGTTCACCTGAAGCCCAGGAATTAAAGCCTGCCTTTAGCTGAAGTGAGGAGGAGCCATGTCAGAAATACTGGAGACACAGCAGGTTCCAGATAAAGAGAGAATAATCCCCAGATTCATCCACAAAGGGAATAACAAACAGAAACACTGACAGTCTGGAATTCATATCAATACAGATTCAGAGGGAGTGGGTTCCTTCCATTACCTGGACGGAGGGTTCGTTCTTCAACTGAGTGACAACGGCCCTCGGGTTCCCGAATATAGGTGACGCAAATGGCAAATAAATCCGAACAGCAGTGACCTCCATCTGACCATCAGGGCCCACCTGCACAATGATAATAAGATTGTTTGTAATAGTTTCCAGTGTCTTTTACTGAACAGGCCAGTGACAATGTCACCTTGTTGTTTAATAATTCCATGGTGACAGGTTGAACGAGGCAGAGAGTGGGTTTTAAGGGAGTTGACGATCTGTCACTTCGACCTTCACTCTGAATGAGGGATATGATTTGGAGGAGCTGGTGTTGGACTGTGGTGGACAAAGTTAAAAATCCCACAACACCTAGTTACAGTCCAACAGGTTTATTTGGAAGCACTAACTTTCGGAGCGCTGCTCCTTCATCAGGTGGTTGTGCTGTAGGATCATAAGACAGATCACAAAATGTTGCTCTTAATCTTGTGTCTTACAATCTTATACTCCACAACCACCCGATGAAGGAGCAGCGCCTCTGAACGTTAGAGCTTCCAAATAAACCTGTTGGACTGCCCCAGCACTCCAGAGTTCACTCCAATGGGATCACATGTTTAAGAGGCCAAGGGCCTGCTCATGCATTGCTGGGTCACACTGTGACAGGCCGTGTACCTTTCCCCTGCTATAATGGGAGGGTTGGCCACGTGTCTGTGTCTGCAATGGCCACCCCTTGTCCCTGAGGATCCTTTCCGGAAGGTGCCCAGGAGGAGAGAACAGGTGGAGCATCGGGAACAGGGACAGTGTGTGGATCAGTAACTCCCAAACTTTAGACAAAAATCACTGTGTTCCCAGAGCTGTGAGAGTGTGGGTGGGAAGAGGGAACTGTGACAGCATTGGAGGGACAGGGGAGAGAGTTGTGAAAACTGAGGAGTGCAAAGGGAGCTGTGAGAGTCTAGTCTTGTCGGCTCACTTCCATTTCCCTTGAATTACTCTGTCGGATACAAATTTATTGCTCTCAATTGGGGAAAGTGCAGGGATTGGAACAAGGTCAGGCAGCAGGCCCTCAGAGAATATGCACTCCCTGATTGGGCTATTCATCTGGTTCAACCAATAGGAGAACATCACATGATCCAGGGTTCAAAGGTTGGCTGTTGCTCTGAAATGGAAGTAACACGGTTGAGCTAAAACCTGACAAAAGGTGATTTTGGAAAGACTGTGTTTCGGAGCAATGGCAAGGCTAAGTGTTCCTATGAGAACGGCAAGAAGGGGTAAGATAAAGGAACCTTGGATGAGGAGAGCGGAGGAGCTTCTCGTCAAAAGAAAGAAGGCAGCTTCCGTAAGGTGGAGGAAGCGAGGGTCAAGCTCAGCCCTAGAGGATTACAGGCAGGCGAGGAAGGAGCTCAAAAATGGTCTGAGGAGAGCCAGGAGGGGGCACGAGAAAGGCTTGGCAGGAAGGTTTAGGGAGAATCCAAAGGCATTTTACACGTATGTGAGGAATAAGAGAATGATCAAAGAAAGAGTAGGGCCGATCAGGGATAGCATTGGGAACTTGTGTACAGAGTCTGAGGAGGAAGGGGAAGCCCTAAATGAGTTTTTTGCTTCTGCCTTTACGAAAGAAAAGGACCTTGTCGTGAATGAAACCATGGAGGAGGAGGTAAGCATGCTGGGACAGATAGAGATTGAGGAAGCTGATGTGCTGAAAAGTTTGATAAACATTAAGATTGAAAAGTCGCTAGGGCCAGACCAGATTTGTCCTCGGCTGGTTTGGGAAGCGAGAAATGTGATTGCTTCGCCACTTGTGAAGATCTTTGCATCCTCGCTCCCCACCAGAGTCGTACCTGAGGACTGGAGAGAGGCAAATGTAATTCCTCTCTTCAAGAAAGGAAATAGGGAAATCCCCGCAAATTACAGACCAGTAAGTCTCACGTCTGTCGTCTGCAAGGTGTTAGAAAGGATTGTGAGGGATAGGATTTATGACCATCTGGAAGAGCATGGCTTGATTAAAGGCAGTCAGCACAGCTTTGTGAGGGGCAGGTCATGCCTCACAAATCTTATTGAGTTCTTTGAGGATGTTACTGGACAAGTTGATGAGGGGTGAGCGGTGGATGTTGTGTATATGGACTTCAGTAAGGCATTTGATAAGGTTCCCCATGGTAGGCTCATTCAGAAGGTCAGGGGATACAGGGAAATTTAGCTGTCTGGATACAGAATTGGCTGGTTGACAGAAGACAGCGAGTGGTAGTGGAAGGAAAATATTCTGCCTGGAAGTCAGTGGTGAGTGGTGTTCCACAGGGCTCTGTTCTTGGGCCCCTACTGTTTGTAATTTTTATTAATGACTTGGATGAGGCGATTAAAGGATGGGTTAGCAAGTTTGCAGATGACACAAAGGTTGGAGGTGTCGTTGACAGTATAGAGGACTGTTGTAGGCTGCAGAGTGACATTGACAGGATGAGAGGTGGGCTGAGAGGTGGGAGATGGAGTTCAACCTGGATAAATGCAAAGTAATGCATTTTGGAAGGTCGAACTTGAAAGTTGAATACAGGATTAAAGACAGGATTCTTGGCAGTGTGGAGGAACAGAGGGATCTTGGTGTGCAGGTACATAGATCCCTTAAAATTGCCACCCAGGTGGACAGGGTTGTTAAGAAAGCATATGGTGTTTTGGCTTTCATTAACAGGGGGATTGAGTTTAAGAGCCGTGGGATCTTGTTGCAGCTCTATAAAACTTTGGTTAGACTACACTAGGAATACTGTGTCCAGTTCTGGTCGCCCTATTATAGGAAAGATGTGGATGGTTTGGAGAGAGTTCAGAGGAGGTTTACCAGGATGCTGCCTGGAGTGGAGGGCTTATCTTACGAAGAGAGGTTGACTGAGCTCGGACTTTTTTTGCTGGAAAAAAAGAAGGCAGAGAGGGGACCTAATTGAGCTGTACAAGATAATGAGAGGTATAGATAGAGTTGAGAGCCAGAAACATTTTCCCAGGGCCGAAATTGTGAACAAGAGGGGTCATAGTTTTAAGCTGTTGGGCGAAAAGTATAGAGGGGATGTCAGAGGCGGGTTCTTTACGCAGAGAGTTGTGAGAGCATGGAATGCATTGCCAGCAGCAGTTGTGGAAACCAGGTCATTGGGGATATTTAAGAGACTGCTGAACATGCATATGGTCACAGAAAGTTGAGGGTTCGTACATCAGGTTTACCTCACATGAGGATCAATGGTCAGCAATATTCCAACAGTGGCCTAACCAAAGTCATGTACAGCTGTAACATGACCTCCCAACTCCTGTACTCAATACTCTGACCAATAAAGGAAAGCATACCAAACGCCTTCTTCACTATCCTGTCTACCGGTGAGTCTACTTTCAAGAAGCTATGAACCTGCACTCCAAGGTCTCTTTGCTCGGCAACACTCCGTAGGACCTTACTATTAATTGTATAAGTCCTGCTAAGATGTGTTTTCCCAAAAGGCATCACCTCGCATTTTATTCAAACTAAGATGTGACTTCAGCCCTGTTCTGCATGGTTGATTCCTCATACCTTCCGGATCACTAATCAGAGAGAGATCACTGCTCTACAGATGAACAAATTAACTGTTGACTCTTCTAGCACAGAGTTCTTTTTCACTTTCATCCTTAGCTTTCGAATTGTTTTTCCACGCACACACACAGACTCACACACAGACACACACACAGACACACACGCACACACACAGACACATACGCACACACACGCACACACACAGACACACATGCACACACAGACACACACGCACACACACACAGACACATACGCACACACACGCACACACACAGACACACATGCACACACAGACACACGCATACACACACAGACACACACGCACACACACACAGACACACGCGCACACACACACACAGACACACACGCACACACACACACAGAGAAACACATGCACACACACACACACAGGCACACACACACACATGCACACACACGCGCACACACACAGACTCACATGCACACGCACACACACACACACAGACAGACATGCACACACGCAGACACACACACGCACACACACACACAGGCACACACACGGGCACACAGACACACGCACACACACAGACACACAAGCACGCACACACACATGCGCACACACACACACGAACACACACATGCGCACACACACAGACACACATGCACACACACAGACACACACACACACACACACACACAGACACACACAGACACACACACACGCACACACACACAGACACACACGCACACACACACAGTCACACAAGCACACACAGACACATGCACACTCACAAAGACACACACGCACACACGCACCCACACAGACACACTCGCACACACAAATACACAGACACACACACACACAGACCCACACACACAGACACACACACGGGCACACACGCACAGGCACAGGCACATGCACACACACACAGACACACACACAGACAGACACACACACAGACACTTACGCACACACACAAACACACATGCATACACACAACCACACAGACACACACACACAAACACACACGCGCACACACGCAGGCAAACACACAGGCACACACACAGACACACACACAGACACACGCACACACACAGACACACCTGCACACACAGACACACACACACACACTTAGACACACACATACACACAGACACACAAACAGACACGCACACACAGACGCACACACACAGACACACACACTCATGTACACACACAGAAACACACACTTACACACACACGCGCACACACGTACACACACACACAGACACACACACACATATATATACACACACACATGCACACACACACAGACACACACGCACGCACAGACACACACATAAACAGACACACGCACACACAGACACACACACACACAGACCAACACACTTCAACAGACTCAATCACATTTTACAGGAGAAGGTTCTCCATAATAGCTACAGGGCCGACAGAATCAGTGGGGACAGGACCATTTCATTCACAGAGGGACCTCTGGGAATATGCTGAGAATCATGGGGACAGCTGGAACAGAGCCCATGGCTTCATGGGGGACATTAAGATGACGGTGAGTAACTGCCCCTGCTGCTCTCAATCCCCTCCTCACTCTCACCCTGAGATGGGGAATCAAAAGAAAGCTGCAGACTGTGGGACCATGGATCTGGTGCTTTCCTCTGCCTCTCCCTCCAACATCCCAACACTCCCGTTCTGATTGGCTGCTTTCAGATTCCCAGGAACTGCCGGCTGGGGCCCTCCTCACAGCCATGAGGAGGCGGAAGTTCAAACCCAGGTCACTGGTGAGGGGGCATTGTAACGTGATCTCACAGGTGAGCTGCCAGGGAAAATGGGTACCTAGTGTGCCAACTCCATGGAGGGCACGTTCTGCTGCAGGGAACACAGATGGGGACATTAATGGGAGGCCTACAGAAGGAGGTTGATGGGAATGCACACTGAGATGCTTGGTACATTAGCAGGCCATGTCAGACAGCCTATCAAAGGGCATGGAGAAGCTCAGTCCCAATGTGACAGAGGGCACTGCACAGAGCTTGGATCCCATCATTTCCCCTGTGGCAGTGGGAGCCAGCTCCTTGACTGCAGCAGCTGACAGGGCAGTGATCCAGTATCTGTGCTCACTGTCTCAGCCTCTGCTGAAGCACAGACAGAAGCCAAGAAACCCCTCAGTGCTGCAGTGTGATTTCAGACTGAGGTCGTGCTTGGTCCCATGCAGGCTCAGACCCGCTGTGAACATGTCTGTGGATCCCAGTGGGCAAAGGGGTTTGCAGGGTCTTGGAGCAGGCCACAGCTCGTCCTCCAACAGATCACTAGGGACCTGGGGGTGCTGCCTGGGAGACTGGCAGAGGCACCATGGGGCATCAACCTGCTGCCCTCTCTCAGGGTAACAGCATTTGTGCTCTCACTGTGGCCACTCCACCAGTCCCCTTGCTGTTGTCCCTCACTCTGTCAGTCCAGCTGCTGTCTGTTGTGAGATGGTGCAGTCCGAAGCCAGGCCCAGGGTCTCCCCAGGAAATCCTGCAAAAGCCACCTGCAGTCTCCCCCATTGGAAGTCAGCTGCCTTCCACTAACCATGCAGTAACCAACGGGGTAAAGCTGCACAGGAACACCAGGACAGGCCCTCGGGCACTGCACAAGGATGGTCAGTTCCCATTTGTCCATGTCACTGGCTATGTTCCTGAATAAAGATTCTGTGATGCACATGTTTGTTGCTTGGCCCTGGGTGGTCCAAGTTGGGGAATTCAGTATTACATCAGGCAGGGAGGCTGCTGTGTAAAACCAGGATAGCAGCTCATCACCTGGTTCCAGACACACACAGGGCTCAGGGGGCACCTTCTCAAGAGGCTGTACCATGTGGGGTATACTGGAAACAGCTGGCACCACAGCACCCATCTCCAGGGGGGCACAGGGCTCATGTAGTCTCATCACAAGCAACACTACAAAGCTGGGACTTTCCCCCTTGGTCATTGTTCAGATTATCTAGTTAGAAATGATCTGATTCTATTGAATTCTGTTGCAATAAAATGTCTGTGTGATCTTTCATCAGGGGGGCATTTAATACACAAATATTATGAACAGACAGGCAATATAACATTTCCTTACTACTACCCTTTTGAATTACTGCATTGTGAAAACACTTACCCATGAGAAATTGGCAGTAACCTTAAACTCAAAATTCGTATCCGCTTTGATCACAGCAGCCTTAACATTTGGAAGTACAAAGGTTTCACTGTCCATTGGAAAATCCATATCCATCAGGACCTTATGTAGATCAGACTCCAGGCTGGAAAATGCACAGACAGTTAGCTCTGGACTGGATAATAAACAGGGATTCACACACTAGGGTCAATATTAACTTATTTATTACACTTCAGTCTCTGTCATGAACCAAAAACAGTAATTGCTGGTGAAACTCAGCAGGTCTGGTATCTGTGGGGAGAAAGCAGAATGAATGTTCCGAGTCCAGTGACTCTGCATCAGAACCCATCAGCCTTTATCATGATGTCATCACTATGTGTGCTGAGGTACCAATTATTTACATTTGTTTTAAATGTAAATATGTAAATCAGTTTGACACAACCATACCGTAAGTTGACCTTCAATAAAAAGTCCTGCTTTCATTTGAAATGAAATGGCTCACAGTTTGAATCAAATCCTTCCACAAAATGTTTCTATTTCCTCTGTACGTTTCTGTCCAAATTCACCACCATTTTCTGTCCTGGGTCATTTACAGATTTCCGAGGGACAATGGCAGGGATCTGTGTGAGAAAATGTTTAGGTTGAGGGCAAACCTTTCCATGCAGTGAGTTTGATGAAGTTGTAGAGAGTGATGCTGCTCTGATACCTTCCTGCCATGCTCAGTCTGATCATAAACACACTGTAATAATTGCTATGGTGTCTGATCTGAGTCTCTGTTAATCCCCAAAGAAACCACATCACCACCAGATCAAACATAGCAGCTTCATTGGGGGCATCAGTCTCTTCTCAGTTCCTTCTTAGATGAATCTGAAGAACCAGATTTTGGTTTAACCCTCAGTGAGATGCTGAGACACTGTTTGGTGTGTGGGCTTTATGAGGTGACCATGCAAAAGCACTGACTAGCTGAAGCCCAACAGGACTTCAAACAGGCACTACAACTGGCTTTGTGGTTGGAAAATGCAGCAAGTGGAGCTGGAGTTACAGGGAATGTTGGTGGAAGTGGACAGCCTCACCAGGCCGACTGAGCTTGGGAACACCACATGAGGGAAGGCCATTGCACAGCCTCAGTCAGGACATATCCTGAACAGAGGGACCCTTGGACAGCCCACAGCAAAACCCCAAAACAAAGCCAAGCCTCGGACAACCAGTTAACGTTTTCTTCTTGATCGGGCCTGGTAGACCATTGTAGTCACAGCCAGTATGTGGACCCGAGACGGCAAAGGGGTCCCACTTGGCCTGAATTGAATAAGAACTCACAGGCCGTTATCCAGGAGAGTGCACACACTGGAAAGTTCACCGACAGCTGGTTAGGAACAGTTAAAATGCTCCATCATCTCCAAATCAGAACCAATCAAAATAAAGGTCTGGTTAAATGGTCACCCAGTTCCAATGGAGGTCCATACCAGCGCGGCTGTATCAGTGATTGTGGAACCAGTCTTTACCAACATTCCCTCTGGACTCTAACCCTTAAGTCTGTGTAAGACCTCGGCCAGGCTGAGAGCCTATACTGGGGAGCCTTTCCAGATTAAGGGTACAACTTCAGTTCCGGTCTTTTCTGAGAAGGAGCTGGGTCAGTTCCCACTGATTGTAGTAAAAGGCCCAGGCCCAAGCTTGATAGGACAGAACTGGTTGAGATTCATTGAAAAAAGATCCCGAGGCTCCTTCATCTGTACCGGAGCATAAGCCTTTCCTTGGGTTGGTGGATTATTCCAGAACGTTCCTCCACAACCTGGCCTTCATTCTGACATCCTTCCATCTTCTATTGAAAAAGAGTCAGCCTTGGGAATGGCCTTGGAGCTCAGATGTAGCCTTTAGGGAAGTAGAGAAGCAGCTGTCATTGTCTCAGGTATTTGCTCACTGCAATCCCAAGCGAGATATGGTGCTGATGTGCGATACCTCCCTGTGGGGTATCAGGGTAGGGTTGGCTCACTGGAGGGCCAATGGAGAGGAACGCCCGATAGTGCATGCTTCCTGGAGTTTGGCTAATGCTGAATGAAGATACGCCCAGATAGAGAAGGAAGGTTTTGCGGTCACCTTTGATGTGAGAAAGTTCCACCTGTGCCTTTCTGTGTGTACATTTGTAATAGGAACAGACCACAATCCCCTGCTAGGGCTACTTAACGAGGACTGGGCCATGCCGCCCAGAGCTTCAGGATGAATACAGTGGTGGGCCCTTATTCTGAGGCAGACAGTGACAAGTTGGACCCCTATCCGGGAGGCCAAGTGGGAAATGCAGATGCCTTGAGGCGCCTCCCACTGGCCAGTGGTTCCACCACAAGAAGAGTCTGTTCTGGTTTTAAACTTTCTGGACACCCTTCTGGTCACCACTGAAAATATCAGATTGTCGCCACAAAAACATCCCGTCCTGGCAAAACTAAAACAGCTGGTGGTGAGAGAGGAAAGAAACCATCACCAGAATTGAAACCTTTCTGGACTCAGTGAGACCAGATCACCATAAAGGGTGGCATATTGTTATGGAGAGCAAGAGTGATTGTCCTGAGGAAAGGTCATTGACAGACACTGGCTGAACTCCACCGGGGTCATCCAGGGGATTCCAAAATGAAGATGTTAGTGAGAAGTTCCATCTGGTGACCAGGATTGGATGATGACATAGCTGCATTGGTGGGGCAGTGCCCAGAGTGCCAACGAGGACACAAATTACCACCAGCAGCTCCCCAACATTTGTGGGAATGACTGGGTAAACCCTGAACTCAGTCACATGTCTACAACGCCAGTCCTTTCACACACTCCGTGTTTTCAGTCATTGTGGATGCTCATTTAAAGTGGTTGGATCTGCACAGAATCCATTTGTTCAACACGGGGAAAACGATTGGAAAGGTGCAAGCATCTTCTACAATGCATGGACTCGAGGGAATGTTGGACACAGACAACGGGCCATTATTTCCCCAAGCTGAGTGGCATTAGGCAGGAAGGGACAGCCCCATACCATCCACTGTCCAATGGTCTGGTGGAAAGTGCAGGGCAACCTTTGAAGGTAGGCTTAAAGAAACAGCCATACAGCTTCACGCGATACCAAACTGTCCCAGTTCCTGTTTGATATCAGACCCAGCTCCAGGGACAGCTCCAGCAGAGTTGCTAATGGGGACAAGATGCTACACCAGGTTAAACCTGATCTTCCTGGACCTGGGCAGGGAGGAGGGTGAAACAACATCAGGAAGATCAATGCTGGACACAAGAGTCCACGAAGCGAGGGAGACAGTTTACCAAAGAGGATGAGGTTGGGTTGTCAAAACCAAGGGAATGACCCTGCGTGGGTAAGAGGCTTGGTCAATGCAAGGTCAGGTCCCATAAAGTTCAGGAAGGTGAGGCGGTCCGGAACAAACATGTGGATCACATGACAACTGCAACCATGTAACTGGGGCAGGAACAAACTGTACCCAGCCCCTCAGAACGTCCAGCAAGGCTCTCAGAACCCATGGGGTTCTCCCCCTTCACCGAGCGTTGAAGAACCCTCTGAGGGTGAGATGGACATGGCAGATGTCACAGCCTTGATGCAGTTACCGTCTGATGAAGATGTAGAATATGAATCGGGGCTGAGACACTCCGGGTACAGTAGGCAGCCGGGTACAGAATGTACATGCTGCCAATATCCGAGGCATTGTCAGAGGAACTGTATCTGAAGCAAAAATATCCCAGGAGAAGGTACAAGAAAAAGAACAGGCCTCCATCCAGGGCTCAGAGGGAAAGGATGTAGTGATTGGAACAAGGTCAGTCAGGTGGATATCCTGGAATATGAACTCCCTGATTGGGGCTGTTAATCTGGTCCAATCAGGGGGCCCTGGCTGACAGATACAAACAGAGTGTCAGGGGTTCTGCTCCCTCGAGGAGCCAGCTCTGAGCTTGCTAGGTCAGTGTCATGGATTATGTTTGTGTTGGTAAAGGGTGACTTGATGATGGGATACCAGCCTTGGTGGAGTTATTTCAAAGATGGAGCTGAAATGGGGGGAATTAAGGCTTATTTTCAAGTTCCAACATATTAGTATCTGCCCCACAGTCCAGTGTTGTTGAAGGACCAACGTGAGAAGTTAGATGGGAGGTGTGGAGCCGACAGACCCACAGGTACAGAGTCACCAAGCTCTCCATTTGAAACAGAAGCTGCTCCAGGTCAGTCGTTCCTTTTCTGCAGTGGGCCCCATTGCTAAAGAGATCCTCATGAAGCAAGGTATTGGTGAGGCTTCAGCCGGTTCCAGTCAGTGCCAGCAGCCTTTGATGTTTATTGCAGTCCTGGGAATGTCATTGTTGTGTGTGATTGGTCCGGCCAGATGTCCCAGCAAACAGCCACCTTGTCTCTCCCATCAAACATTTATTTAGTGTCACTAATTCATGCTAAGATGCAGCATTGAGAGATAGTTTTGTTTGAACTCTGAGTGGTATAATCTCTCAGTTCCTGCAGTCAGAGCAAGGGCTGCCCTTTGTACAGGAGAGCCAGAGTACAAGGCAGGCTGGGCTTGAAGTTAACACCATGATGTTGTGGGTAAATCACCACAAGCTCACTTTAATCCAGCAACTGATTCAGAAATATCACAATCAAATACTGAAATAATTCCTTAAACTTTACTGCATGTAGCGACCAAAATAAATCCCCTCAAGTAAGCAAGTTCAGCCTCACAACCCAACTTCGCTATTACCCGATTAATGATGGAATTTAGCACCGACTCCAACCAACAATGTCTCTCTCTGGAGGTTCAGGATTCCATGTCTGTGAAATATTGCTCTTCTGTGACTGAAGAATCCTGGAGATGAAATCTTAAAGCTTTTCCAGTCCTTCAAGTTTCCATCATTGATGATCCTTTAGATTCTCCCATCCACAATACTGACTACTGTGCAGGCTGAACTCTTATCAAAAGTAGCTTCCCTCTTCCTGTTACATTTACCTTTGGCTGTCTGTTTGAAGACACAACTTTCCTGCAATTAACTCCTTCAGTTCTTCTGCAGGACAATCATTTGGCCTTGGGGCATAAGGCAGCCAGTTACCCAGCAGTTATTCAAATGGGTTTTGTTTTGTCACAAAGATGGGTGCAGGTGTGGGAGAGGGTTGTCACAGGATACAGTGGGAGATCGATCGGTCACAGATATGAGCGGAGAAATGGCCAATGGAGGTTAATCTGGGTAAGTGTGAGGGGATGTACTTTGGGTGATCAGATGTTAAGGAAAAGTATATGGTTAACAGTAAGACCCTAAACAGCATTGATGCAGAGAAGGATCTTGGGGTTGAAGTCCATAGCTCCCTCAAAGTGGCCACGCAAGTAGCTCGGGTGGTAAAGAAAGCATATGGCCATGTTTGTCTTTATTGCTCACGGAGTGAATACAAGATTCGGGACGTCAAGCTGCAGCTTTACAAGACTTTGATTCAGCCACATTTAGAATGCTGTATTCAGTTCTGGTCAGCACATTGCAGGATGGCAATAATGGAGGCTTTGGACAGGGTGCAGAAGAGGCTTACCAGGATGCTGCCTGGGTTAGAGGGTCTGAGCGAGAGGGAGAGAGGAGACATACTCAGGTTGTTTTCTCTGGAGCAGCAGAGGCTGAGGGGAGACTCGATGGAAGTCTATAAAATGGTGAGATGCATAGATATAATATCACTCAGAATCTTTTTCCTCAGATTTGAAATATCTAATACTCATGGGCATGCTCATAAGGTGAGAAGGGGAAAGTTGAAAGGAGATGTGAGAGTCATGTTTTTTTCACAGAGAGTGGGAGGAGTCTGGAACATGCTGCCAGGGGTGGTGGTGGAGGCAGATCCATGGGGCCTTTCAGGGACTTTTAGATAAGCACATGAATAGGCAAGGAATGGAGGGAAATGGGACAAGGACAGGCAAAGGGATTAGTTTTATTTGGCTTCATGTTTGGCAAACCATTGTGGGCCGAAGGGCCTATTCCTGTGCTGTACTGCTCTATGATCTAATACTTCATGAAGTGGGGGGTGTTAGTGTTGGACTGGGGTGGACAAAGTTAAAAATCACACAACACCAGGTTATATCTGATGAAGGAGCAGTGCTCTGAAAGCTCGTACTTCCAAATAAATCTGTTTGACTATAACTTGGTGTTGGGTGATTTTTAAGTAATATTTCATGCTCGTTCTTGCAAGAGGATTGAGCTGAATTGTAATTGGATTCCAGATGGGTGCCCTGACTGAATCAGTGCATTCATGATGAACACAATTGCCCCTGGGAGGGCAACACAATCAAAGAATTAAACTTCATCCCCAAAGTGAAAACCATTTGGTGGCAGTCATTTTGTTTTCTTGTTCAGTGCAGTTTGAATTGAAAATGGCAAGGTTTCATAGAAACATGAAGGATAGGAGCAGAGTAGGCCATTCAGCCCTTTGAGCTTGACCTACCATTCAGTATGATCCTGGCTGTTTGTCCCCTCATCTACAACATGAATATATATTGTGAATAACTGGGACCCAAGCACCACTCCATGTGGTACCCCACTACTTACCGCCTGTCACTAAGAAAAAGACCGATTGATTCCTGCTCTTTGTTTCCTGTCTGCCAACCAGCTCTCTATCGATGACAGTGCACTACCACCAAACCCACACACTTTAATTTCACATTAACCTCTTCTGTGAGAGCTTAACGAAAGCCTTCCGGAAATCTAAGTATACCTCATCCACTGGATACCCCTTAACAACTTGACTAGTTAGATTTTTGAAAATGTCCACTGTATTTGCCAAGCATGGCTCCCCTTTCCTTCGTCTACAATGACTCAGTCCAGTCATCTCACTGTTTTCTAAATGCACTGTTATTAAATCTTTCCAAATGGATTCTCACATTTTGCTAAATACTGCTGATAGGCTCCCTCCTCTATAAATCCCTGTTTGCTCTCTTTGTAATATAGTGGGTTAAATTAATGACCCTCCAATCCATTGGAACTGTTCCAGAGTCGAGAGAATTCTGAAAGATGATCACCAATGCATCCACTATTTCTCAGGCCACTTCCTTAAGTACTCCAGGATGGAGATTGTCAGGCCCTGGGCAGTTATTTATCTTCAATCCCATCAGTTTCTCCAATTGTTTTCCTTCAGTTCCTCCCTCTCACTAGATCCTGATTCCCTCAACATATTTCAAATGTTATTTATGAAAATCAGACCAAACTATGTATTTAAATGGTCTGCCATCTCTTTGTGCCCCATTATAACTTCCCTCTTTCTGATTGTAACTGATATACATTTGTCTTCAATCATCTTTTTCTCGGCAATATCTCCACAAGCTTCTACATTCAGTTTGTATCTTTCCCACTAGCTTACTCTCATATTCTATCTTCCCTCTCTTTATCAATCCCTTTGTCCTCCTTTGTTAAATTCTAAACTGGGCTCCCAATCCTCAGGTCTGCTGTTTACTTTATGCCTGTTCTTTGGATCTAATGATATCTATAATTTCCATTGGGGGCCATGGTCAGGTCACCATTCAGGCCACCATTTTATTGCATTGCCAGGCAGGAATGGAAATTGTTGCAGTTCCTCAGTGTTCTGTAAATGTTTGCCATTGCCTGTACACCATCATTACTTTAGGTAACATTCCCCAATTTGATCATAGACAGCTCATGCTTCATACTATCACTGTTTCCTTTATTTAGATTCAGTACCTGAGTCTCAGAATCAGCTCCGTTACTCTCCATCTGAATGAGGAATTCTATCATGTTATGGTCACTCTTTCCCAAGGGGCCTCTGACATCAACACTTCCAATTATTCCTTCCTCATTACACAATACTCAGTCTAGGATGCCCTATTCTCTATTTCATTCATCAACACATTGATCCAGAAAATCATCTCGTAAACACACTGGAATTCCTCTTCCTACAGCATTGTTACTGACTTGATTTGCCCAATCTACCTGCAGATTAAAGTTACCCTCATTTACCATGTACCTTTATTTCCTGTTTCCATGATTTCCTGTTTAATGCCTACTTTACCATGACATTGTTGTGGTATATACAACTCCCACTATCGTTTTATGCCCTGAGGTGTTTGTAAGCTCCACCCATACAGATTCCATTTCATTGGAGTCATTATCCTTCATTACGATTGTGTAAATTGCTCTTTAACCAGCAAATGCTCCTCTCCCTCCTTTTCCCTTTTTGTCTGTTATATCATTTGTTTTTGTTCTGGTTTCCCTCTCTGTCTCCCTGGATAGGTTCCCATCCCCCTGCTATTTCAGTTTGAATCCTCCCCATCCAGACTGGGAAATACTCCCAGCGGGACATCAGTACCAGTCCCACACAAGTGTATACCATCCAGACTGTACTAGTCCCACCGCCCCCAGAATTCCCCAATGCCCCAGTAATCTGAAACCCTCCCCCTCACACCATCTCTCCAGCCACGTATTCATCTGATGTGCCCTGCTATTTCTACTCTGACTTGCACATGGTATTGGGGTCAATCCTGAGATCACGGCCTTTGAGAATTTCCTTTGTAACTTGTTTCCTAACTCCCTACATTCAAGCGAGTTTTGAGACTTATAACTCAGATTGATGTTCTGGATGGAGGATTGCTCGCTGAGCTGGAAGGTTCGTTTTCAGACGTTTCGTCACCGTACTAGGTAACATCAACAGTGAACCTCTGGATGAAGCTTCACCTGAAGGCTCACTGATGATGTTACCCAGTACGGTGATGAAACATCTGTAAACAAATCCCAATATTCTGCTTGTAGGACCTCATTCCTTTTTTTAACCCATGAATCTGATACCTGTGCAGTCTACAACCATTGGCTGTTCACCCTTCACTCCAAACTGTTCCTCCTCTCCACTACACCAAAGCCAATCACAGTGCAACAGATTTTAGAGTCACCACGTTCCTCTCAGAGGCCATTACCCCCAGCAGGATCCATTGTGGGTCTATGTGTTTTACAGGGGGACAGCCACAGGGGATTCCTGCACTTGCTGCATCGTTCTGAGACTCTGCCTGGTGATTATCCGTTACTTTCTCACTTTGAAGATTGAGACTGCGGTGTGACCATCTCCCTGTACGTGTTATCCTCGATACCCTCAGCCTCCCAGATGCTCCACAGTGTCCCCAGTCTCTGCTCCAGCTCTGAAACCCAGGCTCCCTTCCAGTAGCTGCAGCTGGTGCCACTTCCTGCACATGTTCTGGTCCCACTTTCCCCACAGAGCAGGAGGGGCACACCACGGCATTGAGATCTACTCCCATGACTTTCTGCTCAATTAGACCCTCAGATCGTCTGTAAAATCAATAATGTGGATTTTTTTTAGGTTCTTCCTCTCTGGGCCACAGCAGTACTGCACTTGCAAACTAGAAACCCAAAATAAAGACCTAAAGTGATAAAGATAAAGTACATGCTCATCTTGCACCACTTCACTTTTTGATTCTTCCCAGACTGCTTCACTGTGATGCTGACTGTGGGACACCCTTCCCAGACTGCTTCACTGTGAGACGCACTTCCCAGACTGCTTCACTGGGATGTTAATGATGGGGCACCCTTCCCAGACTGCTTCACTGTGATGCTGGCTGTGAGACACCCTTCCCAGACTGCTTCACTGTGATGCTGACTGTGGGACACCCTTCCCAGACTACTTCACTGTGATGTTAACGATGGGGCACCCTTCCCAGACTGCTTCACTGTGATGCTGACTGTGGGACACCCTTCCCAGACTGCTTCACTGTGATGTTAACGATGGGGCACCCTTCCCAGACTGCTTCACTGTGATGCTGGCTGTGAGACACCCTTCCCAGACTGCTTCACTGTGATGCTGACTGTGGGACACCCTTCCCAGACTACTTCACTGTGATGTTAACGATGGGGCACCCTTCCCAGACTGCTTCACTGTGATGCTGACTGTGGGATACCCTTCCCAGACTGCTTCACTGTGATGCTGACTGTGGGACACCCTTCCCAGACTGCTTCACTGTGATGCTGACTGTGGGACACCCTTCCCAGACTTTTTTTTTATTACAAAAATATAATTTATTCATAAAATAATTTGATGGTCTGTACAATTGGTCATGCCATACATATGTAAACATGTACATACAGAAATCAAACCTTATCATTTTTATACAGGTCTGTACATTTTTTGATCATATGCCTATATAATTAGCTGAGGCGTCAGCAGAGCCCAAATGACTGCATGGGTCCCCTGTTCTTCGTTAGGCAGGCAGGTGTTACACAGTGGTCTTTCCCCACCGCGCCTTGGCAGCAGCTGCCCCAAGCTTCAGCGCGTCCCTCAACACGTAGTCCTGGACCATGGAATGTGCCAGTCTGCAACACTCAGTCGGGGTCAACTCCTTCAGCTGGAAGATCAGCAGGTTTCGGACCACCCAGAGAGCGTCCTTCACTGAGTTGATGATCCTCCAGGCACAGTTGATGTTCGTCTCGGTGTGCGACACGGGGAACAGACCGTAGAGCACGGAGTCCTGCGTCACGGCGCTGCTCGGGACGAACCTCGACAAACACCACTGTATTCCTCTCCAGAGTTCCTCTGCATAGGCACATTCCAGAAGGAGGTGTGTGACAGTCTCGTCCCCCCCGCAGCCGCTTCGAGGGCAGCATGCGGTGCGGCTGAGAGTCCGGGTGTGCATAAAGGATCTCACAGGCAGAGCCCTTCTCACCACCAGCCAAGCCATGTCTTGGTGCTTGTTGGAAAGTTCTGGTGATGAGGCATTCTGCCAAATGGCTTTGACAGTCTGCTCAGGGAACCGCTCGATAGGATCCGCCCTCTCCTTTTCCCGAAGGGTCTCAAGGACACTACGTGCTGACCACTTCCTAATGGATTTGTGGTCAAAGGTGTTTTTCTTCATAAATTTCTCCACGAAGGACAGGTGATACGGAACGGTCCAACTACTCGGAGCGTTCCGCGGCAGCGAGGCCAGGCCCATCCTTCGCAACACCGGGGACAGGTAGAACCTCAGTACGTAGTGACACTTGGTGTTTGCGTACCGGGGATCCACGCACAGCTTGATGCAGCCACACACAAAGGTGGCCATCAGGGTGAGGGTGGCATTGGGTGTATTTTTTCCTCCGTTGCCCTGATCTTTATACAGTGAGTCCCTTCGGACCCTGAAAAGCCCCTGACCATTAATACCCAAACCTCCAGCTCGGACCATGTCTGAGTCCCCAGAGTAACTTGGGCAGGCCAGCCTCAAATGAAAGCCAGCCCAAAGACTGGTGTCCCACAGCACCCCAGCTGATATACCTGTGATCTCAAACCTGCTTGAACTTTACCTCAGGGCTGTTCCTGGCCTGGTCCCTGGACTGCAGGGATCCCCACATTCTGGAAGACTGTGGCCAAGCCCCTGGACTGGGATTAGATGAGTTCCTTGACACATAGTCCCCTTCACTCCACTGAGGACTGGTCCCTTTGACCTTTAGACAGAGCCATTTGCTTGAAGCCCATGCAATGTGTTGCCACATAAGCTGCTGCCACAAGCTGTCGGTGTGACATTGACAGAGCCCAGTGCTGTACAACAACAACATGTCCAGCCCCTTGACTGCTCAGTGCTCCCACCCATGGCACGCTGGCTGCCTCTCCCTCTGCTACTAAAAAGTAATGCAGGCCACAGAGCTTCCAAGTCAGTGCAAAATGTGTCAGTTTGAATGAACTGGCAGAATACAGTGTTCAGGCTCATTTTTACTGGGTCTATGAACTTGAATTAAAACATTTGAACTTCGCACACATCACAATGCATTTTAACATTTCACATTCTTCGAGGGGTTTTAATGACAAGCAAAACATTGAAGGTGAAAAATAGCAGCTTTGCATTACACAGGAGATTTTATTCACTTATCAGAAACCGTCAAACTAGACGAACACTCCTCACAGACACGTTACTGAAGCAGGAAGGAACCGAAACCTGGCAGTGAATCTGTTTAATCCTTGGATAAAAAACGTCCAAAATGTGTCCCTTCACCACATCAACTTTTAAACATTGTTTTCAACTTCAAGTTGTTCAGACTTACCCGACTGAAATGTTCCCATCACATTGGCCCAGGATCCTGTTGGTCAGTAACATTGCATAGCGAGCATCATTTAGTTTCAATTGTCCTTTCCTTGTGAGGTCAGTCAATGTGTTTTTCTGATACAAGCAATCAGCCAATGGTGATTCTAATAGGAAAGATACCGTTAGAAAGAAGAGGGAATCTCAACATTTCAATATCAGGAAAATATTTCAAACTTTGAAATGTTATATACATGTGCTTGCAAATTGCAGCTTGATGTTAAAAAGGCTTTCTGTACACACATCTCCATCTTTGTGTTGAACTCTGTCTGGAACAGTACAATTAAAATTGTGAAACACTAACAGGAAATGCTGGAACTACCCAGCAGGCCTGCAGTATCTGGGGAGAGGGAAACTGCATGTACGTGGCAACTCAATGATGTCCAGCCAGATCTTTCTCCCGAGTGAAAGGTACTGCATCAGAAACAGGAACAATACAAGGAAAGGAGAAAGGAAGCTTGGGATTGGGAAAGTAAATCACTTGTGGTCCTGATAGAGCATCGGGAACATTAAACTCTTAATGTGGATCCTGATAAATTGCTGAAAACTTCACATCTGCTGTGATTATTATTAATCATCTAATTCATCAAAAACCTTTCAGTTTTATTAGATTACAATTGAATCTGGTTAGAACAGACATTGCCAAATCTAGCTGGACAGGAACTAATATTCCTGTATTACTGGGAGTAGTTTACCTGTGAGAAATATACTCGAAAGCTTAAAGAAATCCATATTCCACAATCTGGGTTCAAAACCATCGATCCTTTTCATTAAGCAGGCCATGAAATTAATTGTGTTGCGATGTACAATTAACATTATTGACAGAATCAAGGTGTTGTTTTTAGTGTTGATCTGGTGCTCCATAATATAGCCCAGGCCTCCCATCTCCCCCTCCCCATTGACTGGGGACATCTCTGAAGACATTGAGCAGCACACACTCCCCACTGACACTTTCCTCCTCCTGTGGTTGTAGGAGAAACAGAGAAAGCCTGGGCCTATGTTTCTATTTTATTCTTTATCTGTGATAAATAGAGTCATAGAGTCACATATCTGTGATTCACAATGTGTCAGTTATTATTCTACTCACCACATGCTCCTTCAGATCCAGTAAATTCCAAATAAGAAGCATTTTCCATGTGAACTGGACTGAAGTCTGACTGATTTATGTAAATAATGTCTCTCAGTAACAGTGAACTCTTGTGTGAACTGCTATTGGTGAGAGTGAAATGTTGACAACATTTCCCTCCAGTGGACATGGCAGTTGGATACGACTTTCCAATATCACCACGGGTTATGTAGAGTTGGCCAACGGATCCTTTCCAGGTGATGCAGATTTCTGATGAAGCTGCAGGTGTAGGTGCTGCAGGATCTTGTGTCCAGGAAGATGAACCATTCCCAATGAGATGAGCTTCTATTTCTAAGCCTGTTTTCTTTACAGACACTTTCAAGAACATGTGTCTGGGCCAATGTAGTGATGAGATTTATTAATGTGACTGTTCAGGTATCCACAAACTGTAAACTCAGCACCAACTATTGCTGCAAATACAATCACAAGGTAAGCATTAATCAACACCTGAGAAATTTTCTCAGAAGCTTTTTAAATCAATACTGTGACTTTGCTGGAAAATTGAGGGAAATCCCACACCAATTGCATAATCAGGAATTGATATTCAGCAACAACAACAACTTTTTTTTTCATAGCACCTTCAGAGGAATAAAATGGTCCAAGGCCCTTCACAAGAGGGTTCTCAAACAAAACGTTGATGCCGTTGTAAGGTCTCAATAGTATTTGTAAAACACAGGCTAAAATATTAAAACATTTTGCTGGTCAGAATTATATAAGGATGGAGTCAAGAACTGGGTGAAAATAGACAGTGTCTGTGTCATAAATAATGTTGTAATATGTTGTATAAAGCTGGGAGTTGGCTGTAACCCAGGAGAGGTGATTTTACATTTTATGATGATCAGACTCGCTGTCCTTGTATACACATGAAAATATCCAACTGTTTGACCTGTTTCCTCAATCCTCCACCAACTTATCAAGTTGTGTGATAAAATAAAGCCACAGTCAAAGACTTTGATCTTGACAACACTGAGATGGAGGAAGTTATAGCTCTTCCAAAACAGAACCTTGGAAAAGGGATCAGGAAATGTAAAGGCAATAGATATTACCGAACAGCAAAGTGACACTGTGAGTTTAATCTGTAACTTTGATGAAATGAGCTTGCCTGAGATTTTGCACTGAAAGGGGATCGCATGTTCAGAGTGTTCACAATATTCCCTCCTCCTGCCGTGTCTGTTCCCTTCCTCAGCCTGAGCCTGTCAGCAAGGAAGAAGGTCAGGAACAGAATCTCATGTCATATCCTGCTCACTGAGGAGGCCTTTCACCAAACTGAATGACTTCGCTGCTGGAGAGCTTATTGGACTTGACTGGAGGAAGTTTCAGGATTCAGGAGGATAAATGTATTTTTCCAATTTTTTATTCAGCTTTTGAACTTGTTATAACGAGTTGTGTGAAGGGAACCAGCTCCCTGTTTTTTCACTCCTATTAGTCAGCTGCAAAAACATTTTATTTATTTTGTTCAGCTTACAGTGATGATCTTTCAACTTCAACCAAGTTCACTACACAATGCAAGAGCCCATTTTCAAGCCTTTCTTGAATGAAAAGAGGACTTTTATGACTCACTTGATTCAAGAACCAATGATTAAAATGAACAGACGCACCCATACACAGAGGTAGGAAGTTCAAAATAGACAGTGGTAGAGGCAGTGAGAATAATGTTTATCTGGCCTTTAGACACCTTGGGGTGTTACTTCTTAACCTGAAATCAGAGTTTAGTGACTTTTATCCTCAACAGTTCAGAATCTGTAGATCTTTGAATTCTTGGTGAACAGTTGTTTCTCGAATTTACTTTTTCACTGGGTGCTGTTTCTGAGATAATGTTAGAAACAGAAAGGGGGAGTGAGAATTCCAGCTCTTGCTACACAAATTCACTTTTCATTCTCTCAGTCCTGATGCTGAAAAGCAGCTGTTGAAATACAGTTCAGTGTGTATTCCAGAGTCGCGATACTTTGTTTTTTCAAGTTCTCTGATTGATTGGTAACTCTTGCATCTCCCAAAATATTAAAGCAACACACACAACTGTACTAAGTAGGGGGTGAAGATTTCTTAATGGTTACTCATTACATTTCTTCAAATAAAATGGTAATTTCACCATAGATAGATTGTTTCATACAACTGGGTCTCATGAATCTTGCTCAACCTTTGGGCAGGTGGCCCCTGCAGCCATTTTAGATCCATGTTTTACCTTTTTGGCAACCGTGTTACTCTCTGAAAGGTCTCAGGTACAACAGCCTGATGTTAGAGGTTAAAATTTGATCACCCATCTTTGTCATTATCATTATGTATAAGGGATGGCAGGAGGGAGGGTGGGGCCGATCAGGGATAGTAAGGGAACTTGCGCCTGGAATAGGAGGAAATAGGGGAGGTCCTTAATGAATACTTTCCCTCAGGATTACCTACTGCGAGGGACTTGGACATTCATGAGGACAGCGTGAAACAGACTGATATGCTCAAAAAGTTTGATTTTGGGAAGGAGCATGTTCTGAATAGTTTGAAAAACATAAAGATAGATAAATCCCCTGGGCCAGACAAAATATATCCAAGGTTTCTACAGGAAGTGAGGGAAGAGATTGCTGCACCTTTGCCAATGATAATTGCATTCTCACTGTCCACTGGAATAGTGCCAGATGAATGGAGGGTGGCAAACATTTTTCCTTTGTTCAAGAAAGGAAAAAAAGATAATCCTGAGAATTACACTCAGTCCCCAAGCAGTCTTGTGATACTGATGGGCAAGTACTGGAGAAGATTCTGAGAGACAGATTTTCTGATTACTTGGAAAACCATAGTTTGAATAGAGATAGTCAGCATGGTTTGTGAGGGGCAGGTCATGCCTCACAAACTTTATTGAATTCTTTGATGATATGACAAAACATGTTGATGAAGGTAGAGCAGTGGATGTGGTGTACA
Organism: Chiloscyllium plagiosum; assembly: GCF_037043375.1. Classification (NCBI taxonomy): domain Eukaryota; kingdom Metazoa; phylum Chordata; class Chondrichthyes; order Orectolobiformes; family Hemiscylliidae; genus Chiloscyllium; species Chiloscyllium plagiosum. The sequence continues at coordinate 62,587,436 of NW_028270155.1, read as the reverse complement.
TGGATTTCAGTAAGGCATTTGATAAGATTCCCCATGGTAAGCTCATGCAGAAAGTAAGGAGGCATGGGATACAGGGAAACTGTCTGTCTGAATACAGAATTGGCTGGCCCATAGAAGACAGAGAGTGATGGTTGATGGAAAGTATTTGCTTGTAGCTTGGTGAACAGTGGTGTTCTGCTGGGAACAGGTCTGGGGCCTCTGTTCTTTGTGATGTTTATAAATGAGTAGGATGAAGAAGTGGAAAGATGGATTAGTAAGTTTGTTGATGACACAAAGATTGGTGGAGTTGTGGATAGTGCAGAGGGCTGTTGTAGGTTGCAACAGGACATTGACAGGATGCAGAACTGGGCTGATAAGTGGCAGATGGCGTTCAACATGGAAAAGTGTGAAGCTGTTCTCATTGGAAAGTTGAATTTGAATGCTGAATACAGGATTCAAGGCATGATTCTTGGCAGTGTGGAGGAACAGAGGGGTATTGGGTTCCATGTCCATAGATCCCTCAAAGTTGCCACCCAGGTTGACAGGGTTGTTAAGAAGCTGTATGGAGTTTTGGCTTTCATGAGCAGGGGGATTGAGTTTTCGAGCTGCGAGGTTATGCTGCAGCTCTACAGAGCCCTGAAATGTTGTGTTCAGTTCTAGTTGCCTCATTATTGGAAAGCTTTCAAGAAGGTGCAGAGGAGATTTACCAGGACAATACCTGGATAGGAGGGCATGACATCTGAAGAAAGGAGCTAGGGTTTTTCTCATTGGAGCGAAGAAGGATGAGAGGTGACTTGATAGAGGTGTATAAGATGTTCAGAGGCATAGAAAGAGTGGATTGCTAGAGAGTTTTTCCCATGGCAGAATGTCTATCATGAAGGGGCATAATTTTAAGGTAATTGGTGGAAAATTTAGGGGAGATATCAGAGGTAGGTTCTTTACTCAGAGAGTGGGGCCGCGGGGGTATGTGGAATGCACTGCCAGCAGTGGTAGTAGGGTCAGATACATTAGGGACATTTAAGTGAATTTTGGACAGGCACATGGAAGATCGTACAAGGAAGGGTTAATCGGTTAGTCTGATCTTAGAGGAGGATAAAAGACTGGCACAACATCGAGGGCCGAATGGCCTGTACTGTGCTGGACTATTCTATGTTCTGTCAGTAGCATTTGTGTGATAACTTTATGTCTAAAATTGTCTTAATTTGTTACTTTACCTTCGACGAACTCTGTTTGTATCGTGTTAATTTTCTGTCTCTCTTTTCAACAGTCAATGATGGGAAATGTACAGAAATCACATTAACACTGGGACCAATGTTCACACTGAGATACATAATCCATCCCATTGGATCACCAGCCTCATACAGCATTGAAAATAAACTGGGGAATTTAAAAGAAGTGAAACAAAGGAAGTGCTGAGAAATGAATTACCTTTCCCAATGTGAAAGCTGAAGAAACATAACAGAAGGCAGTGACAGTTGATCAGTCTGTGAAAGGAGCTGGTTTTGAGAGGCATCTTCCACTGGGTTCCTCCTCTGGAAAATCAACATTGTGAATATGAGAGCACAGGGTGAGGATCACACAAATGATGGTTACATCCAAAACATGCAAAATTACATGGAGTTAAATGATGACCTGTCATTGTCCCAACACCCAGTGACACCAATTGACAGGATGTAGCTCCCATTTGAAATCACCGTGATCGGTGAATTTTGGGGGGAATTATTGAGATTTTGTTGGAGAGAAAACCTCAGATGGAGTTGTCAGGCTGCTGGGACTCAGCTGTGAGTGACCAAGTGAAACAGGGACTGATAGAGGCTGAGGGCAGTTCATCTGTCCTTGTTAGTTCATGGTCTGAGGAGACCAGAGACCCCAATCTTCATTCTCCTCAGGTTTTTAATTCAGGACCATACATCATGAAAAAGAATGAATCAAATTACACCACTGCAGAATATTTAGGGCAGGAATCAGACCAGCCACAATTACTGGGCAAATAGATGAATAATCAATTGAAAACTCACATGATTATTCGGACCATAACCAATAGGGGCGGCACGGTGGCACAGTGGTTAGCATTGCTGCCTCACAGCACCAGAGACCTGGGTTCAATTCCCGCCTCAGGCGACTGACTGTGTGGAGTTTGCACGTTCTCCCCGTGTCTGCGTGGGTTTCCTCCGGGTGCTCCGGTTTCCTCCCACAGTCCAAAGATGTGCAGGGTCAGGTGAATTGGCCATACTAAATTGTCTGTAGTGTTAGGTAAGGGGTAAATGTAGGGGTATGGGTGGGTTTCACTTCGGCGGGTCGGTGTGGACTTGTTGGGCCGAAGGGCCTGTTTCCACACTGTAATCTAATCTAATCAATAGACCTACTACTGGCAACGTATGGTTTATAGGTTTGGGGGAAGATTTGAAGTGGTTCAAGTGATAAACTGGGGATAGGGTCAGAGGTTATTAGTTCAGATTAGGTGTTCAAGTTGGAAATCAGGATGACTGATGTAAATTGGGTTTTGGGCTGGGGTTTGGGAGTTGGGGTTAATGCTGAGGGTTTTTAGTTAAGGAGTGGGGATGGTATATTGGTGAAAGTTTAACCCAGCAAGACCAGCTACCTCATTGTGACACCAGCTACTGTTAATCCCACTAATGTCAATGCTGTCGACATCACAAGCATTCTGTAAAGGAATGAACAATAGATAAAAAGGTGTGTAATGGAAGAACTGAACTGGGATGGAGCATTTAGTAAGGGGTTTCAGAATGATACTGAACAAACCAATTTCAATGGTCTGAACAATATGAAAATAATTACTCAATACAGCACAGAATGGTCAGACATAAGAATGTAACTGTTTAAAAGTTTAAAGTGAGGGTTTTATAATACACTGGTCTCATCTTTCTTGGATTTCTGAGTTCGCATCTTGTCACCAAAAACATATACATTCATTCATTAAACAATATTCAAAAGGAGTATATTAATAATATGAAGACTGATCCCTGTTTCAAACATGGAAAGGCGAGAGAAACCCAAACTGCTCAATTGGAAATGGTATTTCCAGGGAGATATTGTTAATGTCCCTCAGGTACGAATCTGTCAGGATGAACACAGAGTACGGCTTCAACTAAATAACTGACTGTGGATGAAAACTTCCAGTGAGGAAACTTCCATTTTAGAAAACAGGAATTACAATTTATGATGAGTCTACATTTGTTCTCATTGAGACAGGCAGCATGCAAACTACACACTGTCTCCTCACTTCAATAATGTCAGTGTGCAGCCCAGCACTGAATCAGACTGCACAATCAACAGGGGGCTGGTAAAGTGTTTGGATCACCCATCGTTCAGCTAGACCTTCACATTTAAAGGTTACTACAGGGCATCCACAAACTTTGCAACAACAAAACTCAGTCAAAGCACCTGAGTGCTGAGTGGCCATTGGATGGCTGTCTGTTTAAATGACCTTGTTGGGTGTTGTCTCCTTGTCCACCAGCTCGGAGTGATTAGGAGAGGGCATTGACTGGACCCATGGTCTCCACGTTGGCAGGACATGCACCAAATCAGCCAAAGAGGCTGTTTTCATGACAGAATCTGCTGTATATTTCCAGCTCACCCAGAACATGCCCACACATCTGCCCTGACAGGAATGGGCTGGAGTGGAATTCTACAGCCCCTGTCTCTACCACACCTCAATTAAAATACTCATCAAATAGGCTAAGTAGGACATGGAAATAACTTGTTGATTCAACAAATGATAAACATCAGGAATAATCTGCATAAGCAGCAAAATGAAAACAAAATCTACAGCCGCTGCCAGCCAGGAGCTAATTGTCCAATATGGAGGGTGGGCTTTACACACACATTCCATGTTAAAATTGCACTGACCACCTCACAGATGACACCAGAATTCCTGACATGTTCCCCTTACACCAATATCTTCTTGGGGATACTGGGGTTAAAGTACAGTGTGTAAAACCAGCAGCTCCATGAGCAGCACTGCATGGTCAAGAGAAAAATGGCCTGACTGATGTTTGTCTGAATTTGGGCAGTGGGCCAGATAGATCCCTCTGACAACATAGTATTCAATGGAGAGGTCAAAATGTAATGGTGAATCCATGTGAGACCTCAGCAACACGGACAGTTAGACTGCATTCACTTCATGTTCACACCACAGCCTCTAGATCTGTGGAAGAAGCATCCACTGCCCTCTGCCCTAAATCACTCACATTGGGGTGTACTCAGGACCCTCATCATTGTGAGACACAAATATCAGTCTAGTCAGCCGTCCACTAAACAAAACTGTGACCCTGCAATTCTAATTCCAATGATACTGCTTTCTCACTGTCTTGGAAAATTCACACAGTGACTCAGAACTTATGATGGACAGGGGATAGGAATTTCCGTTCTTCAGAAAGTCCTCCTGATCTGGAACCAAGACCCAGCCTTTGTGCAGACTGGATGACTGTGTGAGTGAGTCATATCGACATCCACAGAGAGTAGAAGGAGTATTACTGTGTTCATACAGTCCTCATTCCAAATCTTACACAGGGCAGTGTAGGAGCTTCTGAAAACACAGGGACGGCAGGTTCCAGAGTTACACCCAAAGTTGTGCACCAATCCCACCCTCACCAATGTGATACCCTCCTGTAGGTCCCACTAACCCTGACAGGGTCAGTGTTGGAAGGAACCGTGAGGTACAATAACAGACCAGAAAGTTCAGAAAAAGTTTGTGCAACTATCCATGAAACAGTGCACAGACAGAGGGTCACAAAATACTTCACACAGAATGTTCTCCGCCTTCCATTATAAAACCTCGATTGTATCAATACATTTATGTTCCGAAATTTGCAAAAAGCAGAAAAATATACAATTGCCCTGAGAATTCCTCACACAATATGTAGTGTTGGTCAGTTTCATTCAGGAAGACTTGGGTAATGACAATATATTAAAACAAGCAGGTTTACATTTCACATTCGACTTTGTCAACCTGGACTTAAATAGTAAACATATTCCGATTAAAAGCATAAATAAAGTCATACCAGCTCCTTACCTGTGGCCTGCGGGTCCTGGACATTGAGAAACTGACACACAATGTGGGAATTCTATATGTGTGCTAGAAATTTGCCTGTGCAGGGACTTTTGCATTGATAACCAGCGTTATTGATTTCCTGGAACAATCGGAGCTGAGCTCTGTGTGCACCAGTCTCGTAAACATGGAAATATGGAAAAATGTGGCATTAACGTTCATAGAATCCCTTCTGTGTGGAAACAGGCCCTTCAGCCCAACAGGTCCACACTGGCCTCCAAACAGTATCCCATTCAAGTCCATTCCACTACATTTACCCCAAACTAACACATCCCTGAACACTATGGGGAATTTAGCATGGCCAACTCATCTAACCTGAACTCCTTTGGATTGTATGAGGAAACCCACACAGGTACGGGGAGAATGGGCAAATACCACACCAACAGGCACCTGAGGCTGGAATCAAACCTGGGTCCCTGGTGGTATGAGGGAGCAGTGCTAACCACTGAGCCATCGTGCTATCCCTAACATTGAGCTGGACACAGGCCTGCAGGAAATGTTATCCATTGATGGTTCAATAAAAAATAAGGGAATGTTGAGCCAAGTAAGAGGTGAATCCAGATATGTCAAAGGCAGCAGCATCTTCTGATGTTATCGATCACTGAGGGAACCCATGCAGTCAGTTACACTTGGGGCAGCCTCAGAGGAGATTCCAGTCAGTGAATGTCCTGTGTGGAGGAGGAAAGCATTGGACGCAGAAATAATGAGCAGTTTACCCAAATACAATGTGGATATAAATCTTCATGAAAAGAATATTTCAACAAACAGCCCTCTGATTATCTTTAATTCCGAGGGCACAAAGTATGACTCTGACTGAGAGAGTGGTCACCCTGAGCTACAATCAATGAGACAAGTTGTTTTCCATCTGTTTGCTCCATATTGCGTACTGTCCAAGGCAGAGATCGGATGCTTTGCTGCTGCTGACAACAGGAACAGCAACAAGAGAATGTACAACCTGGTACAGTGCATGGGCAACAGCATGGGGAGCTGGCAACACTACAACAACAACATGTATTTAGATAGCACCTTTACTAATGAAACATCCCAAAGGATACTTTGAGGGAGGAGGGAAGGCAGTAATTTGGAGTGGGTGGAGAAATCGATTGTTGGGGAGAAGAGGACACAGATGAGGAAATACAGCTGTGTAAAGTCACTCCAATTCACTGAGCAGGGTCATGGATGGGCTGGAAATAATCCTGAAGATGAGGAAGGAGGAGGCCAAGGATCGAGGGAAATAATGTAATGACCAACATCCATTACTTACATTGGATGGGGTGAGATACCTGTGCCCATCCTCCACCTCCATCAGAAACACAAAGTCTGACTGTTCTGAGTTGTTTGTGTCCCATCCATGAGAAGATTAAACACTGTGAGGTGGGCAGTGGGAAAGTGACTCAGCTGCTCCTCCCTTGACTGGGACTCAGACTCAAATGTGTCAGATTCAGATTGCAACCTGCCCTTGTGTTGGACTAATGGATCCAAAGTCAATAATGGAGAAGGAGCTGGAAATTAACACTTAGCTCGAACATTTCAAAGGCAGGGAGCCCTGTGGATGTTTGTACCTATTAGAAACTAGGGAGGTATTTGTCATGGTTCTCCTCCAACTAAAATTAGCAAGGATTTGGGAGAGGATGTGAATATTCAATGAGTTCAAGGTAATGTCACCACAGGCTGAGTGGTCCATTGGAGAGAGTGAGTCAACTGGTCCTGGTTTAACCTGAGGGTCACCCTGCACAGGGGAAGGGAGAGGTTGAGAACAAGAGCCCTATATGGGAACCTCAATTCATGTAGGTATTGAACCCTCACTGTTGGCATCACTCTGCACTGTAAACCAGCTCTCCAGCCAACTGAGCCCCACTGTCAACGTTCAAGGATGTTTCTGGGAACTTTGAAGAACACAGGTTCAGGTTCGGTGTTCAGTGGAAAGTCTCAGCTGTGTCCTTTTCCCATTTCTCTTCCACTGCTGTCCTTGGGACCAGAGAGTGTTCCCCCAGTCCAGGGAATACCTGCTGGGAATCTGGCTTCTGGATAAATGTTAGATACTTCTGTACACTCTTATTGAATCTCAAGTAGGATAAGCCTGTCATACTGCAACAGAAACCATCTGTCACTCTATAAGGAGCTGTTTCTCCAAAGGGTGCTGGGACAGCCCTGAAACAAGAAGGAAAGCCAATAACATTTGTATCCCGGTCTCTACCCTCAGCTGAAACTCGATATACCACATAGAAAAAGCACTTTTGGCAGTCGTGTATGGACATGAGAAGTTCATATATATTTCTCTGGGAGAAAGTTCATCCTGGACATTGATCACCATCCACAGGAGCAGACCGACAAGAATCATCTTCCAAAAATGTCAACAAGACAGAGGTTATTCTTGAGGTTTCAGAGTTATGATCCACTCAGAAATACAAGCCAGCAAGAGAAATGGTGCTGACAGACTCCCCATCTTGATTGCTGCCACAGGAGAAAGATGAGATACAAGTTCTGGCTGTAAGGATCCATCACCTCCTGAATAGAACACCCTCACAACTGAGTCAGATGAGAGATTAGAGAGCAAGGACAAGGAGCTACTGTTGCTGTGTCAGTGACGGCCTGATAGGATACAGTGAGCACAGCCAGTAAAACGGCAGGACCCGTCTATCAGACATGATAACGTTCTGGAAGCTGGTCTTACTAGTCAGACCCAGAATCAACATCCCCAACCCAAAGCAGGCAGAGCATCTGCAGAAGGTACGGGAAGGTCACACGAGAATGGAAAGACATAACCCGAGAACCACCTCAGCTGTCTATTAGAAAGATGTACACAGGCATTATAAATATAGTGTTCAAATCCAGACAGACAGCCTATGAGAATGAATAGCAGCCAATGGGGACAATTCATGGCTAACAACTGGCTGTGTGTAATAGCAGACCATGTAATAACAAGGCCTAGTGTGTGGGTGTTGGGTTGGGGTTGGGTTTCCTAAGCTGACCATTAACACACCTTTGTCTGTCTGACTGTCCATCTCTCACTTTAGGCTGTTTCTTCACCTGTCACTTACTCCTCAACCCATCCCCAACCCCATCTCCTCTATAAAAGCCAACTTTCTCCCAGCTACCATCAGTTCTGAAGAACGGCCACTGGACCCGAAACATCAATTCTGATTTCTCTCCACAGATGCTCCCAGACCTGTTGACGTTTTCCAGCATTTTCTGTTTTTGTTTCTGATTTCCAGCATCAGGATTTCTTTTGTTTTTCTTATTGGATCATAATTTTATTAGTTTTAAAATAGTTTAGAAAAGGACAGACCTGATCCAAAAATTAAAGTTCAAAATTGGAGTGAGGCCAATTTTGATGGTGTGAGGTAGGAACTTTCAAAGGTTGATTGGGCAAAGGTTCTTCACAGGGAAAGGGATGGTTGGAGATGGGGAGGCCTTCAAACATGAGGGAACAGATGTTCAGAGACAGTATGTTCCTGTTAGTGCATTGTGTAAGGCTGGTGGGTACAGGAAGTACTGGATGAATATAAAAATTGAGGCACTGCTCAGGAAAAAGGAGGTATATGTCAGGTATAGACGGGGGGATTGTGTGAATCCCTCGTGAAGCATAAGGGCAGTGGGAGTATACTTAAAGTGAAATCAGGAAGGGAATGCAGAGAAATTCTACAAATTTATATCCCCAAGTTCCCAAGCTTCCATGTCCTTCTCCGTCGTGTCTGCAAGGCCAAAGAAACAAGCCACCCATCGTAATCCCACCTTACAGCATTTGGTCCATTGCCCTGCAGGTTAAGAATGAGATGCATATCGAAATGCATTAGAAATTAGTTAGGGATCATTGCTTCTGCTCTCCTTTCAGATAATGACAGACTCCTACCCACTGGATTAAAACACTTTTCCTCATCTCCCCATAGATCATTGTCCCAATCACTTTCAGTCTCTGCCCTCTTGTCACTGATTTCTGCTAAATAGGCCCTTTCTATCAACTGTACCCAAGCTCCTCCATTTTGAACATCTTCGTCAAACCTCATCTTAATATTTGTCTTCAAAGGAGAACAAGTCTAGACAATCCAGTCCCTCCTCATTGCTGTATTTTCCAGTCCTGGCAATATCCTTCACTCTTCTCTGTGCCCTTTCTCATAAAATCATCCTTTCTGTGATGTGGTCAGAACTGTGCACAGTATTCCTGCTGTGGCCGAACTAATAAAGAGAAGGTTTCCATGTACTTATTTAATCACCTTGTTGACCTGCCTTGCTCCCTTTAGGGGTCTGTGGTCATCCACTCCAAGATCTCTCAGCATCTCTGTAGCTCAATATTCTCCCATTTGTTGTCTGTTCCTTTCCCTTGCTTGACCTCACCAAACACACTGTCCCACACTGGTCTGGGTTAAATTCCATTTGGAACTTTTCTGACCAGCTGACCAGCCCATTCCATTCATACTTCTCTCTCTCTGGGTTTATCACATCTGACATTTCACAATCCTCCTCAACTACAATGTCTGCATCAGCTGCTCTCTTGTTAAGACTGAGACAATATTCCTGAAGAACTTTGTCAATATCTTTCACCCTTATGTCTGGGTTTCTTTTATGGGTCATCCTCTTTCTTCCATTATCCTTTTAATGTATTGATAACCCATCTCCCCATTCACCTTGATTGTGCTTGCCAAGGTCCTTTCTTGCCCTCAGTTTGCTTTCCCTTGTATTCTCTTTGATTTCTCTTTTCACTCTCCTACCCCTCTTACATTTCTCCAGTGTGAATTCTCAGCATCAGACATAATTATTTACTTCAGTCAGACACTGGTTAGACGTGATGTGACACACCTTTGGGGCAGGTGGGACTTGCACCCAGATCATTCTGGCCCTGAGGAAGGACACTGCAGCTCTCCCACAACATACCTCGGTATTGGATAGAAGCTTTCCTTTCTGCCTTATGTTATCCCCATAAGCTCCTTGATAGTTTGGAGAGAGTGGGTCTCGAGATTTGGCCTTTGCCCCCTGTTTTCTTTATGGGAACATATTTACTCTAAAACCCTCAAATCTCCCACTTGAGTATCTTGCAGCGCACTGACACTGATTTACCTTCAAGAACCTGTTTCCACCACACTTTCGCAAAATCATTGCACAGCTGACCTTCTACCTCCAATTGAGAATTCTTCTAACTCCTGTTCTATCGTTGTCCTTTTCAGTAATTATGTAGTTACTACTCACTGGTGACCCTGCATCACTGCCATTGGCACTTCCATCTCCTGCACATGCTCTGTTCCTCTTTTTGTCTCATTGTAGGACAAATTGGCCAATAACCTGATTGAGAGGCCTGAGCCAGGAAGGGAGTGATGGATATCAGGCTCCTCACTCCCTACAGGGAAAAAATTCTGGAATTAGCTGGAGAAGAATTTAATTGCTCATGTGGGAAGAGGGAAGCCTGTATGTCGCACACACTGACCCAGCTTCATTGGGCTGTGCTTCCCTCACATTAACACCAGGGCTAATTGATTCTGAACCACTCCACCCACCCCAGAAGAGGAATATCTGCTCCACCCACTTTTCATCAGGTCTCAGCCATTTTTGCTGCTGTTGTGTAATTGATATTTGAGCTTTTGTGATAAAGTTCCAATTTCATGTTCTTGTGAGAGACTTGCAGGCTTCTTCTGTGTGAGAATATTTTCCCTCTATCCTTCATGTTCCCTTTTGTGTTGCTGTCCTTGTGTGCCCTATGACCTTACAGTGTCCCCCTGATTCCTTTGAGCACCTTCAGGTTACAATTAATGTACTCACTTTAGTCCCATGGGCAATGAGTTTATAAATTCCAATGTCCTTGATGGCTTTGCATGATCATTGCCTGAGAGAGCCAGCACCCCTCTGATTTCATCCTTCTTCTCTAGAACTTCCCCCTGTCCCATCAGCATTCCCCTAGTGACTCTATGCAATGAAACCCACCCCTAGGCATGAGGAGCTCACTTTCCCCACGTTACCATGACTGTCCCCGATTAGCTCCCGACTGACATTGAGCAAAACACAAAAACATAGAGGATAGGAGCAGGAGGAGGCCATTCAGCCCTTCAAGCCTGCTTCACCTTTCATCGTGATCATGGCTGACCATCCAACTCAATAGCCTAATCCTGCTTTCTCCCCATAACCTTTGATCCCATTCACTCCAAGTGCTATCTCAAGCTGCTTCCTGAATACATTCAATGGTTTGTCACCAGCTACTTGCTGTGGTAATGAATTCCACAGACTCACCACTCTTTGGGTGATAAAATGTCTCCTCATCTCTTTCCTAAATGGTCTACCTTGAATCCTCAGACTGTGACCTCTGATTCTGGACACCATCGGGTACATCCTCCCTGCATCTACCCTGTCTATACCTGTTGAAGTCTCTAAGTCTCTATGAGATCCTCTCTCATTTGTCTGAACTCTAACAAGGACTGAGCTGAGGACTGACAGTGGGCCACCCCATGGGTCTGATTTGGAGGGACAGTCGTGACTGAACCTAGCACAGCCCCGATTGATGTCTCCACTGCACCCTGACTGATCTCCCTGTAACCTGGGACTGGCTGCCCTAGGCCTTTGGGATTGATGCTGGTCCAGTCCATGGACTGCAAGGAAATGGATCTCGAGCCTAACCATGTTCCACATCCTGGATTGGAATCAGACCGATCCCTTGACTGATTATGGATGAAGGGTCAAGGAGGGTGATGGCCATGGAGCATGCAGGGATACTATGCTGAAGGCAGAGATGGCTGATGGCTGGGACAAGCAATCAGTGAGCTGCAGTCTTCAGGTTTACACGTTGGAAATTTGTGCTGTCTCGTTTCTCAGAGAAGGGGAGGAGAATTGTCAGTGTCATATAAATGAGGTGAGTTGGAATAATAATAAGATGCAAATGCATCAAAATAAGGTAGTTACCTCTCAATAGCGAGATGCTGAAGGATTTAAGGTTGAAGTGAAAATTACAATCAGTGTTGAGATTCTGATGCCTCTCCATTTTGTCCCGTCGTTTTTGCCATTGCTGAGGTCACACCAAGATGAAGTGAATTCTGTCGTATGTTTAATTTCAAAAGCAAAGCAGATTGGAAAACTTTTGGAGATCGGGAAAGGATGATGAAACATCTTGAGAAAGAAATTGGGGCATTGCAAGGGAACTAGCAAGAAATAGTAAAACATAATAAAAACTTCAACAAATAGTAAGAGTAGCTACAGTGAGCATTCCAGGGTGAAGCTTGAGAATGAGGGATGGGAAAGAAGGTGGTCACAAGGCATTTAGAAGATTACAATACAATCAGGCAGAGTCCAAGCTTGGTTTTGTTAGTGGGAAACCTTTGACAAGGTTACAAGACTTCTTTGATCATGTGACAAGCAGGTGGACAAAGGGGAACCAGGAGATGTGATAGATTTGGATTTCCAAAAAAAATTGAGTCAGATGCCCCATAAAACTTTACTGCACATTAAATCCTCAAGGTGATGGGGTAATACATTAGCATGAATACACGATTCGCCAACAGGGTGTTGGGATAAACAGATTAGTTACAGTCTGAAAAGGTGTAGCTAGTAAAGTACCATAGTAATTAATGTAGGGCCCTACATATATATGATCTGGATCAATTATTTTGATAAAAAAATTGACTGCCTTGTGGCAGGATTTCCTGACACTACAAAGATAGGTTGGCAAGCAAGTTGAGGCAGCTCCAAGGTGTCTGCAAATGAATATTGATGAGTCAAAGTACAAAGAAAAGGCACTGGAGAATAATGCGGGAAAATGTCACTTTGGTACGAAGATTAGATTAGATTCCCAACAGTATGGAAACAGCCCTTCGGCCCAACAAGCCCACACCGACCATCCGAAGAGTAACCTCCCAGACCCATTCCCCTACCCCATATATACCCCTGACTAACACACCTAACACTATTGGCAATTTTAACAAGGCTAATCCACCTGACCTGCACCTCTTTGAACTGTGAGAAGAAACCGGTGCAACCCCACACAGACACAGGGAAAACGCACAAACTCCACACAGACAGCTGCCTGAGCTGGGAATTGAACCTTGGCCCCTGGTACTGTGAAGCAGCAGTGGTAGCTACTGAGCCATTGTACCACCCAAATGGACAGAGACTGCAGAATACTTTAGTCCAGAGAATCAAGGTTTCCGAAAACAAGAACTATAAAATATTTGCATGCAGGTAAAGGGAGTAATCAAGGAGCAAATGCAATGTTTAGCTTTAATTTCAACGCTGAAGAAGTGTAAAAACATGGATGTCCTGCTACAGATTATTGATGGGCATTGATGAGACAACACCATGAGAACTGCGTAGAGTTTTGGTCTCCTTCCTTCAGGAGGGAGAGAATAGCATTGGAAACAATTTGAAGAATGTTCACCAAGCTGATCCCTGGGGTGAAAGGATTCGATTATGAGGAAACTTTGAACAGGTTGGAGGCATATGCTCATTGGAATTTGGAAGAATGAGGGGGATCTTATTGAAACTGATAAGGTTCTGAGGGGGACTGAGAGGATTGTTTTCCCATGAAGGGTAATCCACAAAGAGGGGGATCACAATAAAAGGGATCTCCAATTTAATATGGAGATGAAACAGAATTTTCCTTCTCAGAGAATCCTTAATCTTTGGAACTTATCTGCCTGGATCGTGGTGGAGGCCGGGTTGTTGAATATATTGAAGGTTGGGTTGGATTGCATTTGAAGCAAAAAGAAATCTCTGTCGAAGGCTCCAGGTAGGAAAGTGGAGCCAAGGCCACAATCAGGTCAGCCAGGATTGTATTCAATGACAGAGTGGGGTCAATGGGCCAAATGGCCACCTCCTCCTAATTAGTGTGTCCTTATGCTGGTTTGGCACCAGTTTGGTCATCATTACTTTCAAGAGTATTTTTAAAAATTCAGACACAACAATGTGAGAACAGCTATTTCATTTTATTTTGTTATTGGCAATAAAGCATTAAACACATTAAACAAGCATTAAATTAAAGTGTGTGGCTCTGTCTAAGCAAATTCTCACCAGGATGCAATAATCGGTGACAACTTGTACATCAGGTATTCAGATTATTTCAGTGTCTCAACGTCCAGAAATTATCACGCTCAACTCCAATAGTGTGTGTCTTCCAATGATTAAATTGTGAAAATGTAATTTCTCGAGCAAACGTGAAACAATCTTACTAATGATTTCACAAATCATGTCAATTCTTTGTGGACATGTTTATTTTGATAGAAAGTGACTTTCAGCAAATCCAGAAGCACCTCAGCAGATTTGACATAATTATCATATATAATGACAAACACTGTTAGAATGGTGACCATCAGGAGAGGGAAAGGGAATAGCCAGACAGTGCAGGGACCACCCCCCTGTGGCCACCCCCCTCATCAATAACTATACCGTTTTGGATACTGTTGGGAGCAGTGACCTATCAGGGGAAAGCCTCAGTGGCCAGGTCTCTGTCACTGAGCCTGGCTCTGTGGCTCAGAAGGGAAGGGGGTAAATAGGAGAGCGATAGTGAGAGGAGATTCAATGGTGAGAGGAACAGACAGGAGATTCTGTGGTCATGAACGAGACTCCCAGATGGTATGTTACCTCCCCACTGCCAAGGTGAGGGGTGTCTTTGATCAAATTGACAGGATCCTTAAGGAAGAGGGAGACAAAACAGAAGTTGTGGGATGCATTGGTACCAATGACATGGCTAGGAAAAGGCATGAGGACCTGAAAAGAGTATATAGGATGTTATTTTGGAAGCTAAAAGGCAGGATGAGCAGAATAGGAATCTCAGGATCAATGCCATGAGCTAGCGAAGCTAGGAACAGAGAGCGAGTGTAGATGATCATGTAGCTACAGGGCTGGTGAGGGAGGGAGGCCTTCAGAGATATGGATCACTGGGATACCTTCTGGGGAAGGTGACCTGTACAAGAAGGACGGGTTGCACCTGAACTGGAGGGGCACCAATGTACTGGGCAGGAGGGTGGGTGGGTTTAAACTAGTTTGGCAGAGGGGTGGGAACTGGAGCTACGGATCTGAGGGTGGAGTAGCTAGTGTACAGCCAGATACAGCACACAGAGAATCTGTGAGGAGGGATAGACAGTTGATAGGGCAAAGTTGCAGTCAGTGTGTTGGGTTGAAATGTGTCTATTTTTTAATGCAAGAAATATCAGGAATCAGGGTGATGAACTTGGAGCATGGATCAGTAATTGGAACTTTGATGTTGTGGCCATTACAGAGTCTTAGATATCACAGGGGCAGGAATGGTTATTGGCTGTTCCAGGGTTCAGATATTTCAAAAGGAATAGAAGGGGAGGTAAAAGAGATGGGGAAGTGGCATTGCTAATCAGGGACAGTATCACAGCTGCAGAAAGGGAGGCCATCGATGAGGGTTTGTTTACAGAGTCAGTGTGGGTGGGAGTCAGAAACAGGAAAGGAGCAGTCACTTTATTGGGAGTTTTCTACAGACCCCCCAATAGCAACAGAGACATGGAGGAGCAGATTGGAAGGCAGAATTTGGGAAGGTGCAGAAGTAACAGGTTGTTGTCGTGGGTGACCTTAACTTCCCTAATATTGATTGGAACTTCCTTAGTTCAAATAGTTTGAATGGAACAGTTTTTGTCAGGTGTGTCCAGGGAGGATTTCTAACTCAATATGTAGATCGGCCGAATGGAGGGAAGGCCGTATTGGACTTGGTGCTTGGCAATGAACCAGGCCAGGTGTCAGATCTCTTGGCGGGAGAGCATTTCAGTGATAGTCATCAACAACTCCCTGACCTTTACAATAGTCATGGAGAGGGATAGGAGCAGATGGTATGGGAAAGTATTCAATTGGGGTAGGGGGTCTTACAGTGCTATTAGACAGGTACTGAGACACCTAAACTGGGAACAGATGTTCTCAGGAAAATGCACGACAGAAATGTGGAGGTTATTTAAGGAGCACTTGCTGCAAGTGCTGGATAGGTTGTCCCACTGAGGCAAGGAAGGGATGGTCGGGTGAAGGAACCTTGGGTAAGAAGGGATGTGGAACATCTAGTCAAGAGGAAGAAGGAAGCTTACTTAAGGTTGAGGAGGCAAAGATCAGACAGTGCTCTTGAGGGTTACAAGGTAAACAGGAAGAAACTGAAGAATGGACCTCGGAGAACGAGAAGGTCGCATAAAAATGGTTAAGTGGGTAGCATTAAGGAAAACCCTAAGGCTTTCTTCACTGATATGAGGAACAAGAGAACGGCCCGAGTGAGGGCCGGGCCAATCAGGAATAGTAGAGGGAACTTGTACCTCGAGTCGGAGGCGGTAGTGGAGGTCCTTAATGAATACTTTGCTTCAGTATTCACTACTGAGAGGGACCTTGTCGTTTGTGAGGACAGCGTGAAACAGACTGATATGCTTGAACAGGTTGATGTGCTAAAGATGTTGAAAAACATAAGGATAGATAAATCTCCAGATATAGAATTGGCTGGCCAATAAGAGACAGAGAATGATAGTAGATGGAAAGTATTCAGCCTGGAGCTCGGTGACCAGTGGTGTTCCACAGGGATCTGTTCTGGGACCACTGCTCTTTGTGGTTTTTATAAATGAGTTGGATGATGAAGTGGAAGGCTGGGTTAGAACATAGAACATAGAACAACATAGAACAATACAGCGCAGTAGAGGCCCTTCAGCGCTCGCTGTTACGCCGACCTGTGAGACCGATGTGAACCCCGTCTAATCAACACTATTCCATTCTCATCCATATATTTATCCAATGACCATTTAAATGGCCTTAAAGTTGGCAAATCTACTACGGTTTCAGGCATGTCATTCTACGTCCTTAATACTCTCTGAATAATGAAGCTACATCTGACATCCATCCTATAAGTATCACCCCTCAGTTTAAAGCTAGTAAGTTTGCCAATGACACCAAGGTCAGTGCAGTGGTGGATAGTGTGGAGGCCTGTTGTAGATTCCAACGAGATATTGACAGGATGCAGAACTGGGCTGATAACTGGCAGATGGAGTTCAACCTGGAAAAGTGTGAAAGGAGTCATTTTGTAAGACTGCATTTGAATTCAGAACACAGAGTTAAAGGCAGGATTCTTGGCAGTGTGGAGGAACAGAGGGATTTTGGGGTCCATGTCCATAGATCTCTCAAAGTTTGTACCCAAGTAGACAGGGCAGATAAGAATGCAATTGGTGTGTTGGCTTTCATTCATAGGGGCATTGAGTTTAAGAGCCAGAAGGTTATGCTGCAGCTCTACAGAGCCCTGGTTAGACCACACTTGGAATATTGCTTTCAGTTCTGGTCACCTCATTATAGGAAGAATGTGGAAGCTTTAGAGAAGGTGCAGAGGAGATTTACCAGGATGCTGCCTGGACTGGACTGGACTTATGATGAAAGGTTGTGGGAGCTGAGGCTTTTCTTCATGGAGCAAGGAAGGGTGAGAGGCGACTTCATAATGGTGTTCAAGATAATGAGAGACATAGATAGAGTGAATAGTCAGAGACTTTTTCCCAGGGCAGAAATGGAGATCACTAGGGCCATGATATGAGTGTGATTGGAGGAAGTTCTCGGGGAGATGTCAGAGGTCAGTTCTTTGCACAGAGAGTTGTGGGTGCATGGACTGCACTGCAGCGGTGGTGGTAGAGTCAGAGACATTAGGGACATTTAAGTAACTCTTGAAGAGGCACAGGGATGATAGTAAAATGAAGGGGATGGAGGTTAGTTGATCTTAGAGCAGGATAAAAGGTCGGCACAACATCAAGGGCCAAAGGGCCTGTACTGTGCTGTCCTGTTCTATGTTCTATCACCCCACAGAACATCACAACCATTGCACTGTAAAGACACAGTGGGGCTGGATTTTCAAAGAGCTAATTATTGGGACTCAATGTGAGCGAGATATGACAATCACAGTCGTGGTGTTTGTCTCAGGATCCCAGGGTCTCTGTGACAGTTTGCAATTTGCATGGGGCCAGTGGGGGAAGGGAAAGAAATGCTATTCGGCAATAATTAATGGTCCCTTTGTGCCACAAGGAGCTGGTTCAGGTACCTGGCCATGACAGAACTGACATTTAAATGTTATCTTGGTGTATCTCAACAATCTGTTAGCACAGAGCTGACAGGTTCACTGTACAGCGATTTAAATATTAATGGTCTTGTTTAATAACATATTCCTTCCCAACCCACTTGCTGCGGTGAAAGCATGAAATTTTCATTTCTCTTTCACAGCACTGTCTAGACCCATTGACTCTGCCAGCCATCTCAGGTATTCTCTATTCCCTTCAGTCTATTCTCTTCAAAGCAGCAGCAATCCCCAACATGGCTGCCACCTGTCTTTGGCATGGACACCAACCTGACAGCTCCCATCTCCTGGAAACACTTGGTACCTCAGGAACTCACCTCCTGACCAATTAAATCATTTGAATTCAAATATAACAACACCAAAGCAATTCTGTTGGGGCTTGGGGTTTGGTTGTGGAGTTCATCTGGATTAGGGTTCTCGATGCTGTTTTGTATATCGGCCCAAAATATCACAGAAGCAAAATGTAAGCACAGCAAAAAAAAACTTCATAGTCACCCTAAATAAACACAGAGAATAATAAGTGGGGAGCACCGAAACTTTACATTCTGCCTTCTCGCCATGTGCTTTATTATTAGCTTTGTAAAATACCTCAGCCAGGTTTGACAGACAGGGATAGCATTGTGTTGCAGTGGTTTGCATCATGAATGACATACACCATCCATGTTTCCCATTGTCCTTATCTCATTGTGGAAAGCCATGGGACTTGTCAACTGCCCATTTCAGAATCACAGCAGTTTGCTTCTTGGGTTTCAGCAATGCTGTTTGAGCTGGACAGACATACATCCTGAAAGCAGAACACCGAGACAGTGAATAGGAAGGAGTGTGCACTCCTGGTTCAAGACTGAGAACTAGCTCTCTCCATTTTTCTAAACAGTTTGGTGCAGTGTAACACTAAGATTGAGGAATGATTTATTTCCTCCTCTTTCTTCACCCACACTCCAAGCTGAGCAGTCATTAAGGTGAGATTGGAATCCATTGACAGCGATAAACAATTTAACAAAGGAAGACTGGCTTCAGAGACAAACCTGTCACTGGAAGAAGATATTCTGGAGGTTTGTTCCAAGCAGTCATGATGTAGTATGACATAGAAATTACCAGCTCTGGTTACAAGGTTATGTTTGTGTCTCTTCATTAGCAGAAACTTTGGAAATTCTTCAGCTATTTGAAAAGTATTCCAGCCACAGAATGTAATGGCACTCGAGAGGAAAAAGCCAGGATCATTCTGTTCAAATTGCTTAGAACCGGGAACGTCCTGTAGGTGTTCCTGAAGGCCACATCATCCTGCTGTTGAAGAAAGAGAATATAAATATTCAAAAGGAGCAAACCACTGACAGGATATTTCAGAGCCAATTGTCTTCATTCGCTTGACCTTGACATGACCTTGAAATACTGACACACCTTTATTCATAATGACTTTAAGATACAGTTTTCTGACAATAAAAACAACAATTGGGAGGGAACAAGTTGGGTTAATCTGTGAGAGACAGGAATTTAGAATGATTGTTTGTCCAGAGTTGAGTTTAATCTGAAATCCTGATTGTGAGGGAATCGGCCTACACCTTCAGGCTACATCCTGTACATTGTGGCAGGTTTGAGGCTGTGTCAGAGGTGAGCTGGGAATTCCAGCAAGTGCAGCACTCTTCACATTAACAGACCCTGCCTTGTCTCAAGGCAGCAATGGGGTTGGTAATGGGCCTCACAGATACCCAAGTACAAGAGTATAAACCCACTTTGGTCTAGCTCCCCAGCTGTGTTTCAGTAGAGGCCCAGGGGATCTTTTCCATCCACCTGAGAGGGCAGCGAGGCCTTTGATTTAATGCTTCATCTGAAAGACAGCCCCTCTGCCACTGCAGCACTTCATTTACACTTCACTGAGGTACCAGTCTCGATCAGGTGCTCAAGTCCCCAGAATGAAACTTGAAACTACAAACATTGATTTGCCACAATTTCAAACTAAAAACACTTTAACAAAGGCAACATTTCACTTGACACATCATCAAAAATTCAAAATAGTCAGTACTATTGGCCAAGGGTGAACTGATTGAAGTCCCTCCCAGGAGGGGGGTAAAGTCAAGCATCAGCTCCTACGAAAAGCTAAGACTCGGAAGACAAGTCCATGAGAGGAGCTTTCATGAATAAATGAACAATTTGATAAATAAACCTAAAGATTAATGTTTTAGATTCTTTCAGTGTGTAGGTGCGAACATCCTGTATGGATTTTCCCCTCATACACGCTGTGAATCCATATTCTAATTACTCCTACCCAGCCTGCAGTTTTCCATCTGCCCACATCAAAGAATACAAAGAATTTCAGGCTGGTATTGCAAGTTTTGTAACATGGATCATCACATTGGAATGGTCACTGTGACGTTCAGGAGTTGTTGGCAATTCAAGACAGCAACATTTGATTCAACATTGTCCCTTCTCCTCGTCAAAGGGTTATTAATAGCTGATTATTGCTTTGGGTTTGGGATTTCTTATACTGTTCGTTTTGTGAAGAAATTCAAATAATCCAAGCATGCATGAAATTCAAAGTAAAATGTGGAATCTGGTCACTTGATCCAATCAGTTTGTATTAGTGTAAGTGCACGTACATGTAAATGATTGAAAGAAATAACAATTCTGAACGAACAACATGTAAATGTGAAACAGAATGGATTTGCAGCAGAAATACACTTCAAAAGGAGAATGACAGCCTTGAGAGCAGATTTTCTTACCTGATTGTCTCATAGCAGTGAACTGTAATCACTATGAAAATGATAAAAGTGCCAACAATGATCAATGCAACAGACCGTGTCGATGAAGTAACATCTGAGGCAACGTCACTGTGATAATCCTTTGAGAAAGAAAATTCTAAATGTTATTACATCAAAGCACCATCAGGGATCTAGCCACAGGTCCACCATATTTAAGGGCTGATCACAAAAATCCTGAAAGCCGTTAGAAATGTTCTAAAGGCACTTCCACCAATTCATACCTTAACTCAAGGCTGACAGAGGAGAGATTACCACTGAGCTGGGAGAAAACGCAATGGAGAGAAATGTAAGTAGGGAATTGGAAGGGGGCAAATGGGTGAGGGAAGAAACGATAAATGGTGGAATACTGAGCGGTGTGAAGGAATAGAGAGACTGTGGAGCACATGTTCCCTGAGGTTACAAATTAGGTCGATCAGCTACAAAGAAGGCCAATGGGATTGTTGATTAACCAAGGGGTAAAATATAGCAGCAGAGAGCTTCAGCTCAATCTAGGTCAGCCACTGGTGGAGTCCTGCACACAACACCATTTACAGGGTTACTGGAAGGATTTGATCACAGAGAAAATGTACACAGAGATTGACAAAGATATCAGCAGGAATAAAGAACACAAGGACAGATTGGAGAGACCAGGCTTTTTTGGAACAGGGAAGGTTGAGGAGAAATTTAATTGAGATGGACAATGCAATAGGCGCTTGAGGCAGAGTGAGCCTGTTTCCCTTGGCAGAGAGATCATGAACCATGGGGTAGAAATTTAGATTAATTTGTGGATGAATAGAGGGTAGTTGAGGAGAAGATAGGGATTTGGAACTCGCAACCGAAAAGTGTCAAACCCTAATTATGTTCTAAAATGAAAATTGGATATGCATGTAAATTGTTGTAATTTACAGAGCTGCTACTGGAAAGTTTGATTGATTTGGATAGATCCCTCTCAGTATGCACAGACGTGATGGACAGAATGGTCCCCATCTGTGCTTTCCATGATCTATGTTTCTCTGTTTCCCTTTCATTCCACAATGAAATTGTATTCAAACCACAATGAGAGGATAGATTGATCACAGCATGCTGGAGATTTATTGTTCCTACTGCAATCCATCCAGAATAAAACACAGTATTTGATTGGATCATTCGTACCAGTAACACAGCGAAAGAGGTCAAGTGGGTGCACTTGCAGGTGATGTAGTGAAGCTGACTTTCTGTCGTACAGCCAGACTCACTCCAGATGCCATGACTTGTTCTCCCTACAATGAAAAGTTAGAAAATCAGAGGTGAGCCATTACTCCTCAATTCTAGAGCTAACAAAGTTTGTTTTATCAAATGTTAACTCACCTTTCCTGAAATCCCAAAAGGCACATTTTCCACTTGAGTTAGTCTAAAATGGAATTGATTTACATCATAAAGGGCTCTCATTCACTTAAATAATTTATTTGTTCAGTTGCACAGCGATGAATGAATGAGTGTTTGTGTTTTCCCTTACCGGCAAGGTTGTGTTCTGGAAGACAATGGTCACTGGGTCGGTGAGGTTTTCAATGGTGACATTGACCACTTCGATTCCACTTACTAGATTGTTTAACACAGTGCTGTTATTGTCACTCTGGAGACAAAGGACAGCAAGAGTAATGTATACTTAAGGACTGTGGATACTTTTTACAAATGGGACTGTGTATTTTAAACAGGATTAAATTTGAATAAATTCGTATATACAAACCTTTTTGCAGAGACTTGGCCATATTGGTATTTCAGTAAGTGAGGCAAAATAAGAAGCATTTCTGTACGGTATGAGTGTGCAGCCAGCATGAAACTGCCCACCCAAACAAGACAGAGGCAGCTTAGTTTTGCAGAAACATGTTTGGATTCATTTGTCAGAATGTCCTCACCAACATATGGGTGGCATAGTGGTTAGCACTGCTGCCTCACAGCGCCTGAGTCCCGGGTTCAATTCCCGCCTCAGGCGACTGACTGTGTGGAGTTTGCACATTCTCCCCGTGTCTGCGTGGGTTTCCTCCGGGTGCTCCGGTTTCCTCTCACAGTACAAAAACGTGCAGACCAGGTGAATTGGCTATGCTAAATTGCCCACAGTGTTAGGTGCAGCGGTAAATATAGGGGAATGGGTCTGGGTGGGTGTGCTTCAGCGGGTCGGTATGGACTTGTTGGGCCGAAGGGCCTGTTTCCACACTGTAAGTAATTTAAAAACATTCCAAAAGGCTGATTAAAACTGAATCCTCTTTTGTTATTTACAACTTTGAACACATTGTTTATGATCCGACATTTGAAGTAAGAATCTCTTCCTGTAATGAGAGGCTGTTCATCCTGGGCGCTGAATATTGGAAATAGAAAAGTTCATGTGGTGTGGATGGAAGTAATCTCCTGATCTCTGTACTGGAAAGGAACACTTTGTCTGTGACTGCTGATGTTCCAGTTTACCTGACATCAAGTTAAAACTGGAAATGGTTTTGCAATCCATGGATTTTCCGATGTTTGTAGCATCTTCACTTCCATTTCAGTATTTACTCCAGGTCTCCCAATGTCAGCTATTTTCCCAGCTCGTGAAAGCTGTTCCAACCCACACTGCCCAATTCTTTTACAATCACAGAGTACTTCCCGGGATATGAGAGATTGGGAGAATTGGGGAGTATGAACTGGCCAGAGTAGAAAATTACTGAATGAAAATGGAGCATATAAGGACAACTAATGTTTGAAAAGTCAAAGTGATGCAAAAGATGAAATAAACAAAAACTGAAACTATTGTTCCTGTTGGTTCCTTTGTTTTTTTTTATTTGCTGGAGACTGGTATTCTGGAAGAAACACCAAGCTAATGATGGATCAATATACTGAGTACTTTGTGTCCATTTTCACACAAGAGGAAGCAGACAAAACACCAGTAATAAACAGTAAACCTATTAACTAGGAGCAGGAGTAGGTAACTCAGCCCCTCAAGCCTATTTTGCCGTTCAACTGATCATTGCTGATTTAATCTCTGCCTCAACTCCACTACCCTGCCCTCTCCCCATAACCCTCTAACCCAGTATTAATTAAACATCTGTTTCTCTCCTCCTCAAATGTATTCAGTCTCCCATGTCCACTGCATTCTGGAATAGAGAATCCCATAGATTCATGACCCTTTGAGAGAACAATGGATGGATGAAGGGATTGGGGTTCTCGTCAAGAATACAAAAGCATTATACGTGAGATGTAGACAACTGGGATCAAATGATTCTTATGAAGAGTATAAAGAGGGTAGGAGCATTCTGAAGAGGGAGATCAGGAGGTCAGAGAGGGGATATGAGAGCCTTGGCAGATAAGGTTCAGGATTCTCTAAAAACATGAACAGTAAAAGAGGAGCTCGAGAGAGAATCGGGTCCCTTACAGATCAATGAGGTTCTCTCTGTGTTAGGAGATGGGAGAGATACAAAATAAATACTACGTGTCAATTTTTTACTGCGGAGAAAAAAGATGGTGGCTAGGGAACTCTGGGTAAATAAACATTGATGTGTTGAAAACAGTTCACATTGCAGAAGAGGAAGTGTTGAATGTCTGAGAAAACATAACGCTAAATAAATCTCCAGGACCTGATCAAGTGTATCCCAGAATGCTGTGGGAAGTGACAGAAGAAATTGTGGAGCCCATTCAGAAATATTTGACTCATCTGTCACCAGAGGTGAGTTGCCAGAGTACTAATGTTGTGCCTTTATTTAAGAAAATTGTTTGGAGAATTGTGTTCAAGAGTCAGGAGGTCATGATGCAGCTGTGTAAGACATTGATTAGGCCACACGTAGGATTTTGTGTTCATTTCTGGTCGTCAGTCCAAAGGAAGGATTGGAGGCTTCAGAAAGAAGAGTTTACAAGGATGCTGCCTGATGAGAGGGTATGAGCTATAAGGAGAGGTGAGTAAAACTACTCGGAGTGCAAAAGCTGAGGGGAGACTCATTCGAAATGTACAAAATCAATGAGATGCATAGCTAGGGTTGACATCACTGTCCTTCTGAGCAGTTTATGCTCTCAAACCCAGTGTTCTCCTGCTATAACCTCAATGCAGCCCAGAACTAAAAACTACTTAACCAGTTTTGTAAATTGAAGGGTCAAATGCGATGTTCGTACAGGAACACAAGCCCCCATACAAGAGGCAAAATACAGTTTAGTCACAGTCTAAATGATTGATGTAATTTGGTAGCTTTTCCTTTGAGTGACAGAGTGAGTGCTGAAGCTGTGTTCTCTCCTGTTTTCAAATGTTGGTCTTGTGTCTGAAGCAGTGCCACAAGTATGTCAGTGAGCTTACACAGGTGGTCGAGGTCAGTGAATGTATCTTCAAAAGGACATTTCCCCCGAACCACACCACTCTCACCACACGCTGCTCAATGCACCACAGCCATATCATCCAGCAGTCCCTGGGGACTGGGACTCAGACCCAACATCCAGATACTGCACCTTGTGCTCATGCAGAACCCAGTGAGGCTGGACCCTCACCCAGATCCTGCTGCTTCCACAAAACTCCAGCTACTCGGTATAGCAGCCCCATCACACGACACGGTACAATGCAATCACTGGGACATTTCTCTCTCTCTTGTTGGAAAATGTTGACCATGAGAGTATGAGGCAGCGTGTATGAGCATAAACCTGCTGTCCTTTCTTGCATCCCACTCCGAGGCACAGCACGACATTTCACATTGTTAATTCCATAAATGTAGCGATTACTTGATATAATATTATCGTATTGTTATTTTCCAAATGAATTAACTTGCATTATACTTCAATGTTGATTCTGACTACGTTACCTGGAAAAGTTTTGTATTTCCATAGATAACAAAAATGACTCTCGAGATCTGAACATTTGGCTGCTCCTTAACCTGGTCCAGAAGAGTTGGAGGCAATTCAATTTCAACCTTTCGGGCTAAGCTTGAGACATTTTGCTGCTGGATCTGTTTGAATGAAACAAGGTAAATCAATTGTTTATCATGAGCCCAGCTGGTGATAATACTGAACCAGTTCGATCCCAGAGG
The DNA here is from genome assembly GCF_037043375.1 of Chiloscyllium plagiosum. Lineage (NCBI taxonomy): Eukaryota > Metazoa > Chordata > Chondrichthyes > Orectolobiformes > Hemiscylliidae > Chiloscyllium > Chiloscyllium plagiosum. The sequence goes on along the minus strand of NW_028270155.1, from coordinate 62,561,627 downwards.
GAAACCTGACTTGATTGACTGTAAAGTTTATTTTTCCAGTTTGGGTGCCATGGTGGTCAGTCACTGAACATATTCATAAGAGGTTTCTAATATTCTTTTAACTAAGAGCAGAAGTTTAGCATACAAACTGGAATAACCAACAGCATGATATAAGTGAGACGTTTTGGAAGTATTCAATCATAAACAGCAAAAAGACCCATGAACCCATTTCCACGACAGTATCTCTCACACACACTTAACCCCCTGTGAACTGTCGCTCCGGTCAATTGCTTACTCAACTGACAAGCTCACCAGGGTGACATTTACACATTCACCTGTGATCTTTTCTCCCCATTACTGCCTTTTCTGAGATACCCAGACACTGACAGACTAAGAAATGCTAAGGGTTTTTTTCTGCTCTGTCTACCTGTACTGCTGAAACAGCTTATGACATCTTGTTCGCTCTGATGGTCTGGGGACTGTCAAAATTAAACTGCTCTTTTACTGGTATGTATTCTTTTCTTTCAAACCTCACCCTTCCCTCTCTCCAACTGTCTCTCAATCTGTCATGAATCTTAAATTGGTTAACACTCCAAGTGGCTCACCTTTCTAACTTGGAAGTATTTCACCATTACCTCATTATCACTGGGTCAAAATCCTGGAGCTCCCTCCCAATACCATTGTGGGTCTACCTACAACACATGGACTGCAGCAGTTCAAGAAGGCATCTCACCACCACCTTTTCATGGGCAACTCGGGATGGGCAATAAATGCTGACCCAGTTAGTGACACCTACATCCAATGGGGGGACAAAGAAACAAAGAAACATTGTCCAACAGTCTTTCCATCAGGTGACATGCTTGCGTGTTCAGCTTAAGCACATCATTTCATGGAAAGGTAGTTTTGATCCAATGCTTCACAGAAAAGTTTTCACAGAACTGAAAATCCATTTACCTTGAGAGTCCAAGATCCCTGATAATAGCAAATTGGGAGCCTTTATCACAGTCTGTACTCTGAAATATCAGGAACAATATGCTGAAGGAAAATAGGTGGAAAGGCAGCCTGTCAGAGGGAGATCAACAGTTTATACAGAAATACTGATCGGTTCAGTGAGTGGACACAAAGTTGGTAAATGGAGCATAATGTGAGAAAATGCAAAGCTGTTCATTTTGGAAGGGAAACCAAAACAGTATCATTTAAATGGAGAAACCCTGCAGAAAGCTGCAACACAAGGGGACTTGGGGAAACTTGTGCACAAAACACAACAAGCCCACTCACAGGTGCAGCAGGTAATCAGGAAGTCTAATACAATGTTGGCCCTGATTTCGATGGAGTTGAAATATAAGAGTAGGGAAGTCTCACTGCAACTGAACAAGGTGCTAGTGAGACCACATCTGTAGTATTTTGGTCCCTTATTTAAGGAAAGATTACATTCCGATGTAATCTGAGGCAGTTCAGAGAAGGGTCACTAGAATACACTTTAGGGGCTTGACAGTGTAAATGCTGAGAGAGTATTTCACATCATGGGAGAGTCTAGGACCAGCAAGCATAGTCTCAGAATAAAGGGGAGCCAATTTAAGACAGAGATGAGGAGAAATTTCTTCTCTCAGAGGGTTAAGAATCTTTGGAACTCCTTGCCACAGAGAGCTGGGGGACAGAATCCTTGTGTATATTGAAGGCTGAGATAGTTAGATTCTTGGATCAGTGGGGGCGTCAGGGGTTATGTGGAAAGTGGCCATGGGGAATGTCGGCTCAGCTGGTATTCTATTGAATGGCAGAGGAGCCTCGAGGGGCCAAACAGCCTCCTCCTGTTCCCATTTCTTATGGCCTTATGGAATTCTGGGAGGTAACTGGCCTTTTCCTTGAGAATCAGCTTCCCTTCCCCTGTAAATACAGTCACTTCCTCTCTGGGTTATTCACTGATAGGAGCGACCATATTAAAGTAAGCTGTTAGTTGTCTGCCAGTGTCCTGCTGAGAGTCGTAACAATAACTGCAGCAATCCATTAGGTTCGGATGGAGATCTACCTGGGATACAGTACAAAGCAAACAAATCTGGATGCTGGAAATCAAAAGTAATAAGAGGAAATGCTGGATATACACAACAGGTCAGGCAGCATCTGTGGAGAGAGAAGTGGAGTTACATTTTAGGTTGGAAACCTTTTGTCAGAATTCTAAACAAAGTCAGAGATACAACAGGTTTTAAGCAACACGGGCAAGAGAATGGGAAGATCTGTGATGGGGCCAGGCAAAAGGACTCTCCCTGTCTTTTCACACAGCAGCTGTTGGTGAGGATTCTGCCATTTCCCATCTGTACTCCTGGTCGAGACTCATCTTTTGTTTCTTTGTTTGTTTCACTCTCATCTTCTTTTGCCTTGTACCATCGTCTCTCTTATTATTCAGTCACTGCTGCCTTTCACCTTGTCACCAAAGAAGGTACTTTCAGTGTGAGGTACGAATTGGTACTTGGGACTCTGCAGTGGTCACCCTCATCAATACTGTCATGGACAGATGGGTTTGTGTCTTCGAGGATTGCCAGGCTGTTTCAGAGGGCAGCTAACAAAGAAGATAGAAGCAGGAGGAGGCCATTCTGCCCTTTGAGTCTGCTCTGCCCTTCATCACCATCATGGCTGATTGTCCAACTCAATAGCCTAATCCTGATTTCTCCCCATCACCTTTGACCCCATTCACCACAAGTACTATATCTCACCACCTCTTGAATCCATTCAACATTTTGTCATCAACCAGAGACCCGGGTTCAATTCCCGCCTCAGGCGACTGACTGTGTGGAGTTTGCACGTTCTCCCCGTGTCTGCGTGGGTTTCCTCCGGGTGCTCCGGTTTCCTCCCACAGTCCAAAGATGTGCAGGTCAGGTGAATTGGTCATGTTAAATTGTCCGTAGTATTAGGTAAGGGGTAAATGTAGGGGTATGGGTGGTTTGCGCTTCGGCGGGTCGGTGTGGACTTGTTGGGCCGAAGGGCCTGTTTCCACACTGTAAAGTAATCTAATCTAATCTAACTTCCTGTGGTAGTGAATTCCATAGGCTCACCACTGTCTGGGTGAAGAAATGTCTCCTCATCTCCATCCTAAATGGTCTACCCTGAATCGTCAGACTGTGATCCCTGTTCTGGACACACCCACCATCAGGAACATCCTCCTGTATCTACCCTGTCTAGTCCTGTTAGAATTTTATAAGTCTCTATGAGATTCCCCACTCACTCATCTGAACTCCAGCAAAAACCATCCTAACCTCGTCAATCTCTCATGTGTCAGTCCCGCCATCCCTGCAATCAGCCTGGTAAACCTTCACTGCACTCCCTTGAGAGCAAGTGTATCCTTCCTCAGAAAAGGAGACCAAAACTGCAACAATATTCTCGATATGGCCTCACCACGGCCCTGTACAAGAGTCACACGTAGTGCAGACCAGGTAAACACAGCAGATTTTATTCCCGAAAGGGGATTCGGGGATTTCCATATCTAACTCTAATAGACTTACCCTGTGTTCCAGGGTTCTGAACCTTTCCCACCCAGGGCACCTGTACAAGGCTGAAAAGTTGTTGTGGCCATTCAGTGAGAATGGGAGATGTGAGGGCCAGTGGAGCTGGGGAAGACCGATAGAGCAGGGGAAGGGCAAAGACTTTTAAAAGAAGAGGGAAACGTTGAAGAAGGGAGGCATGTGGGACTGTAAGAACAAGAGGTATGGGTCAGAGAGGTTTGAGGAAATCTCATGGGTTTCAAACAGTGTGTAAGGTTGGCCAAGGTCAGTGCTGCAGGAGCCACCCCTCATTAAGGCCACACCCACAGATTGAGGAAATGGAAGAATGTAAAGCTGCATCATTCTGTCAGAGCATTTGCGAACCCACTTTGGAAAGCTTTGCTGTATTCCCTTCTCCCACATGGACGTACAGTACTTCACCTCCCCTTCAATCCATCCCCGCAGTTCACCACAATTCCTCCCCCTGGTAGTGAGTTCCACATTCTCTAGGAGTAAACAGGACTCCAAGAGTGATCTAACCAAGATTTGAGATAAGTTTTACATAATTTCCTTCCTTTTCAGTCTATTCATCTCGATGTGAACTCAGCACGATGATTCTTTTATTCTGAACTTAAAAACCTGCATTTTTATAGAATCCCTACATTGTGGGAGCCGGCCATTTGGCCCATCAAGTTCCCACCGACCGTCCAATGAGCATCTCACCCAGACCCACACACCGACATTTCCCATGGCTAACCCACCTGGCCTGTACACCCCAGGACACTATCACGGTCAATCCTCACAACCTGCACATCTTTGGACTGTGGGAGGAAACCTGAGCACCTGAGGGAAACCCACATAGACACGGGGAGAATCTGCAAACTCCACACTGACAGCCACCCAAAGGTGGGATCGAATCCAAGCCCATGGCGCTGTGAGGTAGCAGTACTATCCATCAAACCACCATGCCACCCTAATTATCTGTGTACTGCTGCAGAGATCCTTTTGTTACTGGACTCAAATTAAATTCTTGTTTTTCAAGTAAGAGATGATGTCTTTATCTTTCAAACCAAAATGTGTATCACATGTTTATACGTATTGATATTTGTTTGTAAACTTTATGCCCATTCTGCAATTATTAGATTTCTGATCATTTGTGGTAATCTCCATTTTTATTGGTTTCATCCATAAATTTACAATTTTTTTCAAATCCAAACTCTAAGTGAATACTAAAAATTATGAACAATTGTGATGTATCTCCTGATGCCAAATTCAAGAGCACCTTTGGAGAGGCTCAGGATCGGATTAAGTATGACCCTGAGGTAGTTCACAAACATTGAATGGAATTAAATAAGTCTAGAATACAGTATCAATGTGAATTCACAGGAAGGGTTAACTTCAGTTTAAAATAACTACACTGAAAGATTCTCAAGCCCTCTCCCAACATTTTCTCTAAAATTGGTGTTAGTTTCCAACACATGATAGTCATTGCTTACAATGCCCAGCTAAACACAACACTCACCAAATCTGATGGAGGAAAGTGAAGTCCTGGGAACTTTTCAGCTTCTATTCTTTGAATGTGAGCAAAGTAATTTGGCGTTGAGAAGGATTGATTTCCTCCTTCAATTTCTATCTCTGCGAGTATTCTCTCCAGTGTTGTACTACAACAGAAACGCAATTTAATAAAAGCAGAAAGTGCTGGAAATATTCAGCCTGGCAACATCTGTGCAGTGAGCAACATGTACGTGGCTCCACAATAAAAAGTAAAGGGGTCACCCCCACAAGCTCATAACCAGAGGGACCTTGTTGATGACACATGTAGGATTTTCCAGGGGAAATGCTGTAAAGTGCTTTAATAAATCCAGGACAACATACCGTGGATTATTAAGTAAATGATGAAATGAAGCAAGATATATTTCTCATACTGTGAGCCCTGGGGGTGCTCAGAGTCTGGCAGCCAGCATTCCCAGGGACTGGGCATGTGTGTCAGGCACTAACCATTTTAATCACGGGTTAGTGCGATCAATCAGGGAGCGTTAAACAGACAAAATGGGAGCTTTAAAAAGGTGGACATGTAAAGAAATTCTTCCATCTTCTCGTGATATTGCAAATGCCCCCATTCCATCAGCAATGTTAACAGACCTGCTAACCACTGCCAACATGGAACCTGACCTCGATGGGTGGAAATTATCCTGAACCAGAGTCTGAACCAGGAACATAGGGAAAGGAGAGAAATACCCAACACATGACAAAAGGTAAGCACCTGACCCCCACGCAACATTCACATGAACGCTTGCTCGTAGATGTTCAATTTAATCACCAGGCTTAAACTGGAATTGTACATTAATTGGAGGTGAAAATTAGACGGTGTCTATAACAGACAGCTGATGAGCAACAAGTTGAAAATCACAGAACTCCTGCAGTGCCACATGGCCCATTGAGTCTGCACCAACCAGACAGTCAGCCAAGGCTGGAATTGAACTGAGATAACTGGTGCTGGGAGGCAGCAGTGCTAACCACAGTGTGACCAATCAATCCCACAGATTCTGTTTGCAGATGAACATCACATTTTATGAGCACTGATACCTACCTGTCAGGAATGACACCATCACATTGCACTAGGAATTTGTTCACTGAATCAGAGTTGTTCATATTTTTCCCCCTGGAAAGCAGTTGCTGCATCGTGTCACGGCACATTTGGTTGGGATCCAAATTCTGGGGAGTGGGATTGTTACCTGCACGATGACGGAATATGAAGGAGACAAAATATAAGGAAGTAAAATGGTTTGAACTTTATCAGGAGTAATACAGGAAATAACAAGAAACTCCCCAAAACTCGCAACTAGAATTGGGGAATTGGAAACCTTTGTTCAGATATTTCTTTGAAAGAAGGAGAGGGTGTTTAGTCATAAGCCCGTGGGTAATGTCAGAAAGGGCTCTTTATTTATTTATTCATTTGTGGGATGTGGGATGTGGGCGTCGCTGGCTGGCCGGCATTTATTGCCTGTCCCCAGCTGCCCTTGAGAAGGTGGGGGTGAGCTGCCTTCTTGAACCAGTCCACCTGCTGTTGGTTGACCCCCAATGCCTTTAGGGAGGGAATTCCAGGATTTTGACCCAGCGATGGTGAAGGAATGGCGATATATTTCCAAGTCACGATGGTGAGTGGCTTGGTGGGAAATATGCAGGTGGTGGTGTTCCCATGTCTGTGCTGCCCTTGTCCTTCTAGATGGAAGTGGTCGAGGGTTTGGAAGGTACTGACTGAGGATCTTTGGTGAATTTCTGCAGTGCATCTTGTAGATAGTTCACACTGCTGTTACTGAGCATCAGTGATGGAGGGAGTGGATGCTCCTAGATTTAGTGCGGAGTAAGCGGGCTGCTTTATCCTGGATGGTGTCAAGCTTGTTGAGCACCTTTGGAGCCGCACTCATCCAGGTAAGTGGGGAATATTCGATCACACTCCTGATTTGTGCCTTGCAGGTGGTGGACAGGCTTTGCAGAGGATTCAGTGATGGGAACATCAAGGAGTGAATGTCAAGGGGTGGGGGTTAGATTGTGTCTTCTTGGTGATGGTCACATCCTCGCATTTGCGTGACTTGCAACTTGTCAGTTCAAGCCTGGATATTGTCCAGATCTTGTTGCATTTGAACTTGGGCTACTTCAGTGTCTGAGGAGTCATGAATGGTGCTGAACATTGAGCAATCATTGGCAAACACCCCCACTTCTGTCTTGGTGATGGAGGGAAGATCATTGATGGAGCAGCTGAAGATGTTTGGACCGCGGACACTACTCTGAGGAACGTGTGCAGAGATGTCCTGGAGTAAGATGACTGACCTCCAAGAACCACGAACATCTTCCTATGTGTTAAGGGATGACTCTAAATACCAAAGATTTTGCCCCCTCATGCCCACTAATTCCAGTTTTGCTCGGACTCCTTGATGCCACACTTGGTTGAATGCAGCCTTGATGTCAAGGACTGTCACTCTCACCTCACCATTGGAATTCAGTTCTTTTGTCCATTTTTGAGCCAATGCTGTAATGAGGTCAGGAGCTGAGTGGCCTGGTGGAACCTAAACTGAGCGTCACTGAGCAGGTTATTACTGAGCAGGTGCTGCTGGGTAGCACTGTTGATGGACACCTTCCATCACTTTCCTGATGATCGAGAGTAGACTGATGGGCGGTGATTGGATTTGTCCTGCCTTTTATGTGCAGGACATGCCTGGGCCAATTTCCACATTATTGTGTAGATCCCAGTTTTGTAACTGGACTGGAACAGCTTAGCTCGGGATGTAGCAAGTTCTGGAACACAAGTCTTCAGTACTATTGCCAGAATGTTGTCAGGGCCCAGAGCCTTTGTAGAATCCAGTATTTCCAGCCATTCCATGATATAATGTGGAGTGAACTGAATTGGCTGAAGATTGGTATCTGTAATGCTGGGGCCACTGGAGGAGGCCAAGATGGATCATCCACTCAGCACTTCTGGCTGAAGGTTGCTGTGAAAGCTGAGGGGAATGATGGTTGATGCAGAGCAGTGCATGAGTGAAAATCCACAGGATCTGGTGTGCGCTGGGAGAGACAGGTTAGGAGGAAGAGTACACCAAGTTACTGAGATTGGTGGACACCTGAGGGGAAGTATCCTGAATATAAAATACCATTGCCATCATTATCTCATATTTAATGCTATTCTGAAGACTTTTGAAACTAACAGCAGGTTGCTCTACATTTGCAGTAAAACAATGGATACACCATAAAGCTGAAATCATTGGAACTGTGGTTTAGATTAGAGTGGTGCTGGAAAAGAACAGCAGGTCAGGCAGCATCCAGGGAACAGGAAAAGTGACATTTCAGGCAAAAGTTCTTCATCGGGAATAGAAGCAGAGAGCCTCCAGGGTGGAGAGATAAATGGGGGCTGTGTTTTATAAGAAAATTCAAACAAGATATTTCCACAATCTGCTGTTACAGTGGTCTTTCTCCCACTGTGCTTCCATCCAGCAAGTTCTGCAGTAATACAACCATCACTGTAGCACAATTCCCAAAACTGAATAGTAGGTTTTATTATAAAGTTCATTTACCTGCTGAAGAGGACAGGCTGGTGGATGATTCCTAAAGTGGAAATTCATACGTGAGATATTTTTCTATCAAATCGATGTTTATAAATAATGGAATTGAGATACTGAAGGGTAATTCTGTCTTACCGGGGGTGTTTCACAGGGTCTGCCTGTCACTGGGGTAGTGACACTGACATGATTGGAAAGGTTACTCTGTGTTGTAATTTTAAATGGGTCACCACTTGGAAAAAAGGCAAAAATGTCCTGTAAAGAAATATGGTAAAAATATTGTAACAGATTATCCTACATTAAAGTTCCACATGATAAGTATTTCACAGATTGATTCATCTCCGACATGGAAATGTTAAACATTTTCATGTCTCTACCTGTCATCAGAACTCAGAAAAATGAGAAGTGTAATTGGTTTTGAGCAAGTGAAAGGAGATCAGGGAACATTCCAGAATGTCCCTGTACTTGATCAGTACCCAAGTATCATTTAAATGTTTAAATACTTCAATGGTGACGAAAACACAATCATCATTATCACAAAGTGTCAGTCCGCAGACTCCAAATGTGAGAATTCCCAAGTCGAAGCCCTTCAGTGGATGCTATTGTGTAACTGCTGTATCTATCCCTGATTGGAGGGGAATCCCACATTAACAGGAGTAGAATTGGGGATAACCAGGAGCTCAGGCTGAGATCAAGTCTTGGACTGCTGAAGGAAATCCAAACATTTAAAATTGAAGCTTTAATACAGCTCTCACTGGGGCCCTATTCAGCTTTCCCCGTCTGGTGGAGGTTCCAGATGTACCTGCTAAACATTGAGGCCTAGCAGGCAGGGACACATATAAACAGATGGACATGGAGTAGGAGCAGGCCATCAGGCCTTTGGGCCTGTTCCACAATTTAATAAGATCATAATACATTGGAGCAGAAGGAGGCCATTTGGCCCATCGTATCTGCTCTGTGATTCAATAAGTTCAAGGGTGATGGGATCATCCTCACTTCCACTTCCCGACCTTTCTCCAATAATTCTTAACTCTTTCACTGAATAAAAATCTGTCTAACTCAGTCTTTGATACACTTTATGGCCCAGCCTCTCCAGGCCTCTGTAGTAAATAGTTTCATACGACCAGTGCCTCGGAGAAAAGACATTCCTTCCACACCAACATTTCGGGACTGCCTCCAATGCCAGTACATCTTTCCTTAGAGTAGGGGACCAAACTGTTCACTGTCTTCTTGGTGTGCTCCAGCAGGTGCCCAGTTTCATTTTAACAAGTCTTCCTTATTTTTCCACTTCATTCCCTTTGAAATAAGGAGCAACATTCCATTGGCCTTTCCGATTACCTTCTGAACTTACACACCAACAGTTTTAGATTCCTGGAAGAGAACTACCCAAAACCCTCTTTTGTAGTTTTCTCCAGGCTTTCTTCATTAAATAACATTCAGCTCCTCCAATCTCCCTGGCAAACCTGACAAACAGCCATGGTGTGATTGAAAACCATGTCCCCCGAAGACCAGCCTGGGGTTCAGCATTACTCATCCAGTGACATTTCCACTTTCCCACCACTTCCCCTCCAGTTTGATTGGGCCGTGCTGTGCTGCTTTCTCGTTATTGCCAGCGCAAACACGTTCTCAACACGCACCAACCTTTAGTCCTTTCACACAATTAGTTCCCTTTCTTCTCTTATGCAGGCTCTTGTGAGACCCAGCAAACCACCACAAAGAAGAGACACACACTGGGGTGCCTCAGTTCTAACCCCACCTCTGAAGAGGATGCGACTGAGTGCTCAGAGGATGTACCAGCAAGGCTTTCACTGCACCCTGTACCAGCTCAGACTTTCATCTCAGTGGGTACACTTTCTAGATTAGAGACAGGAGCACAGTCTGGTGAGCACATCATTGTGCTGTCCCACAGTTGGCCGAGGAAGAAATGTCCCAGGTCACTGGTCAGGAGAGAACTGCAGACCAGGCACCAGCACAACACCAGGCAGAATATGACCCGCTGTTCTCAGCAATTAAAGGACATCAGCAACATGCAGAGAAACACCCAGCAACAGTATACAAGCTTGTCTGCAGCAGTCAGGAAAGTGAATCCAAGGATGGATGAGCGCACCAACGCTAGCTCTGGCACCATGGACAGGCTGGTGACTGCACTGGAAACCCAGGTCCTGCACACCAAGTGTCTGCTGCTTATACACACAGGCCTGAACTCCATCAGTTTAGCTATCGGCTCTCAGCATCAATGGCAAAGCCAAATGGGGATGAGGGACCTCAACCTCATTCCAGATCCTTCTTCTCCTCAGGGAGACAGGATGGTGCCAGCAGACACCCACAGGAGGAAGAGTCCCACATGACACCTCCTGCAGCTTCTCAGGACAGTCTAGTGGTGTCTGGCCCCTTCACCTCCCCCCTGCCTCTGATGCTAATACCTACTGATGTCCAAGCCAAGAGGGATGAGCCTGTAACCCCGGCAAGACAATCTCAGCCAACCTGGGCCCTTTAGAATAAAATATCCCTGGGGATGACCAACCAAGTCTTCCAGGCCAACTAGACCAGCTACAGAGAACATTCCCCCTATCCCACCAGCAGAAGGCTGGACTGCACTGAGACACCAGACTGAGACGGAAAGGAAATTAAAAACCGCCCTGAGGGTGTGTGGGTGACAGGGAGGACACATCAGTGCATTTCTCTAAAAATATGCTCCTTCGCATTCTCAAAATGTCAGCTTCAGTCTGTGCAGCTGTTGGAGCTAGTGAGAGGTGAGCAGCCTTTTCAGATATCCCAAGGGAGAAAGAAGCTGTAATGGCCAAGCCTTACTCATTCTCTCAGAAGCTCCCAACTCCTCGACTGCAGATAGCATCAGAATTATGGATCCTGAACTGTGACCTCGATGACTACAGCTAAGGCAGGTTAATGTTAACAACACTCAGGATAAAAACAATGTTCAGGGATTCTGACAGGGCCTGGCCTGCACAAATCATCCACATTTACACAAACCTTGACAGTGAGAGGGTAGATTCAGTGATGATATCACATATCTCTGCAGGCAACGTTTTATTCAATCTCTCAGATTTTGGAGGGAGTGCCATGTCATTAAAAGCTGGGAGGTACACAATGGGGAGTTCACATCTTCCCTCTCCCTCATAGCACAGTGATCTGCTGAGAGAATCTGCACAAAACACTGCTTCTCTCTGGTTAGGTGCTGTCCAACAGGATGCCCAAGTCTTTCAGGGCAATTTAGCAGTTTGACACATTGAAGTCTAACCAATGATGGAAGGCTGTAATGGAGGTACCTCCGAATTGCTCCCAACCTGCTGCAAATCGTGAGGGACTGCATCACACAGCACTCAGATCTCATGCTGCTGTTGAAGGTCTAAAACTCCATAACCTCATGAGATGGGACTGTCCTATCTCACTGACAGCTGCTTTCTCCAAAATAGCAGGAAAACCTGCAAAGTGCAGATACTGGAAGGTGGAAATACCTGAAGAGAGCAAGCAGACAATCATATGGAAAACAAACCATTTCTTCATGAACAGACAAGTTCAGGGAGTTCAGAAATTGTCTGCTCCACACATACTGACCAGGGGTGTCTTGCCATACACCTCACCGAGAGTTACAGAATGAAAGGAAGTTGAAAACCCAGCACATTCATCCTGGAAGCAGGTTTCAATTATTTCCTCATGCTTGATGAAGCATAGCTCTATCATGCTTCCTTGGGCACCTCTCCATGTCAATGTCCTGATCCTCATTTTCCTTCTCAGAACCTTCCTCAATGAAGTAGCACACCCTTTCTGGTTAGACTCTAAGTCCCCACAGGAGCAGTCCAGGCAGCAAAGCCTCACAGGAATGCAGAAGCTAAAGATGGCCATTCAGCCCACTGAAACTGCCCTGCCCTTCAGTATGACCATAGCTGATTGAACATTTCAAAAGTCCTTTACTCATCCTATCCCCATATTAGTGACCACCAGAAATGTATCAATCTCTCCCTTAAACATACTCAAATCTGGATTCTCCACAGGCTTCTGCAGAGAATTCTTTGGAAGACTGAGAATTCCAAAGGTTCACAACCCTCCGAGGAAAAACAATTCTGCTCATTCACACCGAAGTGGCATCCCCCTTATTTTTCAATTGTTCCTGGTTCTAGACCCCCCCACTCGGGGTAACGTTTCACCCGCATCAACCCAGTCTATCCCTTTCACTATTTTGCATTTTTCAGTGAAATCATTTCTTATTCTTTGAAACTCTAGAGAATAAAGACCAATTTTTTTTCAATCTTCCTTCATTGGACAGTATTACCAATGGGTCTACGATAAGTTCCATTATGGCCCTGGTGGAAACATGGACAGTGTCGTGTCTCTGTTCTGCCTCAGTCTGAGGCTTTTGTAAAGGTGTCATCAGTTTTTGATGGAGTTGATGAAGTGGGAACCTTTTCGGTTGCCGATGTTTACCGGCTGGTGATAGGAAATGATCAGAGCAAGATGGGTGCACGCTATAGCACCCTGTACCTGGGAGAAACCAGCTCTGGGGGAGAATCCCACTGTTCAGGCTGCTTGACTGAGCCAGCACATACATCATTTGTAGATGTATGAGATTCATGTGTGTCCCTGTCTGCAAAGTAACTGGCAAAAGCAAGCAGCTCATTAGCATCCCTGAGCTCGAAGGTGAAGTCTGAAGGGGGTGACGAGGTGTGTGATTTGTCTAAAAGCAGCCGTGATGATGTGCTGAGGCTGGGTGTTTGGTGATGCCCACTTACATGGATCAAGGGTGGAAGAGGACAGTGTCCATGGAGCATGTGGTGAAATGATGGAAAGATGGAGTTGTCCAAAGGCATGGAGAAGGAGGCAATAAGCTGCAGTTGCCAGGTAACCGCTGTGACATCCATGTCGTTTAGTTTGAATTGGTGTCATCTAGTTTCTCAGGGACGGGGAGGAGAACTGGAAGGTGCATACAGTGACAGGAGTGGGGCTGATAATGAGATGCAACTTCATGGAAATAAAATGGTGACCGCTCATATGCAAGATTCAGAATTTGCTGTGTGAACTGTTGGGAACACTGGAAATGTTATTCCCAACATTGACGACCTGATTTTTCCATTCACTCTGTATTTTCCCAATTTTCTTACCATTTCCCAAGCCACTCAAGGGAGCAGGAATTTCCACCCAAAAGGACACTCTCCTCAAGTCAAACTGAGAGATGCTGAGAGTGGGAGTGAAGCCCAAAAGCCTATGTTTCCTTTGAAACAAGATGTAACACAGGAACAACATTGCACTGATTGCTGGGAATGGACCCATAAACCAGGGGCAATAGAAGAGCAGCATGTTCTCCCAGAACCTTCTAGAATAGAGAATGTACCTCAGGGTAGATAAGGAAATATTTCCTTGAACTCCATTGAACTTAGCCAGATTACGGGAGGTTACAGAGGTTTTATCTCTCAGTGAGAAGTATTCCCTTTCCTCTCCAACAAAACAAAGGAACAAATTCATCTTTTGAGAGACACTGGGACACTTCAGTCATTGATGGTGGCTGATGAGACAGTTTGTGTTCCAGACGGTTTGACAAGTAAAAAGTGTTATGAAGATATTCCCTTGTGCAAGGTTAAATTGCAAAGTGATTGGGAAAGAAAGTTAAATTGTGGAAATTATTCCCAGTTTTTGAAGGGGTAGATATGATACAGGATAATGACTGAGCCAGCACATGGGCTTACCCCTGACCAGAAACGGGACTGATCAGCTATATCAGTCCTGTGGCTGTGAGAGCAGGTCAGCGGCTCGGTATTCTGCTGTGAGTGACTCACCTCTGCACTCGTAAGCCTGTCTACAAGGCACACCTCAGCATTCTGATGGGATACTCTCCACTTGTCCTTGCTATGGTTCCAGCTGATGATGGGACTGGACAGTTCAGATCTTAAAATGGAATCGGCCTTGATAGATTGCATAGATCATACTTCTATTTACTTACAAGTGGAGATTACGTATCAAATCTGGCAGTGAGGAAAGCAAATGCAATGTTAGCATTCACTTAGAGAGGGCAAGATTACGAGAGCAGAAATGTCCTGCTGAGGCCACAAGACAGGGGTAGAATGAGGCCATTCAGCCCATTGAATCAGCTCTAGCATTCAATCATGGCTGGCCTGTTCCTCAACCACATTCTCCTGCCTGCTCCCCATAACCCTTACTCCCTTACTGATCAAGAACCTGTACATCTCTATCTTAAAGACACTTGGACAATGAGATCCACAGCTTCAGCACCCTCTGGCAGCAGACATTCCTCCTCATCTAAATGGTCGCCCCCTCACCCTGAGGCTGTCCCCCCAGTTCCTAATCTCCTATTGGTGGAAACATTTTCTCCACATCCACTCAATCCATGCCCCTTCGTATCAAGTTTCACTCAGATCCTCCCCATCCGACTACATGCCATTGAGTATGTTCCCAGAGTTCCCATTTGCTCCTCATGTGACAAGCCCTTTATCCTCGGGATCATTCTTTTAAGCCTCCTCTAGACCTCCTCCAACACCCTTCCTTCGTAATGGGGCCCAAAACTCAGACTCAGCAACACATTTCTGTTATTATATTCCAGCCATCTTAAAAATAATGTCAATAAAACATTTGCCCGTATGTTAATCTTGGGAGAATTCTGAATGAGGAACAACATTCTAGAAGCTTGGCAGTCCGCAGGAAAAAGGAAACCACTTGGTTGGCATCACATCCACCACCTTCAACACTCCCTACGTGCAGCTCAGGCTCACAGTGGGAGCAGTAAGTACCATTCATTAGATTAACTCACCAAAACTCCTTGAAAAGCACCTTTCAAACCTGCTGCATCCAGCATCTTGAAGGATGGCGCCAGAAGATTAATGAAAACAGGACCATCTGCAAGTTACCCTTCAAGCCACACACCATCTGATCTGGTAATAAATCACCATTAGTTCACAGCCACCGAGTAAAACTCCCAGAACTCCCCTCCTGTCAGCATTGTGGGGATAAGCATTATGGAGGTTCAAGTAGGCAGCACACAACCAGCTTCTCCAGAGCAATGAGGGACAGGGAACTATTGTTGGCCCATCCAGCAACACCTGCATCCTGGGAGAGAATGAAAACAAATGACTGATTTCCCTGGTTTGTCTGCACTAGCGGGAGCTCAGACACTGCAGCAGAGTTGGGAGGCCCATTGAAAATCCATGTATGGGCTTGATATCAAAGTCAGAACGGGATTTCAAGCAGGAGGTTCATCTGAACTGAGAGGCTGAAATATTGTTACATTGCTGGTTATTAAACAGATTAAAAATAAACAGAGACTGGGGTGGGAGAGCTACAGAATATTTTGCAGGGGCATGTTCAAGACTTGGGCAGAGCTGTATTGAACTGCAGTAAGAATGTGACAACAGTCTCACTTTCCAGGCCAATTGAACCTTATATTGGAGTTTATTTACAGTGTGGAGATGAGCATGATTCATACCTTCGATTCCAGTGTTAGTACAAAGAAGAAACCCAGACGGTCACATCTGCAAGTGATCGTATCCACTCTGTTCCCTGTTCCGTTTATGAGGGTGTTACATCCATTCTGATAGAAGGTGCCTGTGTTGGAGAATTATTAATCATGAGAATCATTCCCCCATTTACACATTCCAGTATTGAGTGATGTCAGCATTTTAAAACAATCTTCACTTACCATTCCCACCAGAGTCCCGGGCGCTGCATGGTGGAGAATCGGACTAAAATGGAAATGACAAACCAGAACATTAGCTTCACCAACAATAACAAAGTTGAAGCAGCTGTGTCGATACAAACACATTGAGACATTTCTCTCTCGCCTGTCTAACAGGGTAAGGCAGGGAAGGAGGAGGAAATGTGATGCCAACTGGGAAATTGTTGGGTTAAATTTTCCATATCCTGGGTACGACCTCAGTGTTCCCACCAAAGCAACGTTACACAAAGCAGATTCCTAATTGGTCACCTCCCCATTCACCATCTTTAAAGTTATCAGGAAGTACAGGGCCCAGTGGGAGTGTCTGAAGCAGTTTCCAGGCAGCAGCCTCATTGGGAAAGGAGAACGCTGCTGGACACGGGAGAGATCGAGCAGACACCTTAAAATAGGGGCACTCACAAATGCCTCTCTCTTCAGTGGTGAGAATGATACAAAGTCCTGTGAGGAGCCTCAGGTTGGACAGTGATCCCTCTGAAAGAGTGTCTGCACTACTCCAGGACCACTGTGAGTATTGCAGCTCCCTGATGCTGTCAGTTATATCAGTTACCTATGGTCCACTGCCCTCTCAGTGAGAGAGCCCTTCCACCGTGTTACTCAACTCCTGACAGAGCAGGGGCCTGTGTAACACCAGCAGCATTGCAGCACTGGAGGATCATGGTCCCTGACTGGGGCCATATTTGACCTCACTGCCTGGCCATCTCTGTGGAGGTTGCTGCTGAGTCCTGTGATCGCTCCAGTCCCTTATCATGAGAAAGTCACCCCTGGACAGGGTCAAGGAATACCCACTCAAGCCACTGTCCCCATAACCACGCCCACTCAAGTTACTGTCTCCACCTCCTCCTTGAATTCCAGCCCCACTCCAGGTCCTAGCTCCCATCTGCGCCATGTCTTCACCATTCCCCCAGACCTCCCCCTCACTGAGGACGAATGTTTTGTCCTCAATATTGGCCTCACCTTTATTCCTCTACACTCCCAGATTAATGAGTTCGACACACGCTGCGACCTTGAAAGTTTCTTCCACCACCTCCTCCTCTGGGCCTACTTTTACAACCAAGACTCCCGCCCACCCACCGAGGATCCCTTCTCCCGCCTCCAACACACCCCGTCCACCTCGACACCCCATGCTGGCCTGTTACCCGCCCTTGATCTCTTCATTTCAAACTGCTGCCGGGACATCAACTGGCTCAACCTGTTCACCCCACCTCACCCACTCCAACCTCTCACCCACTCCAACCTCCCACCCTCACAATGCACATCCCTCCACTCCCTGCGCTCCAACCCCAATCTCACCATCAAATCAGTGGACAAAGAGGGTGCAGTGGTGGTTTGGGCACTGACCTCTACACCGCTGAGGCCAGGCTCAAAGACACATCCTCCTACCGCACCCTCGACCATGACTTCACCCCCCCCCCCATCACCAAACCATCATCTCCCAGACCATACACAATCTCATCACCTCAGAGGATCTACCACCCACAGCTTCCAACCTCATTGTGGAGGAACATCGCACTGTATGGGAGATGGATTCACATTTTTGGATCTTGGGAATCTGTTTTGGGGTAGAAGTGGCCTGTACAAGAAGGACGGATTGCACATAATTTGGAAGGGGACTAATATACTGACAGGGAGATTTGCTAGAGCTGCTCCGGGGGATTTAATCTAGTAAGGTTGGGTGGGGGGGGGGGGGGATGTGGTAGTGGTGGGGGGGGCGCGGTGATGGGGGCAAGGTGTGGGAGGGTGTGTGTGGGAGTGGGGGAGGTGGTGGGGGCAGGGTGTGGGGGGCGTGTATGGGGGAGTTGGAGGGGGTGGTGGTGGGGAGGGTCTGAGGGGTGTGGGGGGATGATGGTAGGGGGAGGTTGTGGGGGGCGGTGGTGGGATAAGCATGTGGGGTGGGTGGGAGGGGAGGGGGGCAAAGGGGGGTGGTGGTGGGGGGAAGGGGTGATAGTGAGGAAAGTGATCAATCTGAGACTGGTACAGTTGAGAACAGAAGCGAGTCAAACAGTCAGGGCAGGGAATTACAGAAACATAGCTCAGGGATGGGCAGGACTGGCAGCTTAATGTTTCAGGATACAAATGCGAGAGGAAGGATAGAAAGGGAGGCAAGAGAGGAGGGCAAGTGGCATTTTTGATAAGGGATAGCATTACAGCTGTACTGAGGGATGATATTCCTGGAAATACATCCAGGGAAGTTCTTTGGGTGGATCTGAGAAATAAGAAAGGGATGATCATCTTCTTGGGATTGTATTATAGACCCCCTAATAGTCAGAGGGAAATTGAGAAACAAATACGTAAGGAGATCTCAGTTATCTGTAGGAATAATAGGGTGGTTATGGTTGGAGATTTTAACTTTCCAAACACAGACTGGGACTGCCACAGTGTTAAGGGTTTAGATGGAGAGGAGTTTATTAAGTGTGTACAAGAAACTTTTCTGATTCAGTATGTGGATTTACCTACCAGAAAAGGTGCAAAACATGATCTACTCTTGGGAAATAAGGCAGGGCAGGTGACTGAGGTGTCAGTGGGGAAGCATTTTGGGGCCAGTGAGCATAATTCTATTTGTTCTAAAATTATGATGGAAAAAGATATACGGGATCTAAAAATTGAAGTTCTAAATTGGAGAAAGGCCAATTTTGATGGTATTTAGCAAGAACTTTCAAAAGCTGATGGGGGGTGGGGGTGCAGATGTTCGCAGGTAAAGGGATGGCTGGAAGTTGGGAAGTTGTCAGAAATGAGGTAATGAGAATCCAGAGAAAGTATATTCCTGTCAGGGTGAAAGGGAAGGCTGTAGGTACAGGGAATGGTGGATGACTAAAGAAATTGAGGGTTTGGTTAAGAACAAGAAGGAAGCATATGTCAGGTACAGAAAGGATAGATCGATTGAATCCTAAGAAGAGTATAAAGGAAGTAGGAGTTTACTGAAGAGGGAAATCAGGAAGGCAAACAAGGAACATGAGATAGCTTTGGCAAACAGAGTTAAGGAGAATCCAAAGGGTTTTTACAAATACGTAAATGACAAACTAGGGAGAGAATAGGGCCCCTCAAAGGTCAGCAAGGCGGCCTTTGTGTGGAGCCACAGGAAATGGGGCAGATACTATTTTGTATCAGTATTTACTGTGGAAAAGGACATGGAAGATATAGAATGTAGGGACAGAGATGATGACATCTTGCAAAATGTCCATTTTACAGAGGAGGAAGTGCTGGATGTATTGAAACATATAAAAGTGGATAAATCCCCAGGACCTGATCAGGTGTACCCGAGAACTCTGTGGGAAGCTAGGGAAGTGATAACTAGGCCTCTTACTGAGATATTTGTGCCATCAATAGCCACAGGTGAGGTGCCAGAAAACTGGAAGTTGGCTAACGTGGTGCCACTGTTTAAGAAGGGTAGTAAGGACAAGCCAGGGAACTATAGATCAGTGAGTCTGATGTCGGTGGTGGACAGGTTGTTGGAGGGAATCCTGAGGAACAGGATGTACATGTATTTGGAAACACAAGGACTGATTAGGGATAGTCAACAAGGCTTTATGCGAGGGAAATCATGTCTCACAAACTTGATTGATTTTTTTTGAGGAAATAACAAAGAGGATTGACGAGGGCAGAGTAGTAGATGTGATCTATATGGATTTCAGTAAGGCATTCAACAAGGTTCCCCATGGGAGACTAGTTAGCAAGGTTAGATCTCATGGAATACAGGGACAATTAGCCATTTGGATACAGAACTAGCTCAAAGGTAGAAGACAGAGGGTGGTGGTGGTGGTTGTTTTTCAGACTGGAGGCCTCTGACCAGTGGAGTGCCACAAGGATTGGTGCTGGTCCACTACTTTTCGTCATTTATATAAATGATTCCGATGTGAGCATAAGAGGTACAGTTCGTAAATTTGCTGATGACACCAAAATTGGAGGTGTAGTGGACAGCGAAGAAAGTTACGCCAGATCACAACGGTTTCTTGATCAGATGGGCCAAAGGGATGAGGAGTGGTAGATGGATAATTTAGATAAATGTGAGATGCTACATGTTGAGAAAGCAATTCTTAGCAGGAGTTATACACTTAATGGTAATGTCCTAGAGAGTGTTGCTGAACAAACAGACCTTGGAGAGTAGTTTAGCTCCTTGAAAGTGGAGTCGCGGGGAGTAGGATAGAGAAGAAGGTGCTTGGTATGCTTTCCTTTATTGGTCAGAGTGTTGAGTCCGGGTGTTGGGAGGTCATATTGCGGCTGTACAGGACATTGGTTAGGCCACTTTTGGAATATTACATGCAATTCTGGTCTTTATCCTATCAGAAAGACATTGTGAAACTTGAAAGGATTCAGAAAAGATTTACAAGGATGTTGCAAGGGTTGGAGGATTTGCGCGATAGGGAGAAGTTGAATAGGATGGGGCTGTTTTCCCTGGAGCGTCGGAGGCTGAGGGGTGACCTTATAGAGGTTTATAAAATCATGTGGGTCATGGATAGGATAAATAGACAAAGTCTCTTCACTGGGGTGGTGGAGCCCAGAACTAGAGGACATAGGTTTAGGGAAAGAGAAGAAAGATAGAGACCTTAGGGGCAACTTTTTCACGCAGACGTGTATGGAATGAGCTGCCAGAGGATGTGGTGGAGGCTGGTACAATTGCAACATTTAAGAGGCATCTGGATGGGTATATGAATAGGAAGGGTTTGGAGGGATATGGGCCGGTGCTGGCAGGTGGGACTAGATTGTGTTGGGATATCTGTTCGGCATGGATAGGTTGGACGAAAGGTCTGTTTCTGTGCTGTACATTGCTACAGACCACTATAAATACCGGAGGAAACATCAAAG
This sequence comes from Chiloscyllium plagiosum, assembly GCF_037043375.1. NCBI lineage: Eukaryota > Metazoa > Chordata > Chondrichthyes > Orectolobiformes > Hemiscylliidae > Chiloscyllium > Chiloscyllium plagiosum. Next base: position 62,540,622 of record NW_028270155.1, on the reverse strand, counting down.
AAGCGCTTCGCAGGAGGCTCCCAAGCACTGATGATGTCGCCTAGCCAGGGGACGAAACGTTTGCAACAAAAACTTCCAGCTCGGTGAACAGAACCACAACAACGAGCACCCGAGCTACAAATCTTCGCACAAACTTTGAACGCTATGTTTCTATGACTGGAAGTGACCAAACCAGACTGTGGCCATTTTTAATGATTATTTCCATAATCTCCAGAAACCTGAATAAACAGGGTCACCTGACCCGAGGGGAACAACATGTTTTACCAGGAATGTTGTGGGGGTCCACCTGTAACAGAGAAATCCCTCAGACCATGGGATTTTGGATGGAGCCAGGGCCATATCCACGGGGTGGACAATCATTCTGTCCTGTCCCAGACCCTCCTTTCTAAACCCTCCAGAGGAATTTCAGGACACAAAGCGATGGGAAATATCTCACAAGGCACAGCGATCCTCATTTGTACAGCATCATAACATTCCACACCCTCATCATGATCACAGCTTCTGATGGACATTAAAGAGACAAGGAGATCAGCTCCGAGTCCTCCAAATCTACCCAGAGAGTGCTCCATTCACAGCCTGAGGACTATAGGATTTCGGGGTCATTCAGTTTAACTTGTTCATCAACACTGGAGATGGTCCAGACTGTGCTGCACAATCCAGTCAGACCTGGCTGCTCACAGGCTCAGCTCGATGATATTGTGGAGGTTTATCTCACCTGGAAAGGCATGTCCTGAAATGTAACTGTCAGAGGGCTGGTGAGATCATCAATCATTGAATCCCCCACTTGGATTGTAACATCGGGTGAGACAGGGTCCCTCTCCTGGCCCTGTAACAACACACAGAATGAATGGTTAAACATCTACTCACTGAGGATTTATAGAACACACAGAAACATTTCAATGATCTTCATTTCTGTGGTGAGGGTGAACAGAGGAGGCTTCCTCATTGTAACAAATGTTACCTTAGGGGCTGCAATCCCAGAAGCTCCCTTTGCTGTCAGAAATGTGTGAATGATAACTCCAGACCCTCCATGAAGCTTTCTGCCCGCCCTGCCCTAGACTGTGGGATGGGTCATTAACACATTAAAGTACATCAGTGATGTTCACCCCAGTGGGAGTTCAGAGAGACAGAGCAACCCCTTACACAGGGACAGAAACAGAAATACAGAGACACTCAGTGTTGGGGAGTGAAGGGGTGTGGGCTACAAACCCTGTTCCTATGATTCAGCCCAGTCACCCCCTGATTTTGAGGGCTGGATGCTCACTCCCACTGTTCACCTTATTAAGCACCAAGACACCTCACAAAATCGAGAGCTCTCAATGCTGACTGACGCAACAGTACGACACGTTCAGGACAATGTACAGGGAAACACCAGGGGACTGGTTTTGATTTGATTTTGGTTTCCTTGCCATGTGGACTCAAGTACAAACATACAGGAGCACCGAGAAAAATGTTTCATGTCTCCACATAAAGTGCCATCTTCGGTACGAATACCGAGTGACAAAATCCTAAAAACTAGGTAGAAAGGAAGAAAAAAGTCAAGAGGTAAACATTGCAGTAGTTATCGTGTAGTGGAAAACAAATGAAGAAAAGTTAAAAGTTACATACTATGGACTTTCTTAGTTTTCAACAGAAAATAAAAATATAAAACTGCAGGTTCCAACATTACAGTCTTTCTTCAGTGCTTCACCCATCACAGATCTCCATTTAATACCACAAACAAGGAGGGACAGAGACCGTGTCCCATGGTCACAGCTCAAACAAGGAGGGACAGAGACCTTGTCCCATGGTCACAGCTCAAACAGGGAGGGACAGAGACCTTGTCCCATGGTCACAGCTCAAACAGGGAGGGACAGAGACCTTGTCCCATGGTCACAGCTCAAACAAGGAGGGACAGAGGACAAAGACACAAAAGAGGCAGATAGTTGGTTAGCCACTGTCCTTAAAACATTACAATGAGAAAACCGCCTCTAATGGAGCCTCTGAGAATCAGTGTGACATGTGTTGGCTCACTACAATCTCCTGAAGATCTCTGTACACATTCAAGGAGCTTAATGAAACCACATTGCAGATTTCCCTGTAAAGTACAGATTTGGGGACAGAAGGCCATTCACCGATCATGTCTCCCCTGGGTCTTCAAATTCGCATCATTCCCTGGTGCCAATCACTTGTTTATCCTCCATATCTTTGTACATTATTTCTGCCCAAATACTGACCCACCATCCTCTTGAATGTCTCAGTTGAACCTGGCTCCACCACACCTCCGAGGTAACATCACTAGACCCGAACGATTTGCTGAGTGAATGTTTTTGTCTCATATCACATTTGTACCTTTTGTAAATCACTTCAAATGCCTTTGCATTTTTTCTTCCTTCTGCAAGCAGGAATAGTTTCTCCCGGTCTACTCGAGCTCATGCTTTTGAAAACATCAATCAGATCTCCTTTTCACCTTCCTTTCTCCAAAGACAACAGTCACAACTTCTTCAATCCTCATCTCTGGATCACTCTTGTAAATCACTTCTGCACTCTCTCCACTGCATTCATGTCCTTCCTACAATGTGCCACCCAGACCTGTACTCACTAACGTGAAAGTATAAATACTGTCAATAGTGTACAGTCAGTCGGGATAAAGATGAGGGATGATGCAGAGCAAAGGTTAACTATGTCCTTATTTTAAGAATAGCTGTTGAGCATGTGTGAAAGGATCCATCTCACAGTAACAGCAGGTCAGATGGAATCAAAGTCTGAGTCTGTCCCAAAATGTGCCCAAGATAAGATATGAACCATTGTCATTGCTCAAGGATTCACTCATCTCCTTATCTTTCTGTCATCAGCTGGGTCACCTCTTCAAACACTCAAACACCATCTACGCTCCCAGTCACTCTGTTAACTCACATTATCTTCAACAAATGATTTGGATGTCAGCTTAAGAGTTATAGTTAGTAAGTTTGCAGATGACACCAACATTGTAGATGTAGTGGACAGAGAAGAGGGTTACCTTTGATTACAACAGGATCTTGATCAGATGAGCCACTGGGCTGAGGAGTGGCAAATGGAGTTTAATTTAGATAAATGCGAGGTGTTGCATTTTGGGAAAGCAAATCAGAGCAGGACTTATCCACCTAATGTCGAGAGTGTGTTGCTGGGAAAGCACAACAGGTCAGGAAGCATCCGAGGATCAGGAGAATCGATGTTTCAGGCGTAAGCCATTCATCAGGAATGAGGCTTGTGGGCTGGGGCTGAGATATAAATGGGAGGGGGTGGGGGTGGGGAAGGTAGCTGAAAAATCGATAGGTGGATGAAAGTGAGGGAGAAGGTGATAGGTCAGGGGGGAAGTGATGGACAGGTCAGGAGGGAGGTGCTGAGTTGGAGACTTGAGACTGGGATAACGTTGGGGGAGGGGAAATGAGGAAGCTGTTGAATCCCACATTTATCTTGTGTGGTTGTAGGGTCCCAAGGCAGAATATGAGGCATTCGTCCTCTAGGCATCGGGTGGTAACGGTTTCGTAGTGGAGGAGGCCCAGGACCTGCATGTCCTTGACGGAGTGGGAGGGGGAGTTGAAGTGTTCAGCCATGGGGCAGTGGGGTTGGTGGGTGCAGATGTCTGTGAGATCTTCTCTGAAACGATCTGCAAGAAGGTGTCCTGTCTCCCCGATGTAAAGGAGACCACACTGGCTGCAATGGACGCCGGGGATGACATTGGTAGAGGAACAGGTAAATTTCTGATGGATGTGGAAGGATCCTTTGGGGCCTTGGACAGAGGTGAGGGGAGTGGTGTGGGTGCAGTTTTTGTACCTTCTGTGGTGGCAGGGAAAGGTGCCAGGACTGGGGTGTGGGCTGGTGGGGGGGTGGGGGGGGGGGGGGGGGGGTGGAAATAGTGTGGACCTGATGAGGGAGTTGTGGAGGGAATGGTGTTTCTGGAACGCTGATAGGGGTAGGGAGGGAAATATATCTTTGGAGGTGGCGGAATTGGCAGAGGATGATGCGATGTACATGGAAGTTGGTGGGGTAGAAGGTGAGGACTGGGGGGTTCTGTCCTTGTACGTTGGGAGGGATCGTTCCAGAGGACCACCTCATATTCCGCCTTGGGACCCTGCAACACATGGGATAACTGTGGATTTGAACAGCTTTCTCATTTCCCCTCCACCCACATCCTCCCAGTCCCAAACCTCCAACTCGGCACTCCCCTCTCAACCTGTCGATCACTCCCCCCCGACCTATCACCTTCTCCCTCACCTTCATCCGCCTGTCGCTTTCAGCTACATTCCCCTAACCCCACCCCCTCCCATTTATCTCTCAGCCCCAGCGCACAAGCCTCATTCTTGATGAAGAGCTTTGGCCTGAAACGTCAATTTTCCTGCTCCTCGGATGCTGCCTATCCTGCTGTGCTTTTCCAACAACACACACTCAACTCTGATCTCCAGTACCTGCAGTCCTCACTTTCTCCTTTGTTGGTCAGAGTACTGAGTCCAGGAGTTGGGAGGTCATGTTGTGGCTGTACAGAACATTAGTTAGGCCACTTTTGGAATATTGCGTGCAATTCTGGTCTCCTTCCTATCGGAAGGATGTTGTGAAACTTGAAAGTGTTCAGAAAAGACTTATAAGGAGGTTGCCAGGATTGGAAAATTTGAGCTATAAGGAGAGGCTGAATAGGCTGGGGCTGTTTTCCCTGGAGCGTTGGAGGCTGAGGGGTGATCTTATCGAGGTTTATAAAATTATAAGGGGCATGGCTAGGATAAATAAACCAGTTTTTTTCCCTGGGTAGGGGAGTCCAGAACGAGAGGGCATAGGTTTAGGCTGAGAGGGGGAGAAATATAAAAGAGACCTCAGGGGCAACGTTTTCACACAATGGGTGATCCGTGTTTGGAATGAGCTGCCAGAGGAAGTGATGGAAGCTTGTAAGATTTCAACATTTAAAAGGCATTTGGATGGGTATATGAATAAGGAGGGTTTGGAGGGATATGGACCAGGTGCTGGTAGGTGGTACTAGATTGTGTTGGGATATCTGGTAGACATGGTCGATTTGGACTGAAGGGTCTGTTTCTGTGCTGTAGATCCCAATGACTCTATGACTAAGTATTTCTGACAATCTTCAAAGAACTGTTCATTCAGAGAAACAATGTACTTGAACCTTGCCCCGTCATCCATCCATCTGGAAGAAAACACGCCTGCTGACACTCCCATTGCATTCACAACAGCTTTACTTGCTCACAAGATACAAGGTGATAAGGAACCAGCGACAGAGAACTGCAACTGCAGAGGAAAACTCCGACTGAAACTCCTGAATCCAGAATGAAACCACAGGATAAGGCCATTCAGTCCAGCAAATCTGTAACTGATGGTTTAAAGAGCATGCCCTCCTTTGCTCTGTCCTCATAGAGTCAGACTCATCTTCTGGCAATCTTTTCTCCTTCAATTATTTATTCAATGCCATTTTAAAATTTAGTGTTGAATATGTACCCACTACACTGTCAGTCACTGAATTTCACAGTCTAATTGGGGATCAAATAAAAATATTTCTCATGTCACCTCTGACAGTTTTTCCCGAAATCTGTGCTCCCTGGTGAACCACCCTTCAGCTGTAGGAAACAGGCTTCATTTCTTTGATCAATCAAAACTCTTTATTGTTTAAATTCCTTTATCAGGTTTCCTCTTGGATTTCCTTTCCACACTCCTCCGGGTTGCTCTTTCCTCACTCCATTTTGACCCTTCCCTGACTCCATGACTTTGATCTTCTGTTCTTTCCTCCCTCCTTCCCTCCAATCCCCCGGCTCCACTAATCCTCATTCTTCTTGACCTGGTGGGATGATCCAGGGGCTTGAGGACAAATTTTCACATTGTAGTTCTTCCCAAATTTGAAACTGAATTAATTTCCAATGGGGCCTTGTGATCAGTGATTTTTTAAAAAATCAATCGCTGCTAATAAATATTCTCCATCTAAAACCGTAAATAAATCAGGTAACTACTTCCCACCAGGATTTCCTCAAATCACGAGTTATTTCTACTGCAATGATTTCAAATGTAAGAGAATGAATTTCCTCAAGTCAGAGATTCCAACATTACTGTGAAAGATCAGAAACTCTTTAAAATTCAGTCACTGTTTGTATGTGACAGTAGACACATCAAGGACAGTGCCATGTGAATGCTAACTCCCAAAGGGTCATTCTAAGATTTGGTTTTCTTGCAATGCCTAATCCCAGGCTGCCAGGCTCCCACATGGAGGCTGTGGACAAGGTTACAACTCATATTAAACTCAGCCAATCACACAGAATTAAAATCAGCTTGCTCTTTTGGAAACTGCTGTTTTTGACCTAGAAACACAGGAAATAGGAACAGGAGTAGGCCATTCAGCCCATCGAGTAAACCAAATATCACCAAATCCATCATTCTGCATTTAAACACAAATGGATTGAAATGAAAGTGTGTGGAATAAGTTATTGAAAGTTCCTTGCTGCTTTAATCCAGCGTCTTTGCTAAAAATAAATTACAAGCAAATCTTTTCATCAATCTGCTGCAACTTTAACTGGTCTGTTGGCTGTACTAAAGGTTGTGGAGGCACATGAACATACGAATTAGGGACGGGGTAAGTCATTCGGCCCCTGTTGCCTAATCTACCATTTGAAAACAAAATGGCTGACCTGTTTGTGGCCTCACCTCCTCACTCCCACCTCCCATCGATAACCTTTGTAAGTTAAGGAGACACACAAACATTGGGCCCCTTGAGCCGCATGATTAAGGCTGATCCTTTTCTCTCCCCGTACTGAAGAACAATGTCTCCCTCTTTCTTGAAAGTTGTCAATGTGTTGGTCTCAATGCTTTCTTGTGGCAGAGAATGCCATAGGCCTCCCACTCTATGAGTGAAGAAATTGCTTCTCATCTCTGCCCTAAGAGGCCGAACCTGTTTCCTTCGATAGTGACGGCTGGTCCTGGGCTCCCTGGTTGTGAGGAACATCTTTCCCGAAACTCCCCCATCAACACCTGTTAGAAACTTAAAGGTTTCAAAGAGATTCCCCCTCATTGTTCTGAACTCCAGTTAATATAGTCCTGCCACAGCCAGAGAAGTCGGGTTCCAAAATTTATAAAGAAATAATAGGAATCCTCCAGAACCAATTTTCACCAAAATCATTGGGGATTGCTGAAAGGTTCAGATTGCATAAAGATAACCAGCAAGATGGTGAGTCTGTCTCCCAGTTTGTAGCAACTTCAAAGCCATTAGCAGAGTGTTGTGAATTTGGAGACAACTTAAATGATGCAATCAGAGACAGACTGGTGTGTAGTTTAAGATTTGATACAATCCAGAAGTCATTACTGACAGAAAGGAACTGAGATTTAAAGAAAGCACTGGGAATAGCAGTTTCTATGGGACCAGCAGATAAGAAACCTCAACAGCTAAGCCTTTTTGAACATCCATTCACAGAATGAATATGTCATTGGCTCGGCCTGCATTTATTGCCCATCCCTAATTGCCCAGAGGATAGTTAAGAGTTAACCACATTGCTGTGGGTCTGGAGTCACATGTAGGCTAGACAAGGTGAGGATGACAGTTTCCTTCCCTAAAGCACGTTAGTGAACCAGATGGGTTTATCCCAAATATCTACAATGATTGCACAGTCATTGACTCTTAATCAAATTTAAATTCCACTAACTGCTGTGGCAGCATTTGAATCCTGGCCCCCAAAATTTTACTTGCAACCCTGGATTAATAGCCCAGCAATAATACCACTAGATCATTGCCACTCAAGCTGAAATATGAGAGCTTGTAAAATGGCAGTTGAGAAAGTTCACAAAATGGTGGCTGAGAGACAATCACCAAAACAGACTCAAAACATTACCACCTTCAGGACTCAATCCCAAGGTTAACAATTTTAAACCATGAATATCTTCTTCCTTTTCGATTACCCACTCCCACATTTGCCATTGATGTGGTAAAACAGGTCAGACAGCAGCACCTCGCTGGGATATAGAAACTAAACATTCAAACTGCAGCAAAAAAAGAAACATTTCATGGGTGCAGTTGATTGTATAAAAAAAAAATGTTCCCTTATACAGTCAGGCTGAAATTTTGCCCTTACACGTTGTCAAAGGAAATGTTCCAGCTTTATTGTGAAGAATGTAGTTGGAGAAAGTCAAAATCAACTGAACAGAAGTGAATCACTTAGAGTCACAGAGTCATACAGATGTACAGCTCCGGAACAGACTCTTCAGTCCAGCTCATCCATGACAACCAGATATCCCAACATAATCTAGTCCAACCTGCCAGCACCCGGCTCATATCCCTCTAAACCCTTCCTATTCATATACCCATCCAGATGCCTTTTAAATGCTTTAACTTTACCAGTCACCACCACTTCCTCTGGCAATTCCAATCATACATGCACCACCCTCTGGGTGAAAACGTTGCCCCTTAGGTCTCTTTCATATCTTTCCCCTCTCACCCTAAACCTATGCTGTCTAGTTCTGGACTCCCCCACCCAGGGAAAAGTCTTTGTCTATTTATCCTATCCATGTCCCCCATGATTTTATAAACCTCTATAAGATCATCCCTCAGCCTCCAACACTCCAGGGAAAGCAGCCCCAGCCTGTTCAGCCTCTCTCTATATCTCAAACCCTCCAAACCTGGCAATGTCCATGTAAATCTTTTCTGAACCATTTCAAGTTTCACAACATCCTTCCAATCGGAAGACGACCAGAATTGCATGCAATATTCCAAAAGTGGCCTAACCAATGTCCTGTACAGACACAACATGACCTCCCAACTCCTATACTCAATACTCTGACCAATAAAGGAAAGTATACCAAATGCATTCTTCACTATCCTATCTACCTGCAACTCTACTTTCAGGGAGCTATGAACCTGCACTCCAAGGTCTCTTTGTTCAGCAACACTCACTAGGACCTTACCATTAAGTGTATAAGTCCTGCTACGATTTGCTTTCCAAAAATGCTGCACCTCGCATTTATCTGAATTAACTCCATCTGCCACTCCTCAGCCCATTGGCCCATCTGATCAAGATCCCATTGTAATCTGAGATGTAGTGACCACTGTCCGCTACACCTCCAATATTGGTGTTATCTGCAAACTTACTAACCACACTTTCAATGTTCAAATCATTTATATAAATGGCAAAAAGTAATGGATCCAACACCGATCCTTATGGCACTCCACTGGTCACAGGCCTCCAGTCTGAAAAACAATCCTCCACCACCACTCTCTGCCTTCGATCTTCAAGCTAATTCTGTATCCAAATGGCTAGTTCTCCCCGTATTCCTGAGGTCTAACCTTACTAACCAGCCTCTCCTGGGGAACCTTGTCGAACGCCTTACTGATGTCCATATAGATGACATCCACCACTCTGCCCTCATTAATCCTCTTTATTACTTCTTCATAAACCTCAATCAAATTCATCTGACATGATTTCCCACACTCAAAGCCATGTTGACTATCACGAATCAGTCCTTGCCTTTCCAAATACATGTACATCCTGTCCCTCAGGATTCCCTCCAACAACTTGCCCACCACTGACGTCAAGCTCAGTGGTTTATAGTTCCCTGGCTTGTCCTTACCACCCTTCTTAAACAGTGGCACCACGTTAGCCAACCTCCAGTTTTCTGCCACCTCACCTGTGACTATCGCTGATACAAATATCTCAGCACAGGTCCCAGCAATCACTTCTCTAGCTTCCCACAGAGTTCTAGGGTACACCTGATCAAGTCCAGGGGATTTATCCACTGTTATACATTTCAAGACATCCAGCAATTCCTTCTCTATAATATGGACATTTTTCAAGATGTCAACATCTATTTCTGCCATGTCCTTATCCACAGTAAACACTGATGCAAAATTCTCGTTTAGTATCTCCCGCGCTCCACACAAAGGCCGCCTTGCTGATCTTTGAGGGGGCCCTATTCTCTCCCTAGTTACCCTTTTGTCCTTAATGTATTTGTAAAAACCCTTCGGATTCTCCTTAACTCTATTTGCCAAAGCTATCTCATGTCCCTTTTTTGCCCTCCTGATTTCCCTCTTCAGTAAACTCCTCCTGCCTTCATACTCTTCTAAGGATTCACTCGATCTAGCCTGTCTATTCCTTATATATGCTTCCTTCTTATCTTAACCAAACCCTCAATTTCTCTAGTCATCCAGCATTCCCTATACCTACCAGCCTTTCCTTTCACCCTAACAGGAATATACAGTCTCTGGAGTCTCGTTTTCTCATTTCTGAAGACTTCCCAATTTCCAGCCGTCCCTTTACCTGCGAACATCTGGCCCCAATCAGCTTTTGAAAGTTCTTGCCTAATACCATCAAAACTGGCCTGCCTCTAATTTAGAACTTCCACTTTTAGATTAGACTACTTACAGATTGGAAACAGGCCCTTCAGCCCAACAAATCCGCACTGACCCTCCAAAGAGCAACCCACCCAGACTTTTTACCCTACGTTTACCCCTTCACCTAACACTATGGACAATTTGGCATGGCCAATTCACGTAACCTGCACATTTTTGGACTGTGGAAGGAAACCCACACAGACACGGAGAATGTGCAAACTCCACACAGACAATAGGAGGAGGGCTGAGGATGTTAGGCAGGCTTTCAGGGAGCTAGGTTGGAAGCTCAGAGTTAGAACGAACAGCGTTGTTGTCTCTGGTTTGTTACCTGTGCCACGTGATAGAGAGTCGAGGAATAGGGAGAGAGAACAGTTAAATGCGTGGCTACAGGGATGGTGCAGGAGGGAGGGATTCCGGTATTTGGATAACTGGGGTTCTTTCTGGGGAAGGTGGGACCTCTATAAACAGGATGGTCTACACCTGAACCTGAGGGGCACCAGTATCCTTGGCGGGAAGTTTGCTAGTGCTCTTGGTGGGGGGGGGGGGCGGGGTTTAAACTAACTCTGCAGGGGCATGGGAACCTAGACTATAGCTTTAGGGTGCATGACCTGGAGTGTAGGGAGGTTAGGAACATGGCATCAATCTTAAAGGAGGGTGCCTGTAAACAGGAAAGTGGCTTGAAGTGTGTATACTTCAATGCAAGAAGTATACGAAATAAGGTAGGTGAACTTGCAGCGTGGGTTGGTACCTGGGACTTCGATGTTGTGGCTATTACGGAGACATGGGTAGAACAGGGACAGGATTGGCTGTTGCAGGTTCCAGGGTTTAAATGTTTTAGTAGGGTCAGAGGTGGGGGTAAAAGAGGGGGAGGTGGGGGTAAAAGAGGGGGAGGTGTGGCTTTGCTTGTCAAAGATAATCTTCCAGCAGTGGAAAGGACGATGGATGAAGACTCGCCATCTGAGGTAGTTTGGGCTGAGGTTAGGAATAGGAAAGGTGAGGTCACCCCATTAGGAGTTTTCTACAGGCCTCCTATTAGTCCTAGAAATGTAGAAGAAAGTATTGCGAGGATGATTCAGGATAAGAGTGAAAGTAATAGGGTGGTTGTAATGGGGGACTTTAATTTTCCTGATATTAATTGGGAAAGCTATAGCTCTAGTTCGTTAGATGGGTCGGTGTTTGTCCAATGTGTGCAGGAGGGTTTCCTGACACAATATGTAGATAGGCCAACAAGAGGTGAGGCCATACTGGATTTGGTTCTGGGCGACGAACCAGGCCAGGTGTTAGAATTAGAGGTAGGTGAGAACTTTGGGGACAGTGACCAGAATTCGGTGACTTTTACTCTAGTGATGGAGATGGATAAGTGTGCACTGCAGGGCAAGAGTTATAGCTGGGAGCAGGGAAATTATGATGCGGTGAGGCATGACTGAGGATGCGTGGCTTGGAAAAGTAGGCTTCAAGGCAAGGGCGTAATTGATATGTGGAGCTTGTTCATGGAGCAACTATTGAGTGTCCTTGATAAGTATGTACCTGTCAGGCAGGGAGGAAAGGGTCGTGTGAGGGAGCCGTGGTTTAATAAGGAATTGGAATCCCTTGTTAAATGGAAGAGGGCAGCCTATGTAAAGATGAGGCGTGAAGGTTCAATTGGGGCGATTGAGAGTTAAGGTAGCCAGGAAGGACCTGAAGAGAGAGCTAAGAGCAGCAAGGAGGGGACATGAAAAGTCCTTAGTTAGTAGGATTAGGGAAAACCCGAAGGCTTTCTATAGGTATGTCAGGAATATAAGAATGACTAGGGTAGGAATAGGTCCAGTCAAGGATAGTAGTGGGAAGTTGCGTGTGGAGGCTGAAGAGATTGGGGAGACACTGAATGAATACTTTTCGTCAGTATTCACTCAGGAACAGAACATTGTTGCCGATGTGAATACTGAGTCACAATTAAGTAGAATGAATGGCTTTGAGGTATGTAGGGAAGAGGTGTTGGAAATTCTGGAAAGGGTGAAAATAGATAAGTCCCCTGGGCCTGATGGCATTTATCCTAGGATTCTCTGCAAAGCAAGGGAGGAGATTGCAGAGCCATTGGCCTTGATTTTTATGTCCTCGTTGTCTACAGGAGTAGTGCCAGAAGACTGGAGGATAGCAAATGTGGTTCCCTTGTTCAAGAAGGGGAGCAGGGATAACCCTAGTAACTATAGGCCGGTGAGTCTCACTTCTGTTGTGGGCAAAGTCTTAGAGAGAATTGTAAGGGATAGGATTTATGAACAACTGGATAGGAATAATGTGATCGAGGATAGTCAGCATGGTTTTGTGAAGGGCAGGTCGTGCCTCACAAACCTTATTGAATTCTTTGAGAAGGTGACTAAGGAGGTGGACGAGGGGAAAGCGGTAGATGTGGTGTATATGGATTTTAGTAAGGTGTTTGATAAGGTTCCCCATGGTAGGCTACTTCAAAAAATACGGAGGTATGGCATTGAGGGTGAGTTGGAGGTTTGGATTAGGAATTGGCTGGTTGGAAGAAGACAGAGGATAGTAGTTGATGGTAAAGGTTCATCTTGGAATGGAGTTCCTAGCGGTGTTCCGCAAGGATCTGTTTTGGGACCATTGCTGTTTGTCATTTTTATAAATGATCTGGAGGAGGGGCTAGAAGGTTGGGTGAGCAAGTTTGCGGATGATACGAAAGTTGGAGGAGTTGTTGACAGTGAGGAAGGATGTGGCAGGTTACAGCGGGATATAGATAAGCTGCAGAACTGGGCAGAAAGGTGGCAAATGGAGTTCAATGTAGCTAAGTGTGAGGTGATTCACTTTGGTAAGAGTAACAGAAAAATGGGGTACTGGGCTAATGGTCGGATACTTGGTAATGTGGATAAGCAGAGGGATCTTGGTGTCCATGTACACAGATCTTTCAAAGTTGCCACCCAGGTAAATAGTGCGGTGAAGAAGGCATATGGCGTACTGGCTTTTATTGGGAGAGGAATTGAGTTCCGGAGTCCTGAGGACATGTTGCAGTTGTATAAGACATTGGTGCGGCCGCATCTGGAGTATTGTGTGCAGTTTTGGTTGCCATACTATAGGAAGGATGTGGAGGCACTGGAACGGGTGCAGAGGAGGTTTACCAGGATGTTGCCTGGTATGGCAGGAAGATCGTATGAGGAAAGGCTGAGGCACTTGGGGTTGTTTTCATTGGAGAAAAGAAGGTTTAGGGGTGACTTGATAGAGGTGTATAAGATGATTAGGGGTTTAGATAGGGTTGTCCGTGAGAACCTTTTTCCACGTATGGAGACAGCTATTACGAGGGGGCATAGCTTTAAATTAAGGGGTGGTAGGTATAGGACAGATGTTAGGGGTATGTTCTTTACTCAGCGAGTCGTGAGTTCATGGAATGCCCTGCCAGTAGCAGTGGTGGACTCTCCCTATTTATGGGCATTTAAGCGGGCATTGGATAGGCACATGGAGGATAGTGGGCTAGTGTAGTTTAGGTGGGCTTGGATCGGCGCAACATCGAGGGCCGAAGGGCCTGTACTGCGCTGTATTCTTCTATGTTCTAGTTGCCTGAGGCGGGAATTGAACCCAGGTCTCTGGCGCTGTGAGGCAGCAGTGCTAACCACTGTGCCACCGTGCTGCCCACAGTCTATCCTTTTCCATCACTATTTTAGAACAAATGGAATTATGCTCACTGGCCCCAAAGTGCTCCCCCACTGACACCTCAATCACCTGCCCTGCCTTATTTCCCAAGAGTAGGTCAAGTTTTAAACCTTCTCTAGTAGGTACATCCACATACTGAATCAGAAAATTGTCTTGTACACACTTAACAAATTCCTCTCCATCTAAACCCTTAACACTGGGTGGTATTTATGCTGGGGACAGGGGTGGTGGAGGTGTGGGTTTGGGTTGAGAATGGGTTTGCTGTTTTCCTCTTCCTCGTGTGCTGAAAGCAACCCATTCCATGACAGGATCTGGGGTGTGTGGGACTCAGTAACAGAAAGGGAAGGAGGTGTTCCTGCTGTAAAATTATTAAACTGGAGACTGAGTCCTGAAGGCTGTAAGGTCCCCAAGCAGACGATGAGATGCTGTTCCTCCAGTTTGTGTTGAGCCTCACTGTAACAGGCCTGAGACAGAAATGTTAGGATGGGAATGCAGTGGTGTGTTGAAGTGGCAGGCAACTGGAAGCTCAGGGTCACTTTTGCCGACAGCACATCGATGTTCCACAAAGCGGGAACCCAAAGGCTCTTTCAATTATCTTTGCCAAACAAGTTGAATACAAATAGTCCTGAGGTGGACATCTTCTACATTGAACAAACAGAGAACATTCCGGAAATGGCTGGAGAAGTTAAGAAGCGCACCAGAAATGATCCACTGTTATCAAAAGTGACGGATGTGGTGCTTTGTGGTAAAGTCACAGGAACAACACCAGAACTGAAGCCATATGTCTCACAGAAGCTACAACTATCCATACAAGCAGAATATCTTCTCTGGGGAGTGTGGGTCACCATTCCAACACAGTTAGGGAAATGTGTGTTAAATCAACTACATGAAGGCCACTGTGGCATTGTCAGAACAAAGGAGACAACCAGAAACTAATTTTGGGACCAGGGCTCGACACTGAAATTGAGGAGAAGGTGGGAATATGTGCTGCTCGTCCAACAGCCTCAGCCAACCTCCATTAGTGCCTTACCCCCATGGGAATGGCTGGAAAGGTCATGGTAAAGAATCCATATCGACCACACCAGAATTTTCGAAGGTCATTTGATTTGCTGGAACCACCCATTATAGAGGACATTGTTGATGGGAAACAGCAGAATCAGGGTTTCCAATGAGAGAACAAGGGCAAACACTGGGTTTTATAAAAAGCTCAACAAGTGTTGGTGAGGAATTATACCACTGGTGTGAGGTACATACCGGCCATCATTGTAACACAGACTAGACCAGTTTCCTGCACTGTACAGACAACAGATGATGTCATATGCAGATCAACACTTGGCAACATGAACAAATGTGTCAGAGACAATATTGTTTGAAGATCCACAATAATTTTGCCAAATAAAGACCTGGATATACCCGAGGACACAGCAGTAACTTGAATATCTGAAGGTGACAATACCTTAGTGGAGAAGACCACACATTGTGTAAAACTTCTGAACATTAATTCATCTCAGGAAAAGACAACAACTGATGTTTCTCCTCGGTTACATTAACTACCCTCCAATCCATAGGAACTGTTCCAGAGTTGAGAGGATTATGGGAGATAACCTCGAGCACATCTATTATTTCCAGGGCCACATTCTAAACCTCTCTGTGATGAAGGTTCAGGCCCTGGGATTGATCTGCCTTTTCTCCGATCTGCTTCCCCAATACCATTTCCCTAAGAAGACTTCTTCCTTTCAATTCCTCCTTTCCACTTGTCCTTGTGTCCCCCATCTTTTGGGAAGTTGTATGTTTTCTTTCTTTGTGAAGACGGAACTAAAGTATGTCATTAATTGGTCTGCCACCTCTTTGTTTCCTATTATAGGTTCTCTTGTTCCTGACTGCAGGGGACCCATATTCATGTTAATTAATCCTTTTTCTCTTAACATACTCATTGAAGCTTCTACTATGAGCTTGTATGTTTCCTTTAAGATTACTCCCATACTCTGTTTTGCCCCTCTTAATCGGTCTCTATTTCTCCCGTTGCAAGGGCCAAAGGTCTTTCCAATCCTCTGGTCTTTGCTTTTCTGACCAATTTGGATGTGCCTTCCTCAGGTTTAATACTCTCCCTAATTTCCCTTGTTAACCAGGGCGTTACACGGTTCCTGTTTTAATTTCATTCCAGAAATTAATACATTTTGCTGTTTGTGTAAATGTTGTCATTGCCTAACCACTATCATCCCTTTAAATAACAATCCCCAAATTATCATGGTCAACTTGTATCTCAGACCATCATAGTCTCTTTTATGTAAATTCAGGGCCACAGTCTCAGAAACAACGATATCCCTCTCCACCTTAATGAAGAATTTTACCCTATTGTCGTCACTCTTTCTGAATGGCCTACATAAAATTAGAGTCACAGAGTCATAGAGATGCAGAGCATGGAAACAGACCCTTCAGTCCAACTCGTCCATGCCAACCAGATATCCCAACCCAATCTAATCCCACCTGCCAGCACTTGGCCCATATCCCTCCAAACCCTTCCTATTCATATACCCATCCAGATGCCTTTTAAATGTTGCAATTGTACCAGCCTCCACCACTTCCTCTGGTAGCTCATTCCATACATGTATCACCCTCTGTGTGAATAAGTTGCCCCTTAGGTCTGTTTTATATCTTTCTCCTCTCACCCTAACCCTATGCCCTCTAGTTCTGGACTCCCCAACCCCAGGGAAAATACTTTGTCCATTTATCCTATCCATGCCCCTCATGAGTTTGTAAACCTCTATAAGGTCACCCCTCAGCCTCTGACACTCCAGGGAAAACAGCCCCAACCTATTCAACCTTGTACATCCTCGTAAATCTTTTCTGAACCATTTCAAGTTTCACAATATCTTTCCGATAGGAAGGAGACTAGAATTGCATGCAATATTCCAACAGTGGCTAAACCAATGTCCTGTACAGCTGCAACATGACCTCCCAACTCCTGTACTCAATACTCTGACCAATAAAGGAAAGCATACCAAACACCTTCTTCACTATCCTATCTACCTGCAACTCCACTTTCAAGGAGCTATGAACCTGCACTCCAAGGTATCTTTCTTCAGCAACACTCCCTCGGACCTTACCATTAAGTGTATAGGTCCTGCTAAGATTTGCTTTCCCAAAATGCAGCACCTCACATTTATCTAAATTAAACTCCATCTGCCACTTCTCAGCCCATTGGCCCATCTGATCAAAATCCCGTTGTAATCTGAAGAATTCCTGAAGAAGGGCTCATGCCCAAACCGTCGATTCTCCTGCTCCTTGGATGCTGCCGGACCTGCTGCGCTTTTCCAGCAACAAATTTTCAGCGCATTGTAATCTGAGGTAACCTTCTTCACTGTCCATGATTTCCCACGCACAAAGCCATGTTGACTACCCCTAATCAGTCTTTGCCTTGCCAAATACATGTACATCATGTCCCACAGGATTTCCTCCAACAACGTGCCCACCATCGACATCAGGCTCACTGGTCTGTAGTTCCCAGGCTTGTCCTTACCACTTCTCTTAAACAGTGGCACCGCATTAATCAACCTCCAGTCTTCCAGCACCTCACCTGTGACTATTGATGATACAAATATCTCAGCAAGAGACCCAGCAATTTCTTCCCTAGCTTCCCACAGAGTTCTAGGGTACAACTGTTCAGGTTCTGGGGATTTAGCCACTTTTATGCGTTTTAAGACATCCAGCACTTCCTCCTCGGTAATATGGACACTTTACAAAATGTCACCACCTATTTCCCGATTCTATAACTTCCATGTCCTTTTCCACAGTAAACACTGATGCAAAATACTCATTTAGTATCACCCCATCTCCTGCTGCTCCACATAAAGGCTGCCTTGCTGATGTTTGAGGATCCCTATTCTGTCCCTCATTACCCTTTTGTCCTTAATGTATCTGTAAAAACCTTTTGGATCCTCCTTAATTTTATTTGCCAAAGCTATCTCATGTTCCCTTTTTGCCCTCCTGATTTCACTCTTCAGTTTACTCCTACTGCCTTTATATTCTTCTCAGGATTCAACCGATCTATCCTGTCTGTACCTGACATATGCTTCCTTCTTTTTCTTAACCAAACCCTCAATTTCTTTAGTCATCCAGCATTCCCTATGCTTACCAGCCTTTCCTTTTACACTAACAGGAATATACATTCTCTGGGCTCTCATTACCTCATATCTGAAGACTTCCCATTTTCCAGCCATCGCTTTACCTGCGAACATCTGTGCCCAATCAGTGTTCGAAAGTTCTTGCCTAATACCATCAAAATTCACCTTCCTCCAACTTGGAACTTCAGCTTTTAGATCTGGTCTATCTCTTTCCATCACTCTTAAAACTAATGGAATTATGTTCGCTGGCCCCAAAGTGTTCCCCCACTGACACCTCAGTCACCTGCCCTGTCTTATTTCCCAAGAGTAGGTCAAGTTTTGCACCTTCTCCAGTAGGTACAACCACATACTGAATCAGAAAATTTTCTTGTACACAATTAACAAATTCCTCTCCATTTAATCCCTTAACCCTATGGCAGTCCCAGTCTCTGTTTGGAAAGTTAAAATCCCCTCCCATAACCACCCTATTATTCTTACAGATAACTGAGATCTCCTTACAAATTTGTTTCTCAATTTCCCTCTGATTATTAAGGTGTTTATAATACAATCTCAATAAGGTGATCATCCCTTTCTTATTTCTCAGTTCCACCCAAATAACTTCCCTGAATGTATTTCTGGGAATATCCTCCCTCTGCACAGCTGTAATGCTATCCCTTATCAAAAAGGCCACTTTCCCCCTCCTCTCTTGCCTCCCTTTTTATCCTTCCTGTTACATTTGTATCCTGGAAAATTAAGCTGCCAGTCCTGTCCATCCCTGAGCCATGTTTGTGTAATTGCTGTGATATCCCAGTCCCATGTTCCTAACCATGCCCTGAGTTCATCTGCCTTCCCTGTTAGGCCTCTTGCATTGAAATAAATGCAGTTCAATTTATCAGTCCTACCTTGTTCTCTGCTTGTTCCTGCCTGCCCTGACTGTTTGACTCACCTTTGATCTCAACTGTACCAGTCTCAGATTGAAATCTTTCCTCACTATCTCCCTGGGTCCCACCCCTTTACCATACTAGTTTAAATCCTCCCGGGCAGCTCTAGCAAATCTTTCTGCCAGTATATTTCTCCCCTTCCAATTTAGGTGTAATCCGCCCTTCTTGTACAGGTCACCTCTACCCCAAAAGCGCTTCCAATAATCCAAAAATGTGAATCTTTCTCCCATGCACCAGCTCCTCAGCCATGCATTCATCTGCTCTAACCTCCTATTCCTGCCATCACTAGCTTGTAGCACTGGGAGTAATCCAGATATTACTACTCTCGAGGACCTTCTTTTTAAATTCCTGCCTAACTCTCTAATCTCCCTTCAGAATCTCAACCTTTTCCCTTCCTGTGTCGTTGGTTCCAATGTGTACAATGACCTCCTGCTGGCCCCTCTCCCCCTGCAGAACATTCAGCACGCTCTGAGACATCCTTGATCCTGGCACCAGGGAAGCAAAGCACCGTTCTGATTATTTTGCTGCTGGCCACAGAAATGTGTCTGTACCTTGGACTAGCGAGTCCCCTAAGACAATCGATGCTTGGAACCTGACATACCTCCCATTACATTCGAGCCAGTCTCAATACCAGAAACTTGGCTGTTCATGCTACATTCCCCTGAGAATCCATCACACTCTACATTTTCCGAAACAGCATACTTGTTTGAATTGGGGATAGCCACAGAAGACTCCTGCACTACCTGCCTACCCCTCTTACCTTTCCTGAACCCATCTATGTGACTGTATCGGAGACTTTCCCCCCTTCCTATAACTGCTTCCATCACATCCTCTCGTTCTTGTAAATTCCTCATTGCCTCTAACTGCCTCTCCAACTGATCCATTCGATCTGATAGGATTCACAACCAATGGCTTTTATTGCAGCTATGATCCTCAGTAACCCATAACCTCTCCCTCAACTCCCACATCCGACAAGAGCATATCACTCCACTAAGGGCCAGTTTTGCTTCTTTCAAGCTGCAGACTCAGAAAATAGCACTGTCTTATTCCTCTACAAAACACTGCTCCAGGTTAAATTAATACTTATGGCTTATATGTTAAGTTTCATCAAGAGACATAGCTCACTAAAACATATAATCAAGAAAGAATCCACTCTACTCATTACTGCAGACTTCTTTTAAGGCCACTCTTAAAACATCCCCTTATCTGTTTCTGTACTGTCACCTCTCCCAACAGGTTCCTCCAAAATCAGTTGTGAATTTCACTGTTTTTTTTATTTTCCCAGAGGCACCTCACTGTCCACGATACATAGATTCATCAGCAAAGGCAGTAACTGCTAACTCTGTCAGTTAGCAATGTGGGTTTGTTGGTTTGTTTCTTTCTCTCTCTCTCTCTCTCTCTCTCTCTCCTGTACTGACCTCACCATGTGCTTCCTTTCTCTGTTTTTTTCCCTTTTTAAAGTGCTGTTGTTTTGACTTTTCTCCAAAGTTCCAAAACAATGCAACAGCATTTAAAACAGTAATTGCTGCTCCTGGAATTCGAGGAAATCACCTCTAATACCTAAAACACCTCAAAAAAGGAGCAGCTGTTACAGCCAGATATTTTTCCCATCCTCCACCTTGGATTACCCAGAATCACAATTTTCAATTATTCCTTCCTGATTACACAAACCCAGTCAGGGATGGCCTTTTCTCTCGTTGGTACCTCAAAGTATTGATTCATAAAACTAACCCGTACACCACCAAGAGTTCCTCCTCTCTGCTGTTTCTCATGATTTGATTTGGCCAATCTATATGCAGATTGAAATAGCCCATAATTACAGCATTACCTGTATTAGTTGTGTCTCTAATTTCCTTTTTAATGCATTGCCCAATATTACTACCACAGTTTGGGGGTTGATATTCCAACTCCCACTACCATTCCCTGCCCCCCTGGTGTTTCTAAACCCATGCAGATTCTACTTCACAAGAGCTATTCTCGGGCAGCACGGTGACACAGTGGGGAACACTGCTGCCTCAAAGTGTCAGGGACCCAGTTTCAATTCTAGCCTTTGGGTGACTGTCTGTGTGGAGTTTGAATGTTCTCCCAGTGTCTATGTGGGTTTATGCCAGGCGCTATCCAAGGATGTGCAGGTTAGGTGGATTGGCCACGCTAAAAACATTGCCTTACAGTGCCCATTGATGGGCAGGCTAGGTGGATTGGCCGTGGCAAATGTGAACTGACTGGGATAGGGTGGGATGCTTTTCACAAGGTTGATGCAGACTTGATGGGTTGAATGGCCTCTATCTGCACTGTCATAGGCCTATTATAATATCTTTCCTCACAATCACAATTTCCCTTTTAATCAACCGTGTTACTGTCCCTTTTCTTTTTGTCTGTCCTTTATAAAATCTGAAAACCTGTGGTAATTCAGGTCCTATTCCTGGTCACCCTGCAGCCACATCTCTGTCATACCCACTATATCATATCCACTCTGATCTATTTATGTGACAAATTTATCTGTTTTATTGAGAATGATTGTACATTAAGGCACAAAGCCTTAAGGCTTCCATAGTTCTGTTCACTGTGGCCCTGCTCAATTCTAGCCCTTGTAATCTGTGCCCAGCATCATTCTAACCTCCCATTCTCTTTTCTGATTTAATCTGTATTTCAGTGTCATCTCTCTCCCTGTATAGAGTTTCATCCCCTTGGCATATTAGTATAAATCTTCCTGACTGCACTCACCAATATAGTCCCGAGTTCCAGTCCTGTCTAGGTACTACACATCCAGGTTGTCATTATGACACCTCCCCCAGAAAAGGGCCCAATGCTCCAGCAAACTGAAACCCTCTCCCATGTACCATCTTTCCAGTCTGATATAACCTGCTATTTCTACTCTGATATGCACAGAGCATTGGCAGTAATCCTGAGATCACTGTTTTTGAGGTCCTACTTTATAACTTGCTTCCTAAATCCCTGTATTCTGTTTTTAGGACATCATCCCTTGTCTTACCCATGTCATCGGCACCAATGTCTACCACGGCCACTGGCCGTTCACCCTCTCACTTCAGAATGTCCTGCAGCCACACTGAGACATCCTTCACCCGAGCAGCCGGGAGGCAACATACCATCCTGGAGTCTGGTTTACAGCCACAGGACCATCTATCTGTTCCCCTTATTACTGAATCACCTCTGACAACAACCCTGCTCATTTTCCTCCAGGGGGTAGGCCTCCAAATCCTCAAATCATAGAAACTCGACAGTGTGGAAACAGGCCATTTTTTCCAACAAGTCCACACTGACCCTCCGAAGAGTAACCCAGCCACACCATTCCCTTCCCTATTGGTCTCCATTTACTCCTCACTAATGCACCTAACCAACACATCCCTGAACACTTTAGCATGGCCAATTCCCCAAACCTGCATATCTTTGGACTGTGGAGGAAACCAGAGCACCCGAAGAGGGCCCACATAGACACAGGGCGAATGTGCAAACTCCACAGAGAGTCGCCCGAGGCTGGAATTGAACCCAGGGCCCTGGAACTGTGAGGCAGCAGTGCTAACCACTGAGCCACTGTGCCACTCTGAACTGTGTGAGGGACAGACACTGGGAGTGGAGTCAGCACTGGACCCCGTGGGGGAGGGGCACGGAGCAGTGAGTACAAATGTTGGCCACTGGGATAAAGGTACAGGGCCCAGTGTTGGCTCCACTCCCCGTGCTCCTCCCCCACAGGGCCCAGTGTTGGCTCCACTCCCCATGCCCCTTCCCCACAGGGCCCAGTGTTGGCTCCACTCCCTGAGCCCCTCCCCCACAGGGCCCAGTGTTGGCTCCACTCCCCGTGCCCCTCCCCCACAGGGCCCAGTGTTGGCTCCACTCCCCGTGCCCCTCCCCCACAGGGCCCAGTGTTGGCTCCACTCCCCGTGCCCCTCCCCCACAGGGCCCAATGTTGGCTCCACCCCCTGTGCTCCTCTCCCACAGGGCCCAGTGTTGGCTCCACTCCCCGTGCCCCTCCCCCACAGGGCCCAGTGTTGGCTCCACTCCCCGTGCCCCTCCCCCACAGAGCCCAATGTTGGCTCCACCCCCGTGCTCCTCCCCCACAGGGCCCAATGTTGGCTCCACCCCCTGTGCTCCTCTCCCACAGAGCCCAGTGTTGGCTCCACTCCCCATGCCCCTCCCCCACAATGTTGGCTCCACTCCCCATTCCCCTCCCCCACAGTGTAGGCTCCACTCTCTGTGCCCTTCCCCCACAGGGTCCAGTGCTGACTCCCCACAACATCCTCCTCCTCAACAGGATCCAATGCTGACTCCAGTCCTTGTCCTCCTCCCCCAAAGGGCCCAGTGCGAACTCCACTCCATGTGCCCCTCCCCCACAGGGCACAGTGCTGACTCCGCTCCTTGTCCCCCTTCCCCCAGAGGGTCCAGTGCTGACTACAATCCCCATGCTCCTCCCCCACAGGGGCTGGCACTGACACCCCATGCCATCCTGTTCTAAGGTTGTCACTGGGGTAAAGCAGTCTGAAATGTTTGGTGGAATGCCCAGCACTAGAGGAAGAAGCCAATGACCTTCTCCAGTCTGCCAGCATAAGTCCCCCCATCTTCTCTCAAATACCTCATACTCACGCTGTGCTCACTCTGGGTCCCCAATCAAGTTTCCCTGCCATCGGGCTTGTTGGTGATTTTGGTGAGATGGCAGTCTGACTGTTAATGAGCTGGTCTGGGTTATGAACCTGGTGTTTAACCATCAATACTGAGCATCAGTTGGTAACTCCCCGCTGCCTAGTGAGAAACTTGCCATGCTGCTTGTGAAAAGATGGTGTGAGTTGCTCCTGATGTCGAGATGGGCACATGTCACCCAATTCTGTCACACAGCTCACCATAACACTCGCTGCTCAGACCCCGATACGATGCTGCCCATTACATTTGGTCCCCACATCCACATCATTGGTTTAGATTGTGAACAGCAGTGATGCAAACACTGATCCTTGTGGGACCTCACTGGACACAGGCTGCCATCTTCAGAGTCACCCATTTATTCCAACTCTGTTTTCTGTCTGGTAACCAATTCATAATCCCCACAGCAGGACCTTTCTCCCAGTCCCTGGTGCTCGAAGTGTGTTTCCCAACCTCCTGCTTGGGGCCTTATGAAAATCCAAATACATCCCATCCTCCTGTTCTCCATTATCTACGTTACAAGTAATAGCTTCAAAAATCTCCAACAGATTTGTCACACATGATTTCCCTTTCACACATCCGTGTGGACCCTGTCCAAACAAATGTTATTTTCGAAGTATTCAGTTATCACAAACTTGCAAATTGATTCTCGTATTTTCGCTCCTCCTGGTATAACGCTAACAGGTTTGTAGTTTTCTGTTTTCTCTCTTTCTCCCTTCTTCATTGTTGAGGAATATATTTCTGAGTGGTTTCAGCTACTGCTTAGATAACAGTGGTGAGGATTGTGGGAATGATGGTGTCAGGGAAAGGTTACTAGACTAGTGAACCAGAGGTCTCAGTCAATGCAGGATGTGGGTTTAAATCCCAGTGCAGATGTGAAACTTAAATCCAATTAATTAACAAATACATTTGGAATCAAAAGCACGTCCCAGTAATGGTGACCATGGAACTATCAGGTTGTCACTAATGCTGTTCAGGGAAGGAAATCTCCCATCATTCCCCAGTCTGGCTGATATGTGACTCCACATTGGCTCATGTGAAATGGCCCAGTAAGGTGAACCAAACAGCCCCTCCATTGTAATGACTGTGCACAGGAAGGGGAAATGGTGAACCAGGAAGAGCAGTCCATCACACACCGTACAGGAAGTTTCCCACAATTTGGACAATGACAGATATGCCCTGACAAAGGACAGAAAGTGCTGGACAAATCCATCCTAACTAATTCCCACCCGATCAGTCCGCTCTCAATCATCTGTGAAAGTGATGGTCATGGTGTTAATGTCGATATCAGCCGGCATTTGCAAAGGAATAGACAAACAGGCTGGGACAGACAGATTATTAATCAGTCAGGAATCAAGGGTATCAGGAAAGCAGGAAAGTGGAGTTGAGGATTATCAGACCAGCCATGATCACATTGAATAGTGGAACAGACTTGATGGGCTGAATGGCTTCCCTTCGCTCCTCCATCTTATGGTCTTAGTTTAACCACAAAACATGAGTCAAATAAGAGATGAGCCATCACCAACCCAGTGCCAAGGGGCGGCTCCACACGGAAACAGATGAGAACGAGCTGCTCCTTTTTGGCTGGAGAATGGAAGAATGGTGACACCAGAAAAAGTAATGGCAAAACTTTAAGGAGCTGGAGGAAAATACCCCGAGTTTCTGAAACACGTGCGAGGTCCCGTGCGAGGTCCCGTGCGAGGTCCCGTGGGCACCCACCCTCCCCCCACCGCCCTGTCTACTAAAGTGGAACAGGCCGGATTGTTCAGTTTGTGATGAAAGGTGTGAGATGACGGAGCTTAATCTGTGTAGGTAATGTCTACTCCTCTGCCAAGTTAAAAAAACATGCAACACCAGGTTATAGCCCAACAGGTTTATTTGGAAGCACTAGCTTTTGGAGTGCTGCTCCTTATCAGGTGGTTGTGGAGTATGAGGGATTTTCAGAATGTTTCATGGATTCATGCAGCATTTGAGCAAAGTACAATGTAATTCTGCTGGTACAAATTACACCACAAATGTATGTGTTTGTATGTGTGTGAGTGTGACTGTAAAAGGGTATAAGTCTGTGAGAGGGTGCGTGTGAAGGTGGGAGTGTGGGAATGTGCAAAATTACATTTTACTTTGTAATTTATTAAAATGTTGTTCTGCAAGTACAAATTACCTCACAAACTTACATGTATGTGTGTGTGAGTGTGTGTGTGCGAGGCGGTATGAGTGGCTGTGAGAGAGAGTGTGTGTATGTGTGGGAGTGTGACTGTAAAGGGATATAAGTCTGTGTGAGGGTGTGCAGGAGGGTGGGAGAGTGGGAATGTGCACAATTACATTTTATTTTGCTCAAAAACTGCATGAATCCCTGTACGATTCTGTAAATCCCTTTTTAAGAAATAGAACATTGGGCACAGACAGCCTCACACAGGGCACTCACACCTTCAATGCATTATCTGGGCAAGCATGGCACTTTTGTTAAAGTTCATTTGAGAATATAATTTTTTAAAAGTTCTGGAATTTACATCTGAAAGAACTGAAACCAACAAGTCATTCTAAAATGAGAGACTTAACAAACCATCCAGATCTTTTTCAATATATAATGTCAGTGACATCACACTGTAAACTTTTGCTATAAATTCTGTGTCTTACAATCTTATGCTCCACAACCACCCGATGAAGGAGCAGCGTTCCAAAAGCTAGTGCTTCCAAATAAACCTGTTGGACTATAACCTGGTGTTGCGTGACTTATTTAACTTGGCAGAGGGGTAGACATTGACTACATGGATTTTTAGTGAGGCCTTTGACCAGGTTCCACATGGTAGACCAATTAGTAGAGTCATAGAGTCATAGAGATATACAGCACGGAAACCCATCCTTCAGTCCAACCCGTCCATGCTGACCAGAAATCCCAAACCAATCTAATCTCAAGCCAGCAGCTGGCCCATAACCCTCCAAAACCTTCCTAATCATATACCCATCCAGATGCCTTTTAAATGTTGCAATTGTACCAGCCTCCAACACTTCCTCTGGCAGTTCATTCCATACACATACCACTCTGAGTAAAGAACCTGCTTCTGACATCACCCCAATACCTTCCTCCAATCACCTTAAAATTATGATCCCTTGTGACAGCCATTACTGCCCTGGGGAAAAGTTTCTGGCTAACTACTCTATGTCTCCCATTCCCTTGTACATCTCTATCAAGTCACCTCTCTCTCTTCCTCTCTCCAGTGTGAAAAGTCCAAGCTCACTCAACCTCTCTTCATAATACAAGCCCTCCAATCCAGGCAGCATCCTGGTAAATCTCCTCTGCACCCTCTCTAAAGCATCTACATCCTTCCTCAAATGAGGTGACCAGAACTGAACACAATATTCCAAGTGTGGCCTAACCAGGGTCCTATAGAGCTGCAGCAAAACCTCCTGGCTCTTAAACTCAATCCCCCTGTTAATGAAAACCAAAACACTATCCACCTTCTTAACAACCCGATCAAGTTGGCAGCAACTTTGAGGGATCTATGTCTATGGGCCTCAACATCCCACTGTTCCTCCACTCTGCCAAGAATCCTGAGCCAAAAGCCAATATCACCCGCACAGTCTGTGTCCTCATTGCATCCGGTGATCTCCCCTCCACTGCCTCCAAACTCAGTCCCCCAGCCCCACACTGCCCGGTTCGACCTGCTCTCCAAGGTCCACAAGCCCAACTACCCCGACTGACCCATCGTCTCGGCGTGCTCCTGCCCCAATGAACTCATCTCATCTTACCTCGACTCCATCCTCTGCCCCTCAGTTCAGGCACTTCCCACCTCCATCTGCGACACCAACCAATCTCTCCATCTCTTCAGCAACTTCCAGTTCCCTGGCCCCCAGTGCTATCTCTTCACTATCGATGTTCAGTCCTTATACATGTTAATATCTCACAAGGATGGCTTCCAGTCCCTTTGCTTCTTCCTCTCCAACAGACCCATTCAGTCCCCCTCCAATACCCTCCTCCGCCTCACCAAATTGGTCCTCACCCTCAATAACTTTTCCTTTAATTCCTCCCATTTCCTCCAAATCCAGGGGGTGGCCATGGGTACCCACATGGGCCCCAGCTATGCCTGCCTCTTTGTTGGCTATATCAAACAGTCCCTCTTCAGCACCTACACAGGCAATGTACCCCAACTCTTCTGCCGTTATATCAATAACCGCATCGGTGCAGCTTCCTGCCCCCAGACTGAACTGGAGCAGTTCATCGACTTCACCTACAACTTCCATCCTGCTCTCAAATTCACTTGGTCCATCTCGGACACCTCCCTCCCATTTCTTGACCTCACCGTTTCCATCTCCGGTGAGTCACCAGACGGATGTTTACTACAAACCCACAGATTCCCATAACACCCTGGACCACACCTCCTCCCACACAGTATCCTGCAAGAACTCCATCCCATTCTCCCAATTCCTCCACCTCTGCCGCATCTACTCGGACAAGGAAACATTCCACTCGTGGTTATCCCAGATGTCCACCTATTTCGAGCAGCATGATTTTCCTCCCTCTGTCATCCAAACAGCTCTCCATCGCACTACCTTCATTCCCCATTCCACTGCTGTAGACCCCCGCCCTTCCCAACGCAATAAAGACTGGGTCCCCCTTGTACTCACCTACCACCCCAATAGTCTCCACATCTAACGCATCATCCTTAAATGCTTCCGCCAACTCCAATTAGACCCCACCACCAAGACCATCTTCCAGTCCCCACCCCTTCCTGCCTTCCGCAAGGACTATTCCCTTCGACAATCCTTGGTTTGCACCACTCTCCCCACCAACCCCCACGAGCCACCAAGTACCTTCCCCGGTCACCGGAAAAGATGCAGAGCCTGCAGGTACACCAGCCGGTCACCTCCATCCAGGGCCCCAAACAGTCCTTCCAGGTGAGACTGAGGTTCACCTGCCTCTCTTCCAACCTCGTTTACTGCATCAGGTGCTCCCGATGTTGTTTTAGGGAATGGTTCACCGAACATTGCAGCTGGGTCCACAGGGACCGACTGGACCTCCCACTCATCCCCCAATTTAATTCCCCTTTCCACTCCCTTTCTGACATGACCATCCTTGGCATCCCCCATTGCCGCAATGAAACACACTGCAAATTGGAGGAACAACACCCCATCTTCCACCTGGGCAGCCTACAGCCCAGATGGCTGAATATTGGGTTCTCCAATTTCAAATAACCTCCCTTTCCATCCCCCAACTCCCTTCCCAGCCCCTTCTCCTCCCTCCCAGTGCTCCCTGCCACCAATTGGATTCATTCCACCCATTGACCAACCAGGTCGTCCCCTCTACCTGTCTTCACCTAACCCTACTTTACAACCTTACACCCACCACCCGTTTTATCTGCAGCTCCCCCCCCACACCCAGCCCCAGTCCTGAAGAAGGGTTACACCCAAAACATCAGCTTCTCCACCTCCTGATGCTGCCTGCCTTGCTGTGTTCTACTTCCAGCCTCCTCCTGTCCACCTTGGATCCCAGCATCCAGTATAGCATGTGTTTTGGCTTTAACCCTGTATTCAACATCCAAATTTGACCTTCCTAAATGAATCACTTCTTATTTAACCAGGTTTAACTCCATCTGCCACTTCTCAGCCCAGCTCTGCATCTTGTCAGTGTCTCGTTGTAGTCTGTAACAGCCCTCGCCACGATCCACGACATCACCGACCTTTGTGTCACTGGCAAATTTACTAACCCATCCTTCCACTTCTTCATCCAAGTCACTTATAAAAACTACAAAGGGCAGACGCCCAAGAGCTGATCCTTGTGGGACACCACTGGTCACCGAGCTCCAGGAGGAATACTTTCCATCCACGACCACTCACTGTCTTCTTTTGGCCAGCCAATTCTGTATCCAGACAGCCAAAATTCCTGATATCCCATACCTCCTAACATTCTGAATGAGCCTACCCTGGGGAACCTTATCAAATGCCTTACTGAAATCCATTTACAGCACATCCACAGCTCAACCTTCATCAACTTGTCTCGTCACATCCTCAAAGATGTCAATAAGGCCAGTGAGGCATGACCTGCCCATCACAAAGCCATGCTGACTGTGTTTAATCAAATAATGTCTTTCCAAATGGTCATAAATCCTGTTTCTCAGAATCCTTTCCAGCACCTTGCTTACCAGAGACGTAAGACTGACCGGTCTGTAATTCCCTTTCTTGAACAGAGTAACAGCATTCTCCTCCCTCCAATCAGCCTGTACTACTCCCATGGAGAGTGAGGGTGCAAAGATCATCACCAGAGGTGTAGTATTCTCATTCCTCACTTCCTGTAGTAACCTTGGATATATCTGGTCTGGCCCTGGGGACTTATCTAACTTGATGCTTGTCAGAAATTCCAGCACTTCCATTTCCTTAATGTCAATCTGTTCAAGCTTATGAACCTGGTCCACAATGTTCTCATTCTCAACGAGGTCCCCC
This sequence comes from Chiloscyllium plagiosum, assembly GCF_037043375.1. Taxonomy (NCBI): domain Eukaryota; kingdom Metazoa; phylum Chordata; class Chondrichthyes; order Orectolobiformes; family Hemiscylliidae; genus Chiloscyllium; species Chiloscyllium plagiosum. The sequence continues at coordinate 62,510,530 of NW_028270155.1, read as the reverse complement.
TCTCGAACAAGTTCCCTCCACTATACCTGATCAGCCCGACCCACTCGCTGATCATTCTCTTATTCCTCACGTAAGTGCAGACTGCCTCTGGGTTTTCCCTAATCCTTTCCCCCAAGGCTTTTTCATGCCCCCCTCCTAGCTCTCCTCAGTCCGTTTCTTGACTTCTTTCCTAGCTATACTTTAATCCTTTAAAGCTGTGCCAGGTCCTTGCTTCCAAAACCTTCAGTAAGCTTCCTTCTTCCTCTTGACAAGAAGCTCCTCTTCTCTTGCCATCCAAGGCTCCTTAACCTGACCATTCCTTTGCTTGTCTCAGTGGGACAAAGTTATCCAACACTCACAACCAGTGTTCCTTAAACAGCCTTCACATTTCTGTTGTACAGTTCCCGCAGAACAATGTTCCCAATTTATACTCCACAGCTCCTGTCTAATAGTGATATAATTTCCCCACCCCCAATTAATTATGGATGTTTATAAAATCATGAGGGGCATGGATAAGGTAAGTAACAGACTCTTTTCCCAAAGAGTTAGCGAGTTCAAAACTAGAGTGCATAATTTTAAACTGAGTGGAGAAAGATTTAAAAGGAAGCTGAGGGGAAATGTTCTCACACAGAGGCTGGTTCATATGTGGCATGAACTGTTAGAGGAAGTGGCTGATGCAGGTACAATTACAACTTTTAATAGAAATTTGGACAGGTACATTAACAGGAGGATCACTGTGTTTCCACATTAAAGTTCCCCATTCAGCTCACAGGTATAATTGGTCTGTGCTGTTTTCACCTTACTGACCTCCAGGAGATTTTGGAGACAGCTCAACAGACAGTAGCTCTTCAATGTGACTGAACCTACAAGTATCCTTTGATTTTCTGTACAATTCTGCCTTTCTGTGTTACTTTAGCCCGGTCAGTAGACAACAGCTGTTTCTCTTTCAATAACTTTATTTCTAATGCACTCAACTGTTCACCTCAAGATCTATTCCAGACTTTAAACCCGCAGTAAAGTGATGATGAACAAACTGTCCAACATTCCAATACCAATAACAAAAATCAAAAGTGAAACTAAAACTGTGTTCCTCCATTCTTAACACACTTCAGAAATACAAATCAACCTGAAAGCTATCCATGCATCTCCTCCCTGAGAACACAGGTTCCCAAATGATATTAATAACATTTCCTGAACCTTCATCACACTGGGAACCAACTGAGTTTTATGATGTATCAAGATTGCCTCCATTTTGTGTCCAGCAGATGTTCATTGAGCAAAGTGATTTGACCTTGTGTCCTTCACCAAGGTCAGCGCTGTTTGCTGTATTGACAGGAATGTGGAATACTGCAGCTCAGTGCGTACAGGCAGTGGTCACAGCAATGGTTCCATGGGCCATCGATCTGGTCAGAAGGAAATAATGTCCAATTCTCTGGCCTTGGTGTTCCACTCTAGGGAAACAGTTTATCCTTCCCATAAAATTATGGAGGTTGTGGGCAGTCACCTTCATAGAAGAGATGTAATCTTGTAAAAAAATTCTTGACTGTGGTGAAGCAACATGTCACCCAACTCAAACCAGCCAGTGACCTGCTGGTGTCCAGCAGCTCCCACTGCTGCTGGTGAATTCCTGGCTGGTCATTCTAGGCAGTGGCTTCACCTTCATTGTTGCTGTGGCTGGATGGCAAGTCCTACTGCATCGGAGTTTAATATGGGTAGCCCACAGGCAGAAAGACCTCAGTCCTTGCTGTTCTCTCTCATGGAGGTCTCAGACAGCAGTATGAGGGAGAGTCTGGACAAACACCTCAGTGAGGCCAGAGGGGTTCGGAGACGTGTCTTGTCAGCTTGGACCAGGAGAAGGCCTTTGGAAGAATATCCAACACCTACTTAATCAACTTGCTCTTCAAATGGGGTTAATGCAGGGACTCCACAATTGGATCCATCTGCTCTACACAAACATCAGTGGGACAGTTTAAAGAATGGGTGGGAATCGGAAAGCTTTCCGATCAGAGATGGAGCCAGGCAGGACTGTCCTCTCTCCCGTCCTGTTTGTGTGCTGTATTGAACCATTTACTGAGTGCAATAGGAAGGAGGCAGGTGTAGGAAAAGGGAAAATGCCAGGTACCGCAGGCACTGAGTTCAAATCATCCCTGCACATGGAAAACATCACTGCTTTCTGCACAGATCCACCGTCAGAATGATGAGAATCTGTGACCAGTTCAAACTGGCTTCAGGACACAAGATCAACTGCAGCAAGAATGGGCTCCTGTTCCTTTTCAGAACTGGGCCAATCAATCCTTTGCCCTTTGCCCTGTCCGAGCAGACTACCTGAAGGTGCTAGGAATGTGATTCAGAGGAGCTGAGGCGTGTGCTAGAACCTGGAAGGTGTGGGTCACTGTGATGTGACTGAAACTGGGATGGGGAAGTGACATTCCCTCTCCATTGGAGTTAAGGAGCTGGTCACCAGCTGGGAGATGCTTCTTCATTTCTCAATGTGCTGTCACTTTGGCCCATACTCCACTCCTGGACAGTGGAGGTCACTCAAAACATCTTCCACTTTGTCTGGAGTTCAACCACAGGCCATGTCTGTGGGGACATAGCCGTAGGGAATGTACCCAACACCCGCCTCAGCCCAATATAAAACACAGATCTGTGGATACTGGGAATCTGAAAGAAAACAGGCAAGTGCTGGAGAAACTCAGTAGATCTGGCAACATGGACAGAGAGAAAAACAGAGTTAATGTTTCCAGTCCAGTGATCCTTCTTCAGAATTGCTGAGTTTCTCCAGCACTTTGTGTTGTGTTTCTGATTTCCAGCACCCACCGTTCTTTGTTCCATATTACTGTGGTTTATCAGGTCAGGTTTCACTCAGATCTGATGTGTCCAGTATCACCATCAGCTGGGATTGGGACACAATTAAAGTTACCTGGGCCTTGGGCGTTCTGTATATCCAGAAGGTTCCCATTTGGTCTCACTGGAGTTGATCTTGTTCTGATCCCAGCTGGAGGAGAGAGGGTACTCCCTGTCAGATCCACCCTGTCCACCCAGAGTCTCACTGCCTCTGCATGTTGCTCTCACCGTGGTTCAGGTGAGGAACAGACCATCACCAGCTCCTTGTGGGATGTGCCTCAGTGGGAACAGATAAACCCATCATCCGGGAATGACTTTATCAGCTAACAGCCTGAGGTGGAGCCAAATGTGGACAGGACTGACACCCCCTTCAAGGCCCCTCATTTCCATACCCTGTCTGACTGTTCCCAGTCTATCGCCACTCCCTATCCCACCTCTGCCCTCCCCTGAATTCCTTGTGTATCCCTCCACCCCCTTGACCCCATTCCCCCAGCTCCCCTCACTGCCACAACCTGGCCATTCCCAATGCTCCATGCCAGCTGCCAGCTTTCTGTCCCTCTCCCTTGTGCCGTAACCAAGAGAAAGTGCTGCCCTCAGACCAAACTGCAGAAACCTGCCTCTGTACATCACCGGGAAACAAACGTGAACCGGGCTCACCAGATTCTCTCACACTGCTGACTGGGGCTTCAAGGAGGGACTGGGTTTTTATGTTCATGAATATTCATGGGATCCAAATGTAAACCAAGTAGGAAGCCCCACAGTCTGGTGTAATACCTGACAAACTGTAAACACACGGCTTTATCTCGACACCACAACCTGTCATTGGGAAATACAACAATTCACACCCGGCCTAATTCAGCCACACTCCCAGAACATCTCAGTTCATCAGAAAAGCCAGATTGGATGGATAACATTAACTGTTTCTCTCTCCACAGATGCTGCCAGACCTGCTGAGTTTCTCCAGCACTTTCATTTCATTTCCTGCTCATGCAGGTTTCATGAGATCCCCCCAACATTTCTGCTCTTGCCGTAAACCAGGCAGTCAGTCTGGCCGACTGTCACTCGGGAGGCTGGACAGAATGATGGAAATGTCTCCCTCCAGGGAAGATCATGAGGAGCTCCACCTCCCCAGTCTTGTCAGGTCGACCTGGGCAACCATCCTACAACCCAAAGGACTTAACATTGAGTTCCTGAAACTCAAATAACCTTCCGACCCATCCCCCTGCTCCCTTTCCAGCCCCACCCCCTCCCTTCCATTCCACCCACTGACCCTTCCTTCCAGCTCCCAACCGGATCCATCCCTCCCATTGGCCAACCAGGTCGTACCCACTACCAGTGTTCTCCTATCCTCCACATCTCTCCCCTCCCCTCTCTATCTGCAGCTCCCCACCCAGCCCCCATACCCACATCCAGTCCTGATGAAGGGTTAGACCTGAAACATTGACTTCTCCACCTCCTGATGCTGCCGGGCTTGCTGTGTTCTTCCAGCCTCCTGTTTGTCTACTTGGTCAGGTCCTTCACCCCCTGCTGGGCTCTCTGCACCCTCCCCATTTCCCCATTAATATCGAGGCCCCTGTCCCAGCCATTTACACTGAACAACATCCTGATTGTTGACATACTGCTATCCATATTTCTGGATCAATAATATCATAGATTCCGACAGTGTGGAAACAGACCATTTACTAACCAGTCCACACCGACCCTCCGAAGAGGATCCCACCCAGACCCATTCCCCTACCCTATTACTCTACATTTTCCCCGACTACTGCACCTAACCTAGATACACGTGAACACTGTGGGGAATTTAGCATGGCCAGTTCACCGAACCTGCACATCTTTGAACTGTGGGAGGAAACTGGAGCACCCGGAGGAAACCCACGCAGACATGGGGAGAATGTGCAAGCCCCACACAGACAGTCGCCTGAAGCTGGAATCGAACCCAGGTCCCTGGCGCTGAGGCAGCTAATCACAGAGTCACTGCGTCACCTTAATCTCCTGTAGTTCGATGTTTGGTGAATAAACAGATTTATTCTCGCGGTATATAGAAGGAGATGGGGTGGGAAAACTCAGATATACTCAGATGATATCATGATGATTGTAAATGTAAGATCTTGTTCACCTGAAGCCCAGGAATTAAAGCCTGCCTTTAGCTGAAGTGAGGAGGAGCCACGTCAGAAATACTGGAGACACAGCAGGTTCCAGATAAAGAGAGAATAATCCCCAGATTCATCCACAAAGGGAATAACAAAAAGAAACACTGACAGTCTGGAACCCATATCAATACAGATTCAGAGGGAGTGGGTTCCTTCCATTACCTGGACGGAGGGTTCGTTCTTCAACTGAGTGACAACGGCCCTCGGGTTCCCGAATATAGGTGACTCAAATGGCAAAGAAATCTGAACAGCAGTGACCTCCATCCGACCATCAGGGCCCACCTGCACAATGATAATAAGATTGTTTGTAATAGTTTCCAGTGTCTTTTACTGAACAAGCCAGTGACAATGTCACCTTGTTGTTTAATAATTCCATGGTGACAGGTTGAACGAGGCAGAGAGTGGGTTTTAAGGGAGTTGACGATCTGTCACTTCGACCTTCACTCTGAATGAGGGATATGATTTGGAGGAGCTGGTGTTGGACTGTGGTGGACAAAGTTAAAAATCCCACAACACCTAGTTACAGTCCAACAGGTTTATTTGGAAGCACTAACTTTCGGAGCGCTGCTCCTTCATCAGGTGGTTGTGCTGTAGGATCATAAGACAGATCACAAAATTTTGCGTCAAATCCTGTGTCTTACAATCTCCGCAAGTTAGTGCTCCCAAATAAACCGGTTGGACTATCACTAGGTGTTGTGGGACTTTTAACTCATGAAAAAAGACTTGCATTTCTATAGCAACTGTGATGACCTTAGGATGTGACCAGCATTCCACAGTTCATCAATATATCAGGATTTTTTTTAATGGGAATCAGACAGAAAATGCAGTTTATGGACTTGGAGCCTCCGTGAACCCTCTGGTTTTAATGATGGGGCCCATCTTGGTGTTGGCACTAGGAGCGGGTGCTGTTCCCACACAAGGAAAAGGCCCAATGGTGATCAGACCCGGGGGTGAGGGACATGCTGAATGGGTAAGTGGGCGTGGGTAATGAGCTGCCAATCTCAGTGTCCCCTCACTGAAAGACAGGGCCTGGCACCATCTCAAAAGAACTTTTCATCCTGTGAGCAGAGCGATCTTGTTCATCAGGATCACTTGGTTGATTTCCAACTGCCCTCTGAAATGGCCGAGCAAGCCACTCAGTTGTGTCAATCGCGATAAAGTCTGAGTTGGACAGCAGTGGGTCAGGAAGGCAGCTCACCACCACCTTCTCAAAGGGAATTACCAACGGGCAAGAAATGCTGACCTCGCCAGTGACACCTATGTACCAGGAATAAATTGAAGGAAATAGTTTAGTATGAAAACCTGGCCCATGTTTTCTGTTAACCTGGATCTAAAAAGACAAGTAAATGAGGGAGTTTTGAATATGATGTAAAAATCATTAACTTTTGTCATGACTCTGGGAATAGCAGGGTTTGATTTCCAGTCCATTCCCCCCGTGAGGTGGAACAGCAAAGAGAGTGAGGGGGCATTGAGCTCCTATGTCACCACTGGGCACACAGATTCACAACAGGCAGGGCAGGGCTGGGAGGAGGGGATCTGAAGCCCTTACCCCCTGACTGTTTGTGTTTTCTCAGACAGGACTCCGTGCTCCAGAAGGACAGTCAGCTGCTGAGACCAGGGAGCTGTATTCCACTCGGAGAAGGAGGATCCTTCAGAGGATGCAGCATCACATCATTCCCCGACACCCCCCCCCCCCACCAACACAGACCCTCTCCGGGCAGTGGCTATCTGCTCACTATCTGATACAATGTCACAAGCTGGTGAGTACATCACTGCTTCTCCTGAGCAGCTGATGGAGGCTGTGATGACTGAAGCCACTGACAGACAGAGGTCTGGTAGAGGCCAGGCCCATGCTGAGCCCCAGGCTGCTGAGGGGCCTCTGCAGTCAGTAACATGGAACCTGCTGCAGTCACAGCGAGAGGTGAGGGAGCTGCTAGAGCCTGACACCCCCATGGGTGGACAATGGAGGAGACCATTCAGGCCATCGGTGCTGTCCTGTCCCAGCCGTGGGTGTGTCTTGCTTCCTGTATCGATGGGTGCGTGCCCCTCATGGAGAGCTACATCCAGCAGGTCACTTGATGGATACACACCCACAGGGTGACCAGGTGAGAGGGGAACAACATAGCTGGAGAGTCTCTCCCAGGGGCTCCTCCATCTCCCCATCACACAATGGGGCAGGTGTCCCTTGCAGTGGAGGAGAAGAGACTCCTTCTGCCTCGGGGCCTTCTCTCAGTGTGCTCCGAGTACACACAGAGCCTCCTCAGCCCCTCTGCCAATGACCTCAGCACCTCCAGTCGCCATGGGGACACAGTAAGCTCCTGTAGCTGTGAGGCAGTCCATGTTGGAATAGGAAGGTCAGGGAAACTGAGACATCAGGCAAAGGAGAGAGCTCCATTTTTTAATGGATTTCGGGAGGAGGCACCTTGTAGCTGTGGACAGACTGAAGGCCCTCATGTAGGAGCTTCCAAATGGAGTCAGGACAGATTGCAAGGGAGATGGCACCTCAATGCCTGGCCCTGCCACTAAATAGTGTATGGTCTCACGTGTGGGGGAAAGGCGAGTGCATGCACCATCCATTGGGACATCCCACCAAGTGTACCACATATTCTTAACCACTCAATACACCAAACCCTTCTCACTCACCAGACACACAGACACACAGACACACAGACACACAGACACACAGACACACAGACACACAGACACACAGACACACAGACACACAGACACACAGACACACAGACACACAGACACACACCAACTCTTGCTGCTACTACTCCCATCCAGATATTCAGCTATGGGTCATCACCCCGACACACTGCAATAGACTCAATCATTTTACAGGAGAAGGTTCTCCATAATAGCTACAGGGCCGACAGAATCAGTGGGGACAGGACCATTTCATTCACAGAGGGACCTCTGGGAATATGCTGAGAATCATGGGGACAGCTGGAACAGAGCCCATGGCTTCATGGGGGACATTAAGGATGACGGTGAGTAACTGCCCCTGCTACTCTCAATCCCCTCCTCACTCTCACCCTGAGATGGGGAATCAAATGAAAGCTGCAGACTGTGGGACCATGGATCTGGTGCTTTCCTCTGCCTCTCCCTCCAACATCCCAACCCTCCTGTTCTGATTGGCTGCTTTCAGATTCCCAGGAACTGCCGGCTGGGGACCTCCTCACAGCCATGAGGAGGCAGACGTTCAAACCCAGGTCACTGGTGAGGGGGCATTGTAACGTGATCTCACAGGTGAGCTGCCAGGGGAAATGGGTACCTAGTGTGCCAACTCCATGGAGGGCACGTTCTGCTGCAGGAACACAGATGGGGACATTAATGGGAGGCCTACAGAAGGAGGTTGATGGGAATGCACACCGAGATGCTTGGTACATTAGCAGGCCATGTCAGACAGCCTATCAAAGGGCATGGAGAAGCTCAGTCCCAATGTGACAGAGGGCACTGCACAGAGCTTGGATCCCATCATTTCCCCTGTGGCAGTGGGAGCCAGCTCCTTGACTGCAGCAGCTGACAGGGCAGTGATCCAGTATCTGTGCTCACTGTCTCAGCCTCTGCTGAAGCACAGACAGAAGCCAAGAAACCCCTCAATGCTGCAGTGTGAGTTCAGACGGAGGTCGTGCTTGGTCCCATGCAGGCTCAGACCCGCTGTGAACATGATTGTGGATCCCAGTGGGCAAAGGGGTTTGCAGGGTCTTGGAGCAGGCCAGCAACTCGTCCTCCAACAGATCACTAGGGATCTGGGGATGCTGCCTGGGAGACTGGCAGAGGCACCATGGAGCATCAACCTGCTGCCCTCTCTCAGGGTAACAGCATTTGTGCTCTCACTGTGGCCACTCCACCAGTCCCCTTGCTGTTGTCCCTTACCCTGTCAGTCCAGACAGCTGCTGTCTGTTGTGAGATGGTGCCGTCTGAAGCCAGACCCAGGGTTTCCCCAGGACATCCTGCAAAAGTCACCTGCAGTCTCCCCCATTGGAAGTCAGCTGCCTTCCACTAACCATGCAGTAACCAATGGGGTAAAGCTGCACAGGAACACCAGGACAGGCCCTCGGGCACTGCACAAGGATGGTCAGTTCCCATTTGTCCATGTCACTGGCTATATTCCTGAATAAAGATTCTGTGATGCACATGTTTGTTGCTTGGCCCTGGGTGGTCCAAGTTGGGGAATTCAGTATTACATCCGGCAGGGAGGCTGCTGTGTAAAACCAGGATAGCAGCTCATCACCTGGTTCCAGACACACACAGGGCTCAGGGGGAACCTTCTCAAGAGGCTGTACCATGTGGGGTATACTGGAAACAGCTGGCACCACAGCACCCATCTCCTGGGGGGCACAGGGCTCATGTAGTCTCATCACAAGCAACATTACAAAGCTGAGACTATCCACCCCCCCCCCCCTCCCCCCCTTTGTCATTGTTCAGATTATCCAGTTAGAAACGATCTGATTCTATTGAACTGTTGCAGTTAAATATTTGTGACATCCTTACTCTGGGGGGTATTTAATACTCAAATATTATCAAGTCAGACAATGTCACATTTCCTTACTCCACCCTTATTAATTACTGCATTGTGAAAACACTTACCCATGAGAAAGTGGCAGTAACTAAATGCTAAAGCACCTTTCACATCCACTTTGATCACAGCAGCCTTAACATTTGGAAGTACAAAGGTTTCACTGTCCATTGGAAAATCCATATCCATCAGGACCTTATGTAGATCAGACTCCAGGCTGGAAAATGCACAGACAGTTAGCTCTGGACTGGATAAGAAACAGGGATTCACACATAAGGGCAGATATTAACTTATTATAGTTCAGTCTATGTCATGAACAAAAACAGTAATTGCTGGTGAAACTCAGCAGGTCTGGTATCTGTGGGGAGAAAGCAGAATGAATGTTCCGAGTCCAATGACTCTGCATCAGAACCCATCAGCCTTTATCATGATGTCATCACTATGTGTGCTGCTCTGATCCCTTACTGCCATGCTCAGTGTGATAATAAACACACTGTAATAATTGCTAAGGTGTCTGATCCACGTTTCTGTTAATCCCCAAAGAAACCACATCACCACCAGATCAAACATAGCAGCTTCAATGGGGGCATCAGTCTCTTCTCAGTTCCTTCTCAGATGAATCTGAAGAACCATGAGGTAAGATTAAACTGGGAGACAAGAGCATTGTCAGACTTCCTGAAGGCAGTGGCTCAATGGCTTACCCAGCGTGAGGTGCAGTTCCTGAACACTGTAGTGACTGATACAAGGGCAGTCAGGGGGATCTCAGAAAATGAGTTCCCTGACTGGGGCTGTTAACCTGGTCCAATTAGAGAACACTGACTAAACATTTATAGACAGGAGTGTTGGAGTGCATTATTTCCCCCTCCAACTCTATTTTAATTTAATCCCTGCCCTCCCCTTCACTGTTTGATCACACAGCACTGCTCTTTAATGTGAAGGGCACTGCTTGTCACTGGCCACTCGGGTGTTTCCTATCTTCCTGGTGGTGGAAATTGAATAAAGATTCGTACACTGTGTTTCTCACTGTCTCACACCTGCACACACACACCAAGGGTTCTGGGGAAAAAAATAAGCAGTACAAAAATAAATTAAAAAAATAGACAGGAGTGGTGGAGTGCATTATTTCCCCCTCCAACTTTATTTTGATTTAGTCCCTGCCCTCCCCTTCACTGTTTTGATCACACAGCACTGCCCTTTGATGTGAAGGGCAGTGTTTGTCACTGGCCACTCGGGTGTTTTCCTATTGAGAGTTGGATCAGTGTGAGTGTGTGCGCGCACGTGCAAGGGCTCTCCTCCTTGAAGGGGTCTGTCCCTGGACTAGCTGCCCCACATCAAGAGCGCTGAAGGAAAGAAGAAGGAGAAGAGGAGGAGAAGAAGGAGGAAGAAGAAGGAGGCGGCGGCAGAAGCAGGAGGTGAGAGTTCTGAGTCCTGGGCCTACTTTTGGAGCTGCAGCCTGGGTCTCACCCAGGTCAAGGGTGTGTTGCTGCTGACCTGGGGCCCACTGCCACTGCTGATCTCTAGGACCCCGCCCAAACCTGCCTCAGCTATTACTCCTTGGGACCTGCCTCCACCACCGCTGACTGGGACTCGCCTTGGGCCTCTCCCCAACAGGTCTGCCCCCACCACTGTGACCAAAGGCCGCCTAGGACTTTCCTGAGGCCTGCCTCCACCACCGCTGACTGGGACTCGCCTTGGGCCTCTCCCCACAACCTTCACCACTGCTACTGCTGGAGGCCCACCTCCACCGCTGCTGCCTGGGACTAAATTTTGGGGCTGTCTGGGACTTGCCTGGGGGACCCTCCCCAACAGGTCTGCCCCCACTGCTATGACCAAGGGTCTACCTGGGACTCACCAGAGTCCTGCCTCCACCGCTGCTGCCTGAGGCCTACCAACACTCAGCAGCAGAGTATGGTGAGCCCGAAGGTTGCTGAGCCCAGCCGCACCTACGCCGGGGTAGCCGCTGCCTTAGGCTCGGCTGTCCCAACCCCTGCTGCAACCACAACCCCCTTTAGGCATATGACCAAACAACTGGGGTAAAGGCCTATCCCCTGCAGTAAGGCCATGGCTAGTATGGTCGGCCCACTGGCCATTGTCATTGCAGCCAGCGTGTACCGGAAGGCCATCTTTTTCCTGAAGACCAAGCAGGCGGTCTACCTGGCCGTGGAGAGGGGGCCACTGTGGGCCGTAACCTCCAACGTCCCGCCCTTCGTTGCCAGTGAGCTCCTTCTTCCCCACCTCAACACCTTGGGGGAGTTCTGGTCGGGTGTCCAACCGCTCCTGCTCAGTCTTAAGGACCCCACCCTCCGGCACGTGTACTCCTTCCGACGACAGGTGTTCATTTGCCTGGCCCGGGAGGAGGTCACCGAGGGCTCCTTCACCCTCCTCCACAAGGGCACGGCCTACCACACCTTCTGGACAGCAGATGGCATGCAGTGCCACCTGTGCCACAAGGAGGGGCACATAAGAAAAAAGTGCCCCACCCAGAAAGCTGGCCAGCCCACACCAATGGCTGAGGGAGGCACCGCCGCACCCACACCTCCTCCCCCGAAGACAACACCACAAGCCTCGGCAGCGGAGGATAAGCCGGAGGCTTCCAATGCCTCAGCCTCTGGCGGGAAGAGGAGCGAGCATCCGACCGGCCAGAAGGCACTCAGGAAGACGCAACGCATCAGGCCCACCCACGGGGAGACCACCCTATCCCCTTCCCCAACACCTTTCCCACAACCTGCCCCACCCCAGCACAACAATGCCCCTGCAGCCGTGCCCGTGTCACCCCGGCACGGGAACCCTGACCCCACACCCAACCCCCACCCCAATACAGAAACCCCTGGGGCTTCAACACCTGGACCCGGGGGCCACTGAACCTGAGACCTGGCACTAACCTGGGGTGAACCACTGCTACCTCACCACCAGGCTAGTTGGTGGTGCTGGACCAGCCCCCATCCTCTGGGTGGGGGAGGGTTCGTGACCGAGGGCGACCTCCTGGAGGAGGGTTCAGGATCGGTGGCGGACACTGGGGATGACGTGGACTCTGTCTGCAGTGATGTTTTTGAGTCCCAGGTGCCCCCCACCAATCTCCCCCTCGAGGAACTCTGGGAGTTTGTCGAGGAAACTGAGTCGCCGGGATAGAGCCCAACTGGCGCTCGACCGCTAGAGCTCCTTTGAGAGAGTTTACTGGTCGGTCCAAGCTGCCCGCCAGGCGCCTGGGCTCGACGTGAACGAGTGAAAGTGAGTTGGGAACTTCCTGGGGGCACTCCTGGTGAGGGTGAGGGACTCCAGTGCCCCTCCCTCATCCTCCCTGTAAATATATATACAAGTTTGTTAATTGTACTGGTGGTGGTTGCACAAAGCTTCCGACATGGAGACGACTATAGCCAGCCTCAACATCAACGGCAGCAGGGAGTCACAGCGCAGATTCCAGACCCTCTCGGTCCTCCGGGACGGGAGGTATGCGGTGTGCCTCCTGCAAGAAACCCACACTACCCCGGGAGACGAAGCCTCCTGGCTCCTGGAGTGGCGAGGGGTGGGGGGTCTACATGAGTCACCTCACCCGCAGATCTGGCAGGGTGGCCATCCTGTTGGCCCTGCATTTTCAGCCGGAGATCTTGGGGGTCAGGGAGCCAGTGCCAGGCCGTTTGCTTCACCTGACGGTTCGACTGGGGGGCACGGTCAATGTCTACGCTCCCCTGGCCGGGCCGAGGCAAGCAAGCTTCTTCGGAGAAGTGTCCGCTCATCTCGCCTCCATCGACGAGAGCCAGTGCGTCATCCTCTGGGGAGATTTTAACTGCATCCTTGAGGACAGGGACCACGGCAGTGCCCGCACTGGCTGGGCGTCGGGGAAGAGGTTGGGGGACTTGGTCAAGTCCTTCGACCTGGTGGGCGTCTGGTGGAATCTCCATTCTGACTCCATTGCCTTCACCTTCGTGAGGCCTGGTGTCAGAGCGTCCAGAATCGACCGCCTGTACATTTTGTGGGCGTACGCCTCCTGTTTTCCGAAGGCCTCCACGCGGCAGGTGTCGTGCATGGACCATCACCTGGGGTGGGCGGAACTCCTTCCGTTCGGCGCCAGGCTCGGCTTCGCGTACTGGCACTTTAACAACCTGCTGCTGGAAGACGAGCGGTTCCGGGACTCGTTTCGTCGTTTCTGGGCCGGCTGGAGAAGGAAGCGGGGACGTTTCCCCTCCCTGAGGCTATGGTGGGACGTGGGCAAGGCTCACGTCCGCGTCTTCTGTCAGGAGTACGCGAGGGGGTCGACGAAGAGGCGGAAATCCAGGATCGGGGAGTTGGAGAGGGAGATGCTTGACCTGGAGTCACGCCTCGGTCAGCCCGTGTGGGCCCGGCCCTGTGCGAGGCGTACGAAGAGAAGGCCGTGCTCCAGGACCTGCAGCTGGTCGGGGCTCGGGGCGCATATGTGAGGTCGCGGATCCAGCTCCTCCAGGACCTGGACCATGGCTCCCACTTCTACTCGCTGGAAAAAAGGCGTGGCACCCGTCAGCAGCTCCTTGTGCTGCTGGCCGAAGACGGGTCCCTCGTCTCGGATCTGGAGGGGATCAGGGCCCACGTCCGAAACTATTACACGCCTCTGTTCTCTCCGGATCCGTCCAGCGAGGATGCTCGCAGAGTTCTGAGAGGACCTGCCGCAGCTCAGCCTGGAGGGCACCGGAAGGCTCGACGCTCCCGTCACTTTAGAGGAGCTGAGCGGCGCTCTCGAGGGGCAAGTCCCCGGAGCTGGACGGGCTGACTGTGGAGTTCTTCAGGGCGTTCTGGGACGTCCTGGGGAGCGACTACGCAAAGGTCCGGGGGAGTGTCTAAATGCCAGAGAGCTGCCCCTTTCTTGGCGCAGGGCGGTTATAGTCCTGCTGCCAAAGAAGGGGGACCTTCGTTCTTTGAAGAACTGGCGTCCGGTCTCCCTCCTCAGCACAGACTACAAAATCTTCGCCAGGGTGTTGTCTTCTCGCCTGGCCTCGGTGCTGGCCCACATGATTCACCCGGACCAGTCCTACATGGTCCCGGGCCGGAGGATACACTATAACGTCCACCTGGTCCGGGACCTGATCCATTTCTGTTGACGGCTGGTCTGCCGAGCGCCTTCCTGTCTCGACCAGGAGAAGGCGTTCGACAGGGTCGATCACGAGTACCTGCTCGGGACTCTGCGGGCATTCGGGTTCGGGACGCAGTTTGTCGCCCGGATCCGACTTTCGTACGCCGCCGCAGAGTGTCTGGTTAAAGTTAACGGGTCCCTGACGGCGCCCCTTCGCTTCGGGAGAGGAGTGCGTCAAGGCTGCCCCTTGTCCGGCCAGCTGTATTCCCTGTGCGTGGAGCCTTTCCTGCGCCTCTTGCGGAGGAGGTTGTCGGGGCTGGTTCTGCGCGGCGCAGGCACGGGGGTGGTCCTCTCGGCCTACGCCGACTATGTGCTCCTCACTTTCACCAACTCTGCTGACCTGGGGAGGATGTGCGAGTGCCAGGCCGTGTACTCGGCAGCGTCTTCCGCCAGGATCAACTGGGCCAAATGTTCCGGACTAGTGGTCGGCCCGTGGCGGGTGGACTCTCTGCCGGAGGAGTTACGGGGGTTCAGCTGGAGTACCACCCATCTCCTCTACCTGGGGGTCTACCTGAGCCCGGCTGAGGAATCCTGGCCCTCCAACTGGCAGGAGCTGGAGGCCGAAGTCTCTGCTCGCCTAGGCCGCTGGACAGGACTACTCCGAGTGCTATCTTACAGGAGTCGAGTGCTGGTCATAAACCAGCTGGTGGCTGCCATGCTGTGGTACTGGCTGGTCACTTTGGTCCCTCCTCCTGGCTTTGTCGCTGACATCCAGAGAACGTTGGTCGATTTCTTCTGGGACAAAAAGATGCACTGTGTCGCCGCGCAGGTTCTGAATCTCCCTATTGAGGAGGGCGGTCAGTCACTGGTGTGCGTCCGCACCCAGGTCGCGACCTTCCGCCTTCAGACCTTGCGGCGATACCTTTACGTCGAGCCTCCTGCTAGGTGGTGCGCCCTGGCGACGTATTTTTTCCACCAGGTGCGTAACCTCAACTACGACACGCAGCTCCTGTTCGTCGACCGTGACGGTTTGGAGATCGCCCTCAAGACGCTGCCTGTCTTTTACCAGGACCTGATCACTGTCTGGAACATGGTCGAATCGCGTCGCACCTACCCTCCGGCTGGAGTAGCGGCTGTCGTCGGGGAGCTGTTGCTCAGGAATCCGCACCTCCGTACTCGCGGGGTCGAGTGGCTGTCGGAGGGGAGGGCCGCGGCGGCGAGGGTGACCAGGGTCGGGGACGTGCTGGGTGCCGGGGGCCTGGGCTGGACGCTGCCGCAGGACATAGCAGGCAGGGCAGCGGTAGACGTCCGGTACGTGGCCACCGCCATCCGACGCCTTAAAACGGCGGTGCTCGGACCCGACGTAGTGCACCAGTTGGAGGACGCTCAGGTGTGCGGTGGGATCCCGTCCGGGCTCACCCCAGCTCGGACGGAATTTCACATTGGCCCCAAGGTCCCGTACTTCCCGCGGGAGCCTGTGCCCCACAACCTGAGCCGCCTCCGGAATTTTAATTTTGTTCCCTTTCAGGGGGTAAAAAGGAGGGCCCTGTACAGACTGCTGCTGCACACCGTCCACCTCTTCTCCCTCATCCACCGCCTTGGCGTGCCCATTTGCCACCGGGCGGTGGGGATCCCCAGTGGAGGGCTCTCTACGCGGGAGTCCTCCCCCTTTCTCTCGGGGATCTGGGGTGGAGGGTGCTGCACGCTGCAGTCCCCTGCAACCGCAGATTGCGGTGGTTCACGGACTCCCAGCCCAACTGCTTGTTCTGTGGCGCTGTGGAGTCCGTGGACCACGTGTATATTGGGTGTGGGCGTTTGCACTCCCTTTTTGATTTCCTGAAAAACCTTCTCCTCTGTTTTTGGCTGCAATCTTTTTTTTTTGACTTTCTCAAAATCCTCCTCTACTTTTGGTTGCACTTCAGTCCCACGCTCCTGATCTTCGGGCACTCGGTACGGAGGAGGGAGGGCAGGTCTGAAGACCTCCCTCGTGGGTCTGCTCCTGGGCCTGGCCAAACTGGCCATCAACAGGTCGAGGCAGCGGGCCGTGGAGGGGGTCGTTAGGGCCGACTGCCTGCCCCTCTTCCGCAGTTACGTTAGGGCCTGGGTGTCCTTGGAGAAGGAGCACGTGGTGTCAACCAACACCCTGGAGTTGTTCAGGGAGAGGTGGGCACCACAGGGAGTGGAGTGCATCATTTCTCCCTCCAACTCTATTTTGATTTAGTCCCTACCCTCCCCTTCACTGTTTGATCACACAGTACTGCTCTTTGATGTGAAGGGCAGTGCTTGTCGCTTGTCACTGGACACTCGGGTGTTTTCCTATCTTCCTGGCGGTGGAAATTGAATAAAGATTCGTACACTTTGTGTCTCTCACTGTGTCTTACACCTGCACACACACACCATGGGTGCTGGGGAAAAAAATAAGCACTACTGCAGTTAGGCGGTAGTGTGGGGGTTAATAAAAAATAAATAAACAGGGAATTATCACAGTTTTTTAAAAAATAAGAGTGGAGAAATGTTCAATGGAGTTTAAGCTGGGTAAGTGTGAGGTGATATACTTTGGGTGATCAGATGTTAAGGAAAAGTATATAGTTAATGGCAGGATCCTGAACAGCATTGATATATTGAAGGGTCTCAGGTTCAAGTCCATAGCTCCCTGAAAGTGGCCACCCAAGTAGATACGGTGGTAAAGAAGGCATCTGGAATACTTGCCTTTATTGATTCAGGATGTCAAGTTGCACCTTTATAATAATTTGATTTGGCCACATTTCGAGTACTGCATTCAGTTCTGGTCAGCAGATTACAGGATGGCTGATGTGGAGGCTTTGGACAGGGTGCAGAAGAGGCTTACCAGGATGCTGCCTGGGTTAGAGGGTCTGAGCGAGAGGGAGAGAGTAGACATACTCTGGTTGTTTTCTCTGGAGCAGCAGAGGCTGAGGGGAGACTCGATGGAAGTCTATAAAATGGTGAGATGCACAGATTGGATTGACAGTCAGAATACTTTTTCCCAGAGTTGAAATGTCTAATCCTAGAGGACATGCATTTAACGTGAGCAGGGGCAAGTTCAAAAGAGGTGTGAGGGGTAAGTATTTTACACAGAGTGGTAGGAGTCTGGAACATGCTGCCGGGCTGGGGTGGGTGGGGTTGGAGGCAGATACGATAGTGGTGTTTAAGGGACTTTTCGATAAGCACATGAATATACAAGGAATGGAGGGATATGGACCATGGGCAGGCAGAAGGGATCAGTATAATTTGGCGTTGGGTTAAGCACAACATTGTGGGCCGAAGGGTCCGTTACTATGCTGTACTGTTCTATGTTCTAATATTTCGCGTTTATTCTTGCAAGAGGATCGAGGTGCCAGTGAATTGTAATTGGATTCCAGATGGGTGCCATTACTGAATACACTGATTCATGATGAACACAATTGCCCCTGGGAGGGCAACACAATCAAAGTGTTCATCCCCAAAGTGAAAACCATTTGGTGACAGTCTTTGTGTTTTATTGTTCAGTGTAGTTTGAATTGAAAATGGCAAGGTTTCACAGAATAGGAGCAGGAGTAGGCCAATCGGCCCTTCGAGTCTGATCTACCATTCAGTATAATCATGGCTGTTTGTCCCCTCATCTACATCATGAATATATATTGTGAATAACTGGGACCCAAGCACCACTACTTACTGCCTGTCACTAAGAAAAAGACGGATTGATTCCTGCTCTTTGTTTCCTGTCTGCCAACCAGCTCTCTATCGATGACAGTGCACTACCACCAAACCCACACACTTTAATTTACATTAATCTTTTCTGTGAGACCTTATCGAAAGCCTTCTGAGAATCTAAATAAATCACATCCACTAGATACCCCTTAACTAGTCTACTTTACCATGAATTTGCCAAGCATGAAATGACTGTCCAATCATCTCACTGCTTTCTAAGTGCACTGCTATTAAATCTTTCAAAAAAGACTTGAGCGTTTTCCTAACTACTGTTGACAGGCTAGCTACTCTATAAATCCCTGTTTGCTCTTTTTCTAAAATAGTGAGTTAAATTAATGACCCTCCAATCTATTGGGACTGTTCCAGAGTCGAGAGAATTCTGAAAGATGACCACCTATTTCTCAGGCCACTTCCTTAAGTACTCCAGGATGGAGATTGTCAGGCCCTGGGCAGTTATTGGTCTTTAATCCCATCAATTTCTCCAATTGTTTTCCTTCAGTTCCTCCCTCTCACTAGATTCTGATTCCCTCAACATTTTTCAAATGTTATTTATGAAAATCAGACTAAACTATGTATGTAAATGTTCTGCCATCTCTTTGTGCCCCATTATACCTTCCCTTTTTCAGATTGTAACGGATATACATTTGTCTTCAATCACTGTTTCTCTCCAACTGAATAAGGAACTGTATCATACTATGGCCAGTCTTTCCCAAGGGGCCTCTGACATCAACATTTGCAATCATTCCTTTCTCACTACACAATACTCAGTCTAGGATGCCCTATCCTCTATTTCATTCATCAACACATTGATCCAGAAAATCATCTCGCAAACGCACTGGAATTCCTCTTCCTACAGCATTGGTACTGGTTTGATTTGCCCGATCTATCTGCAGATTAAAATTACCCTGAATTACCATGTATCTGTTTCTATGATTTCCTGTTTCATGCCTACATTACCACGATAGTTTGTTGGTCTATATACAACTTCCAGTGTTGGTTTATGTCCCATTGGTGTTTCTAAGCTCTATTCAAAGAGATTCCATTTCATTGGAGTCAATATCCTTCCTAACTATTGCGTAAATTGCTCTTTAACCAGCAATGTTCCCTGACCTCCTATTCCCTTTTGTCTGTTGTATCTTTTGTTTTTGTCCTGGCTTCCCACTCTGTCTCCCTGGATAGGTTCCCATCCCCCTGCTATTTCAGTTTGAATCCTCCCCATCCAGACTGGGAAATACTCCCAGCACGACATCAGTACCAGTCCCACACAAGTGTATACCATCCAGACTGTACTCGTCCCACCACCCCCAGAACTCCCCCCAATGCCCCAGTAATCTGACACCCTCCCCCTCATACCATCTCTCCAGCCACATATTGATCTGATGTGTCCTGCTATTTCTACTCTGACTTGCACATGGTATTGGGATCAATCCTGAGATCACTACCTTTGTGAGTTTCCTTTGTAACTTGCTGCCTAACTCCCTACATTCTGCTTTTACGTCCTCATTTCTTTTTGTAACCTATGTTGTTGACATCAATGTACTCTACAACCATTGGCTGTTCATCCTTCCTCTCCAGTCCTGCAGAGCCAACCATGGTGCAACAGATTTTAGGGTCATTACATTCCTCTGAGAGGCCATTACCCCCAGCAGGATCCATTGTGGGTCTATGTGTTTTACAGGGGGATATCCATAGGGGATTCCTGCACTTGCTGCATCGTTCTGTGACTCTGCTCAGTGGTCATCCATTCACTTTCTCACATCTGAGCCTGCGGTGTGACCATCTCCCTCCACAATACCCTCAGCCTCCCAGATGCTCCACAGTGTCCCCAGTCTCTGCTCCAGCTCTGAAACCCAGGCTCCCTTCCAGTAGCTGCAGCTGGAGCCACTTCCTGCACATGTTCTGGTCCCACTTTCCCCACAGAGCAGGAGGAGCACACCACGGCATTGAGATCTACTCCCATGAATTTCTGCGTTTAATTAGACCCTTAGATTGTCTGTAAAACCAATAACATTGATTGTTTCAGGTTCTTATTCTCTGGACCACAGCATTATTCCCTTGTGTTACGACATGGGGCAAACCCTCCTGCTCAATTTAAACCAGCAACACAGAAAAGATTGATCCCGTGCAGTAATCTGTGAAAATTTGAGAGGTCAAGAACTAGTTAAAGTACAAACTAACAACTTATTTCTCAAAGTATAACAGAATAATTAACAACTATTTACAACTCCTTCCTCTAACCATCTTTCACTTTCCCTTCTATAATACTAGTCTGATAAAACCCCTGATTAAGATTTACTGAAATATTCAAATTTCAAACCAGCCAGCGGTCGAATCTTCTCTTTATATCTTCCTCGGTAGATTTGCTCTCCAGGTCTGTTTGAGGTTTTTCTCTGTGCAAACTCCTTCTCTAGACAGGTCCTTAGTTCTGACTGGCAGCCTACACCTCTTGGTCTTTTGGCAGTTCTTCCTCAACTGTTCAATTTTTCCTGGTCCTATACCTCCAAAGCATTGGATAGTGTGATTGACTGGGTTTTTAATAATCTGCTAAATTCCTCAGCACGCAGTGACACTTGGTGTTTGTATACCGGGGATCCACACACAGCTTGATGCAGCCACACACAAAGGTGGCCATTAGGGTTAGGGTGGCATTAGGTGTATTTTTTTCCCCGTTGCCCAGATCTTTATACAGCAAGTCCCTTCGGACTCGGTCCATCTTTGATCTCCATATAAATTGGAAGATGGCCTGGGTGAGTGCAGCGGCATAGGTTCTGGGAATAGGCCAGACCTATGCCATGCATAACAGCAATGACAGTGCCTCACACCTAATGACCAAGTTTTTTCCTGCGATGGAGAGCGACCATAGCTTCCATCTGCCCAGTTTCTGCCTCGCTTTGCTGATATGCTCCCAAGACTTGGCGAACGGCCCAGCACCCCCCAATCAAATATCCAGTACCTTCAGGATAGAGATGTACAGCATGGAAACAGTCCCTTCGGTCCAACCCATCCACTCCGACCAGACATCCCAACCCAATCTAGTCCCACCAGCCAGCACCCGGCCCATATCCCTCCAAACCCTTCCTATTCATATACCCATTCAAATGCCTCTTAAATGTTGCAATTGTACCAGCCTCCACCACATCCTCTGGCAGCTCATTCCATACACGTACCACCCTCTGCATGAAAAAGTTGCCCCTTAGGTCTCTTTTATACCTTTTTCCCCTCTCACCCTAAACCTATGCCCTCTAGTTCTGGACTCCCCCATCCCAGGGAAAAGACTTTGTCTATTTATCCTATCCATGCCCCTCAATTTTGTAAACCTCTATAAGGTCACCCCTCAGCCTCCGACACTCCAGGGAAAACAGCCCCAGCCTGTTCAGCCTCTCCCTATAGCTCAAATCCTCCAACACTGGCAAGCAACATCCTTGTAAATCTTTTCTGAATCCTTTCAAAGTTTCACAACATCTTTCTGATAGGAAGGAGACCAGAATTGCATGCAATATTCCAACAGTGGCCTAACCAATGTCCTGTACAGCCGCAACATGACCTCCAAACTCCTGTACTCAATACTCTGACCAATAAAGGAAAGCACACCAAACACCTTCTTCACTATCTTATCTACCTGCGATTCCACTTTCAAGGAGCAATGAACCTGCACTCCAAGGTCTCTTTGTTCAGCAACACTCCCCAGGACCTTACCATTAAGCGTATAGGTCTTGCTAAGATTTGCTTTCCCAAAATGCAGCACCTCTCATTTATCTGAAATAAACTCCATCTGTCACTTCTCAGCCCATTGGCCCATCTGGTCCAGATCCTGTTGTAATCGGAGGTAACCCTCTTCGCTGTCCACTACACCTCCAATTTTGGTGTCATCTGCAAACTTACTAACTGTACCTCTTATGCTCACATCCAAATCATTTACATAAATGACAAAAAGTAGAGGACCCAGCACCGATCCTTGAGGCACTCCCCTGGCCACAGGCCTACAATCTGAAAAACAACCCTCCCCCACCACCCTCTGTCTGTCTTCGACCTTTGAACCAGCTCTGTACCAAATGGTGAGTTCTCCCTGTATTCCGTGAGATCTAACTTTGCTAATCAGTCTCCCATGGGGAACCTTGTCGAGCACCTTATTGAAGTCCATATAGATCACTGCTCTGCCCTCGTCAATCTTCTTTGTTACTTCTTCAAAAAGCTCAATCAAGTTTGTGAGACATGATTTCCCACACACAATGCCATGTTGACTATCCCAAATCAGTCCTTGCCTTTCCAAAGACATGTACATCCTGTCCCTCAGG
This sequence comes from Chiloscyllium plagiosum, assembly GCF_037043375.1. NCBI lineage: Eukaryota > Metazoa > Chordata > Chondrichthyes > Orectolobiformes > Hemiscylliidae > Chiloscyllium > Chiloscyllium plagiosum. Next base: position 62,487,982 of record NW_028270155.1, on the reverse strand, counting down.
ATTCCCTCCAACAACGTGCCCACCACCACGGTCAGGCTCACCGGTCTATAGTTCTCTGGCTTGTCTTTACCGCCCTTCTTAAACAGTTCAAAGTTTGGGAGAAGATTTATAGCTCGGGCGCTCGTTGTTATCACCAATAGGATAAACAACACACTGAGGAACCTACAAAAAAACGGACAGGTAACCAGGGTTGACCTACAGAGAATGAAACCTGAAAGCAACAACACTCCCAGATTGTATGCCAACCTAAAGTGTACAAACTAAACATCCCACTCAACCCATAGTATCACTACCAGGGACACCATCACACAAACTGGCTAAAGAACTACAGCAGAAACTGAAACACCTGATTAGCGGATCCAGACACTTTATACAATCCCCACAGGAATTCTTGGACATCATCAGAAATATACACATAGACAAGGAAGAAACCATGGTCTCATTCGATGTAACGGCACTGTTCACCTCTATCGACAAAACCCTAGTCAGAGAAACAATAGCCAATCTGCTGGACATACAGAACAGACAACAAGACGGGGAACCTATCAACAAAGACGGCATACTCAAACTACTGGACCTGTGCCTCACAACACACTTCACATTCAACAACCAAATATATGAACAAACCAACGGCACACCCATGGGCTTTCCATTCCTGAAGAAGGGCTTATGCCCGAAACGTCGATTCTCCTATTCCCTGGATGCTGCCTGACCTGCTGCGCTTTTCCAGCAACACATTTCCAGCTCTGATCTCCAGCATCTGCAGACCTCACTTCCTCCTCACCCATCTTTGGACTCATAGCAAAAGTGGTAATGCAAAGGTTAGAACAAACAGTCTTGCCGCAAATTCAACCCAAACTCTGGGTCAGATACGTGGTTGACACCTTTGTAATCATTAAAAACACAGAAATAGAGAACACACACCAGATCATCAACGCCACACTCACAGGAATCCGATTCACTAGAGAGGAAGAAAAGGACAACCAACTCCCATTCCTAGACATGATGGTACAGAGAACACCTAATGGAGAATTCACCACAAAGGTATACAGGAAAGCCACACACACAGACCAAGTCCTAAACTACGAAAGCAACCACCCCAACACACACAAAAGAAGTTGCATCAAGACACTGTTCAAAAGGGCCACAACACACTGCAGTACACCAGAACTGCAAAAAGAGGAAGAGGAACACCTCTACAATGTATTCGCCAAAAACGGGTATCCCTGCAATTTCATCAACAGATGCCTAAGGGAAAGACAACAGAACGAGGACATGCCACAACCCAAAGGACTAGCCACACTACCATACATCAAGAACATTTCTGAACTGACAGCCAGACTACTGCGACCACTAGGACTCATAACAGCACACAAACCAACAGCCACTCTCAGACAACAACTCACCAGGACAAAGGACCCGATACCCAGCATGAGCAAAACCAACGTAGTATACAAAATCCCATGCAAGGACTGCACAAAACATTACATAGGACAAACAGGAAGACAGCTAACGATCCATATCCATGAACATCAACTAGCTACAAAACGACATGACCAGCTATCCTTAGTAGCCACACACTCAGATGACAAGCAACATGAGTTGAGCTGGGACAACACTACTATTATAGGACAAGCCAAACAGAGAACAGCCAGTGAATTCCTAGAGGCATGGCACTCATCCACAGATTCAATCAATAAGCACATCGACCTGGACCCAATATACCGGCCACTACAGCGGACAGCTGGAACTGACAACCGGAAGCGGCAGGTACAAACCACAATAGATGCCGGAGGAAACATCACAGAAGCGCTTCACAGGAGGCTCCCAAGCATTGAGGATGTCACCTAGACAGGGGACGAAACGTCTGCAACACAAATTCCCAGCTCGGCGAACAGAACCACAACTTCTGAAACAGTGGCACCACGTTTGCCAACCTCCAGTCTTCCGGCACCTGTGACTATCGATGGTACAAATATCTCAGCAAGAGGCCCAGCAATCACCTCTCTAGCTTCCCACAGAGTTCTCAGGTACATCTGATCAGGTCCTGGGGATTTATCCAGTTTTAACCGATTCAAGACATCCAGCACTTCCTCAGCTATAATCTGGACATTTTGCAAGATGTCACCATCTATTTCCCTAAAGTCTTTATCTTCTATATCCTTTTCCACAGTAAATACTGATGCAAAATATTATTTAATATCTCCCCCATTTTCTGTGGCTCCACACAAAGGCCGCCTTGCTGATCTTTGAGGGGCCCTATTCTCTCCCTAGTTACCCTTTTGTCCTTAATATATTTCTAAAAACCCTTTGGATTCTCCCTAATTCTATTTGCCAAAGCTATCTCATGTCCCCGTTTTGCCCTCCTGATTTCCCTCTTAAGTATACTCCTACTTCCTTTATACTCTTCTAAGGATTCACTCGATCCATCCTGTCTATACCTGACTTATGCTTCCTTCTTTTTCTTAATCAAACCCTCAATTTCTTTAGTCATCCAGCATTCCCGCTACCTACCAGCCTTCCCTTTCACCCTGACAGGAATATACTTTCTCTGGATTCTTGTTATCTCATTTCTGATGGCTTCCCATTTTCCAGCCGTCCCTTTACCTGCGAACATCTGCCTCCACTCAGCTTTGAAAGTTTTTGCCTAATACCGGCAAAATTGGCCTTTCTCCAATTTAGGAATTCAACTTTTAGATCTGGTATATCCTTTTCCATCACTATTTTAAACCAAACAGAATTATGGTCGCTGGCCCCAAAGTGCTCCCCCACTGTCACCTCAGTCACTTGCCCTGCCTTATTTCCCAAGAGTAGGTAAGTTTTGCACCTTCTCTAGTAGGTACATCCACATACTGAATCAGAAAATTGTCTTGTACACACTTCAGAAATTCCTCTCCATCTAAACCTTTAACACTATGGCAGTCCCAGTCAATGTTTGGAAAGTTAAAATCCCTGACCATAACTACCCTATTATTCTTACAGACAGCTGAGATCTCCTTACAAGTTTATTTCTCAGTTTCCCTCTGACTAATGGGGGGTCTATAATACAATCCCAATAAGGTGATCATCACTTTCTAATTTCTCAGCTCCACCCAAATAACTTCCCTGGATGTATTTCCAGGAATATCCTCCCTCAGCACAGCTGTAATGCTATCCCTTATCAAAAATACCACTCCCCCTCCTCTCTTGCCTCCCTTTCTATCCTTCCTGTAGCATTTGTATCCTGGAATATTAAGCTGCCAGTCCTGCCCATCCCTGAGCCATGTTTCCGTAATTACTATGATATCCCAGTCCCATGTTTCTAACCATGCCCTGAGTTCATCTGCCTTCCCATTGAAATAAATGCAGTTTAATTGATTAGTCCTACCTCACATTGAAATAAATGCAGTTTAATTTATTAGTCCTACCTTGTCCCTGCCTGCCCTGACTGTTTGACTCACTTCTGTTCTCAACTGTACCGGTCTCAGATCGATCTCTTTCCTCACTATCTCCCTGGGTCCCACCCCCCCACCTTACTAGTTTAAAGCCTCCCAAGCAGTTCTAGCAAATTTCCCTGTCAGTATATTAGTCCCCTTCCAATTTAGGTGCAATCTGTCCTTCTTGTACAGGTCACTTCTACCCCAAAAGAGATTCCAATGATCCAAAAATGTGAATCCTTCTCCCATACACCAGCTCCTCAGCCATGCATTCATCTGCTCTATCCTCCTATTCCTGCCCTCACTAGCTCGTAGCACCAGGAGTAATCCAGATATTACTACCCTTGAGGACCTCCTTTTTACATTTCTGACTAACTCTCTGTAATCTCCCTTCAGAGTCTCAACCTTTTCCCTTCCAATGTCATTGATTCCAATGTGGACAATGACCTCCTGCTGGCCCCTCTCCCCCATCTGCACTCTCTCTGAGACATCCTTGATCCTGGCACCAGGGAAACAACACACCATTCTGCTTTTTCTCTGTTGGACACAGAAACGTCTGTCTATACATCTGACTACAGAATCCCCTAACACAATTGATCTCTTGGAAGCCAACGTACCCCTCGTTGCATTAGAGCCAGTCTCAGTACCAGAAACCTGGCTGTTCGTGCTACATTCCCCTGAGAATCCATCACCCCCTACATTTTCCAAAACAGCATACCTGTTTGAAATGGGTATATCCACAAAAGACTCCTGCCCTAGGTGCCGACCTCTCTCACCCTTCCTGGAGTTAACCCATCTATGTGACTGTATCTGAGACTTTCCCCCCCTTCCTATAACTGCCATCCATCACATAGTGTTGCTGTTGCAAATTCCTTATCGCTTCTATCTGTCTCTCCAACCGATCCACTCGATCTGATAAGATTCGCATCCAACAGCCTTAATGGCAGATAAAATCCACAGTAACCCTTAAACTCGCTTTAAACTCCCACATCTGACAAGAAGTACATATCACTGCAAAGGCTCCTTCACAATCTACAGACCCAGAAAATAACACCGTCTTATTCCTCTACAAACACTGCGCAAGGTTAAATTAATAGCTATGACTTAAAAAATAAGTTTAATCAAGAGACTTATCTCCAAAAACATATAATCAAGATTGAATCCACTATACTCACTACTGCAGCCTTTCTCTTGGACAGACTTAAAACAACAATTAACTTATCTGCTTCTGTGTTGTGAACTTTGCCCAATAGTTCCTCCAAGATTAGTTGTGAATTTCCCTGTTTGTTAATTTTCCCAGATGCACTCCGATGTCCAGCCACACACGAATTCAAACAGCAAAGGCAGTAACTGTGCAGGTTCTCTCTCTCAGTCTCTCTCTCTCTCTCTCTCCTGCACTGTCCTCACCATGTGCTTCCTTTGTCTGCTCTTCTCCCTTTTAATCTGCTGTTGATTTGACTTTTTTTTAAAAAATTCCAAAACAATGCAACAGCGTATAAAACAGTAATTGCTGCTCCTGGAATTCGAGGAAATCACCTCCAACACCTAAATACCTCAAAAAAAAGGAGCAGCTCTTACAGCCAGAAATTTTTCCCATCCTCCATCTTGGATAACCCAGAATCCAGCTTCCCAAAGAGCATGGCCTCGCTCTTGCCTCGGTTTACCTTGGCCCCTGAGGCCTGTTCGAACTGGTCACATATGCACATGAGTCTGCGCAAGGACAGTGGAGCAGAAAACGGCGATGTCATCCGTGTACAGGGAGGCCTTAACCTGTAGGCCCCCGCTGCCAGGAATAGTCACCCCTCTCAGGCTCGCATCCTTCCTGATGGACTCAGCAAATGGCTCTATGCAGCACACAAACAAGACAGGAGAGAGAGGGCAGCCCTGCCTGACTCCAGATCTGACTGGGAAGCTATCTGATTCCCACCAATTGATTGAGACTGCACTGACAATGTTGGTGTAGAGCAGTCTGATCCAATTGCAGATTCCCTCCCCAAAGCCCATTTTGGAGAGAACATCCCTCATATACGTGTGTGATATCCTGTCAAAGGCTTTCTCCTGGTCCAGGCTGATCAGGCAGTGTCCAACCCTCTGTCCTGCACGTAGGCGATTGTATCCCTGAGGAGTGCTAGACTCTCAGTGATCTTCCTGCCCGGTACAGCACAGGTTTGGTCAGGGTGAATCACCGACCCTAGAGCAGACCTGACCCGGTTGGCGATAACCTTTGATAAAACTTTGTAATCCGCATTCAATAGTGAGATTGGTCTCCAATTTCTGATTTCTTCCCTCTCCCCTTGTAGATGAGGGTGATGATGCCTTTCCTCATGGATTCACTCATGGTACCTGCCCGAAGCATACTGACATACACCTCCAGCAGGTCCTGGCCAATCAAGTCCCACAGAGCGGAATAGAGCTCGACCGGTAAGTCGTCGCTTCCGAGAGTTTTATTCTTTTCGAAGGACTCGAGGGCCTTGGTCAGCTCGTCCAGAGATAGCGGCTGGTCCAGCCTCTGCCGTGTTCTGTCGTCTAAGACCTCCGTGATAGAGGACAGGAACGACTGGGAGGCCGTGCTGTCGGTCGGCTTCGCGTCATACAGACTGGCATAGAGGGATTTACTGATCCTCATGACAAGCCTCAGATGACGTTACCGAGCCATCTTCTTCCTTCAGGCTGCTGAGCACTGAGCTCTCTTTGTGCACCTTCTGGAAGAAGAAACATGAGCACATCTCGTCCTGCTCCACCGAGCGGACCCTGGACCGGAAGATTATCTTGGAGGCCTCCGAGGTAAAGAGCGAGGCTTGCTGGCCCTTCACCTCCTCGAGGTCCTCCGTGACATCCACCCCCATTGTCTGCAGCAGGAGCAGGTTCTGCATACTTTCCTGGAGCTGGGACAGTTTTCCCCGCCTCTCTCTCACCTCCTGAACACCTTTGAGGATGAAGAACCTCTTGATGTTCCCTTTTACTGTTTCCCACCAGTCCGCTGGGGACTCAAAGAGGGGCTTCACGGTTCTCCAACCTGCGTAGTACCTCTTGAGCTCCTCAATGTTTCCCAGGGTCAACAGCTTTGTGTTCATCTTCCACGTTCCCTTACCAGCCCGCTGCTCGTCCTGTAGGTGACAGTCGGCCAGCAGGAGGCAGTGGTCAGAGAAGAACACCGGCTTGACATCGGTGGATCTGACCGAGAGCGTTCGGGACACAAACAGGTAATCTATTCTTGAGTGGATAGACCCGTCTGCCCGTGACCAGGTGTATCTACGCTGCGCTCCGTCTGCAGGGGCGCTGAAGACGTTGTGAAGCTTGGCATCTTTTACCGTGTCCATCAGGACTCTGGACGTGGCAGCCAGTTTACTGTCCCCCCCGCCGGATTGTCCACCTGCATCAATGATACAGTTGAAGTCTCCGGCCAGAATGACCGGCCTGGACGTAGCCAGCAACAGTGGAAGCTGCTGCAGGACGGCCAACCGTTCGCTCTGACCCACTGGGGCAGACACATTAATCAGTCTCAGGGGAGCATTCCTGTACATGATGTCGGTGACGAGGAGGCGCCCGCCCATCTCCTTAACCTCGGAGATGGTGAAGTTGCCTCCCCGCAACAGGATACCCAGGCCGGAGGCGCGGCTATCGTTGCCCCCCGACCAAACTGACAGCCCATGGGCCCGCAAGCTCGACCATCTCCTATAGCTGCTGAGGTGCGGTATCCCACACTCCTGCAGAAACAGGACGTCGGCTTTAACGTTGGCCAGGAAGGCCATCGTAGAAACACATCGCGTAGCCGATTTGATGCTATGCACATTGATACTGGCAATTTTTATTCCCATTTTAACAGTTTGTGAGGTTACCAGTGTCCATTTGCTGCTGGTCTTGCCTCTCTGGGGTAGCTGTGTGCATCCCTGTGGTGACGGCAAATTGCTGGACCCTCCCAGGGCTGAGGTAGCTGTCCGGCTCCACGCTGGGGCCATTTCCCCGCTCTGGTGTCTTCGGGTCGGGCCCAGGGTCCGCACCGTCCAGTTCTCCATCTGACAGCGGGGCTGTCACAGGACGTTACCTGGAGCTGTGGGCCGGTGGGTACCTCATGGTTCTCACCGGGTGGGGGGAGGCCTTTACCCATCCCCTCAGAGGGATGGTCTTTTCCTGCTTGGGCGGTGCTGCCCTCCTTTTCCCCGCGGCGCTCTGTCTCTTCCTCTGGTGACGACACTCCTTGCGCCCGTCCTCACCGTCGGAAAAGCTGCCTATATCCTCGTCGTGTAGGTGTCGCTTCCCCCTTCGCTGGGTGGCTTTGGGGGCCTGGCGAGGTTTCCTCTTCCTGCTTTTGACAGTAATCCAATCCTCTGCCTCCTTTGTTCCCTTCTCTTCCATTTCCTCCGTCTGTCCTGAAGGAGCTTGGATCGGCTGCTGCACCTCCCCGCTGTCTGCCGTCTGCTCCGCTACAGCCTGCCCTTCCTTCTGGGTGCCTCCAGACACCGTTCCCGTGCTGGTTTGTGGTACCTTGCTGGTCTTGGGCGGTCCACGGCTCGTGTTGCCACCTCCGGCCATCTGTGCGTAGGTGGCGGCCCCTCGTCTTGGGCAGGCCTTGTACATGTGTCCCGCCTCTCCGCACAGATTACAGTTCTTGGCCTCCTTACATTCCTTGGTCGGGTGGCCTTCCTGCTTGCAGTTTCGGCAGACGGTCACCTTACAATCCGCCACCATGTGGCCTGACCTCCAGCAGGTTTGGCACACTTTTGGCTGCCCTGCGTATGTCAGGTAACCTCTGCTTCCTCCGATGGCAAAGCTCGTGGGTGGGTGGAGGATGTTCCCACTGGCATCGACCCTCAGGGTTACCCTGATCTGCCGCTTGCTGGTCCAGATCCCGAAAGGAACGACCACATCGGTGCTTTCTCCCTCGACCTGGACGTACCTTCTCAGGAAGGTCAGGACATCTGCTGCTGGGACGTGGGGGTTGTACATATGGATTGTAACAACCCGACTCCTCTGCACAGGGGACTACAACGGGACCACCGACAAGATGGAGAACAGAGGTTCCCCTTCCTTCTCCTTGAATACCTTCAGGAACTGCTCACAATTCTTCATGCTCCTGAAGGTCACGTCAAAATAGCTTGCCCCAGGGAAATCCTGCAGGCAGTACACGTCCGCTGCATCGAACCCACAGCACTCCAGCAAAATCTTCTTAATAAACACCGTCCGATCGACCAGTGTGCACTCCTCCACCTTCTTCACAGACACTCTGACTGTGTTGCGAATGCCCTGGCCTGGGCTGCGAGTACCTGAATTGGCATTAGGCCGAAGCCAGCATGAAGATCCACCAAGAGCAGGTCAGCATAACCAAATAAACCTCCAACATCCTATCACGGTCCAGCGATGATCTCCATTAGCTCTGATGACTCGCAACATGACCCCCGTGGTATCTCCCCAGCCAGTACACGTCTGCCGCGCTGAACCTGCAGCACTCGAGTAGAATCTCTTCCTCTGGTCCTCAGGGACTACACATATTCCGAGCCAAAAGGCCGAGAAGCGGCCCAGACTGCTTCAGTGCAATGCTGACTGTGGGACACCCTTCCCAAACTGCTTCGGTGTGATGCTAACTATGGGGCGGGCGTCCCTTCCTGCCTCTCCCTCTGCTGCTAAAAAGCACCACAGGCCAGAGAGTCTGGCAGCATCCAGTCAGTACAAAATGTGTCAGTTTGTATGAAATGGCAGAATACACTGTTCAGGCTCATTTTTAATTAAAATGTTTGAACTAAGCACACATCAAAATGCACTTTAGCATTTCAGGAATTTTACTGGTAAGACAAAAGATTGAAGTTGAAAAAAGCAGCAGTGCATTTTACACAACAAATTTTATTCACTTATCAGAAACCTTCAAACTAGACGAACACTCCTCGCAGACATGTTACTGAAGCAGGAAGGAACCAAAACCTGGCAGTGGATCTGTTTAATCCTTGGATAAAATACGTTTAAAATGTGTCCCCTCACCACATCAACTTTTAAACATTGTTTTCAACTTCAAGTTGTCAGCACTTACCCGACTGAAATGTTCCCATCACATTGCCCCAGGATCCTGTTGGTCAGTAACATTGCATAGCGAGCATCATTTAGTTTCAATTGTCCTTTCCTTGTGAGGTCAGTCAATTTGTTTTTCTGATTTATGAAATCAGCGAATGGTGATTCTAATAGGAAAGGGACAGTGAGAAAGAAGAGGGAAACTCAACATCTCAAAATCAGGAAAATATTTCAAACTTTGAGATGTTATGTATATGTTTGCAAATTGCAGCTTGATGTAAAAAAGGCTTTCTGTACACACATCTCCATCTTTGTGTTGAACTCTGTCTGGAACAGTACAATTAAAATTGTGAAACACTAACAGGAAATGCTGGAACTACCCAGCAGGCCTGCAGTATCTGGGGAGAGGGAAACTGCATGTACGTGGCAACTCAATGATGTCCAGCCAGATCTTTCTCCCGAGTGAAAGGTACTGCATCAGAAACAGGAACAATACAAGGAAAGGAGAAAGGAAGCTTGGGATTGGGAAAGTAAATCACTTGTGGTCCTGATAGAGCATCGGGAACATTAAACTCTTAATGTGGATCCTGATAAATTGCTGAAAACTTCACATCTGCTGTGATTATTATTAATCATCTAATTCATCAAAAACCTTTCAGTTTTATTAGATTACAATTGAATCTGGTTAGAACAGACATTGCCAAATCTAGCTGGACAGGAACTAATATTCCTGTAATACTGGGAGTAGTTTACCTATGAGAAATATACTCTAAAGCTTAAAGAAATGCATATTCCACAACCTGGGTTTAAAGCCATCGATCCTTTTCATTAAGCAGGCCATGAAATTAATTGTGTTGCGATGTACAATTAACATTATTGACAGAATCAAGGTGTTGTTTTTAGTGTTGATCTGGTGCTCCATAATATAGCCCGGGCCTCCCATCTCCCCCTCCCCATTGACTGGGGACATCTCTGAAGACAGGGAGCAGCACACACCCCCCATTCACACTTTCCTCGTCCTGTGGTTGTAGGAGAAAAAGAGAAACCCTGGGCCTATGTTTCTATTTTGTTCTTTATCTGTGATAAATAGAGTCATAAAGTCACATATCTGTGATTCACAATGTGTCAGTTATTCTTCTACTCACCACATGCTCCTTCAGATCCAGTAAATTCCAAATAAGAAGCATTTTCCATGTGAACTGGACTGAAGTCTGACTGATTTATGTAAATAATGTCTCTCAGCAACGGTGAACTCTTGTGTGAACTGCTATTGGTGAGAGTGAAATGTTGACAACATTTCCCTCCAGTGGACATGGCAGTTGGATACGACTTTCCAATATCACCACGGGTTATGTAGAGTTGGCCAACGGATCCTTTCCAGGTGATGCAGATTTCTGATGAAGCTGCAGGTGTAGGTGCTGCAGGATCTTGTGTCCAGGAAGATGAACCATTCCCAATGAGATGAGCTTCTATTTCTAAGCCTGTTTTCTTTACAGACACTTTCAATGAACATGGGTCTGGGCCAATGTAGTGATGAGATTTATTAATGTGACTGTTCAGGTATCCACAAACTGTAAACTCAGCACCAACTATTGCTGCAAATACAATCACAAGGTAAGCATTAATCAACACCTGAGAAATTTTCTCAGAGGCTTATTAAATCAATACTGTGAATTTGCTGGAAAATTGAGGGAAATCCCACACCAATTGCATAATCAGGAATTGATCATCAGTAACAACAACAACTTCTATTTTCATAGCACCTTCAGAGGAATAAAATGGTCCAAGGCCCTTCACTGGAGGGTTCGCAAACAAAACTTTGATGCCGTTGTAAGGTCTCATTGGTATTCATAAAACGCAGGTTAAAATATTAAAACATTTTTATTGGTCAGGATTATATAAAGATGGAGTCATGTTTTGCCAGACCACTGAAACTAATTACAGAGAAGTTTATCATCAAAAGCTCACAACCGATGCCACCAATCCACGTCTCCACGTTTTGAATCTAACCAATGCTTGTGAGTGAACAAACCACTTTTGAATGGGGCTCAGCAAATAGCGAAAAGGGGAGCAGATAAAAAGGCTAAAATGTTATGAACTCCCAGTGATGTCTCATGGCATCAGGTTAAACTTGGGCAAAGAAACCTCCTGCCAATAACCATGGACCATCCACCCATCGGCTGATGAATTGGGACTGCTCCATATTAAACAGCACTTGGAGGAAGCACTGAGGGGGGCAAGGGCACAATATTGGGAGCTACATATGCATCTGCCCATGACAGTATCAGGAAGAGTGAGCAGCACACAGTCCCTGTGGAGACAAAGTCCCGCCTTCACATTGAGAATTACCTCCCGTGTGTGTGTGGCACTATCACTGTGCTAAATGGGACAGAGTTCGAACAGATCTAGCAACTCAAGACTGGGCATCCATGAGGCACTGAGGGTCATCAAGAGCAGCAGAATTGCACTACAGCACAATCCGCAAAGTGACGGCCCGGCATATCCCCCACTCAACCAGTACCATCAAGCCAGGGAATCAATCTGGGTTCAATGGAGACTGCAGGAGGTCATGCCAAGAGCAGCACCAGGCATACTTGAAGGTGAGGTGGTGAAGGAGGACTACTTACATACCAAACAACATAAGCAGCAACTGACAGACAGAGCCGAGCAATCCCACAGCCAATGGAACTGATTGAAGCTCTGCAGTCCAGCCACACCCAGTCATGATTAATGGTGGACCATTAACTCACTGGAGGAAGAGGAGCCTCCACAAACCTCCCCAACCTCAATGATGGAAGAGGCCAGCACATCAGCTCAAAACATACGTCTGAAGCATTCACAGCAACCTTCAGCCAGAACTGCCAAGTGGATGATCCATCTTGGCCTCCTCCAGGTGTGCCCACCATTTCAAATGCCAATCTTCAGCCAATTCGATCCCCTTCACGTGATGTGATCTATCAAGCTGGATTTGAGTTTGAGCTCTGACTTATCCAGTTATAACATCAGCTGCGATCATAACAGGGGTCTCCTCCAGACATATAAAATTCAAACAGACATCAACAGGGTGAACGCAGGTTAACACAAGGTCTCAGGGGGGAGGCAGACGAGGAGATTCAGGAGGATGGAGCTGTCAAAGAGATGAGAACGAGGATCAGCTACAAATGATATGAGGTCAGAGCAGAAATGAGGACATTACAGATGTGTACACAGGGAGTCTTTGTGATGGGGAGGATGTGGGTTCAGAACCTCAAATCAGAGGTAAATGGGACACTGAGTTGGGGAACAATTTCTTTTCCCTCCTGATGTCACGGAGACAGGGTGAATTGAGGAGCAGGTGAATAAATGTGTGTGGTCAGGTGAAGGGGTTGAATAAATTTCAGTTAGTTAGGGATAAAGTTTTAATCATCCCAAGCAAACAGGAATCACGGATGTATACACGCAGCTTGAATCACAGGAGCCATATTATCAGCAACATTCATCCATCTTTGGGTTAAGAACACACAGTGTCTGTGTCATAAATAATGTTGTAATATGTTGTATAAAGCTGGGAGTTGGCTGTAACCCAGGAGAGTTGATTTTACATTTCATGATCTGACTCGCTGTCCTTGTATACGCATGAAAATATATAACTGTTTGACCTGTTTCCTCAATCCTCCACCAACTTATCAAGTTGTGTGATAAAATGAAGCCACAGTCAAAGGCTTTGATCTTGCCAACACTGAGATGGAGGAAGTTATAGCTCTTCCAAAACAGAACCCTGGAAAAGGGATCAGGAAATGTAAAGGCAATAGATAGAACCGAACAGCAAAGTGACAGTGTGAGTTTAATCTGTAACTTTGATGAAATGAGCTTGCCTGAGATTTTGCACTGAAAGGGGATCGCATGTTCAGAGAGTTCACAATATTCACTCCTCCTGCCGTGTCTGTTCCCTTCCTCAGCCTGAGCCTGTCAGCAAGGAAGAAGGTCAGGAACAGAATCTCATGTCACATCCTGCTCACTGAGGAGGCCTTTCACCAAACTGAATGACTTCGCTGCTGGAGAGCTTATTGGACTTTGACTGGAGGAAGTTTCAGGATTCAGGAGGATAAATGTATTTTTCCAATTTTTTATTCAGCTTTTGAAGTTGTTATAACCAGGTGTGTGAAGGGAATCAACTCCCTGTTTTTTCACTCCTATTACTCAGCTGCCAAAACATTTATCTATTTTGTTCAGCAAACAGTCATGGTCTTTCAATCAAAACAAAATTTACAATCACTACAAAATGAAGGAGTCCATTATCAAGATTTTCTTGAATGAAAAGAGGACTTTTATGACTCACTTAATTCTCGAACCAATCATTAAAATTAACACACACATACACAGAGGTAGAAAGTTCAAAATAGACAGGAATAAAGTTCATGCAGTTGAGGAACCTTTAGACTCCTTGTGATGTTAACTCTTAACCTGAAATCAGAGTTTAGTGACTTTTATCCTCAACAGTACCAGAATCTGTAGATCTTTGAATTCTTGGTGAACAGTTGTTTCTCGAATTTACTTTTTCACTGGGTGCTGTTTCTGAGATAATGTTAGAAACAGAAAGGGGGAGAGAGAATTCCAGCTCTTGCTACACAAATTCACTTTTCATTCTCTTAGTCCTGATGCTGAAAAGCAGCTGTTGAAATACAGTTCAGTGTGTATTCTAGAGTCGCGATCCTTTGTTTTTTTCAACCAGTCTGATTGATTGATAACTCTTGCATCTGCCAAAATATTAAAGCAACACACACAACTGTACTAAATGGGGAGTAAAAATCTCTGAATGGTTGCTCATTACATTTCTTCAAATAAAATGGTAATTTCACCGTAGATAGATTGTTTCATACGAATGGGTCTCATGAATCTTGCCAACCTTTGGGCAGGTGGCCCCTGCATCCATTTTAGATTCATGTTTTTCCTTTTTGTCAACCGTGTTACTCTCTGAAAGGTCTCAGGTATAACAATCTGATGTTAGAGGTGAAAGGTTGATTGCCCATCTTTGTCATTACCATTACGTACTGCCACATTCAGCTAATTCCTTTATCACTGCAATTGTCTTAATTTATTACTTTACCTTCTATTAACCGTGTTTGTACAGTAAAGCTCTGACCAATGTTCACACTGAGGTACATGCACAATCCATCGGACTGGATCACCAGCCTCATACAGCATTGAAAATAAACTGGGGAATTTAAAAGAAGTGAAACAAAGGAAGTGCTGAGAAATGAATTACCTTTCCCAATGTGAAAGCTGAAGAAACATAACAGGAGGCAGTGACAGTTGATCAGTCTGTGAAAGGAGCTGGTTTTGAGAGGCATCTTCCACTGGGTTCCTCCTCTGGAAAATCAACATTGTGAATATGAGAGCACAGGGTGAGGTTCACACAAATGATGGTTACATCCAAAACATGCAGAATTACATGGAGTTAAATGATGACCTGTCATTGTCCCAACACCCAGTGACACCAATTGACAGGATGTAGCTCCCATTTGAAATCACCGTGATCGGTGAATTTTGGGGGAAATTATTGAGATTTTGTTGGAGAGAAAACCTCAGATGGAGTTGTCAGGCTGCTGGGACTCAGCTGTGAGTGACCAAGTGAAACAGGGACTGATAGAGGCTGAGGGCAGCTCATCTGTCCTTGTTAGTTCATGGTCTGAGGAGATCAGAGACCAGAAATAAAAATACAGGTAGTCTGAGCTCAAAAGTGAACAGAAATGTTTGGAATTAATCAATTTGAATTGATTGTCATGTTCCATCAATTCTTCAGATATAGATTTGGGTTGTAATTCCCTCAGGTTTTCAAATAATCCCAGAGCTGGCTTGGGTATTCCTGTGGAAAAGCTTGTGACCCAGGGAGTTAATGTGACATTTGTTCCAGCATTCACCCAAATGACACTCTCCCTCCGCCCACCATCTCTTTGTTTGGGTGATGTGAAGCTAATCCCCCTGCCCATTACCACCCATCATTCTCTGTTTTAAATACTCTCCTTCCCCTCCCCAGGTGGTTCAGGATGAGCAGGGAAGGAGTCACAATAATGTTGCAGCCATCGTACAACCCTAATCTTCATCCTCCTCATGTTTTTAATCTTTCAGGACCATACGTTATGGAAAAGAGAGAATCAAAGTACACCACTGCAGAATATTTAGGGCAGGAATCAGACCAGCCACAATTACTGGGCAAATAGATTAATAATCAATTTACAACACACATGATTATCCAGACCATAACCGACATACCTGCTACTGGCAACATATGGTTTATAGGTTTGGGGGAAGATTTGGAGTAAGTGGGTCAATTGTGAAATTGGGAATAGGTCAGAGGTTATTAGTTCAGATTAGGAGTTTAGGTTGGAAATCAGGATGACTGATGTAAATTGGGTTTTGGGCTGGGGTTTGGGAGTTGGGGTTAATGCTGAGGGGTTTTAGTTAAGGAGTGGGGATGGTACATTGGTGAAAGTTTAACCCAGCAAGACCAGCTGCCTCATTGTGACACCAGCTACTGTTAATGCCACTAATGTCAATGCTGTCGACATCACAAGCATTCTGTAAAGGAATGAACAATAGATAAAAAGGTGTGTAATGGAAGAACTGAACTGGGATGGAGCATTTAGTAAGGGGTTTCAGAATGATACTGAACAAACCAATTTCAATGGTCTGAACAATATGAAAATAACTACTCAATACAGCACAAGGGTGTATGGTCAGACATAAGAATGTAACTGTTTAAAATTTTAAAGCGAGGGTTTTATACTACACTAGTCAAATCTTCCTTGGATTTCTGAGTTGCATCTTGTCACATTCATTCGTTAAACAATGTTCAAAAGGAATATATGAATAATATTTGAAACATGGTAAGGCTAGAGAAACCCAAACTGCTCAATTGGAAATGATATTTCCAGGGAGATATTGTTAATGTCC
Source organism: Chiloscyllium plagiosum (assembly GCF_037043375.1). Lineage (NCBI taxonomy): Eukaryota > Metazoa > Chordata > Chondrichthyes > Orectolobiformes > Hemiscylliidae > Chiloscyllium > Chiloscyllium plagiosum. The sequence continues at coordinate 62,471,633 of NW_028270155.1, read as the reverse complement.
CTCAGGTACGAATCTGTCAGGATGAACACAGAGTATGGCTTCAACTAAGTAACTGACTGTGGATGAAAACTTCCAGTGAGGAGACTTCCATTGTAGAAAACAGGAATTACAATTTATGATGAGTCTACATTTGTTCACATTGAGACAGGCAGCATGCAAACTACACACTGTCTCCTCACTTCAATAATGTCAGTGTGCAGCCCAGCACTGAATCAGACTGCACAATCAACAGGGGGCCAGTAAAGTGTTTGGATCACCCATCGCTCAGCTAGACCTTCACGTTTAAAGGTTACTACAGGGCATCCACAAACTGTGCAACAACAAAACTCAGTCAAAGCACCTGAGTGCTGAGTGGTCATTGGATGGCTGTCTGTTTAAATGACCTTGTTGGGTGTTGGCTCATTGTCCACCAGCTCGGAGTGATTAGGAGAGGGCATTGACTGGACCCATGGTCTCCACGTTGGTAGGACATGCACCAAATCAGACAAAGAGGCTGTTTTCACATCAGAATCATCTGTATATTTCCAGCTCACCCAGAACATTACCACACATCTGCCCTGACAGGAATGGGCTGGAGTGGAATTCTACAGCCCCTGTCTCTACCACACCTCAATTAAAATACTCATCAAATAGGCTAAGTAGGTCATGGAAATAACTTGTTGATTCAACAAATGATAAACATCAGGAATAATCTGCATAAGCAGCAAAATGAAAACAAAATCTGTGAAATGTGTTCATTCCAAGCCCAGCCAGCCAGGAGCTAATTGTCCAATATGGAGGGTGGGCTTTACACACACATTCCATGTTAAAATTTCACTGACCATCTCACTGATGACACCAGAATTACTGACATGTTCCCCTTCCACCAACATCTTCTTGGGGATACTGGGGTTAAAGTACAGTGTGTAAAACCAGCAGCTCCATAAGCAGCACTGCATGGTCAAGAGAAAAATGGCCTGACTGATGTTTGTCTGAATTTGGGCAGTGGGCCAGATAGATCCCCCTGACAACATAGTATTCAATGGAGAGGTCAAAATGTAATGGTGAATCCATGTGAGACCTCAGCAACACGGACAGTTAGACTGCATTCACTTCATGTTCACACCACAGCCTCTAGATCTGTGGAAGAAGCATCCACTGCCCTCTGCCCTAAATCACTCACATTGGGGGGTACTCAGGACCCTCATCATTGTGTGACACAAATATCAGTCTAGTCAGCCGTCCACTAAACAAAACTGTGACCCTGCAATTCTAATTCCAATGATACTGCTTTCTCACAGTCTTGGAAAGTTCACACAGTGACTCAGAACTTATGATGGACAGGGGATAGGAATTTCTGTTCTTCAGAAAGTCATCCTGGTCTGGAACCAAGACCCAGCCTTTGTACAGACTGGATGACTGTGTGAGTGAGTCATATCGACATCCACAGAGAGTAGAAGGAGTATTACTGTGTTCATACAGTCCTCATTCCAAATCTTACACAGGGCAGTGTAGGAGCTTCTGAAAACACAGGGACGGCAGGTTCCAGAGTTACACCCAAAGTTGTGCACCAATCCCACCCTCACCAATGTGATACCCTCCTGTAGGTCCCACTAACCCTGACAGGGTCAGTGTTGGAAGGAACCGTGAGGGACAATAACAGACCAGGAAATTCAGGAACAGTTTGTGCAACTATCCATGAAACAGTGCATAGACAGAGGGTCACAAAATACTTCACACAGAATGTTCTCCGCCTTCCATTATAAAACCTCGATTGTATCAATACATTTATGTTCAGAAATTTGCAAAAAACAGAAAAATATACAATTGCCCTGAGCATTCCTAACACAACATGTATTATCATTCAGGAAGACAAGGTTAATGACAATTTATTAAAACAAGCAGGTTTACATTTCACATTCGTCTTTGTCAACCTGGACTTAAATAGTAAACATATTCCGATTAAAAGCGTAAATAAAGTAATACCAGCTCCTTACCTGTGGCCTGCGGGTCCTGGACATTGAGAAACTGACACACAATGTGGGAATTCTATATGTGCTAGAAATTTGCCTGTGCAGGTACTTTTGCATTGATAAACAGCGTTATTGATTTCCTGGAACAATCGGAGCTGAGCTCTGTGTGCACCAGTCTCGTAAACTTGGAAATATGGAAAAATGTGGCATTAATATTCAAATATTGATCTGGAGATAGACCTTCAGGAAATGTTACCCTTTGATGGTTCAAAACAAAAAGGAGGAAATGTTCAGCCATGTAAGAGGTGAATCCAAATATGTCAAAGGCAGCAGCATCTTCTGATGTTATCGATCACTGAGGGAACTCATGCAGTCAGTTACACTTGGGCCAAGCTTCAATGTTGGGGCAGTCTCAGAGGAGATTCCAGTCAGTGAATGTCCTGTGTGGAGGAGGAAAGCATTGGACACAGAAATAATGAGCAGTTTACCCAAAAACAATGTGGATATAAATCTTCATGATAAGAATATTTCAACAAACTGATTATTTCCACTGCCAGCAATTATCTTTAATTCCGAGGGCACAAAGTATGACTCTGACTGAGAGAGTGGTCACCCTGAGCTACAATCAATGAGACAAGTTGTTTTCCATCTGTTTGCTCCATATTGCGTACTGTCCAAGGCAGAGATCGGATGCTTTGCTGCTGCTGACAACAGGAACAGCAACAAGAGAATGTACAACCTGGTACAGTGCATGGGCAACAGCATGGGGAGCTGGCAACACTACAACAACAACATGTATTTATATAGCACCTTTACTAATGAAACATCCCAAAGTGTATCACAGGATACTTTGAGGGAGGAGGGAAGGCAGTAATTTAGAGTGAGTGGAGAAATCGATAATTGGGAGAGAAGAGGACACAGATGAGGAAATACAGCTGTGTAAAGCCACTCCAATTCACTGAGCAGGGTCAGGGATGGACTGGAAATAATCCTGAAGATGAGGAAGGAGGAGGCCAAGGATCGAGGGAAATAATGTAATGACCAACATCCATTACTTATATTGGATGGGGTGAGATACCTGTGCCCATCCTCCACCTCCATCAGAAACACAAAGTCTGACTGTTCTGAGTTGTTTGTGTCCCATCCATGAGAAGATTAAACACTGTGAGGTGGGCAGTGGGAAAGTGACTCAGCTGCTCCTCCCTTGACTGGGACTCAGACTCAAATGTGTCAGATTCAGATTGCAACCTGCCCTTGTGTTGGACTAATGGATCCAAAGTCAATAATGGAGAAGGAGCTGGAAATTAACACTTAGCTCGAACATTTCAAAGGCAGGGAGCCCTGTGGATGTTTGTACCTATTAGAAACTAGGGAGGTATTTGTCATGGTTCTCCTCCAACTAAAATTAGCAAGGATTTGGAGAAAGTGAGAGAGGATGAGAATATTCAATGAGTTCAATATAAAGTCACCACAGGCTCTCTACATTGGTGCACAGGGGAAGAGAGAGGTTGAGAAGAAGAGCCCTTTATGGGAACCTCAATTCATGCAGGAATTGAACCCACACTGTTGGCATCAGTCTGCACTGTAAACCAGCTCTCCAGCCAACTGAACCCCATTGTCAATGTTCAAGGATGTTTCTGGGAACTTTGAAGAGCACAGGTTCAGGTTCGGTGTTCAGTGGAAAGTCTCATCTGTGTCCTTTCCCCATTTCTCTTCCACTGCTGCCTTAAGGACCAGAGAGTGATTCCTCAGTGCAGGGAATACCCGCTGGAAATCTGGCTTCCAGATAAATGTTAGATCCTTCTTTGGACACCATTATTGAATCTCAAGTAGGCTAATGTTGGGAGTCCCACGGAGTGTTTTGCTAGATCCTGAATGATGGGGTTTGTGCATTCTTCACCAATGTCCTCATTGGTTTTACAAGATTCACCATTTGCGAATAATTCACATTTTTTTATCTTGAAAGGAATACAGTGCAAAATCAATCAAGTTGGAACTTATCAGTATTACTGAACAAGAAACATTTGTGCATTAAAATGGCTGCCAGATACTTGGCTGGTTTTTGAAATGTAGGTTTTCTCTATGATTTCTGGGCCTTGGAATGTGAAGTTTTCTTGGTAACCAAAGTAAAAGATGATGCCACCTGCCAGGCCCGGCCCTCAGTGAAGTTTCCAGAAGGATCTCAGTGGTGTTTGCAATCAACCCACAAATGGCATTTAATTTTTCAAACTGAGTATATGTAGTGGAGTGCAGTACGCGACAGTGTATGTGGAGGGTCCTGATACCATGGAGATACCATGCTAACAGCACACGGAGAGGACTGAGATTAAACAGCTGAGAACAAACCAAGTCAGAGTGGCACTAAAAGGAACAGATGTTAACTGGACGGTGTACATGACTTAAACAGATGCTCTTGCTCTCTTGCTGCTGAACAGCTTTGAAGAGATGCAGAATATCTCTGAGGACCATGAGATGAAGGACCAGTACAGAGTTTGAACAAAAGCACCATCCAATTTAATTCAAAGGAGATCTCACAGGATCCCTGCAGTGTGGAAGCAGGCCATTTGGCCTATCGGCTCTGCACTGACCCGCTGACGAGCATCCCACCCAGACCCAAACCCACCCAGACCCAAACCCACAATCCAATCCCTGTAACCCTGCATTTCCCATGGTTACTCCAATTAGCCTGCACATCCCTGCAACTTCTAGCCAAGTTAACATGGCCAGTCCACCTCAGCTGCACATCTTTGGTCTGTGAGAGGAAACCCATGGAGACAGAGTGAGAATAGTCAATTCTTAAGTTATAATTCAGTAAGTTCAAAGGACCGTGAGAACAGATCGGAAACAGTGAACACGACACAGGCTGCATTCTTCACCTTGTATCGAGCTGCAGATCTTAGCCCAAACAAAAGCTCTGTATAACCGAAACACAGTTATGGAATGACGCAAATGATGAATGTGTTTCTGGACTAATTTGTAAGGGAATCAGGAAACAATCTAGCGCGCACCTCTTGCCAAGTCTCAGCCAATCTGCGGCAGTATTTCTCATAAAGGCTGATTATTGTCAGCTCAAGTGATTTTTTTGAGTATTGTTGATTTCTTTTGGTCTCACAAATCCCTGCTAATTAAAATCTGTTTCGACATGAATATCATGTCAACATTTATCCACTGATGAAATCAATGATTCATTCCCCACAAAAAGCACCAGGAGAATTTAAAGGAGAGCTTGGTGAAGAGTTGGATGAAAGGAAAATGATTGCCAGAGTATCAGACCACACAGACTGGGTTCATTCCATTGTGGGCAGGGAGAAGACCAATGATGGCAGAGAATTTGCCTGGATCCAAAGATCTAATCGATCCATAAAGAGGGATCACTCCCCCATTCCAACACAAGAAGAGATCACACCAGCTGTGGCTGGAGCAGATGTTTCTTTTCAAAAAATGAGCAAGTTCGTTGCTAGAAATGGTGACTAGAATGTGTACCTAGATGTAGAATCTTTACTTTTGCAACATTCAGCAAGCCATCTGGATGGTTTGAATGACTTCCTGTGTTTTGCTTAATGTCAGTCGGGAGCTAATCGGGGACAGTCATGGTAACGTGGGGAAAGTGAGCTCCTCATGCCGAGGGGTGGATTTCATTGCATAGAATCACTAGGGGAATGCTGATGGGACAGGGGGAAGTTCTAGAGAAGAAGGATGAAATCAGAGGGGGGCTGGCTCTCTCAGGTAATGATCAGGCAAAGCCATCAAGGACATTGGAATTTAAAAACTCATTGCCCATGGGACTAAAGTGTGCACATTAATTGTAACCTGAAGGTGCTCAAAGAATCAGGGGGACACTGTAAGGTCATAGGGCACACAGGGTCAGCAACACAAAAAGGAACATGAAAGATGGAGGGAAAATATTCTCACACAGAAGCAGCCTGCAGGTCTCTCACAAGAACATGAAATTGGAACTTTATCACAAAAGCTCAAATATCAATTACACAACAGCAGCAAAAATGGCTGAGACCTGATGAAAAGTGGGTGGAGCAGATATTCCTCTTCTGGGGTGGGTGGAGTGGTTCAGAATCAATTAGCCCTGGTGTTAATGTGAGGGAAGCACAGCCCAATGAAGCTGGGTCAGTGTGTGCGACATACAGGCTTCCCTCTTCCCACATGAGCAATTAAATTCTTCTCCAGCTAATTCCAGAATTTTTTCCCTGTAGGGAGTGAGGAGCCTGATATCCATCACTCCCTTCCTGGCTCAGGCCTCTCAATCAGGTTATTGGCCAATTTGTCCTACAATGAGCCAAAAAGAGGAACAGAGCATGTGCAGGAGATGGAAGTGCCAATAGCAGTGATGCAGGGTCACCAGTGAGTAGTAACTACATAATTACTGAAAAGGACAGCGATAGAACAGGAGTTAGAAGAATTCTCAATTGGAGGTGGAAGGTCAGCTGTGCAATGATTTTGCGAAAGTGTGATGGAAACAGGTTCTTGAAGGTAAATCAGTGTCAGTGCGCTGCAAGATATTCAAGTGGGAGATTTGAGGGTTTTAGAATAAATATGTTCCCATAAAGAAAACAGGGGACAATGGCCAAATCTTGAGACCCACTCTCCCCAAGATATCAAGGAGCTTATGGGGATAACATAAGGCAGAAAGGAAAGCTTCTATCCAATACCGAGGGGTGTTGTGGGAGAGCTGCAGTGTCCTTCCTCAGGGCCAGAATGATCTGGGTGCAAGTCCCACCTGCCCCAAAGGTGTGTCACATCACGTCTAAACAGTGTCTGACTGAAGTAAATAATTATGTCTGATGCTGAGAACTCACACTGGAGAAATATAAGAGGGGTAGGAGAGTGAAAAGAGAAATCAAAGAGAATACAAGGGAAAGCAAACTGAGGGCAAGAAAGGACCTTGGCAAGCACAATCAAGGTGAATGGGGAGATGGGTTATCAATACATTAAAAGGATAATGGAAGAAAGAGGATGACCCATAAAAGAAACCCAGACATAAGGGTGAAAGATATTGGCAAAGTTCTTCAGGAATATTGTCTCAGTCTTAACAAGAGAGCAGCTGATGCAGACATTGTAGTTGAGGAGGATTGTGAAATGTCAGATGTGATAAACCCAGAGAGAGAGAAGTATGAATGGAATGGGCTGGTCAGCTGGTCAGAAAAGTTCCAAATGGAATTTAACCCAGACCAGTGTGGGACAGTGTGTTTGGTGAGGTCAAGCAAGGGAAAGGAACAGACAACAAATGGGAGAATATTGAGCTACAGAGATGCTGAGAGATCTTGGAGTGGATGACCACAGACCCCTAAAGGGAGCAAGGCAGGTCAACAAGGTGATTAAATAAGTACATGGAAACCTTCTCTTTATTAGTTCGGCCACAGCAGGAATACTGTGCACAGTTCTGCCCACATCACAGAAAGGATGATTTTATGAGAAAGGGCACAGAGAAGAGTGAAGGATATTGCCAGGACTGGAAAATACAGCAATGAGGAGGGACTGGATTGTCTAGACTTGTTCTCCTTTGAAGACAAATATTAAGATGAGGTTTGACGAAGATGTTCAAAATGGAGGAGCTTGGGTACAGTTGATAGAAAGGGCCTATTTAGCAGAAATCAGTGACAAGAGGGCAGAGACTGAAAATGATTGGGACAATGATCTGTGGGGAGATGAGGAAAAGTGTTTTAATCCAGTGGGTAGGAGTCTGGAAGTCATTGTCTGAAAGGAGAGCAGAAGCAATGATCCCTAACTAATTTCTAATCCATTTCGATATGCATCTCATCCTTAACCTGCAGGGCAATGGACCAAATGCTGTAAGGTGGGATTACGATAGGTGGCTTGTTTCTTTGGCCTTGCAGACACGACGGAGAAGGACATGGAAGCTTGGGAACTTGGGGATATAAATTTGTAGAATTTCTCTGCATTCCCTTCCTGATTTCACTCTAAGTATACTCCCACTGCCCTTATGCTTCCCGAGGGATTCACGCAATCCCCCCGTCTATACCTGACATATTCCTCCTTTTTCCTGAGCAGTGCCTCAATTTTTATATTCATCCAGTACTTTTTGTACCCACCAGCCTTACACAATGCACTAACAGGAACATACTGTCTCTGAACATCTGTTCCCTCATGTTTGAAGGCCTCCCCATCTCCAACCATCCCTTTCCCTGTGAAGAACATTTGCCCAATCAACCTTTGAAAGTTCCTCCCTAACACCATCAAAATTGGCCTCACTCCAATATTGAACTTTAATTTTTGGATCAGGTCTGTCCTTTTCTAAATTATTTTAAAACTAATAAAATTATGATCCAAAAGAAAAACAAAAGAAATCCTGATGCTGGAAATCAGAAACAAAAACAGAAAATGCTGGAAAACGTCAACAGGTCTGGGAGCATCTGTGGAGAGAAATCAGAATTGATGTTTCGGGTCCAGTGGCCGTTCTTCAGAACTGATGGTAGCTGGGAGAAAGTTGGCTTTTATAGAGAAGATGGGGTTGGGGATGGGTTGAGGAGTAAGTGACAGGTGAAGAAACAGCCTAAAGTGAGAGATGGACAGTCAGACAGACAAAGGTGTGTTAATGGTCAGCTTAGGAAACCCAACCCCAACCCAACACCCACACACTAGGCCTTGTTATTACATGGTTTGCTATTACACACAGCCAGTTGTTAGCCATGAATTTTCCCCATTGGCTGCTATTCATTCTCATAGGCTGGCTGTCTGGATTTGAACACTATATTTATAATGCCTGTGTACATCTTTCTAATAGACAGCTGAGGTGGTTCTCAGGTTATGTCTTTCCATTCTCATGTGACCTTCCCGTACCTTCTGCAGATGCTCTGCCTGCTTTGGGTTGGGGATGTTGATTCTGGGTCTGACTAGTAAGACCAGCTTCCAGAACGTTATCATGTCTGATAGACGGGTCCTGCCGTTTTACTGGCTGTGCTCACTGTATCCTATCAGGCCGTCACTGACACAGCAACAGTAGCTCCTTGTCCTTGCTGTCTAATCTCTCATCTGACTCAGTTGTGAGGGTCTTATATTCAGGAGGTGATGAATCCTTACAGCCAGAACTTTTATTCATCTTTCTCCTGTGGCAGCAATCAAGATGGGGAGTCTGTCAGCACCATTTCTCTTGCTGGCTTGTATTTCTGAGTGGAGTCATAACTCTGAAACCTCAAGAATAACCTCTGTCTTGTTGACATTTTATGAAGATGATTCTTGTCGGTCTGCTCCTGTGGATGGTGATCAATGTCCAGGATGAACTTTCTCCCAGAGAAATATGTATGAACTTCTCATATCCCTCCACGACTGCCAAAAGTGCTTTTTCTATGTGGTATATTGGGTTTCAGCTGAGGGTAGAGCCCGGGATACAAATGTTATTGGCTTTCCTTCTTGTTTCAGGGCTGTCCCAGCACCCTTTGGAGAAACAGCTCTTTATAGAGTGAGATGGTTTCTGTTGTAGTATGACAGGCTTATCCTACTTGAGATTCAATAAGAGTGTACCAGAAGGATCTAACATTTATCCAGAAGCCAGATTTCCAGCAGGTATTCCCTGGATTGGAGTATCACTCTCTGGTCCCGAGGACAGTGGTGGAAGAGAAATGGGGAAAGGACACAGCTGAGACTTTCCACTGAACACCGAACCTGAACCTGTGCTCTTCAAAGTTCCCAGAAACAGAAACGCGGAAGAGATTGGGGAGACACTGAATGAATACTTTTCTTCAGTATTTACTCAGGAACAGGGCATTGTCGTCGATGTGAATACTGAGTCACAAATAAGTAGAATGGATGGCTTTGAGGTATGTAGAGAAGAGGTGTTGGAAATCCTGGAAAAGGTGAAAATAGATAAGTCCCCTGGGCCTGATGGCATTTATCCTAGGATTCTCTGGGAAGCAAGGGAGGAGATTGCAGAGCCATTGGCCTTGATTTTTATGTCCTCTTTGTCTACAGGAGTAGTGCCAGAAGACTGGAGGATAGCAAATGTGGTTCCCTTGTTCAAAAAGGGGAGTAGGGATAACCCTAGTAACTATAGGCCGGTGAGTCTCACTTCTGTTGTGGGCAAAGTCTTAGAGAGAATTGTAAGGGATAGGATTTATGCACATCTGGATAGGAATAATGTGATCAAGGATAGTCAGCATGGTTTTGTGAAGGGCAGGTCGTGCCTCACAAACCTTATTGAATTCTTTGAAAAGGTGACAAAGGAGGTTGATGAGGGGAAAGCGGTAGATGTGGTGTATATGGATTTTAGTAAGGCGTTTGATAAGCTTCCCCATGGTAGGCTACTGCAGAAAATACGGAGATATGGCATTGAGGGTGAGTTGGTGGTTTGGATTAGGAATTGGCTGGATGGAAGAAGACAGAGGGTAGTAGTTGATGGCAAAGTTTCTTCATGGAGTGCCGTCACTAGCGGTGTTCCGCAAGGATCTGTTTTGGGACCATTGCTGTTTGTCATTTTTATAAATGACCTGGAAGAGGGGTTAGAAGGTTGGGTGAGCAAGTTTGCGGATGATACGAAAGTCGGAGGAGTTGTTGACAGTGAGGAAGGATGTGGCAGGTTACAGCAGGATATAGAGAAGCTGCAGAGCTGGGCAGAAAGGTGGCAAATGGAATTCAATGTAGCTAAGTGTGAGGTGATTCACTTTGGGAAGAATAACAAAAAGATGGGGTACTGGGCTAATGGTCGGATACTTGGTAGTGTGGATGAGCAGAGGGATCTTGGTGTCCATGTACACAGATCTCTGAAAGTTGCCACCCAGGTAAATAGTGCGGTGAGGAAGGCATATGGCGTACTGGCTTTTATTGGTAGAGGAATTGAGTTCCAGAGTCCTGAGGTCATGATGCAGTTGTATAAGACTCTGGTGCGGCCGCATCTGGAATATTGTGTGCAGTTTTGGTCGCCATACTATAGGAAGGATGTGGAGGCACTGGAACGGGTGCAGAGGAGGTTTACCAGGATGTTGCCTGGTATGGAAGGAAGATCGTATGAGGAAAGACTGAGACACTTGGGACTGTTTTCATTAGAGAAAAGAAGGTTTAGGGGTGACTTGATTGAGGTGTACAAGATGATTAGGGGGTTAGATAGGGTTGACAGTGTGAACCTTTTCCCGCGTATGGAGTCGGGTATTACAAGGGGGCATAGCTTTAAATTAAGGGGGGGTAGATATAGGACTGAAGTTCGGGGTAGGTTCTTCACTCAGCGAGTCGTAAGTTCATGGAATGCCCTGCCAGTAGCAGTGGTGGACTCTCCCTCTTTATGGGCATTTAAGCGGGCATTGGATAGGTATATGGAGGATAGTGGGTTAGTATAGGTTAGGTGGCCTTGGATCGGCGCAACATCGAGGGCCAAAGGGCCTGTACTGCGCTGTATTCTTCTATGTTCTATGTTCTATGTTCTATAAACATCCTTGAAAGTTGACTGTGGGGCTCAGTTGGCTGGAGAGCTGGTTTACAGTACAGAGTGATGCCAACAGTGTGGGTTCAATTCCTGCATGAATTGAGGTTCCCATAAAGGGCTCTTCTTCTCAACCTCTCCCTTCCCCTGTGCAGGGTGACCCTCAGGTTAAACCAGGACCAGTTGATTCTCTCTCTCCAATGGACCACTCAGCCTGTGGTGACATTACCTTGAACTCATTGAATATTCACATCCTCTCCCAAATCCTTGCTAATTTTAATTGGAGGAGAACCATGACAAATACCTCCCTAGTTTCTAATATGTACAAATGTCCACAGAGCTCCCTGCCTTTGAAATGTTCGAGCTAAGTGTTAATTTCCAGCTCCTTCTCCATTATTTACTTTGGATCCATTAGTCCAACACAAGGGCAGGTTGCAATCTGAATCTGACACATTTGAGTCTGAGTCCCAGTCAAGGGAGGAGCAGCTGAGTCACTTTCCCACTGCCCACCTCACAGTGTTTAATCTTCTCATGGATGGGACACAAACAACTCAGAACAGTCAGACTTTGTGTTTCTGATGGAGGTGGAGGATGGGCACAGGTATCTCACCCCATCCAATGTAAGTAATGGATGTTGGTTATTACATTATTTCCCTCGATCCTTGGCCTCCTCCTTCCTCATCTTCAGGATTATTTCCAGCCCATCCATGACCCTGCTCAGTGAATTGGAGTGACTTTACACAGCTGTATTTCCTAATCTGTGTCCTCTTCTCCCCAACAATCGATTTCTCCACTCACTCCAAATTACTGCCTTCCCTCCTCCCTCAAAGTATCCTTTGGGATGTTTCATTAGTAAAGGTGCTATCTAAATACATGTTGTTGTTGTAGTGTTGCCAGCTCCCCATGCTGTTGCCCATGCACTGTACCAGGTTGTACATTCTCTTGTTGCTGTTCCTGTTGTCAGCAGCAGCAAAGCATCCGATCTCTGCCTTGGACAGTACGCAATATGGAGCAAACAGATGGAAAACAACTTGTCTCATTGATTGTAGCTCAGGGTGACCACTCTCTCAGTCAGAGTCATACTTTGTGCCCTGGGAATTAAAGATAATCAGGTGGCTGTTTGTTGAAATATTCTTTTCATGAAGATTTATATCCACATTGTATTTGGGTAAACTGCTCTTTATTTCTGTGTCCAATGATTTCCTCCTCCACACAGGACATTCACTGACTGGAATCTCCTCTGAGGCTGCCCCAAGTGTAACTGACTGCATGAGTTCCCTCAGTGATCGATAACATCAGAAGATGGTGCTGCCTTTGACATATTTGGATTCACCTCTTACTTGGCTCAACATTCCCTTATTGAACCATCAATGGATAACATTTCCTGCAGGCCTGTGTCCAGCTCAATGTTAGGGATGGCACGGTGGCTCAGTGGTTAGCACTGCTCCCTCATACCACCAGGGACCCAAGTTTGATTCCAGCCTCAGGTGCCTGTCGGTGTGGTATTTGCCCATTCTCCCCGTACCTGTGTGGGTTTCCTCATACAATCCAAAGGAGTTCAGTTTGGGTGAGTTGGCCATGCTAAATTCCCCATAGTGTTCAGGGATGTGTTAGTTTGGGGTAAATGTAGTGGAATGGATTTGAGTGGGATACTGTTTGGAGGCCAGTGTGGACCTGTTGGGCTGAAGGGCCTGTTTCCACACAGAAGGGATTCTATGAATATTAATGCCACATTTTTCCATATTTCCATATTTACGGGATGGTGCACACAGAGCTCAGCTCCGATTGTTCCAGGAAATCAATAACGCTGGTTATCAATGCAAAAGTACCTGCACAGGCAAATTTCTAGCACATATAGAATTCCCACATTGTGTGTCAGTTTCTCAATGTCCAGGTCCCGCAGGGCACAGGTAAGGAGCTGGTATGACTTTATTTATGCTTTTAATCGGAATATTTTTACTATTTAAGTCCAGGTTGACAAAGTTGAATGTGAAACGTAAACCTGCTTGTTTTAATATATTGTCATTACCCGAGTCTTCCTGAATGATAATACATGTTGTGTTAGGAATGCTCAGGGCAATTGTATATTTTTCTGTTTTTTGCAAATTTCTGAACATAAATGTATTGATACAATCGAGGTTTTATAATGGAAGGCGGAGAACATTCTGTGTGAAGTATTTTGTGACCCTCTGTCTGTGCACTGTTTCATGGATAGTTGCACAAACTGTTCCTGAATTTCCTGGTGTGTTATTGTACCTCACGGTTCCTTCCAACACTGACCCTGCCAGGGTTAGTGGGACCTACAGGAGGGTATCACATTGGTGAGGGTGGGATTGGTGTACAACTTTGGGTGTAACTCTGGAACCTGCCGTCCCTGTGTTTTCAGAAGCTCCAACACTGCCCTGTGTAAGATTTGGAATGAGGACTGTATGAACACAGTAATACTCCTTCTACTCTCTGTGGATGTCGATATGACTCACTCACACAGTCATCCAGTCTGTACAAAGGCTGGGTCTTGGTTCCAGACCAGGATGACTTTCTGAAGAACAGAAATTCCTATCCCCTGTCCATCATAAGTTCTGAATCACTGTGTGTACTTCCCAAGACAGTGAGAAAGCTGTATCATTGGAATTAGAATTGCAGGGTCACAGTTTTGTTTAGTGGACGGCTGACTAGACTGATATTTGTGTCTCACAATGATGAGGGTCCTGAGTACACCCCAATGTGAGTGATTTAGGGCAGAGGGCAGTGGATGCTTCTTCCACAGATCTAGAGGCTGTGGTGTGAACATGAAGTGAATGCAGTCTAACTGTCCGTGTTGCTGAGGTCTCACATGGATTCACCATTACATTTTGACCTCTCCACTGAATACTATGTTGTCAGAGGGATCTATCTGGCCCACTGTTCAAATTCAGACAAACATCAGTCAGGCCATTTTTCTCTTGGCCATGCAGTGCTGCTCATGGAGCTGCTGGTTTTACACACTGTACTTTAACCCCAGTATCCCAAGAAGATATTGGTGTAAGGGGAACATGTCAGTAATTCTGGTGTCATCTGTGAGGTGGTCAGTGCAATTTTAACATGGAATGTGTGTGTAAAGCCCACCCTCCATATTGGACCATTAGCTCCTGGCTGGCAGCGGCTGTAGATTTTGTTTTCATTTTGCTGCTTATGCAGATTATTCCTGATGTTTATCATTTGTTGAATCAACAAGTTATTTCCATGTCCTACTTAGCCTATTTGATGAGTATTTTAATTGAGGTGTGGTAGTGACAGGGGCTGTAGAATTCCACTCCAGCCCATTCCTGTCAGGGCAGATGTGTGGACATGTTATGGGTGATCTGGAAATATACAGCAGATTCTGATATGAAAACAGCCTCTTTGGCTGATTTGGTGCATGTCCTGCCAACGTGGAGACCATGGGTACAGTCAATGCCCTCTCCTAATCACTCCGAGCTGGTGGACAAGGAGACAACACCCAACAAGGTCATTTAAACAGACAGCCATCCAATGGCCACTCAGCACTCAGGTGCTTTGACTGAGTTTTGTTGTTGCAAAGTTTGTGGATGCCCTGTAGTAACCTTTAAACGTGAAGGTCTAGCTGAACGATGGGTGAACCAAACACTTTACCGGCCCCCTGTTGATTGTGCAGTCTGATTCAGTGCTGGGCTGCACACTGACATTATTGAAGTGAGGAGACAGTGTGTAGTTTGCATGCTGCCTGTCTCAATGACAACAAATGTAGACTCATCATAAATTGTAATTTCTGATTTCTACAATGGAAGTTTCCTCACTGGAAGTTTTCATCCACAGTCAGTTATTTAGTTGAAGCCGTACTCTGTGTTCATCCTGACAGATTCGTACCTGAGGGACATTAACAATATCTCCCTGGAAATACCATTTCCAATTGAGCAGTTTGGGTTTCTCTAGCCTTTCCATGTTTGAAACAGGGATCAGTCTTCATATTATTAATATACTCCTTTTGAATATTGTTTAATGAATGAATGTATATGTTTTTGGTGACAAGATGCGAACTCAGAAATCCAAGAAAGATGAGACCAGTGTATTATAAAACCCTCACTTTAAACTTTTAAACAGTTACATTCTTATGTCTGACCATTCTGTGCTGTATTGAGTAATTATTTTCATATTGTTCAGACCATTGAAATTGGTTTGTTCAGTATCATTCTGAAACCCCTTACTAAATGCTCCATCCCAGTTCAGTTCTTCCATTACACACCTTTTTATCTATTGTTCATTCCTTTACAGAATGCTTGTGATGTCGACAGCATTGACATTAGTGGCATTAACAGTAGCTGGTGTCACAATGAGGCAGCTGGTCTTGCTGGGTTAAACTTTCACCAATATACCATCCCCACTCCTTAACTAAAAACCCTCAGCATTAACCCCAACTCCCAAACCCCAGCCCAAAACCCAATTTACATCAGTCATCCTGATTTCCAACTTGAACACCTAATCTGAACAAATAACCTCTGACCCTATCCCCAATTTATCACTTGAACCACTTCAAATCTTCCCCCAAACCTATAAACCATACGTTGCCAGTAGCAGGTCTATTGGTTATGGTCTGAATAATCATGTGTGTTTTCAATTGATTATTCATCTATTTGCCCATTAATTTTGGCTGGTCTGATTCCTGCCCTAAATATTCTGCAGTGGTGTAATTTGATTCACTCTTTTTCATGATGTATGGTCCTGAATGATTAAAAACATGAGGAGAATGAAGATTTGGGTCTCTGGTCTCCTCAGACCATGAACTAACAAGGACAGATGAGCTGCCCTCAGCCTCTATCAGTCCCTGTTTCACTTGGTCACTCACAGCTGAGTCCCAGCAGCCTGACAACTCCATCTGAGGTTTTCTCTCCAACAAAATCTCAATAATTTCCCCCAAAATTCACCGATCACGGTGATTTCAAATGGGAGCTACATCCTGTCAATTGGTGTCACTGGGTGTTGGGACAATGACAGGTCATCATTTAACTCCATGAAATTTTGCATGTTTTGGATGTAACCATCATTTGTGTGAACCTCACCCTTGCTCTCATATTCACAATGTTGATTTTCCAGAGGAGGAACCCATTGGAAGATGCCTCTCAAAACCAGCTCCTTTCACAGACTGATCAACTGTCACTGCCTTCTGTTATGTTTCTTCAGCTTTCACATTGGGAAAGGTAATTCATTTCTCAGCACTTCCTTTGTTTCACTTCTTTTAAATTCCCCAGTTTATTTTCCATGCTGTATGAGGCTGGTGATCCAATGGGATGGATTGTGTATCTCAGTGTGAACATTGGTCCCAGTGTTAATGTGATTTCTGTACATTTCCCATCATTGACTGTTGAAAAGAGAGACAGAAAATTAACACAATACAAACAGAGTTTGTCGAAGGTAAAGTAACAAATTAAGACAATTGTAGAGATAAAGTTATCACACAAATGCTGCTGACAGAACATAGAATAGTCCAGCACAGTACAGGCCATTCAGCCCTCAATGTTGTCCCAGTCTTTTATCCTCCTCTAAGATCAGACTAACCGATTAACCCTTCCTTGTACGATCTTCCATGTGCCGATCCAAGATTCACTTCAATGTCCCTGATGTATCTGACTCTACTACCACTGCTGGCAGTGCATTCCACATACCCCCCCCCCCAACCCACTCTCTGAGTAAAGAACCTACCTCTGATACCTCCCCTAAATCTTCCACCAATTCCCTTAAAATTATGCCACTTCATGATAGACATTCTGCCATGGGAAAAACTCTCTGGCAATCCACTCAATCTATGCCTCTGAACATCTTTCCACCTCTATCAAGTCACCTCTCATCCTTCTTCGCTCCAATAAGAAAAACCCTAGCTCCTTTCTTCAGCTGTCATGCCCTCCAGTCCAGGTAATGTCCTGGTAAATCTCCTCTGCACCTTCTTGAAAGCTTTCCAATAACGAGGCAACTAGAACTGAACACAACATTTCAGGGCTCTGTAGAGCTGCAGCATAACCTCGCAGCTCGAAAACTCAATCCCCCTGCTCATGAAAGCTAACACTCCATACAGCTTCTTAACAACCCTGTCAACCTGGGTGGCAACTTTGAGGGATCTATGGACATGGAACCCAATATCCCTCTATTCCACCACACTGCCAAGAATCATGCCTTGAATCCTGTATTCAGCATTCAAATTCAACTTTCCAATGAGAACAGCTTCACACTTTTCCAGGTCGAACGCCATCTGCCACTTATCAGCCCAGTTCTTCATCCTGTCAATGTCCTGTTGCAACCTACAACAGCCCTCTGCACTATCCACAACTCCACCAATCTTTGTGTCATCAACAAACTTACTAATCCATCTTTCCACTTCTTCATCCTACTCATTTATAAACACCACAAAGAACAGAAGTCCCAGACCTGTTCCCAGCAGAACACCACTGTTTACCAAGCTGCAGGCGAATAATTTCCATCAACCATCACTCTCTGTCTTCTGTGGGCCAGCCAATTCTGTATTCAGACAGACAGTTCCCCTGTATCCCATGCCTCCTTACTTTCTGTATGAGCCTACCATGGGGAATCTTATCAATTGCCTTACTGAAATCCATGTACACCATATCCACTGCTCTACCTTCATCAACATGTTTTGTCATATCGTCAAAGAATTCAATAAAGTTTGTGAGGCATGACCTGCCCCTCACAAACCATGCTGACTATATCTATTCAAACTATGGTTTTCCAACTAATCAGAAAATCTGTCTCTCAGAATCTTCTCCAGTACTTGCCCATCAGCATCATAAGACTGCTTAGGGACTGAGTGTAATTCCCAGAATTATCTCTATTTCATTTCTTGAACAAAGGAAAAATGTTTGCCACCCTCCAATCAACTGGCACTACTCCAGTGGACAGTGGGAATGCAATGATCATTGCCAAAGGTGCAGAAATCTCTTCCCTCACTTCCTGTAGTAACCTTGGATATATTCTGCCTGGCCCAGGGGATTTATCTATCTTTATGCTTTTCAAAATTTTCAGAACATCCTCCTTCCCAAAACCAAACTGTTTGAGCATATCAGTCTGTTTCAACCTGTCCTCATGCATGTCAAGGTCCCTCGCAATAGGTAATCCTGAGGGAAAGTATTCATTAAGGACCTCCCCTATTTCCTCCTATTCCAGGCGCAAGTTCCCTTACTATCCCTGATAGGCCCCACCTTCCCGCCTGCCATTCCTTTTACATAATGATAATGACAAAGATGGGTGATCAAATTTTAACCTCTAACATCAGATTGTTGTACCTGAGACCTTTCAGAGAGTAACACGGTTGCCAAAAAGGGAAAACATGGATCTAAAATGGCTGCAGGGGCCACCTGCCCAAAGGTTGAGCAAGATTCATGAGACCCATTTGTATGAAACAATCTATCTACGGTGAAATTACCATTTTATTTGAAGAAATGTAACGAGTAACCATTAAGATATTTTCTCCCCCAAATTAGTACAGTTGTGTGTGTTGCTTTAATATTTTGAGAGATGCAAGAGTTACCAATCAATCAGACAACTTGAAAAAACAAAGTATCGCAACTCTGGAATACACACTGAACTGTATTTCAACAGCTGCTTTTCAGCATCAGGACTGAGAGAATGAAAAGTGAATTTGTGTAGCAAGAGCTGGAATTCTCTTTCCCTCTTTCTGTTTCTAACATTATCTCAGAAACAGCACCCAGTGAAAAAGTAAGTTTGAGAAACAACTGTTCACTAAGAATTCAAAGATCTACAGACTCTGAACTGTTGAGGATAAAAGTCACTAAACTCTGATTTCAGGTTAAGAAGTAACACCCCAAGGTGTCTAAAGGCCACATAAACATTATTCTCACTGCCTCTACCACTGTCTATTTTGAACTTCCTACCTCTGTGTCTGTGTGCGTCTGTTCATTTTAATCATTGGTTCTTGAATCAAGTGAGTCATAAAAGTCCTCTTTTCATTCAAGTAAAGCTTAAAAATGGGCTCTTGCATTGTGTAGTGAACTTGGTTGAAGTTGAAAGATCATCACTGTATGCTGAACAAAATAAATAAAATGTTTTTGCAGCTGACTAATAGGAGTGAGAAAACAGGGAGCTGGTTCCCTTCACACACCTAGTTACATCAAGTTCAAAAACTGAATAAAAATTTGGAAAAATACATTTATCCTCCTGAATCCTGAACCTTCTTCCAGTCAAAGTCCAATAAGCTCTCCAGCAGCGAAGTCATTCAGTTTGGTGAAAGGCTCCTCAGTGAGCAGGATGTGACATGAGATTCTGTTCCTGACCTTCTTCCTTGCTGACAGGCTCAGGCTGAGGAAGGGAACAGACACGGCAGGAGGAGGGAATATTGTGAACTCTCTGAACATGCGATCCCCTTTCAGTACAAAATCTCAGGCAAGCTCATTTCATCAAAGTTACAGATTAAACTCACAGTGTCACTTTGCTGTTCGGTTCTATCTATTGCCTTTACATTTCCTGATCCCTTTTCCAGGGTTCTGTTTTGGAAGAGCAATAACTTCCTCCATCTCAGTGTTGGCAAGATCAAAGCCTTTGACTGTGGCTTTACTTTATCACAGAACTTGATAAGTTGGTGGAGGATTGAGGAAACAGGTCAAACAGTTATATATTTTCATGCGTATACAAGGACAGCGAGTCTGATCATCATAAAATGTAAAATCACCTCTTCTGAGTTACAGCCAACTCCCAGCTTTATACAACATATTACAACATTATTTATGACACAGACACTGTCTATTCTTCACCCAGTTCTTGACTCCATCCTTATATAATTCTGACCAGCAAAATGTTTTAATATTTTAGCCTGTGTTTTACAAATACTATTGAGAGCTTACAACGGCATCAACGTTTTGTTTGAGAACCCTCTTGTGAAGGGCCTTGGAACATTTTATTCCTCTAAAGGTGCTATGAAAAAAAAAGTTGTTGTTGTTGCTGATTATCAATTCCTGATTATGCAATTGGTGTGGGATTTCCCTCAATTTTCCAGCAAAGTCACGATATTGATTTAATAAGCCTCTGAGAAAATTTCTCAGGTGTTGATTAATGCTTACCTTGTGATTGTATTTGCAGCAATAGTTGGTGCTGAGTTTACAGTTTGTGGATACCTGAACAGTCACATTAATAAATCTCATCACTACATTGGCCCAGACCCATGTTCATTGAAAGTGTCTGTAAAGAAAACAGGCTTAGAAATAGAAGCTCATCTCATTGGGAATGGTTCATCTTCCTGGACACAAGATCCTGCAGCACCTACACCTGCAGCTTCATCAGAAATCTGCATCACCTGGAAAGGATCCGTTGGCCAACTCTACATAACCCGTGGTGATATTGGAAAGTCGTATCCAACTGCCATGTGCACTGGAGGGAAATGTTGTCAACATTTCACTCTCACCAATAGCAGTTCACACAAGAGTTCACCATTGCTGAGAGACATTATTTACATAAATCAGTCAGACTTCAGTCCAGTTCACATGGAAAATGCTTCTTATTTGGAATTTACTGGGTCTGAAGGAGCATGTGGTGAGTAGAATAATAACTGACACATTATGAATCACAGAAATGTGACTCTGTGACTCTATTTATCACAGATAAAGAATAAAATAGAAACATAGGCCCAGGCTTTCTCTGTTTCTCCTCCAACCACAGGAGGAGGAAAGTGTCAGTGGGGAGTGTGTGCTGCTCCCTGTCTTCAGAGATGTCCCCAGTCAATGGGGAGGGGGAGATGGGAGGCCTGGGCTATATTATGGAGCACCAGATCAACACTAAAAACAACACCTTGATTCTGTCAATAATGTTAATTGTACATCGCAACACAATTAATTTCATGGCCTGCTTAATGAAAAGGATCGATGGCTTTAAACCCAGGTTGTGGAATATGGATTTCTTTAAGCTTTCGAGTATATTTCTCACAGGTAAACTACTCCCAGTATTACAGGAATATTAGTTCCTGTCCAGCTAGATTTGGCAATGTCTGTTCTAACCAGATTCAATTGTAATCTAATAAAACTGAAAGGTTTTTAATGAATTAGATGATTGATAATAATCACAGCAGATGTGAAGTTTTCAGCAATTTATCAGGATCCACATTAAGAGTTTAATGTTCCCGATGCTCTATCAGGACCACAAGTGATTTACTTTCCCAGTCCCAAGCTTCCTTTCTCCTTTCCTTGTATTAATCCTGTTTCTGATGCAGTACCTTTCACTCGGGAGAAAGACCTGGCTGGACATCATTGAGTTGCCATGTACATGCAGTTTCCCTCTCCCCAGATACTGCAGGCCTGCTGGGTAGTTCCAGCATTTCCTGTTAGTGTTTCACAATTTTAATTGTACTGTTCAGGATAGAATTTGACACAAAGATGGAGATGTGTGTACAGAAAGTCCTTTTAAAATTACACTGCAATTTGCAAGCACATGTGCATAACATATCAAATTTCGAAATATTTTCCTGATATTGAAATGTTGAGATTCCCTCTTCTTTCTAACGGTATCTTTCCTATTAGAATCACCATTGGCTGATTGCTTATATCAGAAAAACAAAATGACTGACCTCACAAGGAAAGGACAATTGAAACTAAATGATGCTCGCTATGCAATGTTACTGACCAACAGGATCCTGGGGCAATGTGATGGGAACATTTCAGTCGGGTAAGTGTGAACAACTTGAAGTTGAAAACAATGTTTAAAAGTTGATGTGGTGAAGGGACACATTTTGGATGTTTTTTATCCAAGGATTAAACAGATTCACTGCCAGGTTTCGGTTCCTTCCTGCTTCAGTAACGTGTCTGTGAGGAGTGTTCGTCTAGTTTGACGGTTTCTGACAAGTGAATAAAATCTCCTGTATAATGCAAAGCTGCTTTCTTTCAAACTTGATGTTTTTCATGTCAGTAAAATTTCTCCAAGAATGTTAAAATGTTAAAATGCATTGTGATGTGTGCTTAGTTCAAATGTTTTAATTCAAGTTCATAGACCCAGTAAAAATGAGCCTGAACACTGTATTCTGCCATTTCATTCAAACTGACACATTTTGCACAGACTTGGAGGCTCTGTGACCTGCATTGCTTTTTAGCAGCAGAGGGAGAGGCAGGCAGCGTGCCATGGTTGGGAGCACTGAGCAGTCAAGGGGCTGGACATGTTGTTGTTGTACAGCACCGGGCTCTGTCAATGTCACACCGAGAGCTTGTGGCAGCAGCTTATGTGGCAACACATTGCATGGGCTTCAAGCAAATGGCTCTGTCTAAAGGTCAAAGGGACCAGTCCTCAGTGGAGTGAAGGGGACTATGTGTCAAGAGCTCATCTCATCCCAGTCCAGGGGCTTGGCCACAGTCTTCCAGAATGTGGGGATCTCTGCAGTCCAGGGACCTGGCCAGGAACAGCCCTGAGGTAAAGTTCAAGCAGGTTTGAGATCACAGGTACATCGGCTGGGGTGCTGTGGGGACACCTGTCTTTGGGCTGGCTCTCATTTGAGGCTGGCCTGCCCAAGTTACTCTGGGGACTCAGACATGGTCCGAGCTGGAGGTTTGGGTATTAATGGTCAGGGGCTTTTCAGGGTCCTTTCCATGGAGTCCTGGGGAAAGCAGGAAGCTCAGGTCTGAGGATCAGGTTCATTGGATTGGGTTGCTGAGGGAATGGTGGGAGTGAAAGAAGGAGATTCAAGATGGAAGGCTGGGATTTCCTGGAGCATGGGATGGGACTGAATGCTAAGGGAGGGATGGTTCTCACAAGGTGCTGCCACTTTGGCCACAACATGGAGGAGGTGTAAGGCCAACGAGGGCATCGCAATTCACAGAACCATGGGCTCCGAGGGTAAAGTGGGAACATTGATGGTTATATAAAGGGGAAGGATAGAAATGGTGGAGGCTGACAGGTCACTGAAGATGCAAGGACAGCAACAGGAAAGGGAGCATGAAGCAAAGGGAAGATCATCGTTCATCTCAGGGAAAGTCTGCAAGTCACTCACAAGGACACTCAGCTGAAATAGTCAGGTATGAGTATCCCATCGTCAACATCCCAGTGAAGCAGTCTGGGAAGGATGTCCCACAGTCAGCAACACGGTGAAGCAGTCTGGGAAGGATATCCCACAGTCAGCATCACGGTGAAGCACTCTGGGAAGGGTGTCCCACAGTCAGCATCACAGTGAAGCACTCTGGGAAGAGTGTCCCACAGTCAGCATCACAGTGAAGCAGACTGGGAAGGATATCCCACAGTCAGCATCACAGTGAAGCAGTCTGGGAAGGGTGTCCCACAGTCAGCATCACAGTGAAGCACTCTGGGAAGAGTGTCCCACAGTCAGCATCACAGTGAAGCAGACTGGGAAGGATATCCCACAGTCAGCATCACAGTGAAGCAGTCTGGGAAGGGTGTCCCACAGTCAGCATCATGGTGAAGCAGTCTGGGAAGGATGTCGCACAGTCAGCATCCCAGTGAAGCAGTCTGGGAAGGGTGTCCCACAGTCAGCATCACGGTGAAGCAGTCTGGGAAGGGTGTCCCACAGTCAGCATCCCAGTGAAGCAGTCTGGGAAGAATCAAAAAGTGAAATGGTGCAAGATGAGCATGTACTTTATCTTTATCACTTTAGGTCTTTATTTTGGGTTTATAGTTTGCATGTGCAGTACTGCTGTGGCCCAGAGAGGAAGAACCTAAAAAAAATCCACATTATTAATTTTACAGATGATCTGAGGGTCTAATTGAGCAGAAAGTCATGGGAGTAGATCTCAATGCCGTGGTGTGCTCCTCCTGCTCTGTGGGGAAAGTGGGACCAGAACATGTGCAGGAAGTGGCTCCAGCTGCAGCTACAGGAAGGGAGCCTGGGTTTCAGAGCTGGAGCAGAGACTGGGGACACTGTGGAGCATCTGGGAGGCTGAGGGTATCGAGGATAACACGTACAGGGAGATGGTCACACCGCAGTCTCAATCTTCAAAGTGAGAAAGTGAACGGATAATCACCAGGCAGAGTCACAGAACGATGCAGCAAGTGCAGGAATCCCCTGTGGCTGTCCCCCTGTAAAACACATAGACCCACAATGGATCCTGCTGGGGGTAATGGCCTCTGAAAGGAACTTGGTGACTCTAAAATCTGTTGCACTGTGATTGGCTTTGGTGTAGTGGAGAGGAGGAACAGTTTGGAGTGAAGGGTGAACAGCCAATGGTTGTAGTCTGCACAGGTTTCAAATTCATGGGTTAAAAAAAGGAATGAGGTCCTACAAGCAGAATATTGGGATTTGTTTACAGATGTTTCGTCACCGTACTGGGTAACATCATCAGTGAGCCTTCAGGTGAAGCTTCATCCAGAGGTTCACTGTTGATGTTACCTAGTACGGTGACGAAACGTCTGAAAATGAACCTTCCAGCTCAGCGAGCAATCCTCCATCCAGAACATCAAGTCTCAAAACTCGCTCAAACGTAGGGAGTTAGGAAACAAGTTATAAAGGAAATTCTCAAAGGCCGTGATCTCAGGATTGACCCCAATACCATGTGCAAGTCAGAGTAGAAATAGCAGGGCACATCAGATGAATATGTGGCTGGAGAGATGGTGTGAGGGGGAGGGTTTCAGATTACTTGGGCATTGGGGAATTCTGGGGGCGGTGGGACTAGTACAGTCTGGATGGTATACACTTGTGTGGGACTGGTACTGATGTCCTGCTGGGAGTATTTCCCAGTCTGGATGGGGAGGATTCAAACTGAAATAGCAGGGGGATGGGAAGCTATCCAGGGAGACAGAGAGGGAAACCAGGACAAAAACAAATGATATAACAGACAAAAAGGGAAAAGGAGGGAGAGGAGCATTTGCTGGTTAAAGAGCAATTTACGCAATCGTAATGAAGGATAATGACTCCAATGAAATGGAATCTGTATGGGTGGAGCTTACAAACACCTCAGGGCATAAAACGATAGTGGGAGTTGTATATACCACAACAATGTCATGGTAAAGTAGGCATTAAACAGGAAATCATGGAAACAGGAAATAAAGGTACATGGTAAATGAGGGTAACTTTAATCTGCAGGTAGATTGGGCAAATCAAGTCAGTAACAATGCTGTAGGAAGAGGAATTCCAGTGTGTTTACGAGATGATTTTCTGGATCAATGTGTTGATGAATGAGTATTGTGTAATGAGGAAGGAATAATTGGAAGTGTTGATGTCAGAGGCCCCTTGGGAAAGAGTGACCATAACATGATAGAATTCCTCATTCAGATGGAGAGAAACGGAGCTGATTCTGAGACTCAGGTACTGAATCTAAATAAAGGAAACAGTGATAGTATGAAACATGAGCTGTCTATGATCAAATTGGGGAATGTTACCTAAAGTAATGATGGTGTACAGGCAATGGCAAACATTTACAGAACACTGAGGAACTGCAACAATTTCCATTCCTGCCTGGCAATGCAATAAAATGGTGGCCTGAATGGTGACCTGACCATGGCTCCCAAAGGAAATTACAGATATCATTAGATCCAAAGAACAGGCATAAAGTAAACAGCAGACCTGAGGACTGGGAGCCCAGTTTAGAATTTAACAAAGGAGGACAAAGGGATTGATAAAGAGAGGGAACATAGAATATGAGAGTAAGCTAGTGGGAAAGATACAAACTGAATGTAGAAGCTTGTGGAGATATTGCTGAGAGAAAGTTGATTGAAGACAAATGTATATCAGTTACAATCAGAAAGAGGGAATTCATAATGGGGCACAAAGAGATGGCAGACCATTTAAATACATAGTTTGGTCTGATTTTCATAAATAACATTTGAAATATGTTGAGGGAACCAGAATCTAGTGAGAGGGAGGAACTGAAGGAAAACAATTGGAGAAACTGATGGGATTGAAGATAAATAACTGCCCAGGGCCTGACAATCTCCATCCTGGAGTACTTAAGGAAGTGGCCTGAGAAATAGTGGATGCATTGGTGTTCATCTTTCAGAATTCTCTCGACTCTGGAACAGTTCCAATGGATTGGAGGGTCATTAATTTAACCCACTATATTACAAAGAGAGCAAACAGGGATTTATAGAGGAGGGAGCCTATCAGCAGTATTTAGCAAAATGTGAGAGTCCATTTTGAAAGATTTAATAACAGTGCATTTAGAAAGCAGTGAGATGACTGGACTGAGTCATTGTAGACTAAGGAAAGGGAAGCCATGCTTGGCAAATACAGTGGAAGCTTTTGAGAATCTAACTAGTCGAGTTGTTAAGGGGTATCCAGTGGATGAGGTATAGTTGGATTTCCAGAAGGCTTTCGGTAAGCTCTCAGAGAAGAGGTTAATGTGAAATTAAAGTGTGTGGGTTTGGTGGTAGTGCACTGTCATCGATAGAGAGTTGGTTGGCAGACAGGAAACAAAGAGCAGGAATCAATCGGTCTTTTTCTTAGTGACAGGCAGTAAGTAGTGGGGTACCACATGGAGTGGTGCTTGAGTCCCAGTTATTCACAATATATATTCATGTTGTAGATGAGGGGACAAACAGCCAGGATCATACTGAATGGTAGGTCAAGCTCAAAGGGCCGAATGGCCTACTCTGCTCCTATCCTTCATGTTTCTATGAAACCTTGCCATTTTCAATTCAAACTGCACTGAACAAGAAAACAAAATGACTGCCACCAAATGGTTTTCACTTTGGGGATGAAGTTTAATTCTTTGATTGTGTTGCCCTCCCAGGGGCAATTGTGTTCATCGTGAATGCACTGATTCAGTCAGGGCACCCATCTGGAATCCAATTACAATTCAGCTCAATCCTCTTGCAAGAACGAGCATGAAATATTACTTAAAAATCACCCAACACCAAGTTATAGCCAAACAGATTTATTTGGAAGTACGAGCTTTCAGAGCACTGCTCCTTCATCAGATATAACCTGGTGTTGTGTGATTTTTAACTTTGTCCACCCCAGTCCAACACTAACACCCCCCACTTCATGAAATATTACATCATAGAGCAGTACAGCACAGGAATAGGCCCTTCGGCCCACAATGTTTTGCCAAACATGAAGCCAAATTAAACTAATCCCTTCTGGCTGTCCTTGTCCTATTTCCCTTCATTCCTTGCCTATTCATGTGCTTATCTAAAAGTCCCTGAAAGACCCCATGGATCTGCCTCCACCACCACCCCTGGCAGCATGTTCCAGACTCCTCCCACTCTCTGTGAAAAAAACATGACTCTCACATCTCCTTTCAACTTTCCCCTTCTCACCTTATGAGCATGCCCATGAGTATTAGACATTTCAACTCTGAGGAAAAAGATTCTGAGTGATACTGTATCTATGCATCTCACCATTTTATAGACTTCCATCGAGTCTCCCCTCAGCCTCTGCTGCTCCAGACAAAACAACCTGAGTATGTCTCCTCTCTCCCTCTCGCTCAGACCCTCTAACCCAGGCAGCATCCTGGTAAGCCTCTTCTGCACCCTGTCTCAAGCCTCCATTATTGCCATCCTGCAATGTGCTGACCAGAACTGAATACAGCATTCTAAATGTGGCTGAATCAAAGTCTTGTAAAGCTGCAGCTTGACGTCCCGAATCTTGTATTCACTCCGTGAGCAATAAAGACAAGCATGGCCATATGCTTTCTTTACCACCCGAGCTACTTGCGTGGCCACTTTGAGGGAGCTATGGACTTCAACCCCAAGATCCTTCTCTGCATCAATGCTGTTTAGGGTCTTGCTGTTAACCATATACTTTTCCTTAACATCTGATCACCCAAAGTACATCCCCTCACACTTACCCAGATTAACCTCCATTGGCCATTTCTCCGCTCATATCTGTGACCGATCGATCTCCCACTGTATCCTGTGACAACCCTCTCCCACACCTGCACCCATCTTTGTGACAAAACAAAACCCATTTGAATAACTGCTGGGTAACTGGCTGCCTTCTGCCCCAAGGCCAAATGATTGTCCTGCAGAAGAACTGAAGGAGTTAATTGCAGGAAAGTTGTGTCTCCAAACAGACAGCCAAAGGTAAATGTAACAGGAAGAGGGAAGCTACTTTTGATAAGAGTTCAGCCTGCACAGTAGTCAGTATTGTGGATGGGAGAATCTAAAGGATCATCAATGATGGAAACTTGAAGGACAGGAAAAGCTTTAAGATTTCATCTCCAGGATTCTTCAGTCGCAGAAGAGCAATATTTCACAGACATGGAATCCTGAACCTCCAGAGAGAGACACTGTTGGTTGGAGTCGATGCTAAATTCCATCATTAATCGGGTAATAGTGAAGTTGGGTTGTGAGGCTGAACTTGCTTACTTGAGGGGACTTATTTTGGTCGCTACATGCAGTAAAGTTTAAGGAATTATTTCAGTATTTGATTGTGATATTTCTGAATCAGTTGCTGAATTAAAGGGAGCTTGTGGTAATTTACCCACAACATCATGGTGTTAACTTCAAGCCCAGCCTGCCTTGTACTCTGGCTCTCCTGTACAAAGGGCAGCCCTTGCTCTGACTGCAGGAACTGAGAGATTATACCATTCAGAATTCAAACAAAACTATCTCTCAATGCTGCATCTTAGCATGAATTAGTGACACTAAATAAATGTTTGATGGGAGAGACAAAGTGGCTGTTTGCTGGGACATCTGGCCGGACCAATCACACACAACAATGACATTCCCAGGACTGCAATAACATCAAAGGCTGCTGGCACTGACTGGAACCGGCTGAAGCCTCACCAATACCTTGCTTCATGAGGATCTCTTTAGCAATGGGGCCCACTGCAGAAAAGGAACTACTGACCTGGAGCAGCTTCTGTTTCAAATGGAGAGCTTGGTGACTCTGTACCTGTGGGTCTGTCGGGTCCACACCTCCCATCTAACTTCTCACGTTGGTCCTTCAACAACACTGGACTGTGGGGCAGATACTAATGTGTTGGAACTTGAAACTAAGCCTTAATTCCCCCCATTTCAGCTCCTTCTTTGAAATAACTCCACCAAGGCTGGTATCCCGTCATCAAGTCATCTTTTACCAACACAAACGTAATCCATTACACTGACCTAGCAAGCTCAGAGCTGGCTCCTTGAGGGAGCAGAACCCCTGACACTCTGTTTGTATCTGTCAGCCAGGGCCCCCTGATTGGACCAGATTAACAGTCCCAATCAGGGAACTCATATTCCAGGATATCCACCTGACTGACCTTGTTCCAATCACTACATCCTTTCCCTCTGAGTCCTGGACGGAGGCCTGTTCTTTTTCTTGTACATTCTCCTGGGATATTTTTGCTTCAGATACAGTTCCTCTGACAATGCCTCGGATATTGGCAGCATGTACATTCTGTACCCGGCTGCCTACTGTACCCGGAGTGTCTCAGCCCCGATTCATATTCTACATCTTCATCAGACGGTAACTGCATCAAGGCTGTGACATCTTCAATGTCCATCTACTCCTCAGAGGGTTCTTCAGCGCTCGGTGAAGGGGGAGAACCCCATGGGTTCTGAGAGCCTTGCTGGACGTTCTGAGGGGCTGGGTACAGTTTGCTCCTGCCCCAGTTACATGGTTGCAGCTGTCATGTGTTTGTTCCGGACCGCCTCACCTTCCTGAACTTTATGGGACCTGACCTTGCATTGACCAAGCCTCTTACCCACGCAGGGTCATTCCCTTGGATTTGACAACCCAACCTCATCCCCTTTGGTAAACTGTCTGTGAGAAACAAAAGCTCACTCTCTTTAATAATTTCAGTCCGAGACCAAATATCTGAATCAGAGTCGTTTATTTGTACACTTGCAAATGGGTGCCTTGTCTAATTGCCAGGTAAGGCAATGACAAATGCACAGTAAACCTCAACAAACTCTCGCAATTTATACAGTTTTTTCCCATATGTTTTCCTTCTTCCATTGTTTGTTCCCTGCTTCGCTTACGTCATTCATTTCCTTGAGACTGATCCCACAACTTCTGTTTATCCGACCTTGTCAGTGACAAATGTCTATCTCTGCTCCCATAAGGGTGTTTGACGTCATCCTATCCTTTGCTTACCATTATCTACTCCCTCCATCTGCGCTGCCCCTCACAGCATCTTATCACTAAGCCCTTTTAATTGGGGTTTGTTCCTGTGTCTCTGTACAAGTGGGGAAACAGATGTTTATCCTGTTTGCCTATACATCCACCATTGTTCTGTAATCATGTCTCATGCTAACATACCATTTTCTTTAACGGATTATATGTTCCTCATTTTTGCTAAGTCAGCTCTCGTCCGAAACAATCCCAAACTAATGTGAATTCATTTACTCTGTATCAGAACTTATGATTGCAGAAATAACATTAATTCACCTATATCCCACAATTTCCCCTTTTTCTTTTGATTGCCATTTGTTATCTTCTGCATTTTTGTCTCTTTTTCTTTTAAACATCGTTCCCAAAATTCGCAAGCATCATTTCAGAGATTTCATCCATCTTGGTTTCACTCATCTCCTCATTATTTAGCCGATAAAGTTCCTCTGCCTGATTCTCTTTTAGGGGCATCTGTTTCATCAAGGCTGTTTCAATCAGTCTTTGGGTGACCCCTCGTATACAGGGTATGACACAACAGCCAATGGCCACCAATACCCTGACTACTACTATCAGGGAAGTAAGGATAGAAACCACCCCCTTTTTCTGCTAAAATCATATCAAGGGCTATTCTGTTTTCCCATGCCATCCTACTTGTCGCATCAAGCTGTTCTGATATTCCTTTAACCGCCTCTCTTGTATAATTTATAAATCGCTGTTGATTATAGAAAATGTAATTTATCCAATCTACATTTTTATTAATTGTTACCCACCAAAGGAGAGCTGACTCAAAGCCTGCTGCAATCTGGTTACGAGCTTTGAATTCAGGTACTCCCCTAGGGACTCCTACCGAGTCGAGATAAATCCTGTCATCAAAAGAAGTATCTAACAGTAATCTCTTACCCATTCCCTTTTTGCCTACTATCTTTTCCTTCTCAAATGCCAAGGTAAATGGAATTGCCAATTGTACAATTGCACATATCCCTCTCCAATCCGGAGGGAGGGTGGGTCTCAATATTTTGCCTCCACAGTACCACCACAGATCCGCTCGGGGAACCTTTAGTGCTGAGTAGTTCCCTCCCTTCTCCGTTTCGGTAACATTCTTAATCTCTGTACATAATTTCAGCTCCCCCAAATCTCTCGACCGACTCGTATCTCACCTGCGCACACACGACGTGTGATTTCCAACTGCGGCGGAAAATGTGGGGGGACCTTTTACATCTTTCTTCTCCAAGGGAGGGAACATCAGAGATAGGGAGGTACAATTCCTATCATTCCATGCAGTCTCATCCTGGTACAGGGCTATCATACATTTCATGCCCTTCCTGTCTCGCTTCCACCCGAGTGGAAAGGGAACCACCTGGGCCCCTGGCCTACCGGAGGCACATGCATAGCAATTGCTTTTGTTCAGGCTTTTTACAGTATACTTTAACCATTCAACCCAGGCATTTGTATCCCCGTATCCAGTCTCTATCTCGATGGTCTGTTTCAAATCCTTTACCTCTATAATTTTTACTACTTTAGGATCATCGGGAGGGGTGAAAGGTTGTATCTCATTACCCAGTAATTCTACCCGTTTTCCCTGTCCTACACTAATTCGAAAACAACTCCTTCCCATTTGTTTTCATTTCAATCCCAACTGTTTCATTTAATTGTATCTCATAAGTGCCCCCCCCCCCCAAAAACTGCTTCGTGCCATGTGGTTTTCCTTATCGTTAGATATATGGGGTTACACTTCTTATCGAGACAATCGCGAGCTGGTCGGAAGGGGGCCCGGTGTACTGTGACGAGACCATAATACCAAGTACCATCTCCGAGGCCATCCCCATAGGACTTAAGATGTATCTCTGAGTTGCAGTATTGTCTCTGATTAGCTATATTCCCACAATTTACTAAGCTGCATGCATCAGTGTCTATTACTTGTGGATTATCAGACTCAGGAACCATTAATAATACATATGAAAATGATATTTGACAAAATCCTAATACCAAGAGAGCTAGCATCATAACTCTAAACATTCCCAGCATTCTAATCATGCTGAAGCACAAAAAGCCTTAATATACAATCTTACAGAAATAATCCCGCGCTCGCGTCCCCACTGTATAGTCAGTTACTCAAAGTCTCTTTAGTCTGAGTTTCAGCGGGTCTTGTGTTGATTCGGCTGTCCAGACTTCTTCCTTAACTGGAGGGTCCACTGGCCCTTTGATCTGAGTATAATGAGTCCAGCCTTTCTCCGCCGTCCTTATTGCCGTTTCGGAAGTCAAAAGAGCCTGGTACGGCCCTTCCCAGTCCGGCAGCAATTTAGTCTCTGTCCATGATTTTACTAAGACCCAATCTCCCGGCCGGATGGGGTGAACAGCGAATTCAAGGGGTGGAGTCTGTGCCAATAGGCCCTGTTTCCTGAGGAAAGACAAAGAGGAGGACAAGCCCAGTATATACTTCTTTAAAAACAAATCTTTAGTTTCGGGAATTGGCAATTCTCCATTCGTTCCCAGATATGGTAATACAAATAAAATTTCATAGGATGATAGTCCCAAATCTTTCCTCCGCCAAGGGACAAGCCCAAAAGGCATCCTTTAAATCTATCACACTAAACCATTTGTGATCATGAGGGATCTCACTTAATAACGTGTAGGGGTTTGGCACCACTGGGTGCCTGACCTGTACTATCCGATTTAATGTTCTCAAATCCTGCACCAATCGATAAGTTCCATCAGATTTCCGCACTGGTAGAATTGGGGTATTATGAGGAGACATACATGGCTCCAACAGTCCATCTCTAATCTGTCCTGTAATTACTGGCTGCAGTCCTCGTTTACCTTCTATGGAAATAGGATATTGTCGTTCACAGACAATGTCCCCTTTCTGTTTTAAATTTATTAAAAGGGGAGGGATCTGTAGTTTTCCACGATTCCCTTCTCGAGCCCAAACAATAGGGTCTATCTTTCTCTCTGCATCCTCTGTCAACATCGCCAGTTGTCCAACTAATTATTTTTCCTGAATTCCAATCTCCAGTCCTAAAAGGATAATTAAGTCTCTCCCCAGTAAGTTACTTCCTATATCAGGGATATACAGTAGTTCCCCTGTGACCCTATCCTTAGGACCTTCTATCATCATAGGTTCAAATACTGGATCAATAAATCCTTCCCCTTTTACCCCTGAAACAATAATTGACCATGTCAACATTTCTACCCTCTTTGGTTTAAAATTCAGCGATGACCGTGCTGCCCCCGTGTCTACTAGGAAGACTGCCTCTTCCCTACAGGGTCCCACCTTCAAGTTTATCAAGGGTTCCTGGTAGGCCCCCGAGGGCAGGAACCCCTGACACCCCTATTCTTCATCAAAATTCAAAAGCGGAATTGTCCTTTCTTCCCTTTGTAGATCAGAACACTCCTGCTTAAAATGCCCTATTTTTCCACAATAATAGCATCCTGCCTGTGGAGACTTCCATCTCTGCCCCTGTCGCCTGAACCCTCTATCAAATGCTCCCCCTTGTCCTCTCCCTCTCCCTCTTCCTCTCTGTCCTACATGCTGCCACCCGCCGCTCCGGTTGCTCACTATTGGTTCCATTCTCCCCTTAATTACCTCATCTACTGTAGCTACCATCATTTTCGCCTTCTGTTTTTGTCTCTCATCCTCCCTTTTTACAAACACTTTCTGTGCCTCTCTCAACAATTCATCTAATAGTTTTTCGCTCCATCCTTCTATCTTCTGTATCTTTCTCTGTATGTCTGGCCATGCTCTTGTCACAAAATGTACTTTCAACAGACCCTGTGCCACTGGGTCCTCAGGGTTCATTCCAGAATATTTCCACATTGAGTCCCTTAATCTATGCAAGAAAGCTGAGGGAGTCTCATCTTTCTCCTGTCTAACTTCAAAGGCTTTAGTCAAATTCTGTGACTTCGGAACTGCCTCTCTTATTCCTTTTAGAATCAGGTCTTTCAATTCCCTCATTTCTTCTCTATGCTCCAGGTTTTGGTTTTCCCACTGGGGGTCTTTGAGGGGAAACTTCACCTCTCCCTGTCCAGCATCCCCATCTCCAATCAGGTGTTCCCTGTCCCATATTTTAATAGCAGCTCCCCGTATAAGTCCCCTTTCCTCCCCAGTAAATAGTATATTCAAAATAGACATTAACTCAGCCCAGGTATACAGACTGGGCCCCAGAAATTAATCAATGTGTTCAGACAACCCCACCGGATCCTCAACCAGGATCTTCATTTCCTTCTTAAATGTTCTGACCTCCCCACTAGTGAGGGGGGCACTTACAAACCCAATCTCTTTGTCCCTTATGGGTACCTCCCGAAGGGGATAAGTCATTACGTTCTTCCCCTTTTTCTTTTTTTTTAAAGAAATATTGCAATATTTCTAGCTCCCCATAACTTCAAACACCAATTCATCAATTCATGCTTGACTAACCTTTAAAGGCTGTTCCTAACTTATAAATATATTTATATATTTACGTTCTTTCTTCAGTATTTAATAGTTAAAATGCAAAATGCATACAGTTCCCAATTTTGCAATTCACTGTAATTACCCAGTTTTAGTCCTTTAATTTAGATCCAAAATTAGTTTTCTTAAATAGTCCTGACCGATCATTGCTCAATTACAATACTATAGGTCATAAAATAATCAGAGCTGCCTTAAAAGAATTTGTCTACTCAAGTTTTTAAAAAAAAACTTCTAATGCATGAACAATGGCTGAATCCAAGGTCACAGATATTAACCATAGAATTTTGCTTTTACTACAATCTAATGTTGAACTGAAACTTCAACTGTCCTCCTTAAATCGCTTTTATGTAAAGATAAAAGAGATTAGTTAGAAACTGATAGTAAGGCAGTCATGATCTGTAAAAAGAATAGGAGTTATCATTCTTTTTTTTCTTCATAATCTCGATAGAATCCCTAACCTTAAAAGAAATCATGTTAAGTTTCCATAATAAAAATCAGATTCAAAATAGTCCTGGAACTCAAGCTCCAGGGAATAAAACACAAACATTCAATCACCAACAAACAAATGTTCACTCAAACCAAATCACAAAGGGTTAAACTTCCTACCAGCTGTACAGCTCTTTACATTCTCTCTCTCTCTCTCTCTCACACATTGACATATAAACTCAGATATTTACAAACCCAGTCTTTGTCCGATCTGTACTTTGGCCAGAAGACAGCGGGACGAAGAATGGATTCCTTAGTCCATACAAAGCAACAATATTTAATCATCTTTCTCCCTTGTACAAGTATTATTTTGCCAATTTCCACAACATCCTGCCCAAAGGACTTTCCGGAGGAATGTTGTAAGGGACCCCGCCTCCATTTCCATTGCCTTTTCCTTACTTTGTTTCCCCGGAGGCTTTTTCCTTACCCACAGCACAATCCATATTGAGTTCCTTCGTTAGTCCCTTATTAACTACTAAAACTCAATCCCGGCCACCAAGGCAATACTTAAAAGTCAATTTTCTTACCTTGGTCTGTGCACAGAGTTGCCTGGCCCCTTTCTGCTGTATTGTCTATCAACCTCCTATCACTGTCTGATTCAGATGTCTCTCTTGTAGGATTCACACCAGTCACCCAAGGGAGCAGACTAAACCGGGACACGAGACCGCTCCTCAATGGGGAACGGGACGCGTCTTCCCAATGTCCAAGGCTAGCCACTCCCCCCGGTGATGGAAGAAAATCCCGGACGAGCCCCCAATTGTGAAAAACAAAAGCTCACTCACTTTAATAATTTCAGTCCGAGACAAAATATCTGAATCAGAGTCGTTTATTTGTACACTTGCAAGTGGGTGCATTGTCTAATTGCTAGGTAAGGCAATGACAAATGCACAGTAAACCTCAACAAACTCTCGCAATTTATATAGTTTTTTCCCATATGTTTTCCTTATTCCATTGTTTGTTCCCTGCTTCGCTTACGTCATTCATTTCCTGAAGACTGATCCCACAACTTCTGTTTATCCGGCCTTGTCAGTGACAAATGTCTATCTCTGCCTCCCATAAGGGTATTTGACGTCATCCCATCCTTTGCTTACCATTATCTACTCCCTCCATCTGCACTGCCCCTCACAGCATCTTATCACTAAGCCCTTTTAATTGGGATTTGTTCCTGTGTCTCTGTACAAGTGGGAAACAGATGTTTTTCCTGTTTGCCTATACATCCACCATTGTTCTGTAATCACGTCTCATGCTAACATACCATTTTCTTCAACGGATTATATGTTTCCTCATTTTTGCTAAGTCAGCTCTCGTCCAAAACAATCCCAAAATAATGTGAATTCATTTACTCTGTATCAGAACTTATAATTGCAGAAATAACATTAATTCACCTATATCCCACATGTCTCTCTCACTGAGTGAACTCTTGTGTCCAGCATTGGTGTTCCTGATGTTGTTTCACCCTCCTCCCTGCCCAGGTCCAGGAAGATCAGGTTTAACCTGGTGCAGCATCTTGTCCCCATTAGCAACTCTGCTGGAGCTGTCTCTGGAACTGGGTGAGGGGTGGTCTGATATCAAACAGGAACTGGGACAGTTTGGTATCGCGTGAAGCTGTATGGCTGTTTCTTTAATCCTACCTTCAAAGGTTGCCCTGCACTTTCCACCAGACCATTGGACAGTGGATGGTATGGGGCTGTCCCTTCCTGCCTAATGCCACTCAGCTTGGGGAAATAATGGCCCGTTGTCTGTGTCCAACATTCCCTCGAGTCCATGCATTGTAGAAGATGCTTGCACCTTTCCAATCATTTTCCCCGTGTTGAACAAATGGATTCTGTGCAAATCCAACCACTTTAAATGAGCATCCACAATGACTGAAAACACGGAGTGTGTGAAAGGACTGGCGTTGTAGACATGTGACTGAGTTCAGGGTTTACCCAGTCATTCCCACAAATGTTGGGGAGTTGCTGGTGGTAATTTGTGTTCTCGTTGGCACTCTGGGCACTGCCCCACCAATGCAGCTATGTCATCATCCAATCCTGGCCACCAGATGTAACTTCTCACTAACATCTTCATTATGGAATCCCCTGGATGACCCCGGTGGAGTTCAGCCAGTGTCTGTCAATGACCTTTCCTCAGGACAATCACTCTTGCTCTCCATAACAATATGCCACCCTTTATGGTGATCTGGTCTCACTGAGTCCAGAAAGGTTTCATTTCTGGTGATGGTTTCTTTCCTCTCTCACCACCAGCTGTTTTTGTTTTGCCAGGACGGGATGTTTTTGTGGCGACAATCTGATATTTTCAGTGGTGACCAGAAGGGTGTCCAGAAAGTTTAAAACCAGAACAGACTATTCTTGTGGTGGAACCACTGGCCAGTGGGAGGCGCCTCAAGGCATCTGCATTTCCCACTTGGCCTCCCGGACAGGGGTCCAACTTGTCACTGTCTGCCTCAGAATAAGGGCCCACCACTGTATTCATCCTGAAGCTCTGGGCGGCATGGCCCAGTCCTCATTAAGTAGCCCTAGCAGGGGATTGTGGTCTGTTCCTATTACAAATGTACACACGGAAAGGCACAGGTGGAACTTTCTCACATCAAAGGTGACCGCAAAACCTTCCTTCTCTATCTGGGCGTATCTTCATTCAGCATTAGCCAAAATCCAGGAAGCATGCACTATCGGGCGTTCCTCTCCATTGGCCCTCCAGTGAGCCAACCCTACCCTGATACCCCACAGGGAGGTATCGCACATCAGCACCATATCTCGTTTGGGATTGCAGTGAGCAAATACCTGAGACAATGACAGCTGCTTCTCTACTTCCCTAAAGGCTACATCTGAGCTCCAAGGCCATTCCCAAGGCTGACCCTTTTTCAATAGAAGATGGAAGGATGCCAGAATGGAGGCCAGGTTGTGGAGGAACGTTCTGGAATAATCCACCAACCCAAGGAAAGGCTTATGCTCCGGTACAGATGAAGGAGCCTTGGGATCTTTTTTCAATGAATCTCAACCAGTTCTGTCCTATCAAGCTTGGGCCTGGGCCTTTTACTACAGTCAGTGGGAACTGACCCAGCTCCTTCTCAGAAAAGACCGGAACTGAAGTTGTACCCTTAATCTGGAAAGGCTCCCCAGTTATAGGCTCTCAGCCTGGCCGAGGTCTTACACAGACTTAAGGGGTAGTGTCCAGAGGGAATTTTGGTAAAGACTGGTTCCACAATCACTGATACAGCCGCGCTGGTATGGACCTCCATTGGAACTGGGTGACCATTTAACCAGACCTTTATTTTGATTGGTTCTGATTTGGAGATGATGGAGCATTTTAACTGTTCCTAACCAGCTGTCGGTGAACTTTCCAGTGTGTGCACTCTCCTGGATAACGGCCTGTGAGTTCTTATTCAATTCAGACCAAGTGGGACCCCTTTGCCGTCTCGGGCCCACATACTGGCTGTGACTACAATGGTCTGCCAGGCCGGATCAAGAAGAAAACGTTAACTGGTTGTCCGAGGCTTGGCTTTGTTTTGGGGTTTTGCTGTGGGCTGTCCAAGGGTCCCTCTGTTCAGGATATGTCCTGAGTGAGGCTGTGCAATGGCCTTCCCTCATGTGGTGTTCCCAAGCTCAGTCGGCCTGGTGAGGCTGTCCACTTCCACCAACATACCCTGTAACTCCAGCTCCACTTGCTGCATTTTCCAACCA
Source organism: Chiloscyllium plagiosum (assembly GCF_037043375.1). NCBI lineage: Eukaryota > Metazoa > Chordata > Chondrichthyes > Orectolobiformes > Hemiscylliidae > Chiloscyllium > Chiloscyllium plagiosum. The sequence continues at coordinate 62,432,704 of NW_028270155.1, read as the reverse complement.
CAAAGCCAGTTGTAGTGCCTGTTTGAAGTCCTGTTGGGCTTCAGCTGGTCAGTGCTTTTGCATGGTCACCTCATAAAGCCCACACACCAAACGGTGTCTCAGCATCTCACTGAGGTTAAACCAAAATCATATTCCTCTGTCAGTTGTCTTAACCTCGTCCAGGCCCTGATACGGATTTCCCTGAAAGGTTCTCAAACTGTCGAGTAATACCGATGGTGTCTCAGAATGAGAGCAGGCTTGGGTCTGTAACAAACCTTCACTAAATCCTTCAGCTCTTGAAATCTTTTAGTGTCTGGTGCTGCAAGGAAACTCAGGCTTCTAATAACCAAAAAGGTTGTGAGCCCACGCGCTGTCAGTAGAATTACTCATTGCTTGTTATCTGCGCTCATGTCATTTGTCAGAAAAAATACTGCATTTTCCACATTCTGGGCCCAGTCTTCGATGGCAGGATTGAATGAGTCAAGCTTCCCAAATAGCAGCACGATACCAGAAATGTTGACCCCAACTCAAAGACACCTGTTGCAAGTGGATCTCTTCAGGAATGTGCTTTTTTCTCATCATTTCAGAAATAACTCACTGAAAGCTGATATCCCATCACCAAGTCACCGTTTATTTACACCAGCGTAGTCTATAACACTGACCCAGCTAGCTCAGAGCTGGCTCCTGGAGGGAGTAGAACCCCTGACACTCCAGTTTGTTTTTTTTTTTTTTTTTTTTTTTTTTCCTGTTTATATATATTTTATTAAACAAGTTACAAAACAGTTTACAAAAAACATTGACAGCTGTACACAAAAGACAGCAGTTTTACAAGGGAGGGGAGCAGCAAAGCTAGGCCCCGAACCCTACCGTTCAACCATTTTACAGGGAGAGGAGGACAAACCTCAAATCCCAGTTCCACGTGTGACAAGACAGTAACAATGACATTTATACATTAGACAATACCGTTACATACAAAAGTGCAGACAATACAGACCCAGCAAGCCCCCGCCCTTCCCACCTTCCGACCGCTCTAAGGCAGCCCGCCCCTACCCACCTTCCGGTTCTCGGTCCACCCCATGCCCCTTCCAGTTCTCGGTCCGCCCTGACACACCTTTCGACCACCTCTAGGACAGCCCGCCCCGGTACCCGCCCAGGGTGACAGCAGTCAGGACGGCCTACCCACCTTCCGGCTTCACTAACCACCCTCAGCACCTTTCGACCACCTCTGGGGCAGCCCGCCCCGGTACCTGCCCGGGGTGACAGCGCCGAGGACGGCTACCCGCCTTCTGGCTCTCGGTCTGCCCCTAGGTACCATTGGGCTCTCACCCACCTCGTTGCACCTCCGACCAGTGGGCTATCCTGGCACACCTTTCGGCCACCTCTAGGACAGCCCGTCCCCTTCCCTGGGACGACAGCGTGTAGGGTAGCCCACAAGCCTTCCGGATCTCAGCCCGCCCCTACCTGCCTTCTGGCTCTCGGCTGCTCTGACACCTTTCGACCACCTCTAGGACGGCCCGTCCCGATTACCCCTTATCGGGACGACAGTGCTCAGAACAGCCTACCCACCATCTAGCTCTCGGGGTGACTGGCATCAGGGTGGCCTACCCACCCTCCGGCTTTTAGGACAGCCTACCAACCTTCAGATTCACAGCATGGCCTACCCACCCTCCGGCTCTCGGGGTGACAGCTTTCAGGACGACCCATGAGCCTCCCAGCTCACAGCAAGGCCTGCCAGACCCAGGGACACGCAAGACAGTGCGGGTGATAGACCCAGGAAACACCACAATACAGTTAGTTACAAAAAAAAAAAAAAAAAAAAAAAACTCCCTTCTGGTACACAGTCCAAATTTATACAGTCTTCAAGATATGGAATCCATTTCCAGGAAGAGTCCACTCCAGTATACAATGTGCAATGTCAGAATTAGAGGCCGCTCCAAACTGCAGAATCCGTTGTTAAAAAACAGTCCACAATCAAGGGCAGAGTCCACTCCTGGACGCAGCAAATGCACACCCCATAGCACAGATGTTCAGTCTCAACAGAGTCCTGGTCCAGCCTTGGAGAGCCAGGCCCACTCACAAGAACACAGTACATAGTACAGGTGCAGTTAACTCACAGGGGTTTGGTCCACTCCTGAAGGAAAGGTCTTCTCCCAAACTCCAGGATACAGCAACTGCTCACCTCCCAGCACACATACAGGTGTTCAATCTTCAGAGGCCCAGTCCAGGCCTAGGCCTCCCCACAGGAACAGCTCCTCTGGTAAAATGCATGTCTTCCACAGGACTCAGTCCAAAACACCAATAAAAAGTGAAGACACATACAAAAAACAAAGAAAACTACAGTCCAAGGGCTATGCCCTACCACAAAATTAACATTGTCCTTTTCTCAGAAAGAGAAAAAAGGAGAGAAAAGAGTAACACACAGGCTGTAACCAACCAGTGAAACAACAACCCCCTAATGAGAACTGAGTTACACCTGAAACACATTATGTGCATCAGGAGTTTAACAAATCAGTCCTCACTAAAAGGAATGCCAGTTAACAAACAGGCCAAATAATTCAGCCAGTTCAGGAATCAGGTTTCCCCCTCCAAAAAAGGAAGCAGAAACTAACAGTAACATACTGACTGTAACACCAACCAGCAAAGAGTCAGTTCCTAAACTGAGAAGACTCTGAATCTCCTGTTTATATCAGTCAGCCAGGGCTTTCCTGATTGGACCAGGTTAACAGTAACATACTGACTGTAACACCAACCAGCAAAGAGTCAGTTCCTAAACTGAGAAGACTCTGAATCTCCTGTTTGTATCCGTCAGCCAGGGCTCCCTGATTGGACCAGGTTAACAGCCCCAATCAGGGAACCCATATTCTCTGAGATCCACCTGACTGACCTTGTATCAGTCACTACAGTGTTCAGTAACTGCACCTCACCTGGGTAAGCCATTGAGCCACTGCCTTCAGGAAGTCTGACAATACTCTTGTCTCCCAGTTTAATCTTACCTCATGGTTCTTCAGATTCATCTGAGAAGGAACTGAGAAGAGACTGATGCCCCCAATGAAGCTGCTATGTTTGATCTGGTGGTGATGTGGTTTCTTTGGGGATTAACAGAAACATGGATCAGACACCTTAGCAATTATTACAGTATGTTTATTATCAGACTGAGCATGGCAGTAAGGGATCAGAGCAGCATCACTCTCTACATCTTCATCAAACTCACTGCATGGAAAGGTTTGCCCTCATTCTAAACATTTTCTCACACGGATCCCTGCCATTGTCCCTCGGAAATCTGTAAATGACCCAGGACAGAAAATGGTGGTGAATTTGGACAGAAACGTACAGAGGAAATAGGAACATTTTGTGGAAGGATTTGATTCAAACTGTGAGCCATTTCATTTCAAATGAAAGCAGGACTTTTTATTGAAGGTCAACTTACAGTATGGTTGTGTCAAACTGATTTACATATTTACATTTAAAACAAATGTAAATAATTGGTACCTCAGCACACATAGTGATGACATCATGATAAAGGCTGATGGGTTCTGATGCAGAGTCACTGGACTCGGAATATTCATTCTGCTTTCTCCCCACAGATACCAGACCTGCTGAGTTTCACCAGCAATTACTGTTTTTGGTTCATGACAGAGACTGAAGTGTAATAAATAAGTTAATATCTGCCCTAATGTGTGAATCCCTGTTTCTTATCCAGTCCAGAGCTAACTGTCTGTGCATTTTCCAGCCTGGAGTCTGATCTACGTAAGGTCCTGATGGATATGGATTTTCCAATGGACAGTGAAACCTTTGTACTTCCAAATGTTAAGGCTGCTGTGATCAAAGCGGATACGAATTTTGAGTTTAAGGTTACTGCCAATTTCTCATGGGTAAGTGTTTTCACAATGCAGTAATTCAAAAGGGTGTAGTAAGGAAATGTTATATTGCCTGTCTGTTCATAGTATTTGTGTATTAAATGCCCCCCTGATGAAAGATCACACAGAATTCATTAGAATCAGATCATTTCTAACTAGATAATCTGAACAATGACCAAGGGGGAAAGTCCCAGCTTTGTAGTGTTGCTTGTGATGAGACTACATGAGCCCTGTGCCCCCCTGGAGATATGTGCTGTGGTGCCAGCTGTTTCCAGTATACCCCACATGGTACAGCCTCTTGAGAAGGTGCCCCCTGAGCCCTGTGTGTGTCTGGAACCAGGTGATGAGCTGCTATCCTGGTTTTACACAGCAGCCTCCCTGCCTGATGTAATACTGGATTCCCCAACTTGGACCACCCAGGGCCAAGCAACAAACATGTGCATCACAGAATCTTTATTCAGGAACATAGCCAGTGACATGGACAAATGGGAACTGACCATCCTTGTGCAGTGCCCGAGGGCCTGTCCTGGTGTTCCTGTGCAGCTTTACCCCGTTGGTTACTGCATGGTTAGTGGAAGGCAGCTGACTTCCAATGGGGAGACTGCAGGTGGCTTTTGCAGGATTTCCTGGGGAGACCCTGGGCCTGGCTTCGGACTGCACCATCTCACAACAGACAGCAGCTGTCTGGACTGACAGGGTAAGGGACAACAGCAAGGGGACTGGTGGAGTGGCCACAGTGAGAGCACAAATGCTGTCGCCCTGAGAGAGGGCAGCAGGTTGATGTCCCATGGTGCCTCTGCCAGTCCCCCAGGCAGCATCCCCAGATCCCTAGTGATCTGTTGGAGGATGAGCTGCTGGCCTGCCCCAAGACCCTGCAAACCCTTTTGCCCACTGGGATCCACAGTCATGTTCACAGCGGGTCTGAGCCTGCATGGGACCAAGCACGACCTCAGTCTGAACTCACACTGCAGCATTGAGGGGTTTCTTGGCTTCTGTCTGTGCTTCAGCAGAGGCTGAGACAGTGAGCACAGATACTGGATCACTGCCCTGTCAGCTGCTGCAGTCAAGGAGCTGGCTCCCACTGCCACAGGGGAAATGATGGGATCCAAGCTCTGTGCAGTGCCCTCTGTCACATTGGGACTGAGCTTCTCTATGCCCTTTGATAGGCTGTCTGACATGGCCTGCTCATGTACCAAGCATCTCAGTGTGCATTCCCATCAACCTCCTTCTGTAGGCCTCCCATTAATGTTCCCATCTGTGTTCCCTGCAGCAGAACGTGCCCTCCATGGAGTTGGCACACTAGGTACCCATTTCCCCTGGCAGCTCACCTGTGAGATCACGTTACAATGCCCCCTCACCAGTGACCTGGGTTTGAACTTCCGCCTCCTCATGGCTGTGAGGAGGTCCCCAGCCGGCACTTCCTGGGAATCTGAAAGCAGCCAATCAGAACGGGAGTGTTGGGATGTTGGAGGGAGAGGCAGAGGAAAGCACCAGATCCATGGTCCCACAGTCTGCAGCTTTCATTTGATTCCCCATCTCAGGGTGAGAGTGAGGAGGGGATTGAGAGCAGCAGGGGCAGTTACTCACCGTCATCTTAATGTCCCCCATGAAGCCATGGGCTCTGTTCCAGCTGTCCTCATGATTCTCAGCATATTCCCAGAGGTCCCTCCGTGAATGAAATGGTCCTGTCCCCACTGATTCTGTCGGCCCTGTAGCTTTTATGGAGAACCTTCTCCTGTAAAATGTGATTGAGTCTGTTGAAGTGTGTTGGTCTCTGTGTGTGTGTGTGTGTGCGTGTCTGTGTATGTGTGTGTCTGTGCATGCGTGTGTGTCTGTGTGTGTGTGCATGTGTGTGTGTAGAAATATGTGTGTGTGTGTCTGTGTGTGTGTACGTGTGTGTCTGTGTGTGCGCGTGTGTGCGCGTGTGTGTGTGTGAGTGTGTGTTTCTGTGTGTGTGCGTGAGTGTGTGTGTCCGTGTGTGCGTCTGTGTGTGCGTGTCTGTTTGTGTGTCTGTGTGTGTGTGTCTAAGTGTGTGTGTGTGTCAGTGTGTGCATGTGTGTCTGTGTGTGTGTGCGTGTGTCTGTGTGTGTGCCTGTGTGTTTGCCTGCGTGTGTGCGCGTGTGTGTTTGTGTGTGTGTCTGTGTGTTTGTGTGTATGCATGTGTGTTTGTGTGTGCGTAAGTGTCTGTGTGTGTATGTGTGTGTGTCTGTCTGTGTGTGTGTCTGTGTGTGTGTGCATGTGCCTGTGCATGTGTGCCCGTGTGTGTGTCTGTGTGTGTGGGTCTGTGTGTGTGTGTGTGTGTCTGTGTGTTTGTGTGTGCGAGTGTGTCTGTGTGGGTGCGTGTGTGCGTGTGTGTCTTTGTGTGTGTGCATGTGTCTGTGTGTGCTTGTGTGACTGTGTGTGTGTGCGTGTGTGTCTGTGTGTGTGTCTGTGTGTGTGTGTGTGTGTGTCTGTGTGTGTGTGTGTGTGCGCGTGTGTGTCTGTGTGTGTGCATGTGTGTCTGTGTGTGTGCACATGTGTGTGTTCGTGTGTGTCTGTGCGTGTGTGTCTGTGTGTGTGCGCATGTGTGTGTGCGTGCTTGTGTGTCTGTGCGTGTGTGTCTGTGTGTGTGCGTGTCTGTGTGCCCATGTGTGTGCCTGTGTGTGTGTGTGCGTGTGTGTGTCTGTGTGTGTGCATGTCTGTCTGTGTGTGTGTGTGTGCGTGTGTGTCTGCGTGTGCATGTGAGTCTGTGTGTGTGCGCATGTGTGTATGTGTGCATGTGTGTGTGTGTGTGTGTGGATGTGTGTGTGTGTGTGTGCATGTGTTTCTGTGTGTGTGTGCGTGTGTGTCTGTGTGTGTGCGTGTGTGTGTGTGCGTGTGTGTCTGTGTGTGTGTGCGTGTGGGTCTGTGTGTGTATGCGCGTGTGTGTATGCATGTGTGTCTGTGTGTGTGCATGTGTGTGCGTATGTGTCTGTGTGTGTCTGTGTGTGTGCATGTGTGTGTCTGTGTGTGTGTCTGTGTGTGTGTGTGTCTGTGTGTGCACGTGTGTGCGTGTGTGTGTGTGTGAGTGTGTGTTTCTGTGTGTGTGCATGAGTGTGTGTGTCTGTGTGTGCGTCTGTGTGTGCGTGTCTGTTTGTGTGTGTCTGTTTGTGTGTCTGTGTGTGTGTGTCTAAGTGTGTGTGTGTGTCTGTGTGTGCATGTGTGTCTGTGTGTGTGTGCGTGTGTCTGTGTGTGTGTCTGTGTGTGTGCCTGTGTGTTTGCCTGTGTGTGTGCGCGTGTGTGTTTGTGTGTGTGTGTGTGTCTGTGTGTTTGTGTGTATGCATGTGTGTTTGTGTGTGTGCGTAAGTGTCTGTGTGTGTGTATGTGTGTGTGTCTGTCTGTGTGTGTGTCTGTGTGTGTGTGCATGTGCCTGTGCCTGTGCGTGTGTGCCCGTGTGTGTGGGTCTGTGTGTGTGTGTCTGTGTGTTTGTGTGTGCGAGTGTGTCTGTGTGGGTGCGTGTGTGCGTGTGTGTCTTTGTGTGTGTGCATGTGTCTGTGTGTGCTTGTGTGACTGTGTGTGTGTGCGTGTGTGTCTGTGTGTGTGTCTGTGTGTGTATGCGTGTGTGTGTGTCTGTGTGTGTCTGTGTGTGTGTGCGCATGTGCGCGTGTGTGTCTGTGTGTGTGCATGTGTGTCTGTGTGTGTGCACATGTGTGTGTTCGTGTGTGTCTGTGTGTGTGCGCATGTGTGTGTGCGTGCTTGTGTGTCTGTGCGTGTGTGTCTGTGTGTGTGCGTGTGTCTGTGTGCCCATGTGTGTGCCTGTGTGTGTGTGCGTGTGTGTGTCTGCGTGTGTGCATGTCTGTCTGTGTGTGTGTGTGCGTGTGTGTCTGCGTGTGTGTGTTCCTGTGTGTGCATGTGTTTCTGTGTGTGTGTGCGTGTGTGTCTGTGTGTGTGTGTGCGCGTGTGTGTCTGTGTGTGTGCATGTGTGTCTGTGTGTGTGCACATGTGTGTGTTCATGTGAGTCTGTGTGTGTGCGCGCGTGTGTGTGTGCATGTGTGTCTGTGTGTGTGTGTTCCTGTGTGTGCATGTGTTTCTGTGTGTGTGTGCGTGTGTGTGTGTGTGTGCGTGTGTGTCTGTGTGTGTGCACATGTGTGTGTTCATGTGTGTCTGTGCGTGTGTGTCTGTGTGTGTGCGCATGTGTGTGTGCGTGCTTGTGTGTCTGTGCGTGTGTCTGTGTGCCCTTGTGTGTGCCTGTGTGTGTGTGCGTGTGTGTGTCTGCGTGTGTGCATGTCTGTGTGTGTGTGTGTGTGCGTGTGTGTCTGCGTGTGCATGTGAGTCTGTGTGTGTGTGTGCGTGTGTGTCTGTGTGTGTGCATGTGTGTCTGTGTGTGTATGCGCGTGTGTGTGTGTGCATGTGTGCCTGTGTGTGTGCATGTGTGTGCGTATGTGTGCGTGTGTGCGTGTGTCTGTGTGTGTGTGCGTGTGTATGCGCGTGTGTGTGTGTGCATGTGTGTCTGTGTGTGTGCATGTGTGTGCGTATGTGTCTGTGTGTGTCTGTGTGTGTCTGTGTGTGTGTGTGTGTCTGTGTGTGTGTGTCTGTGTGTGTCTGTGTGTGTGCATGTGTGTGTGCATGTGTGTGTCTGTGTGTGTCTGTGTGTGTGTCTGTGTGTGTGCGTGGAAAAACAATTCGAAAGCTAAGGATGAAAGTGAAAAAGATCTATGTGCTAGTAGAGTCAACAGTTAATTTGTTCATCTGTCGAGCAGTGATCTCTCTGATTAGTGATCCGGAAGGTATTAAGAATCAACCATGCAGAACAGGGCTGAAGTCACATCTTAGTTTGAATAAAATGCGATGTGCTGCCTTTTGGGAAAACACATCTTAGCAGGACTTATACAATTAATAGTAAGGTCCGAGGGAGTGTTGCCGAGCAAAGAGACCTTGGAGTGCACGTTCATAGCTTTTTGAAAGTAGACTCACCGGGAGACAGGATAGTGAAGAAGGCGTTTGGTATGCTTTCCTTTATTGGTCAGAGTATTGAGTACAGGAGTTGGGAGGTCATGTTACAGCTGTACATGACTTTGGTTAGGCCACTGTTGCAATATTGCTGATCATTGATCCTCATGTGAGGTAAACCTGATGTACGAACTCTCAAATTTCTGTGACCATATGCATGTCCAGCAGTCTCTTAAATATCCCCAATGACCTGGTTTCCACAACTGCTGCTGGCAATGCATTCCATGCTCTCACAACTCTCTGCGTAAAGAACCCGCCTCTGACATCCCCTCTATACTTTCCGCCCAACAGCTTAAAACTATGACCCCTCTTGTTCACAATTTCTGCCCTGGGAAAACGTTTCTGGCTGTCAACTCTATCTATGCCTCTCATTATCTTGTACAACTCAATTAGGTCCCCTCTCTGCCTTCTTTTTTTCCAGCAAAATAAGTCCGAGCTCAGTCAACCTCTCTTCGTAAGATAAGCCCTCCACTCCAGGCAGCATCCTGGTAAACCTCCTCTGAACTCTCTCCAAACCATCCACATCTTTCCTATAATAGGGCGACCAGAACTGGACACAGTATTCCTAGTGTGGTCTAACCAAAGTTTTATAGAGCTGCAACAAGATCCCACGGCTCTTAAACTCAATCCCCCTGTTAATGAAAGCCAAAACACCAAATGCTTTCTTAACAACCCTGTCCACCTGGGTGGCAATTTTAAGGGATCTATGTACCTGCACACCAAGATCCCTCTGTTCCTCCACACTGCCAAGAATCCTGTCTTTAATCCTGTACTCAACTTTCAAGTTCGACCTTCCAAAATACATTACTTTGCATTTATCCAGGTTGAACTCCATCTGCCACCTCACAGCCCATCTCTGCATCCTGTCAATGTCATGCTGCAGCCTACAACAGTCCTCTATACTGTCAACGACACCTCCAACGTTTGTGTCATCTGCAAACTTGCTAACCCATCCTTTAATCGCCTCATCCAAGTCATTAATAAAAATTACAAACAGTAGGGGCCCAAGAACAGAGCCCTGTGGAATACCACTCACCACTGACTTCCAGGCAGAATATTTTCCTTCCACTACCACTCGCTGTCTTCTGTCAACCAGCCAAGTCTGTATCCAGACAGCTAAATTTCCCTGTATCCCCTGACCTTCTGAATGAGCCTACCATGGGGAACCTTATCAAATGCCTTACTGAATACACAACATCCACCGCTCGCCCCTCATCAACTTGTCTAGTAACATCCTCAAAGAACTCAATAAGATTTGTGAGGCATGACCTGCCCCTCACAAAGCCGTGCTGACTGCCTTTAATCAAGCCATGCTCTTCCAGATGGTCATAAATCCTATCCCTCAGAATCCTTTCTAACACCTTGCAGACGACAGACATGAGACTTACTGGTCTGTAATTTGCGGGGATTTCCCTATTTCCTTTCTTGAAGAGAGGAATTACATTTGCCTCTCTCCAGTCCTCAGGTACGACTCTGGTGGGGAGCGAGGATGCAAAGATCTTCCCAAGTGGCGAAGCAATCACATTTCTCGCTTCCCAAAGCAGCCGAGGACAAATCTGGTCTGGCCCTGGCGACTTTTCAATCTTAATGTTTATCAAACGTTTCAGCACATCAGCTTCCTCAATCTCTATCCGTCCCAGCATGCTTACCTCCTCCTCCATGGTTTCATTCACTACAAGGTCCTTTTCTTTCGTAAATGCAGAAGCAAAAAACTCATTTAGGGCTTCCCCTTCCTCCTCAGACTCTGTACACAAGTTCCCAATGCTATCTCTGATAGACCCTACTCTTTCTTTGATCATTCTCTTATTCCTCACATACGTGTAAAATGCCTTTGGATTCTCCCTAAACCTTCCTGCCAAGCCTTTTTCGTGCCCCCTCCTGGCTCTCCTCAGACCATTTTTGAGCTCCTTCCTCGCCTGCCTGTAATCCTCTAGGGCTGAGCTTGACCCTCGCTTCCTCCACCTTACGGAAGCTGCCTTCTTTCTTTTGACGAGAAGCTCCTCCGCTCTCCTCATCCAAGGTTCCTTTATCTTACCCCTTCTTGCCGTTCTCATAGGAACACTTAGCCTTGCCATTGCTCCGAAACACAGTCTTTCCAAAATCACCTTTTGTCAGGTTTTAGCTCAACCGTGTTACTTCCATTTCAGAGCAACAGCCAACCTTTGAACCCTGGATCATGTGATGTTCTCCTATTGGTTGAACCAGATGAATAGCCCAATCAGGGAGTGCATATTCTCTGAGGGCCTGCTGCCTGACCTTGTTCCAATCCCTGCACTTTCCCCAATTGAGAGCAATAAATTTGTATCCGAGAGAGTAATTCAAGGGAAATGGGAGTGAGCCGACAAGACTAGACTCTCACAGCTCCCTTTGCACTCCTCAGTTTTCACAACTCTCCCCCCTGTCCCTCCAATGCTGTCACAGTTCCCTCTTCCCACCCACACTCTCACAGCTCTGGGAACACAGTGATTTTTGTCTAAAGTTTGGGAGTCACTGATCCACACACTTTCCCTGTTCCCGATGCTCCAGCTGTTCTCTCCTCCTGGGCACCTTCTGGAAAGGATCCTCAGGGACAAGGGGTGGCCATTGCAGACACAGACACGTGGCCAACCCTCCCATTATAGCAGGGGAAAGGTACACGGCCTGTCACAGTGTGACCCAGCAATGCATAAGCAGGCCCTTGGCCTCTTAAACATGTGATCCCATTGGCTGGTCTGCACTATGTCCCAGAAAGGGCCTCCCATACTGTCCCTGTGCTCTGTGCAACCTCACACTGCAGAGGGGGGAGGCCTTTCATCAGGACCACATCATCAATTGTCACTCTTCATCTGACCAGGAGGATGTAGAGGGGGTAAGGGGGTCTAGGGCCCAGACTCTCCCCACACAGTGACCCAGCTGAGGTAATGACCAAACACTGCCTTCCCTGATGTCCTTGGGAGCTGTCCATTCACTGCCTGAGGCCTGAAGGGCCCTGACATGCTGTGGGACTGCCTCACAGCTACAGGAGCTCACTGTGTCCCCATGGCTACTGGAGGTGCTGAGGTCACTGGCAGAGGGGCTGAGGAGGCTCTGTGTGTACTCGGAGCACACTGAGAGAAGGCCCCAAGGCAGAAGCAGTCTCTTCTCCTCCACTGCAAGGGACACCTGCCCCATTGTGTGATGGGGAGATGGAGGAGCCCCTGGGAGAGACTCTCCAGCTATGTTGTTCCTCTCTCACCTGGTCACCCTGTGGGTGTGTATCCATCAAGTGACCTGCTGGATGTGGCTCTGCCATGAGGGGAACGCACCCATCGATACAGGAAGCACGACACACCCACGGCTGGGACAGGATAGCACCGATGGCCTGAATGGACTCCTCCATTGTCCACTCATGGGGGTGTCAGCCTTTAGCAGCTCCCTCACCTCTTGCTGCGACTGCAGCAGGTTCCATGTTACTGACTGCAGAGGCCCCTCATCAGCCTGGGGCTCAGCATGGGCCTGGCCTCTACCAGACCTCTGTCTGTCAGTGGCTTCAGTCATCACAGCCTCCATCGGCTGCTCAGGAGAGGCAGGGATGTACTCACCAGCTTGTGACATTGTATCAGATAGTGAGCAGATAGCCACTGCCCAGAGAGGGTCTGTGTTGGTGGGGGGGTGTCGGGGAATGATGTGATGCTGCATCCTCTGAAGGATCCTTCTTCTCCGAGTGGAATACAGCTCCCTGGTCTCAGCAGCTGACTGTCCTTCTGGAGCACGGAGTCCTGTCTGAGAAAACACAAACAGTCAGGGGGTAAGGGCTTCAGATCCCCTCCTCCCAGCCCTGCCCTGCCTGTTGTGAATCTCTGTGTGCCCAGTGGTGACACAGGAGCTCAATGCCCCCTCACTCTCTTTGCTGTTCCACCTCACGGGGGGAATGGACTGGAAATCAAACTCTGCTATTCCCAGAGTCATGACAAAAGTTAATGATTTTTACATCATATTCAAAACTCCCTCATTTACTTGTCTTTTTAATCAAGGTTAACAGAAAACATGGGCCAGGTTTTCATACTAAACTATTTCCTTCAATTTATTCCTGGTACATAGGTGTCACTGGCGAGGTCAGCATTTCTTGCCCGTTGGTAATTCCCTTTGAGAAGGTGGTGGTGAGCTGCCTTCCTGACCCACTGCTGTCCAACTCAGACTTTATTGCGATTGACACAACTGAGTGGCTTGCTCGGCCATTTCAGAGGGCAGTTGGAAATCAACCAAGTGATCCTGATGAACAAGATCGCTCTGCTCACAGGATGAAAAGTTCTTTTGAGATGGTGCCAGGCCCTGTCTTTCAGTGAGGGGACACTGAGATTGGCACCTCATTACCCACTCCCACTTACCCATTCAGCATGTCCCTCACACCCTGGGTCCTATCACCATTGGGCCTTTTCCTTGTGTGGGAACAGCACCCGCTCCTAGTGCCAACACCAAGATGGGCCCCATCAATAAAACCAGAGGGTTCAGGGAGGCTCCAAGTCCATAAACTGCATTTTCTGTCTGATTCCCATTCAAACTTCCTGAAAGATTGATGAACTGTGGAGTGCTGGGGTAGTCCAACAGGTTTATTTGGAAGCTCTAACGTTCAGAGGCGCTGCTCCTTCATCAGGTGGTTGTGGAGTATAAGATTGTAAGACACAAGATTAAGAGCAACATTTTGTGATCTGTCTTATGATCCTACAGCACAACCACCTGATGAAGGAGCAGCGCTCCGAAAGTTTGTGCTTCCAAATAAACCTGTTGGACTGTAACTAGGTGTTGTGGGATTTTTAACTTTGTCCACCACAGTCCAACACCGGCTCCTCCAAATCATATCCCTCATTCAGAGTGAAGGTCGAAGTGACAGATCGTCAACTCCCTTAAAACCCACTCTCTGCCTCGTTCAACCTGTCACCATGGAATTATTAAACAACAAGGTTACATTGTCACTGGCTTGTTCAGTAAAAGACACTGGAAACTATTACAAACAATCTTATTATCATTGTGCAGGTGGGCCCTGATGGTCGGATGGAGGTCACTGCTGTTCGGATTTCTTTGCCATTTGAGTCACCTATATTCGGGAACCCGAGGGCCGTTGTCACTCAGTTGAAGAACGAACCCTCCGTCCAGGTAATGGAAGGAACCCACTCCCTCTGAATCTGTATTGATATGGATTCCAGACTGTCAGTGTTTCTGTTTGTTATTCCCTTTGTGGATGAATCTGGGGATTATTCTCTCTTTATCTGGAACCTGCTGTGTCTCCAGTATTTCTGACATGGCTCCTCCTCACTTCAGCTAAAGGCAGGCTTTAATTCCTGGGCTTCAGGTGAACAAGATCTTACATTTACAATCATCATGCTATCATCTGAATATATCCGAGTTTTCCCACCCCATCTCCTTCTGTACACCGCGAGAATAAATGTGTATTCACCAAACATCGAACTACAGGAGATTAAGGTGACACGGTGCCTCAGTGACTACCTGCCTCACAGCGCCAGAGACCCAGGTTCGAGTCCAGCTTCAGGCGACTGTCTGTGTGGGGCTTGCACATTCTCCCCGTGTCTGCATGGGTTTCCTCTGGGTGCTCCAGTTTCCTCCCACAGCTCAAAGATGTGCAGGTTAGGTGAATTGGCCAAGCTAAATTCCCCACAGTGTTCACGAATATCGAGGTGAGGTGCAGTAGTCGGGGAAAATGTCGAGTAATAGGGTAGGGGAATGGGTCTGGGTGGGATCCTCTTCGGAGGGTTCGTGTGGACTGGTTAGTAAATGGCCTGTTTCCACACTGTAGGGATTCTATGATATTATTGGTCCAGACCTGTGGACAGCAGTATGTCCACAATCAGGATGTTATTCAGTGTAAACGGCTGGGACAGGGGCCTCAATATTATTGGGGAATTGGAGAGGGTGCAGGGAGCCCAGCAGGGGGTGAAGGACCTGACCAAGTCGACAAACAGGAGGCTGGAAGAACACAGCAAGCCCAGCAGCATCAGGAGGTGGAGAAGTCAATGTTTCAGGTCTAACCCTTCGTCAGGACTGGATGTGGGGATGGGGGGAGCTGCAGATAAAGAAAGGGGAGGGGAAGGGTTGGAAGAGCAGCAGAATGGTGAGGCAGTAATTGGTGAACACGGGTAGTGGGTTTGACCTGGTTGGTCAATGGGAGGGATAGGTCCAGTTGGGAGCAAGAAGGAAGGGTCAGTGGGTGGAATGGAAGGGAGGGGGCGGGTCTAGAAAGGGAGCTCGGGGGGATGGTGGGAAGATTATTGGAAATTGGGGAACTCAATGTTAAGTCCTTTGGGCTGTAGGCTGCCCAGGCCGAACTGACAAGGCTGGGGAGGTGGAGCTCCTCATGATCCTCCATGGAGGGAGACATTTCCATCATTCTGTCCAGCTTCCCGAGTGACAGTCGGCCAGACTGACTGCCTGGTTTACAGCAAGAGCAGAAATGTCGGGGGGGATCTCATGAAACCTGCAAGAGCAGGAAATGGAATGAAATCAGAATGTGCTGGAGAAACTCAGCAGGTCTGGCAGCATCTGTGGAGAGAGAAACAGAGTTAATGTTATCCGTCCAATCTGGCTTTTCTGATGAACTGAGGAGATGTGCTGGGCGTGTGGCTGAATTAGGCTGGGTGTGAATTGTTGTATTTCCCAATGACAGGTTGTGGTGTCGAGATAAAGCCGTGTGTTTACAGTTTGTCAGGTATTACACCAGACTGTGGGGCTTCCTACTTGGTTTACATTTGGATCCCATGAATATTCATGAACATAAAAACCCAGTCCCTCCTTGAAGCCCCAGCCAGCAGTGTGAGAGAATCTGGTGAGCCCGGTTCACGTTTGTTTCCCGGTGATGTACAGAGGCAGGTTTCTGCAGTTTGGTCTGAGGGCAGCACTTTCTCTTGGTTACGGCACAAGGGAGAGGGACAGAAAGCTGGCAGCTGGCATGGAGCATTGGGAATGGCCAGGTTGTGGCAGTGAGGGGAGCTGGGGGAATGGGGTCAAGGGGGTGGAGGGATACACAAGGAATTCAGGGGAGGGCAGAGGTGGGATAGGGAGTGGCGATAGACTGGGAACAGTCAGACAGGGTAAGGAAATGAGGGGCCTTGAAGGGGGTGTCAGTCCTGTCCACATTTGGCTCCACCTCAGGCTGTTAGCTGATAAAGTCATTCCCGGACGATGAGTTTATCTGTTCCCACTGAGGCACATCCCACAAGGAGCTGGTGATGGTCTGTTCCTCACCTGAACCACGGTGAGAGCAATATGCAGAGGCAGTGAGACTCTGGGTGGACAGGGTGGATCTGACAGGGAGTACCCTCTCTCCTCCAGCTGGGATCAGAACAAGATCAACTCCAGTGAGACCAAATGGGAACCTTCTGGATATACAGAACGCCCAAGGCCCAGGTAACTTTAATTGTGTCCCAATCCCAGCTGATGGTGATACTGGACACATCAGCTCTCAGAGTGAAACCTGACCTGATAAACCACAGTAATATGGAACAAAGAACGGTGGGTGCTGGAAATCAGAAACACAACACAAAGTGCTGGAGAAACTCAGCAATTCTGAAGAAGGATCACTGGACTGGAAACATTAACTCTGTTTTTCTCTCTGTACATGTTGCCAGATCTACTGAGTTTCTCCAGCACTTGCCTGTTTTCTTTCAGATTCCCAGTATCCACAGATCTGTGTTTTATATTGGGCTGAGGCGGGTGTTGGGTACATTCCCTACGGCTGTGTCCCCACAGACATGGCCCGTGGTTGAACTCCAGACAAAGTGGAAGATGTTTTGAGTGACCTCCACTGTCCAGGAGTGGAGTATGGGCCAAAGTGACAGCACATTGAGAAATGAAGAAGCATCTCCCAGCTGGTGACCAGCTCCTTAACTCCAATGGAGAGGGAATGTCACTTCCCCATCCCAGTTTCAGTCACATCACAGTGACCCACACCTTCCAGGTTCTAGCACACGCCTCGGCTCCTCTGAATCACATTCCCAGCACCTTCAGGTAGTCTGCTCGGACAGGGCAAAGGGCAAAGGATTGATTGGCCCAGTTCTGAAAAGGAACAGGAGCCCATTCTTGCTGCAGTTGATCTTGTGTCCTGAAGCCAGTTTGAACTGGTCACAGATTCTCATCAATCTGATCACTGACGGTGGATCTGTGCAGAAAGCAGTGATGTTTCCCATGTGCAGGGATTTTTTGAACTCAGTGCCTGCAGTACCTGGCATTTTCCCTTTTCCTACACCTGCCTCCTTCCTATTGTACTCAGTAAATGGTTCAATACAGCACACAAACAGGACGGGAGAGAGGACAGTCCTGCCTGCCTCTATCTCTGATCGGAAAGCTTTCCGATTCCCACCCATTATTTAAACTGTCCCACTGATGTTTGTGTAGAGCAGATGGATCCAATTGTGGAGTCCCTGCATTAACCCCATTTGAAGAGCAAGTTGATTAAGTAGGTGTTGGATATTCTTCCAAAGGTTTGAGTTGGGTGACATGTTGCTTCACCACAGTCAAGAATTTTTTTACAAGATTACATCTCTTATATGAAGGTGACTGCCCACAACCTCCATAACTTTGTGGGAAGGATAAACTGTTTCCGTAGAGTGGAACACCAAGGCCAGAGAATTGGACATTATTTCCTTCTGACCAGATCGATGGCCCATGGAACCATTGCTGTGACCACTGCCTGTACGCACTGAGCTGCAGTATTCCACATTCCTGTCAATACAGCAAACAGCACTGACCTTGGTGAAGGACACAAGGTCAAATCACTTTGCTCAATGAACATCTGCTGGACACAAAATGGAGGCAATCTTGATACATCATAAAACTCAGTTGGTTCCCAGTGTGATGAAGGTTCAGGAAATGTTATTAATATCATTTGGGAACCTGTGTTCTCAGGCGGGAGATGCATGGATAGCTTTCAGGTTGATTTGTATTTCTAAAGTGTGTGTTAAGAATGGAGGGACACAGTTTTAGTTTCACTTTTGATTTTTGTTATTGGAATTGGAATGTTGGACAGTTTGTTCATCATCACTTTACTGCGGGTTTACAGACTGGAATAGATCTTGAGGTGAACAGATGAGTGCATTAGAAATAAAGGTATTGAAAGAGAAACTGCTGTTGTCTACTGACCGGGCTAAAGTAACACAGAAAGGCAGAATTGTACAGAAAATCAAAGGATACTTGTAGGTTCAGTCACATCGAAGAGCTACTGTCTGCTGAGCTGTCTCCAAAATCTCCTGGAGGTCAGTGAGGTGAAAACAGCACAGACCAATTATACCTGTGTGAGCTGAATGAGGAACTTTAATGTGGAAACACGGTGATCCTCCTGTTAATGTACCTGTCCAAATATCTATTAAAAGTTGTAACTGTACCTGCATCTGCCACTTCCTCTAACAGTTCATGCCACATATGAACCAGCCTCTGTGTGAGAACATTTCCCCTCAGCTTCCTTTTAAATCTTTCTCCACTCAGTTTAAAATTATGCGCTCTAGTTTTGAACTCCCTAACTCTTTGGGAAAAGAGTTTGTGACTTACCTTATCCATGCCCCTCATGATTTTATAAACATCCATAATTAATTGGGGGTGGGGAAATTATATCGCGATTAGACAGGAGCTGTGGAGTATAAATTGGGAACATTGTTCTGCGGGAACTGTACAACAGAAATGTGAAGGCTGTTTAAGGAGCACTGGTTGTGAGTGTTGGATAACTTTGTCCCACTGAGACAGGCAAAGGAATGGTCAGGTTAAGGAGCCTTGGATGGCAAGAGAAGAGGAGCTTCTTGTCAAGAGGAAGAAGGAAGCTTACTGAAGGTTTTGGAAGCAAGAACCTGGCACAGCTTTAGAGGAATACAGTATAGCTAGGAAAGAACTCAATAAATGAACTGAGGAGAGCTTGGAGGGGGCATGAAAAAGCCTTGGGGGAAAGGATTAGGGAAAACCCAGAGGCGGTCTCCATTTACGTGAGAAATAAGAGAATGATCAGCGAGAGGGTAGGGCCGATCAGGGATAGTGGAGGGAACTTGTGCCTGGAGTCTGAAGAGGTAGGGAAAGCCATAACTGAGTTTTTTGCTTCAGTATCCACTAGAGAGAGGGACCTCGGTGATAATGAGAACATTGTGGACCAGGTTAATAAGCTTGAACAGATTGACATTAAGGAAATGGATGTGCTGGAAATTCTGGGAAGCATCAAGTTAGATAAGTCCCCAGGGCCAGACCAGATATATCCGTGGTTACTACAGGAAGTGAGGAATGAGATTACTACACCTCTGGTGATGATCTTTGCGTCCTCACTCTCCATGGGAGTAGTACCGGCTGATTGGAGGGAGGAGAATGCTGTTACTCTGTTCAAGAAAGGGAATAGGGAAATCCCTGGGAATTACAGACCGGTCAGTCTTACGTCTGTGGTAAGCAAGGTGCTGGAAAGGATTCTGAGAGACAGGATTTATGACCATTTGGAAAGACATTATTTGATTAAACACAGTCAGCATGGCTTTGTGAGGGGCAGGTCATGCCTCACTGGCCTTATTGAGATCTCTGAGGATGTGATGAGACAAGTTGACGAAGGTTGAGCAGGGGATGTGCTGTAAATGGATTTCAGTAAGGCATTTGATAAGGTTCCCCATGGTAGGCTCATTCAGAATGTTAGGAGGTATGTGATATAGGGAATTTTGGCTGTCTGGATACAGAATTGGCTGGCTGAAAGAAGACAGTGAGTGGTCGTGGATGGAAAGTATTCCTCCTGGAGCTCGGTGACCAGTGGTGTCCCACAAGGATCTGCTCTTGGGCGTCTGCCCTTTGTAGTTTTTATAAGTGACTTGGATGAAGAAGTGGAAGGATGGGTTAGTAAGTTTGCCAGTGACACAAAGGTCGGTGATGTCGTGGATCGTGGCGAGGGCTGTTACAGACTACAACGAGACACTGACAGGATGCAGAGCTGGGCTGAGAAGTGGCAGATGGAGTTAAACCTGGTTAAATAAGAAGTGATTCATTTAGGAAGGTCACATTTGGATGTTGAATACAGGGTTAATGCCAAAACAAATGCTATACAGGATGCTGGGATCCAAGGTAGACAGGAGGAGGCTGGAAGTAGAACACAGCAAGGCAGACAGCATCAGGAGGTGGAGAAGCTGATGTTTTGGGTGTAACCCTTCTTCAGGACTGGGGCTGGGTGTGGGGGGGGGAGCTGGTGGTGGGTGTAAGGTTGTAAAGTAGCTTTTGGTGAAGACAGGTAGAGGGGATGAACTGGTTGGTCAATGGGAGGAATGAATCCAGTTGGTGGCAGGGAGCAGTGGAAGGGAGGGGAGGGGCTGGGAAGGGAGTTAGGGGATGCGAAGAGAGATTATTTGAAATTGGAGAACTCAAAGTTTTGTCCTCTGGGCTGTAGGCTGCCCAGGTGGAAGATGAGGTGTTGTTCCTCCAATTTGCAGGGTGTTTCATTGAGGCAATTGAGGGTGCCAAGGATGGTCATGTCAGAAAGGGAGTGGGAAGGGGAATTAAATTGGGGGATGAGTAGGAGGTTTGGTCGGCTCTTGCAGACCCAGCTGCGATGTTCGGTGAACTATTCCCTAAGACAACATGGGGAGCACCTGATGCAGTAAACGAGATTGGAAGAGAGGCAGGTGAACCTCAGTCTCACCTGGAAGGACTTTTGGGGCCCTGGATGGAGGTGACCGGCTGGTGTACCTACAGGCTCTGCATCTTTTCCGGTTACCGGGGAAGGTACTTGGTGGCTCGAAGGGGGTTGGTGGGGAGAGTGGCGCAAACCAAGGATTGTCGAAGGGAATGGTCCTTGTGGAAGGCAGAGAGGGGTGGGGACTGGAAGATGGTCTTGGTGGTGCGGTCTAATTGGAGTTGGCGGAAGGGTTTAAGGATGATGCGTTAGATGCGGAGACTATTGCGGTGGTAGGTGAGGATAAGGGGGACCCAGCCTTTATTGCGTTTGGAAGGGCGGGGGTTTGGAGCAGTGGAATGGGGAATGAAGGTGGTGCGGTGGAGAGCGGTTTGGATGACAGAGGGAGGAAAATCATGCTGCTCGAAATAGGTGGACATTTGGGATATTCACGAGTGGAAAGTTTCCCTTGTCCGAGTAGATGCGGCAGAGGTGGAGGAATTGGGAGAATGGGATGGAGTTCTTGCAGGATACTGTGTGGGAAGAGGTGTGGTCCAGGGAGTTATTGGAATCTGTGGGTTTGTAGTAAACATCGGTCTGGTGACTCGCCGGAGATGGAAACGGTGAGGTCAAGAAATGGGAGGGAGGTGTCCGAGATGGACCAAGTGAATTTGAGAGCGGGATGGAAGTTGTGGGCGAAGTCGATGAACTGCTCCAGTTCAGTCTGGGTGCAGGAAGCTGCACCGATGTAGTCATTGATATAACGGCAGAAGAGTTGGGGTACATTGCCTGTGTAGGTGCTGCAGAGGGACTGTTCGATATAGCCAACAAAGAGGCAGGCATAGCTGGGGCCCATGTGGGTACCCATGGCCACCCCCTGGATTTGGAGGAAATGGGAGGAGTTAAAGGAAAAGTTATTGAGGATGAGGACCAGTTTGGCGAGACAGAGGAGGGAATTGGTGGAGGGGGACGGGATGGGTCTGTTGGAGAGGAAGAAGCAAAGGGCCTGGAGGCCATCCTTGTGAGATATTAACATGTATAAGGACTGCATGTCGATAGTGAAGAGATAGCACTGGGGGCCAGGGAACTGGAAGTTGCTGAAGAGATGGAGAGCGTGGTTGGTGTCGCAGATGGAGGTGGGAAGTGCCTGAACTGAGGGGCAGAGGATGGAGTCGAGGTAAGACGAGATGAGTTCATTGGGGCAGGAGCATGCCGAGATGATGGGTCGGTCGGGGTAGTTGGGCTTGTGGACCTTGGAGAGCAGGTCGAACCGGGCAGTGTGGAGCTGGGGGACTATGAGTTTGGAGGCAGTGGAGGGGAGATCACCGGATGCAATGAGGACACAGACAGTGCGGGTGATATTGGCTTTTGGCTTAAAGCCAGGATTGTGGACAGAGTGGAGGAACAGTGGGATGTTGGGGCCCATGGACATACGTCCCTCAAAGTTGCTGCCAACTTGATTGGGGTGTTAAGAAGGTGGATGGTGTTTTGGTTTTCATTAACAGGGGGATTGAGTTTAAGAGCCAGGAGGTTTTGCTGCAGCTCTATAGGACCCTGGTTAGACCACACTTGGAATAATGTGTCTAATTCTGTGTTCGAAGGTCACTCTTTTACCTCCTATGCTCCAGTGAAAAAGCCTTGTAGCTTATCCAGCTACTCCTTATAACTCAAACCCTCCATTCCTTATACCATTTTGTGAACCTTTTCTACATCCTCTCCAATTCAACCATATCCTTCCTGTACCATGGCAACCAGAACTGTACACAGTACAGGTACACAATCCTTTATCCAAAATTCAAAACTCCAAAAGCTCCAAAATCCGAAATTGTTTTTCTGGAGTGTGGAGCGCCATTTTGGCGTGTGTACAGGTGACCCACTCGATTTGCGTCACTCAGATGTGACATGGTGGTGTGGCCCAGCACTGACAGGCATCAATTGTGTCTCAGTGCTTGTACTATTCACACGTGCATCTGCTGTTAGGTAATACTTTTCTCATTTCACAGTGACAATGTCATTTATTCCGAATCCGAAAAATTCCCCCAAATTCCAATAAACAGCTGGCCCCAAGGATTTTGGAAAAAGGATTGTGTAACTGTACTCCAAAATTGGCCTCACCAATGTCCTGTACAATCACACCATGACATCCCAACTGTTTTACTCAATGGTCTCAGCAATAAAGGTGCCAAACACCTTCTTTCCCACCCTGTCTACCTGTGACACAACTTTCAATGAACTATGTACCTGAACCCCAAGGTTTCTCTGTTCTATAACATTCCCTCAGGCCCGACCATTAACTGTGTAGGTCCTGCCCCTGTTTGTTTTACCAAAATGCAATACCTGACATTTATTCAAATTAAACTCCATCTGTCACACCTCAGCCCATTGGGCTAATTGATCAAGATCCATTTATAATCTCAGATAATCGTCATCACTGTCTCTAACACCACCAATTTTGGTGTCATTTGCAAATTTACTGGCCCTGCCTCTTATATTCTCATCTAAATCATTTATATCAATGACAACTAACAGTGGGCCTAGTGCTGATCCCTGTGGAACACTGCTGGTTACAGAACTCCAGTCTGACATACAACCCTCCACCACCACTCTCTGTCTCCTACCATGAAGCCAATTTTGTATCCAATTGACAAGTTCACCCTGAATCCCATGTGATCCTATTTTATGGTCAGGTTGGGACCCAGTGAGGAAAGACGTCAATCTGAGATTGGTACAGTTGAGAACAAAAGCGAGTCAATTAGTCAGGACAGGCAGGAACATGGTAGGACTGATTAATTAAACTACATTTATTTCAATGCAAGAGGCCTAACAGGGAAGGCAGATGAATTCAGGGCAGATTAGGAACATTGGTCTGGAATATTGTAGCAATTACAGAAACGTGGCTCAGGGATGGACAGGACTGGCAGCTTAATGTTCCAGGATACAAATGCTATAGGAAGGACATACAGGGAGGCAAGAGAGGAGGGGGAGTGGCATTTTTGATAAGGGATAGCATTATAGCTGTACTGAGGGAGGATATTCCTGGAAATACATCCACGTAAGATATTTGTGTGGAAGTGAGAAATAAGAAAGGGATGATCACCTTATTAGGATTGTATTATCGACCCCTTAATAGTCAGAGGGAAATTGAAAAACAAAATTGTAAGGAGATCTCAGTTATCTGTAAGAATAATAGGGTGGTTATGGGAGGGGATTTTAAATTTCCAAACATTGAGTGGGACTGCCATAATGTTGAAGGTTTAGATGGAGAGGAGTTTGTTAAGTGTTTACAAGAAAAATTTCTGATTCAGTGTGCGGATGTACCTACTAGGGATGGTACAAAACTTGACCTACTCTTGGGAAATAAGGCAGGGCAGGTGACTAAGGTGTCAGTGGGGGGTGGGGCACTTTGGGGCCAGCGACCGTAATTCTACTAGATTTAAAATAGTGATGTAAAAGGATAGACCAGATCTAAAAGTTGAAGTTCTAAATTGGAGAAAGGCCAATTTTGATGGTATGAGGCAAGAACTTTCAAAAGCTGATGGGGGGGGTGGGGGGGGTGGAACGTGCAGATGTTCGCAGGTAAAGGGACGGCTGGAAAATGGGAAGCCTTCAGAAATGAGATAACGAAAGTCCAGAGACAATATATTCCTGTCAGGGTGAAAGGAAAGGCTGGTAAGTAGAGGGAATGGTGGATAACTAAAGAAATTGAGAGTTTGGTATAGAAAAAGAAGGAAGCATATGTAAGGTATAGACAGGATAGATCGAGTGAATTATCAGAAGAGTATAAAGGCAATAGGAGTAAACTTATGAGGGAAATCAGGAGGGCAAAAAGGGGACATGAGATAGCATTGGCAAATAGAGTTAAGGAGAATCCAAAGGGTTTTTACAAAAATGTTAAGAAACAAAGGGGAACTAGTGAGAGAATTGGACCCCTCAAAGATCACCAAGGAAGCGTTTGTGTGGAGCCGCAGGAGCTGGAGCAGATAGTAAAGGAGTATTTTGCATCAGTACTTACTGTGGAAAAGGACATGGAAGATATAGAATGTTGGGAAATATATGGTGACATCTTGAAAAAAGTCCATATTACAGAGGAGGAAGTGCTGGATGTCTTGGAACACATAAAGGTGGATAAATCCCCAGGACCTGATCAGGTGTACCCTAGAGCTCTGTGGGAAGCTAGGGAAGTGATAACTGGGCCTCTTCCTGAGATATTTGTGCCATCAATAGCCACAGGTGAGGTGCCAGAAAACTGGATGTTGGCTAACGTGGTGCCACTGTTTAAGAAGGGTGGTAAGGACAAGCCAGGGAACAATAGACCGGTGAGCCTGACATCGGTGGTGGGCATGGTGTTAGAGGGAATCCTGAGGGACAGGATGTACATGTATTTGGAAAGGCAAGGACTGATTAGGGATACTCAACATGGCCTTGTGCATGGGAAATCATGTCACACAAACTTGATTGAGTTTTTTGAAGAAGTAACAAAGAGGATTGATGAGGGCAGAGCAGTAGATGTGATCCATATGCACTTCTGTAAGGAATTCGACAAGGTTCTCCATGGGAGACTGGTTAGCAAGGTTTGATCTCATGGAATACAGGGAGAACTTGTTATTTGGATACAGAACTGTCTGAAAGACAGAAGATAGGGGGTGGTGATGGAGGGTTGTTTTTCGGACTGGAGGCCTGTGACCAGTGGAGTGCCGTAAGGATCGGTGCTGGGCCCACTACTTTTCATCATTTATATAAATGATTTGGATGTGAGCGTAAGAGGTATAGTCAGCTAATAGCTTCACATTTTCTCTTTCCACTCATAAAACCCCTCTGCCCATCTCAGTTCAAACAAACTTGACTCCCCAGGAGGCACATCCTGGATTTAAATCATGGTTCCAGAAAGACTGACCTTGGTCATCTTTAAGCTCCGTCATCACACCTTTCATCACAAACTGAACAATCCGGCCTGTTCCACTTTAGTACACAGGGGGGTGCCCACTGGACATTCCACTGCACTCAGTAATTTGGGTTGGGATATGCTCCAGCATTTGCAATTTCAAGTGTTTCAGAAACTCGGGGTATTTTCCTCTAGCTCCTTAAAGTTTTGCCGTTACTTTTTCTGGTGTCACCATTCTTCCATTCTCCAGCCAAAAAGGAGCAGCTCGTTCTCATCTGTTTCCGTGTGGAGCCGCCCCTTGGCACTGGGTTGGTGATGGCTCATCTCTTATTTGACTCATGTTTTGTGGTTAAACTAAGACCATAAAATGGAGGAGCGAAGGGAAGCCATTCAGCCCATCAAGTCTGCTCCACTATTCAATGCAATCATGGCTGGTCTGATAATCCTCAACTCCACTTTCCTGCCTTTTCCCTGATACCCTTGATTCCTGACTGATTAATAATCTGTCTGTTCCAGCCTGTTTGTCTATTCCTTTGTAAATGCCGGCTGATATTGACATTAACACCTTGACCATCACTTTTGCAGATGATTGAGAGCAGACTGATCGGGTGGGAATTAATTGGGATGGATTTGTCCAGCACTTTCTGTCCTTTGTCAGGGCATATCTGTCATTGTCCAAATTGTGGGAAACTTCCTGTATTGTGTGTGATGGACTGCTCTTCCTGGTTCACCATTTCCCCTTCCTGTGCACAGTCATTACAATGGAGGGGCTGTTTGGTTCACCTTACTGGGCCATTTCACATGAGCCAATGTGGAGTCACATATCAGCCAGACTGGGGAATGATGGGAGATTTCCCTCCCTGAACAGCATTAGTGACAACCTGATAGTTCCATGGTCACCATTACTGGGACGTGCTTTTGATTCCAAATGTCTTTGTTAATTAATTGGATTTAATTTTCACATCTGCCCTGGGATTTAAACCCACATCCTGCATTGACTGAGACCTCTGGATCACTAGTTTAGTAACCTTTCCCTGACACCATCATTCCCACAATCCTCACCACTGTTATCCAAGCAGTAGCTGAAACCACTCAGAAATATATTCCCCAACAATGAAGAAGGGAGAAAGAGAGAAAACAGAAAACTACAAACCTGTTAGCGTTAGACCAGGAGGAGCGAAAATACGAGAATCGATTTGCAAGTTTGTGATAACTGAATACTTCGAAAATAACATTAGTTTGGACAGGGTCCACACGGATGTGTGAAAGGGAAATCATGTTTGACAAATCTGTTGGAGATTTTTGAAGCTATTACTTGTAACGTAGATAATGGAGAACAGGAGGATGGGATGTACTTGGATTTTCATAAGGCCCCAAGCAGGAGGTTGGGAAACACACTTCGAGCACCAGGGACTGGGAGAAAGGTCCTGCTGTGGGGATTGGGAATTGGTTACCAGCCAGAAAACAGAGTTGGAATAAATGGGTCACTCTGAAGGTGGCAGCCTGTGTCCAGTGAGGTCCCACAAGGATCAGTGTTTGCATCACTGCTGTTCACAATCTAAACCAATGATGTGGATGTGGGGACCAAATGTAATGGGCAGCATCGTATCGGGGTCTGAGCAGCGAGTGTTATGGTGAGCTGTGTGACAGAATTGGGTGACATGTGCAGTGAGGCCCATCTCGACATCAGGAGCAACTCACAGGGGCACAGGGAGTGGAGTTCGCACTGGGCCCTTTGGGGGAGGAGGATGTGGTGGGGAGTCAGCACTGAGCTCTGTGGGGGAGGGGCACGTGGAGTGGAGCCAACACTGGGCCCTGTACCTTTATCCCAGTGGCCAACATTTGTACTCACTGCTCCGTGCCCCTCCCCCACAGGGTCCAGTGCTGACTCCACTCCCAGTGTCTGTCCCCCACACAGTTCAGAGTGGCACAGTGGCTCAGTGGTTAGCACTGCTGCCTCACAGCGCCAGGGCCCCGGGTTCAATTCCAGCCTCGGACGACTCTCTGTGTGGAGTTTGCACATTCGCCCCATGTCTATGTGGGTCCCCTTCGGGTGCTCTGGTTTCCT
The DNA here is from genome assembly GCF_037043375.1 of Chiloscyllium plagiosum. NCBI lineage: Eukaryota > Metazoa > Chordata > Chondrichthyes > Orectolobiformes > Hemiscylliidae > Chiloscyllium > Chiloscyllium plagiosum. Next base: position 62,405,363 of record NW_028270155.1, on the reverse strand, counting down.
CCACAGTCCAAAGATATGCAGGTTTGGGGAATTGGCCATGCTAAAGTGTTCAGGGATGTGTTGGTTAGGTGCAATAGTGAGGAGTAAATGGAGACCATTTAGGGTAGGGGAATGGTCTGGCTGGTTTACGCTTTGGAGGGTCAGTGTGGACTTGTTGGACAAAATGGCCTGTTTCCACACTGTCGAGTTTCTATGATTTGAGGATTTGGAGGCCCACCCCCTGGAGGAAAATGAGCAGGGTTGTTGTCAGAGGTGATTCAGTAATAAGGGGAACAGATAGATGGTCCTGGGGCTGTAAACCAGACTCCAGGACGGTATGTTGCCTCCCGGCTGCTCGGGTGAAGGATGTCTCAGTGTAGCTGCAGGACATTCTGAAGTGAGAGGGTGAACGGCCAGTGGCCGTGGTACACATTGGTGCCGATGACATGGGTAAGACGTCCTAATATTGGATTCTCAGGGGAACGTAGCACGAACAGCCAAGTTTCTGGTATTGAGACTGGCTCTAGTGTATTGGGAGGTACGTTGGCTTCAGTTCTGGTGGTGTTCCTGTGACTTTACCATGAAACACCACATCCGTCACTTTTAATAACAGTGGATCATTTCTGGTGCAGTTCTTAACTTCTCCGGCCATTTCCAGAATGTTCTCTGTTGTTCAATGTAGAAGATGTCTGCATAAGGACTATTTGTATTTAACTTATTTGACAAAGGTAACTGAAAGAGCCCATGGACATTCCCATGTAAGTTGCATTGCTGATACTTAATTGTATGAGTGTGAGCTGACAGCAACAACACCCACCTCTGCATATGGCTCACTGCTCGAGAAGGTATCTCTGTATGAGGCCCAAATATTGTGGTCAGTGGGCTGTGGGCTGTGAGTTGGGTCAGTTCCAGGCCACACAGGGATTGATATATTGCCAGAAATGATTCCAAGAGCTTCTCTATCTGTGCAGAGCTCACTTCTGCTTTGTTCAATGATCTTGGTGTAAAATCTATTGGCTCTCTTTCCCGCTGGGTACCACGTGAGAAATGACTGCTCCCACTCCATTCAGTGGGACATCACATGCTAGCTGCAGTGATAGCTTTCAGTCAAACTGGGTCAGGCCTCCTGAATTCATAAAGAATCCTTGGCTTGTGTAAAAGCTTTCACATTGATCTTCCCATTTCCAGTTCCTGTTTCGGCAGAATAATTGTGTAACGGCTGGAGAATGGCTGCAAGACTTGGACAAACCTGCCATTGCAGGGGAACCTCAATTATCCAAATAGAAATTATCCGAAAATCATGTTTCCAGCAGTGATTGCATCTTTTGTTTACATTGATGAAACAGGCACCATCTCCAAGTGAGTGACCTCCCGCCCTCTCTCTCTCTCCCCACACTTTCCCTGGAGTTCTACAGAGGAGTGTACCCTAACACACACACCCCCCACCCCCACGGGTTCCAAGAATAATCTCTCCAACATTGTCCTGTACAGGGCAAACATGGAACCTGTCAAAAATTTGTAGTATACATTGTGTGCGTATATGTGTGCGCGCGCCTGCGTGTGTGTGTGTGTGTGTGCGTGCGTGCGTTATTTGGAGACTTACCCCACACAGACAGCAGCAGCAGCAGCAGTCTTGTTGGTGTACAGTCCAGGTGCCCCGGAGAGGAGTCGGGGTGCGGCGGTGAAGAGATGTGTTGGGGCGGGGGCTTGCACGCCTTGTGCTGGGGGTCGGGGTTGGACCAGATTGGGGGGGGCCAGGGTTGGACCGGATTGGGGGGGGGATGGGTTGGACCGGATTGGGGGGTGTCAGGGTTGGACTGGATTGGGGGAGGGTTGGGTTGGACCGGATTGTGGGGGGGCCGAGGTTGGACCGGATTGGAGGGCAGGGTTGAACTGGAGGGGGTGCGGGGTTGGAGCAGATTGAAGGGGAGTGGGTTGGACCGGAGGGGGGGAGTGGGGTTGGACCGGATTGGGGAGGTGGGGTTGGACTGGGTGGTGGGGTGTGGTTGGACTGGATTGGGGAGGCAGGGTTGGACTGGGTGGTGGGGTGTGGTTGGACTGGATTGGGGAGGCAGGGTTGGACCAGATTGGGGTGGGGGGGGGTGATGTTGGACCGGATTGGGGGGGCATTGTTGAACCGGATTGGGGGGGGCAGGGTTGGACCGGATTGGGGGCGGGGTTGGACCAGATTGTGGGGGCGGGGTTGGACCGGATTGGGGGATATGGGTTGGACCGGATTGGGGGGTATGGGTTGGACCAGATTGGGGGCAAGGTTGGACTGGATTGGGGGGGTTCAGGGTTTGACTGGATTGGAGGAGTGGAGTTGGACCGGATTTGGGGGGTTGGGGCTGGACTGGATTGGGGGGTGTGGGTTGGACAGGGCGGAGCGGTGGGATTGAACTGGATTGGGGGTGGTGGGGTTGGACAGGATTGGGGGAGTGGGTTGGACTGGACTGGGGGGGGGATTGGACTGGATTGGAGGGGTGGGGTTGGACAGGATTGGGGGGTGGAATTGGACCAGATTGGGGGGGGGGGGGGGGGAATGGCATTGGACTGGATTGGGGGGGTGGGGTTGGATTGGATTGAGGGGTGGAATTGGACCAGATTGAGGGGGGGGGGCTGGGTTGGACCGGATTGGGGGGCCGAGGTTGGACCGGAGTGGGGGGCGGGGTTGAAGCAGATTGGAGGGGAGTGGGTTGGACCAGATTGTGGGGGGAGCGATGTTGGACCGGGTTGGGGGGGCGATGTTGAACCGGATTGGGGGGCGGGTTGGACCAGATTGGGGGGGGCGGGGTTGGATCGGATGCGGGGGTGGGGTTGGACTGGATTGGGGGGGGGCTGAGTTGGACCGGATTGGGGGGGGGGGGTTGGACCGGATTGGGGGGGTGGGGTTGGACCGGATTGGGGGGGTGGGGTTGGACCGGATTGAGGGGGGGGGGGTGGGGTTGGACCGGATTGGGGGGGTGGGGTTGGACCGGATTTGGCGGGGGGGTTGCACGGGGCCGGGGGCAGTGATGGTGTCGGGCCTCACACGCCATGTGCTGCTGCAGTCTCCTGAATCGGGAGCAGACTTTAAAAGTCCGAGCCCCAGAACAAAGGAATTTAATCGATTTTCCGAATAATTGATTTTCCGAACGAAATAGTGCCCGCCCATCTCGTTCGGATAATCGATTTCCATTATAATTTAGCCAACCCAAAAACCACAGTGGTTGGTATATTTTAGGCAGTGGTGCCACAATTATGGGACATTTACTTGTGAAGGTGACTTGTGTAGTCCCTGAGCATCAATAACATGCCTTAAATATTCAATGGGAGATTTAAAATATTTACATTTGTCTTGTCTCAGTCTGAGGGAATAATCTTCAAGTCTCTGCAAAGCAGCATCTAAATTATTGAGATGTTCTCTTTCATTTCTCCCCCTGTCTAAAATATTGTCTCGGTAACTCTGATTCCTTCCAATCACTGACAATCTGACCCATGGCACGTTGGAGTAACACAGGTGCAGATGTGATTCCAAATACAGGGCTCTTGTATTGGAATATCCCTTTATGTGTTAGAATTGACAAGTATTTCTGTGACTCAGGGTCTATACTTATCTGGAGATAGGCTCGACTCAGATCAATTTTAGTGAAATGCTGACCCCCAGCTAATCCAGCAAAGAGACCAATGCCATTGCAGAAGGTGTAACACCTGCCCGTTTACTTCCTCCCTCCTCACTATCCAAGGCCCCAGAGACACCTTCCAGGTGAAGCAGTGATTTACCTGCACTTCACTCAATCTGATTTACTGTCTGCGCTGCTCACAATGTGGTCTCCTCTACACTGGGGGTATGAAATACAGACTGGGTTCCCGCTTTGTGGAACATCGATGTGCTGTCGGCAAAAGTGACCCTGAGCTTCCAGTTGCCTGCCACTTCAACACACCACTGCATTCCCATCCTAACATTTCTGTCTCAGGCTTGTTACAGTGAGGCTCAACACAAACTGGAGGAACAGCATCTCATCGTCTGCTTGGGGACCTTCCAGCCTTCAGGACTCAGTCTCCAGTTTAATAATTTTACAGCATGAACACTTCCTTCCCTTTCTGTTACTGAGTCCCACACACCCCAGATCCTGTCATGGAATGGGTTGCTTTCAGCACACGAGGAAGAGGAAAACAGCAAACCCACTCTCACCGACTTAAAGTCCCCACTGTCATCTCTCTGGCTTCTCTTATTCTTGGCTTACTGTAATCAATCCTGCTGTTGACTGACATTTTCTCTCTCTCTCTCTCTCTCTCTCTCGGCCCTGTCTCCACCCATCCACTAACTCCAAGCTCTCCTCCACCACCCCTGTCCCCAGCATAAATACCACAATTTCCCACCTGCTATCAAATCTGGAAAAGGGTCACGGGACTTGAAAGGCTATTTCTGTTTTTGGTCCACAGATGCTGCTGAGTTTCTCCAGCAATTTAGGTTTTGTTTGTTCCAGCAAATAGATCACTGATTAAAGGTAATGTTTACTGCACAGCACACAGTTCTGGGTTAATAGTGATCGTAAATTCATCACAGGTGGTTACCAATCCATCTTTCTTTCACACTGGCACAATGGCCATGGCCCAATCACTCACATTTACGGGTCCAAGGGTTCCCATCTTGACCAGCCTCTCCCATTCTGCCTCGACCTTTGCTCTGATTGGATGAGGATAATCCAGTAATGTAACATTTTGCTTGACTCTCATCCCATTCAACAAGAGACCTTTTCCATGCTTCCCAGATTCCCATTGAAAACCTTTTGTGGAGATCAGTCTCAGAATCTAACAAGTAATTCACTTCCGTTCAGTTGATTTTGACTTTTTCCAACTACACTTTTCACAATAAAGCTAGAAAATTTCCTTTGACAATGTGTAAGGGCAAATCTTCAGCCTGACCGTACAAGGGAACATTCATATCAATACAATCAACTACACCCATGAAATGAGTCCTTTTCTGCTGCTGGTTCAGCGTATAGCTTCGATATCCCAGCGATGTGCTGCTCTCTGACCTGTTTTACCACATCAATGGCAAACGTGGGAGAAGGTATTAGACAAGGAAGGAGATATTCATGGTTTAAAATTATTAAACTTGGGACTGAGTCCTAAAGGCAGTAACGTCTTGAGTCTGCATTAGTGATTGTTTCTCAGCCACCATTTTGCAAACTTTCTCAGCCGCCATTTTACAAGCTCTGATGTTCCACCTTGAAGGGGCAATGGCCCAGTGGTATTATCACTGGGCTGTTAACCCAGAGACACCAGGAATATTCTGGGGCCTGAGTTCAAATTTTGTCACAGCAGATGGTGGAATTTAAATTTGATTGAAAATCTATTATTAAGAGTCTAATGATGACCATGCAGTCATTGTCAACCTTTGGGAAAAAAACCCATCTGGTTTAGGGAAGTAAACTGCCATCCTTACCTGGTCTCGCCTACATCTGACTCCAGACCCAGCAAACAGATGGGCAATAAATGCTGGTCTCGCCAGTCACATACTCATCGTATGAGTGAATATTTAAAAAACAAGCTGAGCTGTTGAGTTTTAAGTTTCTTATCTGCTGGTTCCACAGGGACTGCTATTCCCAGAGCTTTCCTTAAATCTCAGTTCCTTTCTGTCAGTAATGACTTCTGGACTGTTTCAAATCTTAAACTACACACCAGTCTGTCTCTGATTGCATCATTTAAGTTGTCTCCAAATTCACAACATTCTGCTAATGGCTTTGAAGTTGCTACAAACTGGGAAACAGACTCACCATCTTGCTGGTTATCTTTATGCAATCTGAACCTTTCAGCAATCCCCAATGATTTTGGTGAAAAATGGTTCTGTAGGATTCCTATTATTTCTTTATAAGTTTTGGAACCCGGCTTCTCTGGCTGTCCCAGACTCCTCGGGATGTTAAAGCCTCTCCCCATCCCATAATACTCAAGAACGAGGATGACTATATCTGCTTCAATTTTGTCAGCTTGAACAAGGTATGAAAATCTCTGAGTGCGAGTACCAGCTCTCAGTATTTTCACCTCATGGTCCCGTGGAGCTAAATGTTTAATGCTGGTTCACTTGTTCCTGTTTAAAATAAGGTATTCCTGAGGCTGCCTGTTTCTTTTCCAACACTACACCTTGAGCTGTAACCATTTCCCTCGGTGTAGGGTAGTTGGTACTCACAGTGTCCTTTCAGGGTGGGGCCCATGGTGAGCTTCTTCTGCACTGTTCCCCTCTTCCCTCGGGTGAATTTGTTTTATTTCCTGACCGTACCTGCTTCAGTGCAGCGAGAGTGTCTTTTGATGATTTTCCTTCATTTTATCAAAATGCCTCTGAGATCTACAGTGAGGTCCACGATTCTGCTTTATTTTCCTGATGAGTCAGTTTATCGATCCAGTCGATCTCAAAGCTGTTTTATCCTCGTCACCAGTTTCCATCTTGTGTGACATTCCCAAGAGGGACCAGGGAGGCCGAAGTGTTAAACTGACCGAATCCACAACAGGTGGGACAAAATGGGTCTTTTTCTTTGTGGGAGGCAGTGTTGGGTACTGCAGGGATTAGTGTTTGGGCCCCAGCTATTCACAATGGACATGAATGATTCCGATGAGGGAACTATGTGCCATATCTCCAAGTTTACAGATGATACAAAGCTGGGTGGGAGGGTGAGCTGTGAGGAGGATGCAGAGAAGCTGCAGTATGTTTTGGACAAGTACATGGCAGACACAGTATAAAGTGGATAAATGTGAGATTGTTCACTTTGGTAGCAAAAACAGACAGGCCGATCATTATCTGAATGGTGATAAATTGGGGGAGGGGTGGTGCAATGAGACCTGGGTGTCCTTGTACACCAGTCACTGAAAGGAAGCCTGGAGGAGCAGCAGGTGGGGAAGAAGGTAAATGGTACACCGGCCTTCGCAGCAAGAGGATTCGAGTACAGGAGCAGGAGGGTCTGAGGTCAGAAGGTCAAAGTCATGGAGTCAGGGAAGGGTCAAATGGACTGAGGAAAGAGCAGCAGAGAGACTGTGGAAGGGAAGGCCAAGGGGAGACTTGATAAAGGTATTTAAAACAGTGAAGGGTTTTGATCGAGCAAAGATATAGAATCTGTTTCCAATAGCTGAAGGGTGGTTCACCAGGGAGCACAGATTTAGAAAAAGAGGCAGAGGTGATATGAGGAGAAACAGTTTAATATAATCTGCAGCTCGCCTGTGAAATGTAATGGCTGATAGTGCAGTGGGTGCACATTCAGGATTAAATTTTAAAATGGAATGGAATAAATAATTGAAGGAGAAGGATTGCCAGAAGATGAGTCCGTGCTGTCTGAGTCTATAAGGACAGAGCAAAGGAGGGGACCCTCAGTGGATTGCTCTTTGAAACACCAGGTACAGATTCGATGGACCAAATCACCACCTTCTGTGGTTTCAGTCGGGATTCGGGATTTTCAGCCTGAGGTTCCTTCTCCCCAGTTGCAGGGCTCTGTTTCTGGTTGGTGGGGTTCGAGCCTGGGAAAGGGGAAATCGGGTTCACAGCCTGCAGCCCTTCGAAAGCTGGCATAGGGTAAAGCTGTTCTGTAACAGTGTGGAGTAGAGCGAGAGGAACATCTTCCTGGAGAAACTCAGCAGGTCTGGCAGCATCTACGGAGAGAAAGCAGAGTTGAGTCCATTGACCCATTTTCAGAACGGTCCTGAACAAGGGTCACTGAACAAATAGAAATATAGAAACAATAACTCTACTTTCTCTCCACAGGTTTTGCCAGACCTGCTGAGTTTCTCCAGCACTTTCTGTTTTCATTTCAGATCCTCAGCATCCACAGTTCTTTGTGTTATTTCCGATGAACATCTTCCTTGTCTTGAGGGTCCCTTGTCTCTGAGTTGTACAGGAGCTGGTGCAGTTGGAGACCACGTCCTTGAGGGAATCAGAGATACCAGTTGTCTGGTGTTTCACTATATATCCCCCCAAACGAGTCACACTGCATCAGTCACAACTGAAAGCTCTGGATTTTGGGAGAATCGTTATGTTGAACAAGGTGAACAGTGGGAGTGGAGGAACCATTAGTGAGTCTCAATAAGCACCCAAGATCAAAACCAGAGGGTGACTGGGCTTCATCATCAGGAACAGGGTTTGTAGCCCACACCCCTTCACTCCCCAACACTGAGTGTCTCTGTATTTCTGTTTCTGTCCCTGTGTAAGGGGTCGCTCTGTCTCTCTGAACTCCCACTGGGGTGGACATCACTGATGTACTTTAATGTGTTAATGACCCATCCCCACAGTCTAGGGCAGGGCGGGCAGAAAGCTTCATGGAGGGTCTGGAGTTACCATTCACACATTTCTGACAGCAAAAGGAGCTTCTGGGATTGCAGTCCCTAAGGTAACATTTGTTACAATGAGGAAGCCTCCTCTGCTCACCCTCACCACAGAAATGAAGATCATTGAAATGTTTCTGTGTGTTCTGTAAATCCTCAGTGAGTAGATGTTTAACCATCCATTCTGTGTGTTGTTACAGGGCCAGGAGGGGAACCCTGTCTCACCCGATGTTACAGTCCAAGTGGGGGATTCAATGATTGATGATCTCACCAGCCCTCTGACAGTTACATTTCAGGACGTGCCTTTCCAGGTGAGATAAACCTCCACAATATCATCGAGCTGAGCCTGTGAGCAGACAGGTCTGACTGGATTGTGCAGCACAGTCTGGATCATCTCCAGTGTTGATGAACAAGTTAAACTGTATGTCCCCGAAATTCTATAGTCCTCAGGCTGTGAATGGAGCCCTGTCTGGGCAGGTTTGGAGGATTCGGAGCTGATCTCCTTGTCTCTTTAATGTCCATCAGAAGCTGTGATCATGATGAGGGTGTGGAATGTTATGATGCTGTACAAATGAGGATCGCCGTGCCTTGTGAGATATTTCCCATTGTTTTGTGTCCTGAAATTCCTCTGGAGGGTTTAGAAAGGAGGGTCTGGGACAGGACAGAATGATTGTCCACCCCTTGGATATGGCCCTGGCTCCATCCAAAATTTCATGGTCAGAGGGATTTCTCTGTTACAGGCGGACCCCACACAACATTCCTGGTAAAATATGTTGTTCCCCTCAGGTCAGGTGACCCTGTTTATTCAGGTTTCTGGAGATTATGGAAAAAATCATTAAAAATGGCCACAGTCTGGTTTGGTCACTTACAGTCATAGAAACATAGCAATGTACAGCACAGAAGCAGACCTTTCGTCCAACCTATCCATGCCGACCAGATATCCCAACACAATCTAGTCCCACCTGCCAGCATCGGCCCATATCCCTCCAAATCCTTCCTATTCATATACCCATCCAGATGCCTCTTAAATGTTGCAATTGTACCAGCCTCCACCACATCCTCTGGCAGCTCATTCCATACACATCTGCGAGTAAAAGTTGCCCCTTAGCTCTCTATCTTTCCTCTCTTACCCTAAACCTATGTCCTCTAGTTCTGGGCTCCACCACCCCAGTGAAGAGACCTGTCTATTTATCCTATCCATGACCCGCATGATTTTATAAACCTCTATAAGGTCACCCCTCTGCCTCCGACGCTCCAGGGAAAACAGCCCCATCCTATTCAACCTCTCCCTATAGCACAAATCCTCCAACCCTGGCAACATCCTTGTAAATCTTTTCTGAACCCTTTCAAGTTTCACAATGTCTTTCTGATAGGATAAAGACCAGAATTGCATGCAATATTCCAAAAGTGGCCTAACCAATGTCCTGTACAGCCGCAACATGACCTCCCAACTCCTGGACTCAACACTCTGACCAATAAAGGAAAGCATACCAAACACCTTCTTCACTGTCCTATCTCCCCGCGACTCTACTTTCAAGGAGCTAAACTGCTCTCCAAGGTCTGTTTGTTCAGCAACACTCCCTAGGACATTACCATTAAGTGTATAACTCCTGCTAAGATTTGCTTTCTCAACATGTAGCACCTCACATTTATCTAAATTATCAATCTGCCACTCCTCAGCCCTTTGGCCCATCTGATCAAGAACCCGTTGTGATCTGACGTAACTTTCTTCGCTGTCCACTACACCTCCAATTTTGGTGTCATCAGCAAACTTACGAACTGTACCTCTTACGCTCACATCGGAATCATTTATATAAATGACGAAAAGTCATGGACCAGCACCAATCCTTGTGGCACTCCACTGGTCAGAGGCCTCCAGTCTGAAAAACAACCACCACCACCACCCTCTGTCTTCTACCTTTGAGCCAGTTCTGTATCCAAATGTCTAATTGTCCCTGTATTCCATGAGATCTAACCTTGCTAACTAGTCTCCCATGGGGAACCTTGTCGAATGCCTTACTGAAATCCATATAGATCACATCTACTATACTCTGCCCTCATCAATCCTCTTTGTTATTTCCTCAAAAAACTCAATCAAGTTTGTGAGACATGATTTCCCTCGCATAAAGCCTTGTTGACTATCCCTAATCAGTCCTTGTGTTTCCAAATACATGTACATCCTGTTCCTCAGGATCCCCTCCAACAACCTGCCCACCACTGACGTCAGGTTCACTGATCTATACTTCCCTGGCTTGTCCTTACCACCCTTCTTAAACAGTGGCACCACGTTAGCCAATTTCCAGTTTTCTGGCACCTCACCTGTGGCGATTGATGGCACAAATATCTCAGTAAGAGGCCCAGTTATCACTTCCCTAGCTTCCCACAGAGTTCTCGGGTACACCTGATCAGGTCCTGGGGATTTATCCACTTTTGTATGTTTCAATACATCCAGCACTTCCTCCTCTGTAATATGGACATTTTGCAAGATGTCACCATCTCTGTCCCTACATTCTATATCTTCCATGTCCTTTTCCACAGTAAATACTGATACAAACTAGTATCTGCCCCATTTCCTGTGGCTCCACACAAAGGCCGCCTTGCTGACCTTTGAGGGGCCCTATTCTCTCCCTGGTTTGTCCTTTACGTATCTGTAAAAACCCTTTGGATTCTCCTTAACTCTGTTTGCCAAAGCTATCTCATGTTCCTTATTTGCGCTCCTGATTTCCCTCTTCAGTTTACTCCTACTTCCTTTATACTCTTTTTAGGATTCAATCGATCTATCCTGTCTGTACCTGACATATGCTTCCTTCTTTTTCTTAACTAAACCCTCAATTTCTTTAGTCATCCAGCATTCCCTATACCTAAAGCCTTCCCTTTCAGGAATATACTTTCTCCGGATTCTCATTACCTCATTTCTGACAACTTCCCATTTTCCAGCCATCCCTTTACCTGCGAACATCTGCACGTTCCACCCCCCCCATCAGCTTTTGAAAGTTCTTACTAAATACCATCAAAATTGGCCTTTCTCCAATTTAGAACTTCAATTTTTAGATCCTGTATATCTTTTTCCATCATAATTTTAGAACAAATGGAATTATAGTCACTGGCCCCAAAGTGCTCCCCCACTGACACCTCAGTCACCTGCCCTGCCTTATTTCCCAAGAGTAGATCATGTTTTGCACCTTTTCTGGTAGGTAAATCCACATACTGAATCAGAAAATTTTCTTGTACACACTTAATAAACTCCTCTCCATCTAAACCCTTAACACTGTGGCAGTCCCAGTCTATATTTGGAAAGTTAAAATCTCCAACCTTAACCACCCTATTATTCCTACAGATAACTGAGATCTCCTTACTTATTTGTTTGTCAATTTCCCTCTGACTATTAGGGGGTCTATAATACAATCCCAAGAAGATGATCATCCCTTTCTTATTTCTCAGTTCCACCCAAATAACTTCCCTGGATGTATTTCCAGGAATATCCTCCCTCAGTACAGCTGTAATGCTATCCCTTATCAAAAGTGCCACTTGCCCTCCTCTCTTGCCTCCCTTTCTATCCTTCCTCTCGCATTTGTATCCTGAAACATTAAGCTGCCAGTCCTGCCCATCCCTGAGCTATGTTTCTGTAATTCCCTGCCCTGACTGTTTGACTTGCTTCTGTTCTCAACTGTACCAGTCTCAGATTGATCAGTTTCCTCATTATCACCCCCTCCCCCCACCACTACCCCCCCTTTGCCCCCCACACTCTCCCCCCACCACCACATCCCCTCCCACCCACCCAACACGCTTATCCCACCACCACCCCCCACAACCTCCCCCTACCATCATCCCCCCACACCCCCCACCCCCTCCCCCCCACCACCACCCCCTCCAACTCCCCCATACACGCCCCCCACACCCTGCCCCCACCACCTCCCTCCCTCCCACACACACCCTCCCACACCCTGCCCCCATCACCACCCCCCCACACCACTACCACATTCCCCCCCCCCCACCCAACCTTACTAGTTTAAATCCCCCGGAGCAGCTCTAGCAAATCTCCCTGCCAGTATATTAGTCCCCTTCCAATTTAGGTGCAATCTGTCCTTCTTGTACAGGCCACTTCTACCCCAGAAGAGATTCCCAAGATCCAAAAATGTGAATCCATCTCCCATACAGTGCGGGGTTCCTCCACAATGAGGTTGGAAGCGGTGGGTGGTAGATCCCCTGAGGTGATGAGATTGTGTATGGTCCGGGAGATGATGGTTTGGTGATGGGGGGGGGGGGTGAAGTCATGGTCGAGGGTGCGGTAGGAGGATGTGTATTTGAGCCTGGCCTCAGCAGTGTAGAGGTCAGTGCCCAAACCACCACTGCACCCTCTTTGTCCGCTGATTTGATGGTGAGGTTGGGGTTGGAGCGGAGGGAGTGGAGAGCTGTGCATTGTGAGGGTGGGAGGTTGGAGTGGGTGAGGGGGGGTGAGCAGGTTGAGCCGGTTGATGTCCCGGCAGCAGTTTGAAATGAAGAGATCAAGGGCGGGTAACAGGCCAGCATGGAGTGTCGAGGTGGACGGGGTGTGTTGGAGGCGGGAGAAGGGATCCTCGGTGGGTGGGCGGGAGTCTTGGTTGTAAAAGTAGGCCCAGAGGAGGAGGTGGTGGAAGAAACGTTCAAGGTCGCAGCGTGTGTCGAACTCATTAATCTGGGAATGTAGAGGAATAAAGGTGAGACCAATATTGAGGACAAAACATTCGTCCTCAGTGAGGGGGAGGTCTGGGGGAATGGTGAAGACACGGTGCGGATGGGAGCTAGGACCTGGAGTGGGGCTGGAATTCAAGGTGGGGGTGGAGACAATAACTTGAGTGGGCGTGGTTATGGGGACAGTGGCTTGAGTGAGTATTCCTTACTGCGAATCCTCTTGCAAGGATGCCTGCCTTGAAGACGTTTTCCTCCTCTCTCTACAAGAATCTCAGGGAGTCTCCTCTAGCTTATCTCTCCACGCTTCAGGCTCTCTGCTTTTATTCCTGATGAAGGGCTTTTGCCCGAAACGTCGATTTTGCCTGTCCTCGGATGCTGCCTGAATTGCTGTGTTCTTCCAGCACCACTGATCCAGAATGGGTATTCCTGAACCCTGTCCAGGGGTGAGTTTCTCATGATAAGGGACTGGAGCGATCACAGGACTCAGCAGCAACCTCCACAGAGATGGCCAGGCAGTGAGGTCAAATATGGCCCCAGTCAGGGACCATGATCCTCCAGTGCTGCAATGCTGCTGGTGTTACACAGGCCCCTGCTCTGTCAGGAGTTGAGTAACACGGTGGAAGGGCTCTCTCACTGGGAGGGCAGTGGACCATGGGTAACTGATATAACTGACAGCATCAGGGAGCTGCAATGCTCACAGTGGTCCTGGAGTAGTGCAGACACTCTTTCAGAGGGATCACTGTCCAACCTGAGGCTCCTCACAGGACTTTGTATCGTTCTCACCACTGAAGAGAGAGACATTTGTGAGTGCCCCGATTTTAAGGTGTCTGCTCGATCTCTCCCGTGTCCAGCAGCGTTCTCCTCTCCCAATGAGGCTGCTGTCTGGACACTACTTCAGACCCTCCCACTGGGCCCTGTACTTCCTGGTAAAGTTAAAGATGGTGAATGGGGAGGTGACCAATTAGGAATCTGCTTTGTGTAAAGGTGCTTTGGTGGGAACACTGAGGTCATGCCCAGGATCCGGAAAATTTAACCCAATAATTTCCCAGTTGGCATCACATTTCCTCCTCCTTCCCTGCCTTACCCTGTTAGACAGGCGAGAGAGAAATGTCTCAATGTGTTTGTATCGACACAGCTGCTTCAACTGTGTTATTGTTGGTGAAGCTAATGTTCTGGTTTATCATTTCCATTTTAGTCCGATTCTCCACCATGCAGCACCCGGGACTCTGGTGGGAATGGTAAGTGAAGATTGTTTTAAAATGCTGACATCACTCAATACTGGAATGTGTAAATGGGGGAATGATTCTCATGATTAATAATTCTCCAACACAGGCCCCTTCGATCAATATGGGTGTAACACCCTCATGAGCGGACCGGGGAACAGAGTGGATACGATCACTTGCAGATGTGACGGTCTGGGTTTCTTCTTTGTACTAACACTGGAATCGAAGGTATGAATCATGCTCATCTCCACACTGTAAATAAACTCCAATATAAGGTTCAATTGGCCTGGAAAGTGAGACTGTTGTCACATTCTTACTGCAGTTCAATACAGCTCTGCCCAAGTCTTGAACATGCCCCTGCAAAATATTCTGTAGCTCTCCCACCCCAGTCTCTGTTTATTTTTAAACTGTTTAAAAACCAGCAATGTAACAATATTTCAGCCTCTCAGTTCAGATGAACCTCCTGCTTGAAATCCCGTTCTGACTTTGATATCAAGCCCATACATGGATTTTCAATGGGCCTCCCAACTCTGCTGCAGTGTCTGAGCTCCCGCTAGTGCAGACAAACCAGGGAAATCAGTCATTTGTTTTCATTCTCTCCCAGGATGCAGGTGTTGCTGGATGGGCCAACAATAGTTCCCTGCAATTCAGGCAGCATCCGAGGACAGGCAAAATCGACGTTTCGGGCAAAAGCCCTTCATCAGGAATGAAGGTTTTGCCCGAAACGTCGATTTTGCCTGTCCTCGGATGCTGCCTGAATTGCTGTGCTCTTCCAGCACCACTGATCCAGAATCTGGTTTCCAGCATCTGCAGTCATTGTTTTTACCTCAACAATAGTTCCCTGTCCCTCATTGCTCTGGAGAAGCTGGTTGTGTGCTGCCTACTTGAACCTCCATAATGCTTATCCCCACAATGCTGACAGGAGGGGAGTTCTGGGAGTTTTACTCAGTGGCTGTGAACTAATGGTGATTTATTACCAGATCAGATGGTGTGTGGCTTGAAGGGTAACTTGCAGATGGTCCTGTTTTCATTAATCTTCTGGCGCCATCCTTCAAGATGCTGAATGCAGCAGGTTTGAAAGGTGCTTTTCAAGGAGTTTTGGTGAGTTAATCTAATGAATGGTACTTACTGCTCCCACTGTGAGCCTGAGCTGCACGTAGGGAGTGTTGAAGGTGGTGGATGTGATGCCAACCAAGTGGATTCCTTTATCCTGTGACTGCCAAGCTTCTAGAATGTTGTTCCTCATTCAGAATTCTCCCGAGATTAACATACGGGCAAATGTTTTATTGACATTAATTTTAAGATGGCTAGAATATAATAACAGAAATGTGTTGCTGAGTCTGAGTTTTGGGCCCCATATCGAAGGAAGGGTGTTGGAGGAGGTCTCGAGGAGGCTTAAAAGAATGATCCCGAGGATAAAGGGTTTGTCACATGAGGAGCAAATGGGAACTCTGGGAACATACTCAATGGCATGTAGTCGGATGGGGGGGATCTGAGTGAGACTTCATACTAAGGGGCATGGATTGAGTGGATGTGGAGAAAGTGTTTCCACCAATAGGAGATTAGGAACTGGGAGGACAGCCTCAGGGTGAGGGGGCGACCATTTAGATAAGGAGGAATTTCTGCTGCCAAAGGGTGCTGAAGCTGTGGATCTCATTGCCCAAGTGTCTTTAAGATAGAGATGTACAGGTTCTTGATCAGTAAGGGAGTAAGGGTTATGAGGAGCAGGCAGGAGAATGTGGTTGAGGAACAGGCCAGCCATGATTGAATGCTAGAGCAGATTCAATGGGCTGAATGGCCTCATTCTATCCCTGTCTTGTGGCCTCAGCAGGACATTTCTGCTCTCGTAATCTTGCCCTCTCTAAGTGAATGCTAACGTTGCATTTGCTTTCCTCACTGCCAGATTTGATACGTAATCTCCACTTGTAAGTAAATAGAAGTATGATCTATGCAATCTATCAAGGCCGATTCCATTTTAAGATCTGAACTGTCCAGTCCCGTCATCAGCTGGAACCATAGCAAGGACAAGTGGAGAGTATCCCATCAGAATGCTGAGGTGTGCCTTGTAGACAGGCTTACGAGTGCAGAGGTGAGTCACTCACAGCAGAATACCGAGCCGCTGACCTGCTCTCACAGCCACAGGACTGATATAGCTGATCAGTCCCGTTTCTGGTCAGGGGTAAGCCCATGTGCTGGCTCAGTCATTATTCTGTATCATATCTACCCCTTCAAAAACTGGGAATAATTTCCACAATTTAACTTTCTTTCCCAATCACTTTGCAATTTAACCTTGTACAAGGGAATAGCTTCATCACACTTTTTACTTGTCAAACCGTCTGGAACACAAACTGTCTCATCAGCCACCATCAATGACTGAAGTGTCCCAGTGTCTCTCAAAAGATGAATTTGTTCCTTTGTTTTGTTGGAGAGGAAAGGGAATACTTCTCACTGAGAGATAAAACCTCTGTAACCTCCCGTAATCTGGCTAAGTTCAAAGGAGTTCAAGGAAATATTTCCTCATCTTCCCTGAGGTACATTCTCTATTCTAGAAGGTTCTGGGAGAACATGCTGCTCTTCTATTGCCCCTGGTTTATGGGTCCATTCCCAGCAATCAATGCAATGTTGTTCCTGTGTTACATCTTGTTTCAAAGGAAACATAGGCTTTTGGGCTTCACTCTCACTCTCAGCATCTCTCAGTTTGACTTGAGGAGAGTGTCCTTTTGGGTGGAAATTCCTGCTCCCTTGCGTGGCATGGGAAATGGTAAGAAAATTGGGAAAATACAGAGAGAATGGAAAAATCAGGTCCTCAATGTTGGGAATAACATTTCCAGTTTTTCCAACAGTTCACACAGCAAATTCTGAATCTTGCACATGAGCGGTCACCATTTTATTTCCATGAAGTTGCATCTCATTATCAGCCCCACTCCTGTCACTGTATGCAGCTTCCAGTTCTCCTCCCCGTCCCTGAGAAACTAGATGACACCAATTCAAACTAAACTACATGGATGTCACAGCGGTTACCTGGCAACTGCAGCTTTTTGCCTCCTTCTCCATGCCTTTGGACAACTCCATCTTTCCATCATTTCACCACATGCTCCATGGACACTGTCCTCTTCCACCCTTGATCCATGCAAGTGGGCATCACCAAACACCCAGCCTCACACATCATCACGGCCGCTTTTAGACAAATCACACACCGCGTCACCCCCTTCAGACTTCACCTTCGAGCTCAGGGATGCTAATGAGCTGCTTGCTTCTGCCAGTTACTTTGCAGACAGGGACACATATGAATCTCATACATCTACAAATGATGTATGTGCTGGCTCAGTCAAGCAGCCTGAACAGTGGGATTCTCCCCCAGAGCTGGTTTCTCCCAGGGACAGGGTGCGATAGCGTGCACCCATCTTGCTCTGATCATTTCCTATCACCAGCCGGTAAACATCGGCAACCGAAAAGGTTCCCACTTCATCAACTCCATCAAAAACTGATGACACCTTTACAAAAGCCTCAGACTGAGGCAGAACAGAGACACGACACTGTCCATGTTTCCACCAGGGCCATAATGGAACTGATCGTAGACCTGTTGCCGTTGGTAATACTGTCCAATGAAGAAATATTGAAAAAAATTGGTCTTTATTCTCTAGAGTTTCAAAGAATAAGAAATGATTTCACTGAAAAATGCAAAATAGTGAAAGGGATAGACTGGGTTGATGCGGGTGAAATGTTACCCCGAGTGGGGGGGTCTAGAACCAGGAACAATTGAAAAATAAGGGGGATGCCACTTCGGTGTGAATGAGGAGAATTGTTTTTCCTCGGAGGGTTGTGAACCTTTGGAATTCTCAATCTTCCAAAGAATTCTCCGCAGAAGGCTGTGGAGAATCCAGATTTGAGTACGTTTAAGGGAGAGATTGATACATTTCTGGTGGTCACTAATATGGGGATAGGATGAGTAAAGGACTTTTGAAATGTTCAATCAGCTATGATCATCCTGAAGGGCAGGGCAGTTTCAGTGGGCTGAATGGCCATCTTTTGCTCCTGCATTCCTGTGAGGCTTTGCTGCCTGGACTGCACCTGTGAGGACTTAGAGTCTAACCAGAAAGGGTGTGCTACTTCATTGAGGAAGTTTCTGAGGAGGAAGATGAGGATCAGGACATTGACATGGAGAGGTGCCCAAGGAAGCATGATAGAGCTATGCTTCATCAAGCACGAGGAACTAACTGAAACCTGCTTCCAGGATGAATGTGCTGGGTTTTCAACTTCCTTTCATTCTGTAACTCTCGGTGAGGTGTATGGCAAGACACCCCTGGTCAGTATGTGTGGAGCAGACAATTTCTGAACTCCTTGAACTTGTCTGTTAATGAAGAAATGGTTTGTTCTTCATATGATTGTCTGCTTGATCTCTTCAGGTGTTTCCACCTTCCAGTATCTGCACTTTGCAGGTTTTCCTGCTATTTTGGAGTAAGCAGCAGTCAGTGAGATAGGACAGTCCCATCTCATGAGGTTATGGAGTTTTAGACCTTCAACAACAGCATGAGATCTGAGTGCTGTGTGATGCAGTCCCTCACGATTTGCAGCAGGTTGGGAGCAATTCGGAGGTACCTCCATTACAGCCTTCCATCATTGGTTAGACTTCAATGTGTCAAACTGCTAAATTGCCCTGAAAGACTTGGGCATCCTGTTGGACAGCACCTAACCAGAGAGAAGCAGTGTTTTGTGCAGATTCTCTCAGCAGATCACTGTGCTATGAGGGAGAGGGAAGATGTGAACTCCCCATTGTGTACCTCCCAGCTTTTAATGACAATACACTCCCTCCAAAAGCTGAGAGATTGAATAAAACGTTGCCTGCAGAGATATGTGATATCATCACTGAATCTACCCTCTCACTGTCAAGGTTTGTGTAAATGTGGATGATTTGTGCAGGCCAGGCCCTGTCAGAATCCCTGAACATTGTTTTTATCCTGAGTGTTGTTAACATTAACCTGCCTTAGCTGTAGTCATCGAGGTCACAGTTCAGGATCCATAATTCTGATGCTATCTGCAGTCGAGGAGTTGGGAGCTTCTGAGAGAATGAGTAAGGCTTGGCCATTACAGCTTCTTTCTCCCTTGGGATATCTGAAAAGGCTGCTCACCTCTCACTAGCTCCAACAGCTGCACAGACAATGAAGCTGACATTTTGAGAATGCAAAGGAGCATATTTTTAGAGAAATGCACTGATGTGTCCTCCCTGTCACCCACACGCCCTCAGGGCGGTTTTTAATTTCCTTTCCGTCTCAGTCCGATGTCTCAGTGCAGTCCAGCCTTCTGCTGCTGGGATAGGGGCAATGTTCTCTGTAGCTGGTCTTGTTGGCCTGGAAGACTTGGTTGGTCACCCCCAGGGATATTTGATTCTAGAGGGCCCAGGTTGGCTGAGATTGTCCTGCCGGGTTACAGGCTCATCCCTCTTGGCTTGGACTTCAGTAGGTATTAGCATCAGAGGCAGGGAGGAGGTGAAGGGGCCAGACACCACTAGACTGTCCTGAAAAGCTGCAGGAGGTCTCATGTGGGACTCCTCCTCCTGTGGGTGTCTGCTGGCACCATCCTGTCTCCCTGAGAGGAAGTAGGATCTGGAATGAGGTTGAGGTCCCTCATCCCCCTTTGGCTTTGCCATTGATGCTGAGAGCCGATAGCTACACTGATGGAGTTCAGGCCTGTGTGTATAAGCAGCAGACACTTGGTGTGCAGGACCTGGGTTTTCAGCGCAGTCACCAGCCTGTCCATGGTGCCAGAGCTAGCGTTGGTGCACTCATCCATCCTTGGATTCACTTTCCTGACTGCTGCAGACAAGCTTGTATACTGTTGCTGGGTGTTTCTCTGCATGTTGCTGATGTCCTTTAATTGCTGAGAACAGCAGGTCATATTCTGCCTGGTGTTGTGCACGTGCCTGGTCTCCAGTTCTCTCCTAACCAGTGACCTGGGACATTTCTTCCTCGGCCAACTGTGGGACAGCACAATGATGTGCTCACCAGACTGTGCTCCTGTCTCTCATCTAGAAAGTGTACCCACTGAGATGAAAGTCTGAGCTGGTACAGGGTGCAGTGAAAGCCTTGCTGGTACATCCTCTGAGCACTCAGTCGCATCCTCTTCAGAGGTGGGGTTAGAACTGAGGCACCCCAGTGTGTGTCTCTTCTTTGTGGTGGTTTGCTGGGACTCACAAGAGCCTGCATAAGAAAAGAAAGGGAACTAATTGTGTGAAAGGACTAAAGGTTGGTGCGTGTTGAGAACGTGTTTGCGCTGGCAATAACGAGAAAGCAGCACAGCACGGCCCAATCAAACTGGAGGGGAAGTGGTGGGAAAGTGGAAATGTCACTGGATGAGTAATGCTGAACCCCAGGCTGGTCTTCGGGGGACATGGTTTTCAATCACACCATGGCTGTTTGTCAGGTTTGCCAGGGAGATCGGAGGAGCTGAAAGTTATTTAATGAAGAAAGCCTGGAGAAAACTACAAAAGAGGGTTTTGGTAGTTCTCTTCCAGGAATCTCAAACTGTTGGTGTGTAAGTTCAGAAGGTAATCGGAAAGGCCAATGGAATGTTGCTCTTTATTTCAAAGGGAATGAAGTGTAAAAATAAGGAAGACTTGTTAAAATGAAACTGGGCACCTGCTGGAGCACACCAAGAAGACAGTGAACAGTTTGGTCCCCTACTCTAAGGAAAGATGTACTGGCATTGGAGGCAGTCCCGAAATGTTCACTGTGTGGGTCCCAAGGAAAAGGGGGTGCAGGAGCAGAGGGTCTTGGGTGTTTAGGCGCACAGATCATTGAAGGTGGTGGGACAAGTGGAGAAAGCAGTTGAAGCCCACAGTATTCTCACCTGTATTAGTAGGGGCATGGAGCACAAGAACAGGGAGGTGATGTTGAACTGTATAATACATTGGTTAGACCGCAAGTAGAGTATTGTTAGGAGATGTGGGCATATTATTGTAGAAAGGATGTGAGTGCATTGGAGAGAATGCGGAAGTAATTTACAAGAATGCGTCCAGGAATGAGGAATGACAGTGATAAGGATAGATTGAAGAAGTTGACACGGTTCTCATTCGAGAGACGATGGCTGAGAGGAGATTTGATAGAGGCTTTTGAAACCGAGTGGGCTGGATGGAGCCCACAAGGAGAAACTGCTCCTGCTTGTGAAAGGAACAAGGACAAGCAGACAGAGAGTTAAAGGGATGGGCAAACCAAACAGGGGTGATGTGAGAACAAACAAACACATTTCCACTGAGTGAAGAGTTAGAGTATGGAATGTACTGCCTGGAAATGTGGTGCAGGCAGGTTCAATTGATGTCTTCAACAGGGCATTGGCTGGTTATTTGGATAAAAATCATATGCAAGGTTATGGGGAGGAGGCAGGAGATTGGGATGAGGTAATGATGCTCGTTTGAAGAGGTGTGCAAGCACAATGGGCCAAATGGCCTCCTTCTGCATTGTAAGAATTCCATGATTCTGTACGGAGGGATATCGCTATGACAAGAAGTTGAGGAGGTTTTGTCTGTACTTGAGGTCTCACAGATTGAGAGATGACCTTGTTGAAACATTTCAGGTTATGGGGGTTTGGCAGGCGAGATGCTGAGGGTTATTTTTCTTCGTGAGAGAGTTCAGGGGCAGAGGGAATAATCTCAGAGTAAGGTGTGTCTGTTTAAGACAGAGATGATGAGGAACGTCTTTTCTCCGAAGCACTGGTTGTATGAAACTATTTACTGCAGAGGCCTGGAGAGGCTGGGCCATAAAGTGTATTAAAGACTGAGTTAGACAGATTTTTATTCAGTGAAAGAGTTAAGAATTATTGAAGAAAGGGCGGGAAGTGGAAGTGAGGATGATCACATCACCCTTGAACTTATTGAATCACAGAGCAGATACGATGGGCCAAATGGCCTCCTTCTGCTCCAATGTATTATGATCTTATTAAATTGTGGAACAGGCCCAAAGGGCTGATGGCCTGCTCCTGCTCCATGTCCATCTGTTATATGTGTCCCTGCCTGCTAGGCCTCAATGTTTAGCAGGTACATCTGGAACCTCCACCAGACTGGGAAGGCTGAATAGGGCCCCAGTGAGAGCTGTATTAAAGCTTCAATTTTAAATGTTTGGATTTCCTTCAGCAGTCCAATACTTGATCTCAGCCTGAGCCCCTGGTTAGCCCCAATTCTACTCCTGTTAATGTGGGATTCCCCTCTAATCAGGGATAGATACAGCAGTTACACAATAGCATCCACTGAAGGGCTTAGACTTGGGAATTCTCACATTTGGAGTCTGCGGACTGACACTTTGTGATAATAATGATTGTGTTTTCGTCACCACTGAAGTATTTAAACATTTAAATGATACTTGGGTACTGATCAAGTACAGGGACATTCTGGAATGTTCCCTGATCTCCTTTCACTTGCTCAAAACCAATTACACTTCTCATTTTTCTGAGTTCTGATGACAGGTAGAGACATGAAAATGTTTAACATTTCCATGTCGGAGATGAATCAATCTGTGAAATACTTATGATGTGGAACTTTAATGTAGGATAATCTGTTACAATATTTTTACCATATTTCTTTACAGGACATTTTTGCCTTTTTTCCAAGTGGTGACCCATTTAAAATTACAACACAGAGTAACCTTTCCAATCATGTCAGTGTCACTACCCCAGTGACAGGCAGACCCTGTGAAACACCCCCGGTAAGACAGAATTACCCTTCAGTATCTCAATTCCATTATTTTTCAACATCGATTTGATAGAAAAATATCTCACGTATGAATTTCCACTTTAGGAATCATCCACCAGCCTGTCCTCTTCAGCAGGTAAATGAACTTTATAATAAAACCTACTATTCAGTTTTGGGAATTGTGCGACAGTGATGGTTGTATTACTGCAGAACTTGCTGGATGGAAGCACAGTGGGAGAAAGACCACTGTAACAGCAGATTGTGGAAATATCTTGTTTGAATTTTCTTATAAAACACAGCTCCCATTTATCTCTCCACCCTGGAGGCTCTCTGCTTCTATTCCCGATGAAGGACTTTTGCCTGAAATGTCACTTTTCCTGTTCCCTGGTTGCTGCCTGACCTGCTGTTCTTTTCCAGCACCACTCTAATCTAAACCACAGTTCCAATGATTTCAGCTTTATGGTGTATCCATTGTTTTACTGCAAATGTAGAGCAACCTGCTGTTAGTTTCACAAGTCTTCAGAGTAGCATTAAATATGAGATAATGATGGCAATTGTATTTTATATTCAGGATACTTCCCCTCAGGTGTCCACCAATCTCAGTAACTTGGTGTACCCTTCCCCCTAACCTGTCTCTCCCAGCGCACACCAGATCCTGTGGATTTTCACTCATGCACTGCTCTGCATCAACCATCATTCCCCTCAGCTTTCACAGCAACCTTCAGCCAGAGGTGCTGAGTGGATGATCCATCTTGGCCTCCTCCAGTGGCCCCAGCATTACAGATACCAATCTTCAGCCAATTCAGTTCACTCCACATAATATCAAGGAATGGCTGGAAATGCTGAATTCCGCAAAGGCTCTGGGCCCTGACAACATTCTGGCAATAGTACTGAAGACTTGTGTTCCAGAACTTGCTACATCCCTAGCTGAGCTGTTCCAGTCCAGTTACAAAACTGGGATCTACACAATAATGTGGAAATTTGCCCAGGCATGTCCTGCACATAAAAAGCAGGACAAATCCAATCACCGCCCATCAGTCTACTCTCGATCATCAGGAAAGTGATGGAAGGTGTCCATCAACAGTGCTACCCAGCAGCACCTGCTCAGTAATAACCTGCTCAGTGACGCCCAGTTTAGGTTCCACCAGGCCACTCAGCTCCTGACCTCATTACAGCATTGGCTCAAAAATGGACAAAAGAACTGAATTCCAATGGTGAGGTGAGAGTGACAGTCCTTGACATCAAGGCTGCATTCAACCAAGTGTGGCATCAAGGAGTCCCAGCAAAACTGGAATTAGTGGGCATCAGGGGGCAAAATCTTTGGTATTTAGAGTCATCCCTTAACACATAGGAAGACGCTCATGGTTGTTGGAGGTCAGTCATCTTAGCTCCAGGACATCTCTGCACATGTTCCTCAGAGTAGTGTCCTAGGCCCAAACATCTTCAGCTGCTCCATCAATGATCTTCCCTCCATCACCAAGTCAGAAGTGGGGGTGTTTGCCAATGATTGCTCAATGTTCAGCACCACTCATGACTCCTCAGACACTGAAGCAGCCCAAGTTCAAATGCAACAAGATCTGGACAATATCCAGGCTTGGACTGACAAGTTGCAAGTCACGCAAATGCGAGGATGTGACCATCACCAAGAAGACACAATCTAACCCCCACCCCTTGACATTCACTCCTTGATGGTCCCATCACTGAATCCTCTGCAAAGCCTGTCCACCACCTGCAAGGCACAAATCAGGAGTGTGATCGAATATTCCCCACTTACCTGGATGGGTGCGGCCCCTAAGATGCTCAACAAGCTTGACACCATCCAGGATAAAGCAGCCCGCTTACTCCGCACTAAATCTAGGAGCATCCACTCCCTCCATCACTGATGCTCAGTAGCAGCATTGTGAACTATCTACAAGATGCACTGCAGAAATTCACCAAAGATCCTCAGTCAGCACCTTCCAAACCCACAACCAATCCCATCTAGAAGGACAAGGGCAGCACAGACATGGGAACACCACCACCTGCATATTTCCCACCAAGCCACTCACCATCGTGACTTGGAAATATATCACCATTTCTTCACCATCGCTGGGTCAAAATCCTGGAATTCCCTCCCTAATGGCATTGGGGGTCAACCCACAGCAGGTGGACTGGTTCAAGAAGGCAGCTCACCCCCATCTTCTCAAGGGCAGCTGGGGATGGGCAATAAATGCTGGCCAGCCAGCGACGCCCACATCCCACAAATGAATAAATAAATAAAGAGCCCTTTCTTACATTACCCACGGGCTTATGACTAAACACCCTCTCCTCCTTTCAAAGAAACATCTGAACAAAGGTTTCCAATTCCCCAATTCTAGTTGCGAGTTTTGGGGAGTTTCTTATTATTTCCTGTATTACTCCGGATAAAGTTCAAACCATTTTACTTGCTTATATTTTGTCTCCTTCATATTCCGTCATCGTGCAGGTAACAATCCCACTCCCCAGAATTTGGATCCCAACCAAATGTGCCGTGACATGATGCAGCAACTGCTTTCCAGGGAGAAAAACATGAACAACTCTGATTCAGTGAACAAATTCCTAGCGCAATGTGATGGTGTCATTCCTGACAGGTAGGTATCAGTGCTCATAAAATGTGATGTTCATCTGCGAACAGAATCTGTGGGATTGATTGGTCACACTGTGGTTAGCACTGCTGCCTCCCAGCACCAGTTATCTCAGTTCAATTCCAGCCTTGGCTGACTGTCTGGTTGGTGCAGACTCAATGGGCCATGTGGCACTGCAGGAGTTCTGTGATTTTCAACTTGTTGCTCATCAGCTTCTATTATAGACACCGTCTAATTTTCACCTCCAATTAATGTACAATTCCAGTTTAAGTCCTGTGATTAAATTAAACATCTATGAGTATGCGTTCATGTGAATGTTGGGTGGGGGTCAGGTGCTTACCCTTTGTCACGTGTTGGGTATTTCTCTCCTTTCCCTATGTTCCTGGTTCAGACCCTGGTTCAAGATAATTTCCACCCATCGAGGTCAGGTTCCATGTTGGCAGTGGTTAGCAGGTCTGTTAACATTGCTGGTGGAATGGGGGCATTTGCAATGTCACAAGAAGATGGAAGAATTTCTTTACATGTTCACCTTTTTAAAGCTCCCATTTTGTCTGTTTAACGCTCCCTGATTGATCGCACTAACCCGTGATTAAAATGGTTAGTGCCTGACACACATGCCCAGTCCCTGGGAATGCTGGCTGCCAGACTCTGAGCACCCCCAGGGCTCACAGTATGAGAAATATATCTTGCTTCATTTCATCATTTACTTAATAATCCACGGTATGTTTTCCTGGATTTATTAAAGCACTTTACAGCATTTCCCCTGGAAAATCCTACATGTGTCATCAACAAGGTCCCTCTGGTTATGAGCTTGTGGGGGTGACCCCTTTACTTTTTATTGTGGAGCCACGTACATGTTGCTCACTGCACAGATGTTGCCAGGCTGAATATTTCCAGCACTTTCTGCTTTTATTAAATTGTGTTTCTGTTGTAGTACAACACTGGAGAGAATACTCGCAGAGATAGAAATTGAAGGAGGAAATCAATCCTTCTCAACGCCAAATTACTTTGCTCACATTCAAAGAATAGAAGCTGAAAAGTTCCAAGGACTTCACTTTCCTCCATCAGATTTGGTGAGTGTTGTGTTTAGCTGGGCATTGTAAGCAATGACTATCATGTGTTGGAAACTAACACCATTTTTAGAGAAAATGTTGGGAGAGGGCTTGAGAATCTCTCAGTGTAGTTATTTTAAACTGAATTTAACCCTTCCTGTGAATTCACATTGATACTGTATTCTAGACTTATTTAATTCCATTCAATGTTTGTGAACTACCTCAGGGTCATACTTAATCCGATCCTGAGCCTCTCCAAAGGTGCTCTTGAATTTGGCATCAGGAGATACATCACAATTGTTCATAGATTTTTATTATTCACTTAGAGTTTGGATTTGAAAAAAATTGTAAATTTATGGATGAAACCAATAAAAATGGAGATTACCACAAATGATCAGAAATCTAATAATTGCAGAATAGGCATAAAGTTTACAAACAAATATCAATACGTATAAACATGTGATACACATTTTGGTTTGAAAGATAAAGACATCATCTCTTACTTGAAAAACAAGAATTTAATTTGAGTCCAGTAACAAAAGGATCTCAGCAGCAGTACACAGATAATTAGGGTGGCATGGTGGTTTGATGGATAGTACTGCTACCTCACAGCGCCATGGGCTTGGATTCGATCCCACCTTTGGGTGGCTGTCAGTGTGGAGTTTGCAGATTCTCCCCGTGTCTATGTGGGTTTCCCTCAGGTGCTCAGGTTTCCTCCCACAGTCCAAAGATATGCAGGTTGTGAGGATTGACCGTGATAGTGTCCTGGGGTGTACAGGCCAGGTGGGTTAGCCATGGGAAATGTCGGTGTTGGGTCTGGGTGAGATGCTCATTGGACGGTCGGTGGGAACTTGATGGGCCAAATGGCCTGCTCCCACAATGTAGGGATTCTATAAAAATGCAGGTTTTTAAGTTCAGAATAAAAGAATCATCGTGCTGAGTTCACATCGAGATGAATAGACTGAAAAGGAAGGAAATTATGTAAAACTTATCTCAAATCTTGGTTAGATCACTCTTGGAGTCCTGTTTACTCCGAGAGAATGTGGAACTCACTACCAGGGGGAGGAATTGTGGTGAACTGCGAGGATGGATTGAAGGGGAGGTGAAGTACTGTACGTCCATGTGGGAGAAGGGAATACAGCAAAGCTTTCCAAAGTGGGTTCGCAAATGCTCTGACAGAATGATGCAGCTTTACATTCTTCCATTTCCTCAATCTGTGGGTGTGGCCTTAATGAGGCGTGGCTCCTGCAGCACTGACCTTGGCCAACCTTACACACTGTTTGAAAACCATGAGATTTCCTCAAACCTCTCTGACCCATACCTCTTGTTCTTACAGTCCCACATGCCTCCATTCTTCAACGTTTCCCCCTTCTTTTAAAAGTCTTTGCCCTCCCCCTGCTCTATCGGTCTTCCCCAGCTCCACTGGCCCTGACATCTCCCATTCTCACTGAATGGCCACAACAACTTTTTAGCCTTGTACAGGTGCCCTGGGTGGGAAAGGTTCAGAACCCTGGAACACAGGGTAAGTCTATTAGAGTTAGATATTGAAATCCCCGAATCCCCTTTCGGGAATAAAATCTGCTGTGTTTACCTGGTCTGCACTACATGTGACTCTTGTACAGGGCCGTGGTGAGGCCATACCGAGAATATTGTTGCAGTTTTGGTCTCCTTTTCTGAGGAAGGATACACTTGCCCTCGAGGGAGTGCAGTGAAGGTTTACCAGGCTGATTGCAGGGATGGCGGGACTGACACATGAGGAGAGATTGACGAGGTTAGGATGGTTTTTGCTGGAGTTCAGATGAGTGAGTGGGGAATCTCATAGAAACATAAAATTCTAACAGGACGAGACAGGGTAGATACAGAAGGATGTTCCTGATGGTGGGTGTGTCCAGAACAGGGATCACAGTCTGACGATTCAGGGTAGACCATTAAGGATGGAGATGAGGAGACATTTCTTCACCCAGACAGTGGTGAGCCTGTGGAATTCACTACCACAGGAAGTGGTTGATGACAAAATGTTGAATGTATTCAAGAGGTGATGAGATATAGTACTTGGGGTGAATGGGGTCAAAGGTAATGGGGAGAAAGCAGGATTAGGCTATTGAGTTGGACAATCAGCCATGATGGTGATGAAGGGCAGAGCAGACTCAAAGGGCAGAATGGCCTCCTCTTGCTTCTATCTTCATTGTTAGCTGCCCTCTGAAACAGCCTGGCAATCCTCGAAGACACAAAATCATCTGTCCATGACGGTATTGATGAGGGTGACCACTGCAGAGTCCCAAGTACCAATTTGTACCTCACACTGAAATTACCTTTTTTGGTGACAAGGTGAAAGGCAGCAGTGACTGAATAATAAGAGAGACAATGGTACAAGGCAAAAGAAGAATAGGTCCAGTCAAGGATAGTAGTGGGAAGTTGCATGTGGAGGCTGAAGAGATTGGGGAGACACTGAATGAATACTTTTCGTCAGTATTCACTCAGGAACAGGACATTGTTGCCGATGTGAATACTGAGTCACAATTAAGTAGAATGAATGGCTTTGAGGTATGTAGGGAAAAGGTGTTGGAAATTCTGGAAAGGGTGAAAATAGATAAGTCCCCTGGGCCTGATGGCATTTATCCTAGGATTCTCTGGGAAGCAAGGGAGGAGATTGCAGAGCCATTGGCCTTGATTTTTATGTCCTCGTTGTCTACAGGAGTAGTGCCAGAAGACTGGAGGATAGCAAATGTGGTTCCCTTGTTCAAGAAGGGGAGTAGGGATAACCCTAGTAACTATAGGCCGGTGAGTCTCACTTCTGTTGTGGACAAAGTCTTAGAGAGAATTGTACAGGATAGGTTTTATGAACATCTGGATAGGAATAATGTGATCAAGGATAGTCAGCATGGTTTTGTGAAGGGCAGGTCGTGCCTCACAAACCTTATTGAATTCTTTGAGAAGGTGACTAAGGAGGTGGATGATGGGAAAGCGGTAGATGTGGTCTGTATGGATTTTAGTAAGGTGTTTGATAAGGTTCCCCATGGTAGGCTACTTCAAAAAATACGGAGGTATGGCATTGAGGGTGAGTTGGAGGTTTGGATTAGGAATTGGCTGGCTGGAAGAAGACAGAGGGTAGTAGTTGGTGGTAAAGGTTCATCTTGGAATGCAGTTCCTAGCGGTGTTCAGCAAGGATCTGTTTTGGGACCATTACTTTTAGATTAGATTAGATTTCTTACAGTGTGGAAACAGGCCCTTCGGCTAAACAAGTCCACACCGCCCCGCCAAAGCGCAACCCACCCATTCCCCTACATTTACCCCTTACCTAACACTACGGGCAATTTAGCATGGCCAATTCACCTGACCTGCACATCTTTGGACAGTGGGAGGAAACCAGAGCACCCGGAGGAAACCCACGCAGACACGGGGAGAACGTGCAAACTCCACACAGTCAGTCGCCTGAGTCGGGAATTGAACCCGGGTCTCTGGCGCTGTGAGGCAGCAGTGCTAACCACTGTGCCACCGTGCCGCTGTTTGTCATTTTTATAAATGACCTGGAGGAGGGGCTAGAAGGTTGGGTGAGCAAGTTTGCAGATGATACGAAAGTTGGACGAGTTGTTGACAGTGAGGAAGGATGTGGCAGGTTACAGCGGGATATAGATAAGCTGCAGAACTGGGCAGAAAGGTGGCAAATGGAGTTCAATGTAGCTAAGTGTGAGGTGATTCACTTTGGTAAGAGTAACAAAAAGATGGGGTACTGGGCTAATGGTTGGATACTTGGTAGTGTGGATGAGCAGAGGGATCTTGGTGTCCATGTACACAGATCTTTGAAAGTTGCCACCCAGGTAAATAGTGCGGTGAAGAAGGCATATGGCGTACTGGCTTTTATTGGTGGAGGAATTGAGTTCCGGAGTCCTGAGATCATGTTGCAGTTGTATAAGACTCTAGTGCGGCCGCACCTGGAGTATCGTGTGCAGTTTTGGTCGCCATAGTATAGGAAGGATGTGGAGGCACTGGAATGGGTGCAAGGAGGTTTACCAGGATGTTGCCTGGTATGGTAGGAAGATCGTATGAGGAAAGGCTGAGGCACTTGGGGTTGTTTTCATTGGAGAAAAGAAGGTTTAGGGGTGACTTGATAGGGGTGTACAAGATGATTAGGGGTTTAGATAGGGTTGACCATGAGAATCTTTTTGCATGTATGGAGTCAGCTATTATGAGGGGGCATAGCTTTAAATTAAGGGGGGGTAGGTATAGGACAGATGTTAGGGGTAGGTTCTTTACTCAGCGAATCGTGAATTCATGGAATGCCCTGCCAGTAGCAGTGGTGGACTCTCCCTATTTATGGGCATTTAAGCAGCATTCGATAGGCATATGGAGAATAGTGGGCTAGTATAGGTTAGGTGGGCTTGGATCGGTGCAACATCGAGGGCCGAAGGGCCTGTACTGCGCTGTATTCTTCAACGTTCTAAGATGAGAATGGAACAAACAAAGAAACAAAAGATGAGTCTCGACCAGGAGTACAGATGGGAAATGGCAGAATCCTCACCAACAGCTGCTGTGTGAAAAGACAGGGAGAATCCTTTTGCCTGGCCCCATCACAGATCTTCCCATTCTCCTGCCCGTGTTGCTTAAAACCCGTTGTATCTCTGACTTTGTTTAGAATTCTGACAAAAGGTTTCCAACCTAAAATGTAACTCCACTTCTCTCTCCACAGATGCTGCCTGACCTGTTGTGTATTTCCAGCATTTCCTCTTATTACTTTTGATTTCCAGCATCCAGATTTGTTTGCTTTGTACTGTATCCCAGGTAGATCTCCATCCGAACCTAATGGATTGCTGCAGTTATTGTTACAACTCTCAGCAGGACACTGGCAGACAACTAACAGCTTACTTTAATATGGTCGCTCCTATCAGTGAATAACCCAGAGAGGAAGTGACTGTATTTACAGGGGAAGGGAAGCTGATTCTCAAGGAAGAGGCCAGTTACCTCCCAGAATTCCATAAGGCCATAAGAAATGGGAACAGGAGGAGGCTGTTTGGCCCCTCGAGGCTCCTCTGCCATTCAATAGAATAACAGCTGAGCCGACATTCCCCATGGCCACTTTCCACATAATCCCTGACGCCCCCACTGATCCAAGAATCTAACTATCTCCGACTTCAATATACACAAGGATTCTGTCCCCCAGCTCTCTGTGGCAAGGAGTTCCAAAGATTCTTAACCCTCTGAGAGAAGACATTTCTCCTCATCTCTGTCTTAAATTGGCTCCCCTTTATTCTGAGACTATGCTTGCTGGTCCTAGACTCTCCCATGAGGTGAAATACTCTCTCAGCATTTACACTGTCAAGCCCCTAAAGTGTTTTCTAGTGACCCTTCTCTGAACTGCCTCAGATTACATTGGAATGTAATCTTTCCTTAAATAAGGGACCAAAATACTACAGATGTGGTCTCACGAGCACCTTGTTCAGTTGCAGTAAGACTTCCCTACTCTTATATTTCAACTCCATTGAAATCAGGGCCAACATTGTATTAGACTTCCTGATTACCTGCTGCACCTGTGAGTGGGCTTGTTGTGTTTTGTGCACAAGTTTCCCCAAGTCCCCTTGTGTTGCAGCTTTCTGCAGGGTTTCTCCATTTAAATGATACTGTTTTGGTTTCCCTTCCAAAATGAACAGCTTTGCATTTTCTCACATTATGCTCCATTTACCAACTTTGTGCCCACTCACTGAACCGATCAGTATTTCTGTATAAACTGTTGATCTCCCTCTGACAGGCTGCCTTTCCACCTATTTTCCTTCAGCATATTGTTCCTGATATTTCAGAGTACAGACTGTGATAAAGGCTCCCAATATGCTATTATCAGGGATCTTGGACTCTCAAGGTAAATGGATTTTCAGTTCTGTGAAAAATTTTCTGTGAAGCATTGGATCAAAACTACCTTTCCATGAAATGATGTGCTTAAGCTGAACACCCAAGCATGTCACCTGATGGAAAGACTGTTGGACAATGTTTCTTTGTTTCTTTTTCCCCCCATTGGATGTGGGTGTCACTGACTGGGTCAGCATTTATTGCCCATCCCGAGTTGCCCATGAAAAGGTGGTGGTGAGATGCCTTCTTGAACTGCTGCAGTCCATGTGTTGTAGGTAGACCCACAATGGTATTGGGAGGGAGCTCCAGGATTTTGACCCAGTGATAATGAGGTAATGGTGAAATACTTCCAAGTTGGAAAGGTGAGCCACTTGGAGTGTTAACCAATTTAAGATTCATGACAGACTGAGAGACAGTTGGAGAGAGGGTAGGGAGAGGTTTGAAAGAAAAGAATACATACCAGTAAAAGAGCAGTTTAATTTTGACAGTCCCCAGACCATCAGAGCGAACAAGATGTCATAAGCTGTTTCAGCAGTACAGGTAGACAGAGCAGAAAAAAACCCTTAGCATTTCTTAGTCTGTCAGTGTCTGGGTATCTCAGAAAAGGCAGTAATGGGGAGAAAAGATCACAGGTGAATGTGTAAATGTCACCCTGGTGAGCTTGTCAGTTGAGTAAGAAATTGACCGGAGCGACAGTTCACAGGGGGTTAAGTGTGTGTGAGAGACACTGTCGTGGAAATGGGTTCATGGGTCTTTTTGCTGTTTATGATCGAATACTTCCAAAACGTCTCACTTATATCATGCTGTTGGTTATTCCAGTTTGTATGCTAAACTTCTGCTCTTAGTTAAAAGAATATAAGAAACCTCTTATGAATATGTTCAGTGACTGACCACCATGGCACCCAAACTGGAAAAATAAACTTTACAGTCAATCAAGTCAGGTTTCCCTCTGGAATCTAACTGGTTCAGTATTATCCCCAGCTGGGCTCATGATAAACAATTGATTTACCTTGTTTCATTCAAACAGATTCAGCAGCAAAATATCTCAAGCTTAGCCCGAAAGGTTGAAATTGAATTGCCTCCAACTCTTCTGGACCAGGTTAAGGAACAGCCAAATGTTCTGATCTCGAGAGTCATTTTTGTTATCTATGGAAATACAAACCTTTTCCAGGTAACGTAGTCAGAATCAACATTGAAGTATAATGCAAGTTAATTCATTTGGAAAATAGCAATAGGACAATATTATATCAAGTAATCGCTACATTTATGAAGTTAACACCGTGAAATGTAGTGCTGTGCCTCGGAGTGGGATGCAAGAAAGGACAGCAGGTTTATGCTCATACACGCTGCTTCATACTCTCATGGTCAACATTTTCCAACAAGAGAGAGAGAAATGTCCCAGTGATTGTATTGTACCGTGTCATGTGATGGGGCTGCTATACCGAGTAGCTGGAGTTTTGTGGAAGCAGCAGGAACTGGGTGAGGGTCTGGCCTCACTGGGTTCTGCATGAGCACAAGGTGCAGTATCTGGAATTTTGGTCTGAGTCCCAGTCCCCAGGGACTGCTGGGTGATATGGCTGTGGTGCATTGAGCAGAGTGTGGTGAGAGTGGTGTGGTTCGGGGGAAATGTCCTTTTGAAGATACATTCACTGACCTCGACCACCAGTGTAAGCTCACTGACATACTTGTGGCACTGCTTCAGACACAAGACCCACACTTGAAAACAGGAGAGAACACAGCTTCAGCACTCACTCTGTCACTCAAAGGAAAAGCTCCCAAATTACATCAATCATTTAGACTGTGACTTAACTGTATTTTGCCTCTGGTATGGGGGGCTTGTGTTCCTGTACGAACATCGCATTTGACCCTTCAATTTACAAAACTCGTTAAGTATTTTTTAGTTCTGGGCTGTATTGAAGTTATAGCAGGAGAACACTGGGTTTGAGAGCATAAACTGCTCAGAAGGACAGTGATGTCAACCCTAGCTATGCATCTCATTAATTTTGTACATTTCGACTAAGTCTCCCCTCAGCTTCTGCGCTCCGAGTTTTACTCACCTCTCCTTATAGCTTATACCCTCTCATCCAGGCAGCATCCTTGTAAACTCTTCTTTCTGAAGCCTCCAATCCTTCCTTTGGACTGACGACCAGAAATGAACACAAAATCCTACGTGTGGCCTAATCAATGTCTTACATCGCTGTATCATGACCCCCTGACTCTTGAACACAATTCTCCAAACAATTTTCTGAAATAAAGGCACAACATTAGTCCTCTGGCAACTCACCTGTGGTGACAGATGAGTCAAATATTTCTGAATGGGCTCCACAATTTCTTCCGTCACTTCCCACAGCATTCTGGGATACACTTGATCAGGTCCTGGAGATTTATTTAACGGTATGTATTCTCAGACATTCAACACTTCCTCTTCTGCAATGTGAACTGTTTTCAACATATCAATATTTATTTACCCAGAGTTCCCTAGCCACCATCTTTTTTTTCCACAGTAAAAAATTGACACGTAGTATTTATTTTGTATCTCTCCCATCTCCTAACACAGAGAGAACCTCATTGATCTGTAAGGGACCCGATTCTCTCTCGAGCTCCTCTTTTACTGTTCATGTTTTTAGAGAATCCTGAACCTTATCTACCAAGGCTCTCATATCCCCTCCCTGACTTCCTGATCTCCCTCTTCAGAATGCTCCTACCCTCTTTATACTCTTCATAAGAATCATTTGATCCCAGTTGTCTACATCTCACGTGTAATGCTTTTGTATTCTTGACGAGAACCCCAATCCCTTCATCCATCCATTGTTCTCTCAAAGGGTCATGAATCTATGGGATTCTCTATTCCAGAATGCAGTGGACATGGGAGACTGAATACATTTGAGGAGGAGAGAAACAGATGTTTAATTAATGCTGGGTTAGAGGGTTATGGGGAGAGGGCAGGATAGTGGAGTTGAGGCAGAGATTAAATCAGCAATGATCAGTTGAACGGCAAAATCGGTTTGAGGGGCTGAGTTACCTACTCCTGCTCCTAGTTAATAGGTTTACTGTTTATCACTGGTGTTTTGTCTGCTTCCTCTTGTGTGAAAATGGACACAAAGCACTCAGTATATTGATCCATCATTAGCTTGGTGTTTCTTCCAGAATACCAGTCTCCAGCAAATAAAAAAACCCAAAGGAACCAACAGGAACAATACTTTCAGTTTTTGTTTATTTCATCTTTTGCATCACTTTGACTTTTCAAACATTAGTTGTCCTTATATGCTCCATTTTCATTCAGTAATTTTCTACTCTGGCCAGTTCATACTCCCCAATTCTCCCAATCTCTCATATCCCGGGAAGTACTCTGTGATTGTAAAAGAATTGGGCAGTGTGGGTTGGAACAGCTTTCACGAGCTGGGAAAATAGCTGACATTGGGAGACCTGGAGTAAATACTGAAATGGAAGTGAAGGTGCTACAAACATCGGAAAATCCATGGATTGCAAAACCATTTCCAGTTTTAACTTGATGTCAGGTAAACTGGAACATCGGCAGTCACAGACAAAGTGTTCCTTTCCAGGGCAGAGATCAGGAGATTACTTCCATCCACACCACATGAACTTTTCTATTTCCAATATTCAGCGCCCCGGATGAACAGCCTCTCATTACAGGAAGAGATTCTGACTTCAAATGTCGGATCATAAACAATGTGTTCAAAGTTGTAAAGAACAAAAGAGGATTCAGTTTTAATCAGCCTTTTGGAATGTTTTTAGATGACTTACAGTGTGGAAACAGGCCCTTCGGCCCAACAAGTCCATACCGACCCGCTGAAGCACACCCACCCAGACCCATTCCCCTATATTTACCGCTGCACCTAACACTGTGGGCAATTTAGCATAGCCAATTCACCTGGCCTGCACGTTTTTGGACTGTGAGAGGAAACCGGAGCACCCGGAGGAAACCCACGCAGACACAGGGAGAATGTGCAAACTCCACACAGTCAGTCGCCTGAGGTGGGAATTGAACCTGGGTCTCAGGCACTGTGAGGCAGCAGTGCTAACCACTGTGCCACCGTGCTGCCCATATGTTGGTGAAGACATTCCGACCAATGAATCCAAACATGTTTCTGCAAAACTAAGCTGCCTCTGTCTTGTTTGGGTGGGCAGTTTCATGCTGGCTGCACACTCATACCGTTCACAAATGCTTCTTATTTTGCCTCACTTACTGAAATACCAATAAGGCCAAGTCTCTGCAAAAAGGTTTGTACATACGAATTTATTCAAATTTAATCCTGTTTAAAATACACAGTCCCATCTGTAAAAAGTATCCACAGTCCTTAAGTATACATTACTCTTGCTGTCCTTTGTCTCCAGAGTGACAATAACAGCACTGTGTTAAACAATCTAGTAAGTGGAATCGAAGTGGTCAATGTCACCATTGAAAACCTCACCGACCCAGTGACCATTGTCTTCCAGAACACAACCTTGCCGGTAAGGGAAAACACAAACACTCATTCATTCATCGCTGTGCAACTGAACAAATAAATTATTTAAGTAAATGAGAGCCCTTTATGATGTAAATCAATTCCATTTTAGACTAACTCAAGTGGAAAATGTGCCTTTTGGGATTTCAGAAAAGGTGAGTTAACATTTGATAAAACAAACTTTGTTAGCTCTAGAATTGAGGAGTAATGGCTCACCTCTGATTTTCTAACTTTTCATTGTAGGGAGCACAAGTCATGGCATCTGGAGTGAGTCTGGCTGTACGACAGAAAGTCAGCTTCACTACATCACCTGCAAGTGCAACCACTTGACCTCTTTCGCTGTGTTACTGGTACGAATGATCCAATCAAATACTGTGTTTTATTCTGGATGGATTGCAGTAGGAACAATAAATCTCCAGCATGCTGTGATCAATCTATCCTCTCATTGTGGTTTGAATACAATTTCATTGTGGAATGAAAGGGAAGCAGAGAGACATAGATCATTGAAAGCACAGATGGGGACCATTCTGTCCATCACGTCTGTGCATACTGAGAGGGATCTATCCAAAATCAATCCCACTTTCCAGTAGCAGCTGTGTAAATTACAACAATTTACGTGCATATCCAATTTTCATTTTTGAACATAATTAGGGTTTGACTCCATTACACTTTTCGGTTGCGAGTTCCAGATCCCTATCTTCTCCTCAACTACCCTCTATTCATACACAAATTAATCAAAATTTCTACCCCATGGGTAATGATCTCTCTGCCAAGGGAAACAGGCTTACTCTGCCTCAAGCGCCTATTGCATTGTCCATCTCAATTAAATTTCTCCTCAACCTTCCCTGTTTTAAAAAAGCCTGGTCTCTCCAATCTGTCCTTGTGTTCTTTATTCCTGGTGATATCTTTGTCAATCTCTGTGTACATTTCCTCTGTGATCAAATCCTTCCAGTAACCCTGTAAATGGTGTTGTGTGCAGGACTCCACCAGTGGCTGACCTAGATTGAGCTGAAGCTCTCTGCTGCTATATTTTACCCCTTGGTTAATCAACAATCCCATTGGCCTTCTTTGTAGCTGATCGACCTAATTTGTAACCTCAGGGAACATGTGCTCCACAGTCTCTCTATTCCTTCACACCGCTCAGTATTCCACCATTTATCGTTTCTTCCCTCACCCATTTGCCCCCTTCCAATTCCCTACTTACATTTCTCTCCATCGCGTTTTCTCCCAGCTCAGTGGTTATCTCTCTGATGCCTGAAGATTTCTTCCTCACTAGCCATTTTTATAACATCTGCAAACTGAATCCTGTCTCTACATCATTGATACCTGCCAAGTAAAGTAAGGGACAGAGCCTTCCACAACCCCACTGAAACAGCCTCCCAATCACAAAAGCAGTGTTGCCCATTGCCCTTTGCTTCCTATCATTGAACAGCTCAGGTTCAATTTGTCCCGTGCTCTTGGATCCTGTGGGTTCTTGCTTTTCTGCCCAGTCTCCCATATCATTCTTTCCCCTTAGAGTGGTCCCTCGCTGACCCAGATAACAGGGAGGCAACATATCATCCTGGTGTCTGTGGCTGCAGTAATGTATGTTTATTCCCTTAAGTAGTGGTTGCACTTCCACTGTCATCATTCGGAATTTTATCGGTGTTTCCCTAAACAGAGTCACCAAGGTGCTCACAGTTTGGCATTGCCATCACCAGTTCACAAACCCACCTCCAATCAAAGAGAAAGATGCATTGGGACTCCTACCTGGTTCTCTTTAGGCAGTCATTCATTCCCTTTCTGCTCGGGGATTATTAAGCTGCAGCATGTCAGCTCCTGCTCACGATCTGAAGCTCAAGCTGCTCCAGACGGTGATAATTCCTGTGTACGTGATTGTCCTGCACAAGAGAGCTCCTGTGGTACAGTGGGTAGTGTCCCTACCCCTGAGGCAGGAGGCTTGAGTTCAAGTCCTCCCTGCTCCAGAGGAGTGACATCACAATTCTGAACAGGTTCATTAGAAAATACCTTGTCCAACATGAGAAGCTTCCTGGATTGCTACGTGCTACAGGGTGTGTACTCAACACAACTGAGGTGCCCCACCATGTCCTTTTTCATTGCACAGCGTATGAACTTACCAGAAAGACAGAGGGTTGTGCCTTATTTGAAAAATAGTCCCAGCTACTTGGGATCTGCTCCTCCCCTTGTGCTGATATCACACTATTCTTTTATATTCCCACTGCTCCCATTCCCTTCCCTCCAGGCTTTCCATTTCAACTTCATTTGTTTCGACCTGATTTCTTGATCACAATGAAGTTATCAGTAACTGAACTGAAACATTTCCCTGTGAATCGCTGATCTGCCTTGCTCTGTGATGCCACTTTGTTATTTGTTTCATGCTGTGTCCTTCAGCTCCCTTTGCTGTTACTCTGCTACCCTGCCATTGAAATCACTGCAATTACTCCTGTGACCCACCTCACTCACCTGACTCTCTCCATCCTTGTGGGATCAGACATTGTCATTGATGAGCCGAGGAAAGAGGCAAGTTGGCAATAGTCAAGGTCGAGGCATTTCAAGCTCAAATGATCCAAGGGCAGGCTGTTTTCTCCCAGAACCCCTTGCCAACCCAGCGCCAAAAATAAAACACACCACAAATGTTGATGTCTGCAAATACATCAGGCAAGAGAGAATCCCAAAGCAAAGTCTCGATGCCCAGTGCACATTTCTCTCACACATAACAGGCCACTGTGAGCTATCATTTTTCCGACAGTCCAACATGTCATGATCATTGATCCAGATGAGATTGGAAATGTGTCATCCATGACACAGCAGACCCAATTGTTGGAGTTGTTTGTCACCTTTGCAGAAATCGTGGTTTCTGAGGGTTCGTTTTGAATTGCTGCATGTCCATTTTGGTTTGACTGTCTCTTTCTCCAGTGTATGAAATGTCCTTAATTTAGGCGGCATTTGATGTAGATTTAACAGAATAGAACAGAGACAATTAATTAAAAAGGACTTCAACAATCCTGGTTTCTAATCCTCCGCTGTTTTGTCCAGCTGCTCCATTTTGATTGACAGATATTTCTCTGATCCTTTAGACCTCGGTTTCTTCTGCACATTGAATGGGAGCTGGGTGGGAGCTGGAGTTTTAAGGAACATTCAGAATAGTTGGTTGAGGCTGAACTGCCTCAATTCTGATGTGAAAAGAAAACAGGGTCACCCACTGGCAACAAAGCTGGTTTGACAGACTCTGCAAGATGGCACAATCCACATACATCTCCACCTGCTCACAGCCATGGGACACTGTCTTCTGGGAGCTAAAGGCAGCGTGGATTACAAGGGCACCTGCAACCACTGTGCAGCTGAAGGCTGGTACAGCCAGTATTGGAAATTTCCCTCTGCACCAGTGAGGCATGTTGTACTGGAGACTGGACTTCTTTAGTCTTGTCCATATTTCATGTTTCCTTTCATTTTCCTTTTTCGTGTTATTCCTTCAACCTCTCCTCTGTCAGCCTTGAGTTAAGGTATGAATTGGTGGAAGTGCCTTTAGAACATTTCTAACGGCTTTCAGGATTTTTGTGATCAGCCCTTAAATATGGTGGACCTGTGGCTAGATCCCTGATGGTGCTTTGATGTAATAACATTTAGAATTTTCTTTCTCAAAGGATTATCACAGTGACGTTGCCTCAGATGTTACTTCATCGACACGGTCTGTTGCATTGATTATTGTTGGCGCTTTTATCATTTTCATAGTGATTACAGTTCACTGCTATGAGACAATCAGGTAAGAAAATCTGCTCTCAAGGCTGTCATTCTCCTTTTGAAGTGTATTTCTGCTGCAAACCCATTCTGTTTTACATTTACACATTGTTCATTCTGAATTGTTATTTCTTTCAATCAATTACAGGCTACATGCACATACGCTAATACAAACTGATTGGATCAAGTGACTAGTTTCCATGTTTTACTTTGATTTTAGTGTATGCTTTGATTATTTGATTTCCTTCACACAATGAACAGTATATTCCCAAACCCAAAGCAATAATCAGCTATTAATAACCCTTTGACGAGGAGAAGGGACAATGTTGAATCAAATGTTGCTGTCTTGAATTGCCAACAACTCCTGAACGTCACTGTGACCATTCCAATGTGATGGTCCATGTTGCAAAACTTGCAATCCCAGCCTGAAATTCTTTGTATTCTTTGATGTGGGCAGATGGAAAACTGCAGGCTGGATAGAAGTAATTAGAATATGGATTCACAGCGTGTATGAGGGGAAAATCCATACAGGATGTTCGCACCTGCACACTGAAAGAATCTAAAACATTAATCTTTAGGTTTATTTATCAGATTGTTCATTTATTCATGAAAGCTCCTCTCATGGACTTGTCTTCCGAGTCTTAGCTTTTCGTAGGAGCTGATGCTTGACTTTACCCCCCTCCTGGGAGGGACTTCAATCAGTTCACCCGTGACCAATAGTACTGACTATTTTGAATTTATGATGATGTGTCAAGTGAAATGTTGCCTTTGTTAAAGTGTTTTTAGTTTGAAATTGTGGAAAATCAGTGGTTGTAGTTTCAAGTTTCATTCTGGAGACTTGAGCACCTGATCGAGGCTGGTACCTCAGTGAAGTGTAAATGAAGTGCTGCAGTGGCAGAGGGGCTGTCTTTCAGATGAAGCATTAAATCAAAGGCCTCGCTGCCCTCTCAGGTGGATGGAAAAGATCCCCTGGGCCTCTACTGAAACACAGCTGGGGAGCTAGACCAAAGTGGGTTATACTCTTGTACTTGGGTATCTGTGAGGCCCATTACCAACCCCATTGCTGCCTTGAGACAAGGCAGGGTCTGTTAATGTGAAGAGTGCTGCACTTGCTGGAATTCCCAGCTCACCTCTGACACAGCCTCAAACCTGCCACAATGTCCAGGATGTAGCCTGAAGGTGTAGGCCTGTTCCCTCACAATCAGGATTTCAGATTAAACTCAACTCTGGACAAACAATCTAAATTCCTGTCTCTCACAGATTAACCCAACTTGTTCCCTCCCAATTGTTGTTTTTATTGTCAGAAACCTGTATCTTAAAGTCATTATGAGTAAAGGTGTGTCAGTATTTCAAGGTCATGTCAAGGTCAAGCGAATGAAGACAATTGGCTCTGAAATATCCTGTCAGTGGTTTGCTCCTTTTGAATATTTATATTCTCTTTCTTCAACAGCAGGATGATGTGGCCTTCAGGAAAACCTACAGGACGTTCCCGGTTCTAAGCAATTTGAACAGAATGATCCTGGCTTTTCCTCTCGGGCTGAAAATGTGTTGCTGGAAAAGCGCAGCAGGTCAGGCAGCATCCAAGGAACAGGAGAATCGACGTTTCGGGCATAAGCCCTTCCTGAAAAAGTGGGTTGGGAAGGACCATGGTATTAAACAAGACCGTTAATATTTAAATCGCTGCACAGTGAACCTGACAGCTCTGTGCTAACAGACTGTTGAGATATACCAAGATAACATTTATGCCCGAAACGTCGATTCTCCTGTTCCTTGGATGCTGCCTGACCTGCTGCGTTTTTCCAGCAACACATTTTCAGCTCTGATCTCCAGCATCTGCAGTCCTCACTTTCTCCTCGAAGATTTTACCTCTCGAGTGCCATTACATTCTGTGGCTGGAATACTTTTTAAATAGCTGAAGAATTTCCAAAGTTTCTGCTAATGAAGAGACACTAACATAACCTTGTAACTAGAGCTGGTAATTTCTATGTCATACTACATCATGACTGCTTGGAACAAACCTCCAGAATATCTTCTTCCAGTGACAGGTTTGTCTCTGAAGCCAGTCTTCCTTTGTTAAATTGTTTATCGCTGTCAATGGATTCCAATCTCACCTTAATGAATGCTCAGCTTGGAGTGTGGGTGAAGAAAGAGGAGGAAATAAATCATTCCTCGATCTTAGTGTTACACTGCACCAAACTGTTTCGAAAAATGGTGAGAGCTCGTTCTCAGTCTTGAACCAGGAGTGCACACTCCTTCCTATTCACTGTCTCGGTGTTCTGCTTTCAGGATGTATGTCTGTCCAGCTCAAACAGCATTGCTGAAACCCAAGGAGCAAACTGCTGTGATTCTGAAATGGGCAGCTGACAGGCCCCATGGCTTTCCACAATGAGATAAGGACAATGGGAAACGTGGATGGTGTATGTCATTCATGATGCAAACCAGTGAAACACAATGCTATCCCTGTCTGTCAAACCTTGCTGAGGTATTTTACAAAGCTAATAATAAAGCACATGGCGAGAAGGCAGAATGTAAAGTTTCGGTGCTCCCCACTTATTGTTCTCTGTCTTTATTTCGGGTCATGATTTGGAGATGGCGGTTTTGGACTGGGGTGTACAAAGTTAAACATCACACAACACCAGGTTATAGTCCGACAGGTGATTATCACCTGATGAAGGAGCGTCGCTGCGAAAGCTCGTGTGCTTCCAATTAAACCTGTCGGACTATAACCTGGTGTTGTGTGATTTTTAACTTTATTTCGGGTGAATGTGAAGAATGTTTTGCTTTGCTTACATTCTGCTTCTGGGATATTTTGGGCCGATTTACAAACCAGCCTCGAGAACCCTAATCCAGATGAACTCCACAACCAAACCCCAAGCCCCAACAGAATTGCTTTGGTGTTGTTATATTTGAATTCAAATGATTTAATTGGTCAGGAGGTGAGTTCCTGAGGTACCAAGTGTTTCCAGGAGATGGGAGCTGTCAGGTTGGTGTCCATGCCAAAGACAGGTGGCAGCCATGTTGGGGATTGCTGCTGCTTTGAAGAGAATAGACTGAAGGGAATAGAGAATACCTGAGATGGCTGGCAGAGTCAATGGGTCTAGACAGTGCTGTGAAAGGGAAATGGAAATTTAATGCTTTCACCGTAGCAAGTGGGTTGGGAAGGAACATGTTATTAAACAAGACCGTTAATATTTAAATCATTGTACAGTGAACCTGACAGCTCTGTGCTAACAGACTGTTGAGATACACCAAGATAACATTTAAATGTCAGTTCTGCAATGGCCAGGTACCTGAGCCAGCTCTTTGTGGCACAAAGGGACCA
This sequence comes from Chiloscyllium plagiosum, assembly GCF_037043375.1. Taxonomy (NCBI): domain Eukaryota; kingdom Metazoa; phylum Chordata; class Chondrichthyes; order Orectolobiformes; family Hemiscylliidae; genus Chiloscyllium; species Chiloscyllium plagiosum. The sequence goes on along the minus strand of NW_028270155.1, from coordinate 62,361,502 downwards.
TTAATTATTGCCGAGTGGCATTTCTTTCCCTTCCCCCACTGGCCCCATGCAAATTGCAAACTGTCACAGAGACCCTGGGATCCTGAGACAAACACCACGACTGTGATTGTCATATCTCACTCACATTGAGTCCCAATAATTAGCTCTTTGAAAATCCAGCCCCACTGTGTCTTTACAGTGCAATGGTTGTGATGTTCTGTGGGGTGATAGAACATAGAACAGGACAGCACAGTACAGGCCCTTTGGCCCTCAATGTTGTGCCGACCTTTTATCCTGCTCTAAGATCAACTAACCTCCATCCCCTTCATTTTACTATCATCCCTGTGCCTATTCAAGAGTCACTTAAATGTCCCTAATGTCTCTGACTCTACCACCACCGCTGCAGTGCAGTCCATGCACCCACAACTCTCTGTGTAAAGAACTGACCTCTGACATCTCCCCGAGAACTTCCTCCAATCACACTCATATTATGGCCCCAGTGATCTCCATTTCTGCCCTGGGAAAAAGTCTCTGACTATTCACACGATGTCTCTCATTATCTTGAACACCATTATGAAGTCACCTCTCACCCTTCTTTGCTGCATTAAGAAAAGCCTCAGCTCCTGCAACCTTTCATCATAAGTCCAGTCCAGTCCAGGCAGCATCCTGGTAAATCTCCTCTGCACCTTCTCTAAAGCTTCCACATTCTTCCTATAATGAGGTGACCGGAATTGAAAGCAGTGTGGTCTAACCAGGGCTCTGTAGAGCTGCAGCATAACCTTCTGGCTCTTAAACTCAATGCCCCTATGAATGAAAGCCAACACACCAATTGCATTCTTATCTGCCCTGTCAACCTGGGTGCAAACTTAGAGGGATCTATGGACATGGACCCCAAAATCCCTCTGTTCCTCCACACTGCCAAGAATCCTGCCTTTAAACTTGTATTCTGAATTCAAATGCAGTCTTACAAAATGACTCCCTTCAGACTTTTCCAGGTTGAACTCCATCTGCCAGTTATCAGCCCAGTTCTGCATCCTGTCAATGTCTCGTTGGAATCTACAACAGGCCTCCACACTATCCACCACTGCACTGACCTTGGTGTCATTGGCAAACTTACTAGCTTTAAACTGAGGGGTGATAGTTATAGGATGGATGTCAGATGTAGCTTCATTATTCAGAGAGTATTAAGGACGTGGAATGACATGCCTAAAACCGTAGTAGATTTGCCAACTTTAAGGGCATTTAAATGGTCATTGGATGAATATATGGATGAGAATGGAATAGTCAATCCTTTCACCTTTTTGCAGTCGGTGAGAGAGAGGGATGCAACGACCAGTCAGAAATGAAGTGCACACATTTCCCTTTCCATTTTCAGTTGTGGTTTTCAGCCATGGTTATTGCCCATTCCTCACGAAACCACATCCCAATTTGGAGAATACTCCCCTTGAAGACTTCAGCACAGAAGGAGACCATCCAAGCCATCGTGTCCACGCTGACTGTCCAACAGCACTGTGATTAGTGCCACTCTTCCGCCCTTTTCCTGTACCTTACAAGTTTTATTTTTTCTGCACCTAGTTACCAGTTCTCTCCTGAGAGCCACTGTTGAATCTCTTTGTGCCACACTGTGGTCAAGCTAAGTTTTTGTATAGCTGGATAGGATAAATAGACAAAGTCCTTTCTCTGGGGTGGGGGAGTCCAGAACTAGAGGGCATAGGTTTAGGGTGAGAGGGGAAAATATAAAAGAGACCTAGGGGGCAACTTTTTCACACAGAGGATGGTACGGGTATGGAATGTGCTGCCAGAGGAAGTGGTGGAGGCTGGTACAAATACAACGTTTAAAAGGCATCTGGTTGGGTCCATGAATAGGAAGGGTTTGGAGGGATTTGAGCCAGGTGCTGGCAGGTGGGATGAGATTGGGTTGAGGATTGCACTGAAGGGTGTGTTTCCATGCTGTACATCTCTATGACTCTATGGTGGGGTTCACATCGGTGTCACAGGTCGGCGTAACAGCGAGCGCTGAAGGGCCTCTACTGCGCTGTATTGTTCTATGTTCTAACCCAGCCTTCCACTTCATCATCCAACTCATTTATAAAAGCCACAAAGAGCAGTGGTCCCAGAACAGATCCCTGTGGAACACCACTGGTCACCGAGCTCCAGGCTGAATACTTTCCATCTACTATCACCCTCTGTCTTTTGTTGGCCAGCCAATTCTATATCCAGACAGCCAAATTTCCCTGTATCCCATTCCTCCTTACTTGCTGAACAATTCTACTATGGAGAACCTTATCAAACTCCTTGCTAAAATCAATGTACACCACATCCACTTCTCTCCTTTCAATGTTTTTTGTCACACTCTGAATGAATTCAATAAGGCGTCTGAAGTATGACCTGCCCCTCACAAAGCCATGCTTTCTCTAATCAAACTATTTTTCCAAGTAATCATAAATCCTGTCTCTCAGAATCCTCTCCGATACTTTGCCCACCACTACGCAAGACTGACTGGTCTGTAATTCCCAGGATTATACCTATTCCCTTTCTTCAACAAAGGAATAACACTTGCCACCCTCGAATCAACTGACACTACTCCAATGGACAGTGAGGAGGCAAAGATCATCGCCAAAGGCACAGCAATCTCTTCCCTTGCTTCCTTTAGTAACTGAGGGTATACTTGTCTGGCCCAGGGGATTTATCTATCCTTTTGTTTTTCAACATTTTCAACAAATCAACCTGTTCAAACATATCTGTCTGTTTCACGCTGTCCTCACAAAAGACAAGGTCCCTCTCAGTAGTGAATACTGAAGCAAAGTATTCATTAAGGACCTCCGCTACCGCTTCCAACTCAAAGCACAAGTTCCCTCCACTATCCCTGATTGGTCCTACCCTCACTCTGGGGAGAAAGTGAGGTCTGCAGATGCTGGAGATCAGAGCTGAAAATGTTTTGCTGGAACAGCACAGCAGATCAGGCAGCATCCAGGGTCCAGGAGAATCGACATTTCGGGCATAAGCCCTTCTTCCTGACGAAGGGCTTATGCCCGAAACGTCGATTCTTCTGTTCCCTGGATGCTGCTTGACCTGCTGCGCTGTTCCAGCAACACATTTTCAGCCCTACCCTCACTCTGGCCACTCCCTTGTTCCTCACATAAGTGAAGAATGCCTGAAGGTTTTCTGTAATCCTACCCACTTAACCGTTTTTGATACTCCCTTCTAGCTCACCTTAAGTAAGCTTCCTTCTTCCTCTTGACTAGATGTTCCACATCCCTTCTTACCCAAGGTTCCTTCACCCGACCATCCCTTCCTTGCCTCAGTGGGACAACCTATCCAGCACTTGCAGCAAGTGCTCCTTAAATAACCTCCACATTTCTGTCGTGCATTTTCCTGAGAACATCTGTTCCCAGTTTAGGTGTCTCAGTACCTGTCTAATAGCACTGTAAGACCCCCTACCCCAATTGAATACTTTCCCATACCATCTGCTCCTATCCTTCTCCATGACCATTGTAAAGGTCAGGGAGTTGTTGATGACTATCACTGAAATGCTCTCCCACCTAGAGATCTGAAACCTGGCCTGGTTCATTGCCAAGCACCAAGTCCAATACGGCCTTCCCTCCATTCGGCCGATCTACATATTGAGTTAGAAATCCTCCCTGGACACACCTGTCAAAACACTGTTCCATCCAAACTATTTGAACTAAGGAAGTTCCAATCAATATTAGGGAAGTTAAGGTCACCCACGACAACAACCTGTTACTTCTGCACCTTTCCAAATTCTGCCTTCCAATCTGCTCCTCCATGTCTCTGTTGCTATTGGGGGGTCTGTAGAAAACTCCCAATAAAGTGACTGCTCCTTTCCTGTTTCTGACTCCCACCCACACTGTCTCTGTAAACAAACCCTCATCGATGGCCTCCCTTTCTGCAGCTGTGATACTGTCCCTGATTAGCAATGCCACTTCCCATCTCTTTTACCTCCCCTTCTATTCCTTTTGAAATATCTGAACCCTGGAACAGCCAATAACCATTCCTGCCCCTGTGATATCTAAGACTCTGTAATGGCCACAACATCAAAGTTCCAATTACTGATCCATGCTCCAAGTTCATCACCCTTATTCCTGATATTTCTTGCATTAAAATAGACACACTTCAACCCAACACACTGACTGCAACTTTGCCCTATCAACTGTCTATCCCTCCTCACAGATTCTCTGTGCGCTGTATCTGGCTGTACACTAGCTACTCCACCCTCAGATCCGTAGCTCCAGTTCCCACCCCTCTGCCAAACTAGTTGAAACCCACCCACCCTCCTGCCCAGTACATTGGTGCCCCTGCAGTTCAGGTGCAACCCGTCCTTCTTGTACAGGTCACCTTCCCCAGAAGGTATCCCAATGATCCATATCTCTGAAGGCCTCCCTCCCCCACCAGTCCTGCAGCCATGTGATCATCTACACTCGCTCTCTGTTCCTAGCTTCGCTAGCTCATGGCATTGATCCTGAGATTCCTATTCTGCTCATCCTGCCTTTTAGCTTCCAAAATAACACCCCATATACTCTTTTCAGGTCCTCATGCCTTTTCCTAGCTATGTCATTGGTACCAATGCATCCCACAACTTCTGTTTTGTCTCCCTCTTCCTTAAGGATCCTGTCAATTTGATCAAAGACATCCCTCACCTTGGCAGCGGGGAGGTAACATACCATCCGGGAGTGTCGTTCACGACCACAGAATCTGCTGTCTGTTCCTCTCACCATTGAATCTCCTCTCACTATCGCTCTCCTATTTCCCCCCTTCCCTTCTGAGCCACAGAGCCAGGCTCAGTGACAGAGACCTGGCCATTGAGGCTTTCCCCTGATAGGTCACTGCTCCCAACAGTATCCAAAACGGTATAGTTATTGATGAGGGGGGTGGCCACAGGTCCCTGCACTGTCTGGCTATTCCCTTTCCCTCTCCTGATGGTCACCATTCTAACAGTGTTTGTCATTACACACGATAATTATTTCAAATTTGCTGAGGTGCTTCTCTATTTATTAAAAGTAATTTTCTATCGAAAAAATGATTTGCAAGAAGAATTGACATAATTTATGAAATCATTAGCAAGATTGTTTCATGTTTGTTGGAGAAATTACATTTTCACGTTTTAATAATTAGAAGACATTTTCTATTGGAGTTGAGTGAGAGACTTGCTGGATGTTGAGACACTGAAATAATCTGAATACCTGATGTATCAAACAAATGTACAAGTTGTGACTGATTATTACAGGCTGGTGAGAATTTGCTCGGACAGAGTCCACACACTATTGTGTTTCATGCTTTACTTGCCAATAATAAAACAAAATGAAATAGCTGTTCTCACATTGTTATATCTGATTATTTAAAAATACTCTCAAAAGCAATGATGACCAAACTGGTGCCAAACCAGCATAAGGATACACTAATTAGGAGGAGGTGGCCATTTGGCCCATTGACCCCACTCCGTCACTGAATACAATCCTGGCTGACCTGATTGTGGCCTTGGCTCCACTTTCCCACCTGGAGCCTTCAACAGAGACTTCTTTGGTCTAAAAACAATCCAACCCAACCTTCAACATATTCAATGACCCGGCCTCCACCACGATCCAGGCAGATAAGTTCCAAAAGATTAAGGATTCTCCAAAAGGGAAAATTCTTCTTCATCTCCATATTAAATGGGAGACCCCTTTTATTAGTGATTCCCCTCGCTGTGGATTACCCTTCATGGGAAAACAATCCTCTCAGTCCCCCTCAGAACCTTATTTGTTTCAATAAGATCCCCCTCATTCCTCCAAATTCCAATGAGCATATGCCTCCAACCTGTACAAAGTTTCCTCATAATCGAATCCTTTCACCGAAGGGATCAGCTTGGTGAACATTCTTCAAATTGTTTCCAATGCTATTCTCTCCCTCCTGAAGGAAGGAGACCAAAACTCTACGCAGTTCTCATGATGTTGTCTCATCAATCCCCATCAATAATCTGTAGCAAGACATCCATGTTTTACAATTCTTCAGCTTTGAAATACAAGCTAAACATCCCATTTGCTCCTTGATTACTCCCTATACCTGCATGCAAATATGTTATGGTTCATGTTTTAAGAAATCCTGATCTTTCTGGACTTAAGTTCTCTGAATTGGTAGCCTTCCCACCAAAGAGACATTTTCCCACATTATTCTCCAGTGTCTTTTCTTTGTACTTTGACTCATCAATATTCATTTGCAGACACCTTGGAGCTGCCTCAACTTGCTTGCCAACCTATCTTTGTAGTGTCAGGAAATCTTGTGACAAGACAGTCAATCTATTTATCAAAGTAATTGATACAGATCATATATATTTGAGGGCCCAACATTACTCACTGTGGCACTTCACTATTTACACTTTGCCAGATTGTAACTAATCTGTTTATCCCAAGTCTCTGTTCCCTGTTGGCTAATCGTGTATTCATGCTAATGTATTACCCCATCACCTTGAGGATTTAATGTGCAGTACACCTTTATGGGACACCTGATTGAATGTTTTTTTGGAAATCCAAATCTACCACATCTCCTAGTTCCCCTTTATCCACCTGCATGTCACATGATCAAAGAAGTCTTGTAACCTTGTCAAAGGTTTCCCACTAACAAAACCAAGATTGGACTCTGCCTGATTGTATTGTAATCTTCTAAATGCCTTGTGACCACCTTCTTTCCCATCCCTTATTCTCAAGCTTCACCCTGGAATGCTCACTGTAGCTACTCTTACTATTTTGTGAAGTTTTTATTATGTTTTACTATTTCTTGCTCGTTCCCTTGCAATGCCCCAATTTCTTCCTCAAGATGTTTCATCATCCTTTCCTGATCTCCAAAGATTTTCCAATCTGCTTTGCTTTTCAAATTAAACATACGACAGAATTCACTTCATCTTGGTGTGACCTCAGCAATGGCAAAAACGACGGGACAAAATGGAGAGGCATCAGAATCTCAACACTGATTGTAATTTTTCACTTCAACCTTAAATCCTTCAGCATCTCGCTATTGAGAGGTAACTACCTTATTTTGATGCATTTGCATTTTATTAATAGTCCAACTCACCTCATTTATATGACACTGACAATTCTCCTCCCCTTCACTGAGAAACGAGACAGCACAAATTTCCAACGTGTAAACCTGAAGACTGCACCTCACCGATTGCTTGTCCCAGCCATCAGCCATCTCTGCCTTCAGCATAGTATCCCTGCATGCTCCATGGCCATCACCCTCCTTGACCCTTCATCCATAATCAGTCAAGGGACCGGTCTGATTCCAATCCAGGATGTGGAACCTGGTCAGTCCGGAGATCCATTTCCTTGCAGTCCATGGACTGGACCACCATCAATCCCAAAAGACAAGGGCTGCCAGTCCCCAGGTTACAGGGAGACCAGTCAGGATGTAGTGGAGACATCAGTCGGGGCCGCGCAAGGTTCAGTCACGGCTGTCTCTCCAAGTCAGACCCACAGGGAGGCCCACTGTCAGTCCTCAGCTCAGTCCTTGTTGGAGTTCAGACAAATGAGGGAGGATCTCAGAGAGACTGAGGAACTACAACAGATCTAGACAGGGTAGATGCAGGGAGGATATTCCTGATGGTGGGTGTGTCCAGAACCAGAAGTCACAGTCTGAGGATTCAGGGTAGACCATTTAGGACGGAGATGAGGAGGCATTTCATCTCCCAAAGAGTGGTGAGCCTGTGGAATTCATTACCACAGCAAGTAATTGTTTCCAAGACATTGAATGTATTCAGGAGGCAGTTCGAGATAGCACTTGGGGCAAATGGGATGTGAGGTTATGGGAAGAAAGCAGGATTGTGCTCTTGAGTTGGACAATCAGCCTGGATCATGATGAATGGATGAACAGGCTTGAAGGGCCAAAAGGTTGCTCCTTTCAGTTTCTGTATTTTGCTCAATGTCAATGAGGGGCATTTGGGGACAGCTCATGGTAACCTGTGGAAAGTGAGCTACTCATGCCTAGGGGTGGATTTCATTGCATTTAGTCATGAGGGGAATGCTGATGGGACAGGGGGAAGTTCTAGAGGAGAAGGATGAAATCAGAGGGAGACTGGCTCTCTCAGGTAACGAGATGACATTACTTCAGTAAATGTTTTTAAAGTGAAGGTAGATAATTTTTGAACAATAAAGGAATGTAGGGTTACAGTGAGAGGGCGGGTAAGTGGAGCTGAAGCCATGAAAAGATCAGCCCTGACCATATTGAATGGTGGAGCAGGCTGGAAGGGCCAGACGACCTCCTCCTGCTCCTAGTCCTTATGTTCTTTTGCTGCCAGGCCCTGCTGAGTTTCTGCAGCAGTTGCTGATTTTGGGATAATTTTCCAAAGATCTTCTGATTCAAGTTTATGGATGTTGTTGATATGGACTTCCAGAAAGCAATTTACAAAGTGTATCATAAGAGACTATGAACTAAAGCTAAACCAAATGGATCTGGAAACAAGTTATTGACCTGAAAAGGAAACTGGATGTACTAAAGGGAACAGCATCAGATAATGGCCAGGTAACTCTCATCAACAGGATATAACAGAACATAGACAATGGAACAGAAAGCCACACATTCAAATTTTTGATGACATAAGGATAGGTGGGAATGATAAATAAATCATAAAGAGGTATTGATGGGTGAAATGAATTGGCAAAATTGTGGCCAGTGGATTTCAATGTTAGAAAATATGATGTCATCCATTATGAACTTCTAAAAGAATTGAACAGGATCTTTTGTAAACTTTGGAAAGCTACAAATGGTTGGAGGTTCAGAGCGACTTTCCAGTCCATTTGTATAAACCATTAAAATGTCAAAAATCCAGATATTAGTGGAATGTTGGCCTTTATATCAAGAGGGCTACAATACAATCAAACAGAGATTGTGCTTTAGTTATGCAAAGCCATGGTGAGACCATACCTGCGAGTCACTGGGAGCAGTTCTGAGCCCCATACCTTATGAAAGATATACAGGTCTTAAAGGGAGTGCAGTGTAGATTTAGCAGAATCATACCTGGACGGCCAAGGTTAAAACACAAGGAAATATCACACAAACTTGGGCTGTAATCCCTGAAATTGAGAAAGATACAGGGTCATTTGGTTGAAGTGTTTGAGATATTAAGGAGATGAGACAGGCAAGAGCTGATTCTTATGTTGTTTGGGATAAGTCCAAGTTGTGTTGTGATTTTGAAGGATTTCTCACCACGAGGCCTAGCGAGCTTTCTCATTGTATCTCACCAAACTCGCATATTTAATTATCTAACCCCTCCATGGTCTGTCATGACTGATTCCTGCCCCATCTTACCAGGTACCATTTCCGGAACGTCACCACTCAACGAGTATCCCAGAATTCACAGCATCCCTTGCGCCACCTTGAAGAGGCCATTGTGCACCCAGACAAGCCGGGTCAGTGTGGAGCTGCACAGTTGCTGACCTTTGCCCTAGACAGAGCAGACAGGAGGAATTGGCACCTTGCTGTGTGGGCAGAGCTCTGGTCATGGTGCTGGCCAGGATGGTGCTGGTGGGACTTCCTCCTCTCCCCAGGACCAGCGGGGGAGGCCATGCCACCATAAACCATGCCAGCCTGGGCCCAGGTGGCCATTCGGCTGAAAGCCATCTCAGCCCGTCTGGAGAAATAACTAGCAGGAAAGGGAGAGAGTGAATGTCCTTCTTCACTCTGTCAGAGTAAGTGCTACCATCTTCCCGCTGCTTCCTCACACTCACTCTGTCTCTGCTCCTGTGCCCACCTCCCATCAAGGCTCACGCTCTATTACCTGCAATATTTCCCCTACCTGCCCTCACCCACCCCAATCTCTGACTCCACTAACTCTGTATACCCTCTGCACTGCCTACTCTATCATACGGGGCACCTTGCCACCTTCACTAACAGTAATGCTGTGCCATCCACTCTCATCTCCCATAATCCCTCACTCTCAATCCGGAAGGATAGCAGCCCATAATAATACAGAAAAATTCAGGATGGCTGGAGGGCCGCCCCCCCATTCAGCTCCTCACCCTTTATGGGCAGTGAATCCTGACTCAGACTACCCTGAGCAGGGCCTGGACTGGTGTTTGGGTCTGCTCTTGACTGGAATCCTGTCAGAGAAAGCTATTCCCCTTGACAGGCTGGCAACTACGACAGGCTTCCTGGCTTTGTGTCTGCACTAAACAGCACGACAAGACAGCAGTAACATGGAGGCTGGGGTCTCTGACTGTGAGGGAGAAGCACCAATGGGCAAGGCAATATGAGGCAGGAATGCTGTGCACATGCAGATAAGGTCAAAGTGAGTGAGAGCTGTGCCAACAAGCAATGAACCTTTCCCAGTCCCTGAGCTGGGTGTGTGACCCTGAGCACATGGTGATCCTGCTCAAGAATGCAGTGGTAATTGCTGGTGCAGCTCTGGGCTCAGGATTCAGGTGTTGAGATTCTAACTAGGCATCAGCACCGTGCCAATTGATGGGCATCAGCGCTTGTTAAACGTCTTGCTAATGGCACAACACGACTCATTAATATGAAGCCACCACCTCACTGACTTGGCAAACCTACTTAAGACATTGGAAACACGTGATAAGTAAACCAGAGAGAATACCTGACATTTCAACTTACCAGTTGCTAAAAAGGACCTCCATGTGGGGCACCAACATCTCAGGGCACACTCTGTGGGCGTCCCCTTAATAACTGGAGATATACCATGAATGTCCTTAGAGGCTGGCACATGTCAGATGCCAGTGTCTACGGACATGGACTACGTGTGGCTGGTGCCCATGGAACGTGCTCTGGGGTGTTAGTGCCTGGTCGTCCAAAATGTGGAGCTTGGTCTTTCAGGAGTGACATCAGGAAACAAATCTGTAACTGGTCTGGGAGGAGTTTGTAACCTTCTTCTGGTCACTGCAAATAATAACGATCAATTCTTAATCTTAAACTGAGAGTGACAGATATTCATGAGCCAGTGATATTCCTGGGAAAGGTCAAACTCTCTCCAGGGAAGTCAGTCACAAATGAGTATTGTTTCCTTTCAATGGCAGAGCAAGCTCCAGGGGGTAAATGTTCCTCCTCCTGTAACTGTGGCCTACCCAGTTAGAATCAGGACAGGCATCTATTCTGTCAGATCACTGCAGGTTTTGAGGCGGTAGAATGCAAGTGATTAAAATGTAAAGGAAAGAAACAGAAGTACAGATCGATTGTTTCCGGTGGTGACGTGGATTAGGATGAGGCCACGTGGGGAATAGAATGAGTGTCCCTGACTGGTTCTACATTCCCCAGTAAAAGTGGTGAGGGGACACGCCCCAGTAAAACTGGAAAGGGAATACGTCCCAGTAAAACTGGGGGGGGATACTCCTTAATAAAGCTAGGAAGGGAACACTTCCCAGTTAAAAGTGACGAGGGGCCATGACCCAGTAAAACTGCTAAGGAGACACTCCTCAGTAAAACTGGTGAGGGGAGTGTCACTGGTAAAGCTGGTCAGAACATTGAATGGAGGGGTTGGGATGTCATGTTGCTGCTGTACAGGACATTGGTGAGGCCACTTTTAGAATACTGTGTACAATTCTGGTCTCACTGTTATAGGAAGGATGTTGTTAAACAGGCGAATGTGCCGTTCAGATTTACCAAGATGTTGCCTGGACTGGAGGGTTTGAGTTATAGTGAGATGCTGAATAGATTGGGGTGTTATTTCCTGGGGATTATGGGCGCTGAAAGGTGACCTTATGGAGGTTTATAATATCATGAGGAACATTGATAAGGTAAATGATCATGGTCTTTTCCCTTTGATGGAGAGTCCTAAATTAGACGGTATGACTTTAAGGTGAGAGGGGAAAGACATAAAAGGGACATATCGGGTAACTTTTTCCCGCAGAGAGTGGTGTGTGTATGGAATGAGCATCCAGATGAACTGGTGGAGGCTGGTACAATTACAACATTTAAAAGGCATCTGGGTGGGTATATGAATAGGAAGGGTTTAGAGGGATATGGGCCAAATGCTGGCAATTGGGACTAGGTCAGATTGGGATGTCTGGTCAGCACGGACAAGTTGGACCGAAGGGTCTGGTTCCCTGCTGTGCACCTCTCTGACTCTCTGGTCAGTGGACATTCCCTGATAAAACTGTTCTGCTTTCCGTGCTTTTAAGGAACAAAGCAGTCTCCTCAGAACCCTCTCTGCTCCACACGTACTCCTTGTACAGCAAGCTGTACTTCCCAAAACCCCGCACTGATATGTCTGACACCCCTCCCCCACCTCATCACCCTCACTACATATTTCCACCTTTGACATGGGCTCCTGGTGGGAAAGTGTTTGGGACCCTGGTTTACAGAAGCAGGGTCATGGTCAATGTTAACATGGACGGTTTGGATGGATGAGTGTTGTGGCCAAGATGGCGGCAGAGTAGCAGCACTGTGTCCGAGCTCCTGATCCAGGGTTTGTCCTCTTCCTCCTGCTTTCTTTATTTCTCCTTTCTCTTTCTACTTTTGCTTTTTTCCCTCCTTTTCTCTTTACTTTCTCTTTCTCTTTAAACGCCCTTCTCGACATCATTGGCAGGCTGAGAGTGGGCCAGGCCTCCTGAGCATGTGCGGTAGCGGCGGCAACAGAGTCAGCTCCTTCCAGTATCAGCGGCGATGAGGCTCATGAGGAGGGGTTGGGGAGGGTGGTGAGTGAGCCCAGCACAGGGAGAGTAAACCCAGTGCAGGGAGAGTGAATCCAGCATAGGGAGAGTGAAGCTAGTGTGAGGAGAGTGAGCCCAGTGTGAGGGAGAGTGAGGCCAGTGCGAGGGAGAGTGAGGCCAGTGCGAGGGAGAGTGAGGCCAATGTGGGGAGAGTGAGGCCAGTACAGGGAGAGTGAGCCCAGTGTGAGGAGAGTGAGCCCAGTGCAGGGACAGTGAGCCCAGTGTGGGGGGAGAGTGAGGCCAGTGTGGGGGGAGAGTGAGACCAGTGCAGGGAGAGTGAGCCCAGTGTGGGGTGGGAGTGAGCCCAGTGCAGGGAGAGTGAGCCCGGTGTGGGGTGGGAGTGAGCCCAGTGTGGGGAGAGTGAGGCCAGTGTGGGAGGAGAGTGAGGCCAGTAAAGGGAGAGTGAGCCCTGTGTGAGGGGAGAATGATCCCAGTGCGAGGGGAGAATGATCCCAGTGCGAGGGGAGAATGATCCCAGTGCAGGGAGAGTGAGCCCAGCGCGGAGAGAGTGAGGCCAGTGTGAGGGGAGAATGATCCCAGTGCAGGGAGAGTGAGCCCAGCGCGGAGAGAGTGAGGCCAGTGTGAGGGGAGAATGATACCAGTGCAGGGAGAGTGAGGCCAGTGTGAGGGGAGAATGATACCAGTGCAGGTAGAGTGACCCCAGTGTGGGGAGTGAGCGAGCCCAATACGGGAGAATGCTACAACACGGTAAAGCCCCTCTGTTAATTTTAAATCAGCAACACAGATAAGATTTATCCCGTGGAGTAATCTGTGAAAAGTTTTACTTGAAATACTTCTTAGCCTCTTGAATTTTTGGAATAAACCTTTTCTCTGTTTAAATTAAGCAGGAGGGTTTCCCCTGTGATGTAACAGAGTGAGGTCAGTGCGAGGGGAGAGTGAGGTCAGTGCGAGGGGAGAGTGAGCCCAGTGCGAGGGGATAGTGAGCCCAGCGCGGGGAGAGTGAACATAGACCGAGAGGAGGGGAGTGAGTTGGACCGGAGGGTCTATTTCCCTGTGACTCTCCATGACTCTATGACAGCAGGCAGCAGGCAGTATCCACAGAGACAGCAGACAGTAGCCAGACAGACAGTAGACAGTGGCCAGATAGACATTAGGGATTCACGATCAAGGAACTCCAGCACCCCCTGACCCCTGACCCCACGGACCAATATAATATAAGAAATATAAGAAATGCCAAACTGCCAGGTCTGGTTCTCTTCCAGACCCCAGTGCCTTTTGTCACTGGGTTAATCTCGCTGCAAACACACTCCCACTTCCCACTCAAGCCACTGTTTAAAACTGCAGTTAATGTCAGAAATGTTCAGGTTTCAGAGCCTGTTAATGTGGAGGGGAAACCACACCAGGTTTCAGGTGATATTCTTTCACTCCCTGTTCAGGGGAAAGAGTGAAAATGTAAATGAGGCAGCTCATTGCAAACAATGCAGGGCCAACACAAACAAATATTTGCAAATAGAGTTTTATTTGCATCCAACCATCGCTGTTGGAGTCAGTGAGTTTCAATGACCTTTGTGTGGGATGGTTTCTAGCACATATCAGACTTCACATCATGGGGAGTTTTGCCAGTGTATGTGCAAAGTCTTTAATATTTTAAAAATGCTGATCACAGTATCCGCACAGTATGAAAACAGGCCATTCAGCCTTTGCTGACCCTCCAAAACACAACCTACCCAGACCCATCCCCCTACCCTATATTTCCCATGGTTAATCCATCTCACCTGCACATCCCTGCAAACTACAGGGCAATTTCCCACAGCCAATCCACCTAACATGCTCATCTTTGGACACTGAGAGGAAAGCGGAGCACCCAGAGGAAACCCACACTGACACAGGGAGAACATGCAAACTCCGCACAGACAGTTCCCCGAGAGTAGAACCGAAGCCAGTTCCCTGGTGCTGTGAGGCAGCAGTGCTAACCACTTTGCTGCTTATAGATATACTTCAGACAGTGTCTTCACATAAATTTAAGAGGCCACGTGTGGTGATGCAAATGCATTAACAATTAAAATCAACCATTTTTAATAATCTGAGAAGGGTCACACTGGGCTCAAAATTTTAAATAAAAATAGAGGGAACTGCAGATAAATCAGAGACAAATAGAAATTGCTGGAAAAGCTGAGCTGTTCTGGCAATATCTGTGGAGAGAAACCAGAGTTAACATTTCGGGTTGAGTGGCCCTTCCTCAGAGCTGATGGTGGGAGCACGGAAAATATTTATTTATATTCAGAAGGTAGGATGCGGGGAGGGGGGTAAGGAGTAAACGATAGGTGGGGATAGAGCCCAAAGAGAGAGAAAAGGAGTTGGACAGACAGAGGAGTGGAGAACGGTCTGGCTGGGAGGCTGACCAGCTGTTATTGGGGACTGTTAGTGAGCATCACTATTCGTGATGCAAATAAAACTCTACTTGTAAATATTTGTTTGTCTTACCCCATTGTTAACCACTAACAGTCCCCATTAACAGCTGTTCACCCTCCCAGCCTGATCATTACCCACTCCTTTCTCTGTCCAACTGTTAGATTAGATTAGATTACTTACAGTGTGGAAACAGGCCCTTCGGCCCAACAAGTCCACACCGACCCGCCGAAGCGCAACCCACCCATTCCCCTACATTTTACCCCTTGACCTAACACTACGGGCAATTTAGCGTGGCCAATTCACCTGACCTGCACATCTTTGGACTGTGGGAGGAAACCGGAGCACCCGGAGGAAACCCACGCAGACACGGGGAGAATGTGCAAACTCCACACAGTTAGTCGCCTGAGTCGGGAATTGAACCCGGGTCTCTGGCACTGTGAGGCAGCAGTGCTAACCACTGTGCCACCGTGCCACCCGTGTTCTTCTCTCACTTTGGGCTCTATCCCCAGCTATCATCTGCTCCTTACACCTCCCTGCATTCCTACTTGGGGACATGCTTCCCCAACACTTTATAAAAGCAAATTACTGCAGATGCTTTGGCAAAGCTCAGTTGAAGGAGAAGTTGTTGAGAGAGAGAACAAGTTCAGCCAGGCAGAGGAGAGTCGTGGTGGATGGAGTTTGTTCAGGCCTCTTTTCGAGAAAGAAGTGAAGAGCTTACAAACCGTCTTGGTGTGGGATGGAGGTGTAAAGAGATTGCACATCCATGGTGAATAGAAGGTGCCTGCGAACTGAAAGCTGTCAATGTGTCACAGGGCATCAGAGGAACTCCGGGTGTAGGTGGGGAGGGAGTGAACCAGGGAAGTGAGGATGGAGTCGAGGGAGGAGGAAATAATTTCAGTGGGGCAGGAGCATGCTGACACAATGGGCCTGCTGGGACAGTCCTTCTTGTGGATTTTGGGGAGTAAGTAGAAACGGGCTGTCCGGGGTGGGGAGACCATGAGGTTGGAAGCTGTGGTGGGGGAGGAGACATCCGGAGGAAATGAGGTCAGTCACGGTGTTGGGAACAATGGCTTGATGCTCAGTGGTGTGGTCATGCTCCAGGGGGAGGTAGGAGGAGGAATCTGAGAGTTGGCACTCAGCCTCTGCGAGGTAGAGGTCAGTACGCCAGATGACAACAGCACCCCCTTTGTCAGCAGGTTTGGACCTAAGGGAGCAAAAGGCAGAAAGTTCAGATGGAGAGAGGTTGGAATGGGTAAGAGGGGCAGAGAAATTAAGGTGTCCAATGTCCTGCTGACAATTGTCAATGAAAAGATCGAGGGCAGGAAATTGTCCTGGCGGGGGTGTCCAATTAGAGGAGGAATGTTGGAGAGATGTGAAAGGATCTGTGGAGCAGGGGGAGGGACTCTTGCCCAGAGAAGTGAGCATGAAGGCGAGGGCGATGGAAGAAGAGCTCAGCATCATGTCGAGCCCGGAATTCATTGAGGTGGGGACGTAAGGGTACAAGGCTGAGTCCTTTGCTGTGAACAGCACGCTCAGCCTCAGAGAGGGGAAGGTCGGAGGGTATGGAGAAAGGGTCAGTTAGATTCGAAACGTCAGCTCTTTTGTCTCCTTCCAGATGCTGCCATACATGCTGAGATTTTGCAGCATTTTTCTCTTTTGGGTCCCACAACACTTTCTCCAGTACATTGATGGCTGTACACTGCTCTTGCTCTCAGTTGGACAGTATCCTTATTTGACGTCTATTTCCACTCTGCTCTCACCTTCACACAGTCTGCCTCTGACTTTTTCCTCTCTGTTTCTTATTTTCTCCATTTCAATTTCTGGAGTAGACGATAAACTAACATTATTACAAACCCATTCCTGACACCCGATGTCTGGCGAGGACACTGTTCTAGCCTCCAGTTTCTCCACATTCTCCTAATGCCACCTTCCAAACCAGTCCTTTAGTTTTGTCCTCCCTTTTCCTTAACTCCGGTTCTGATAGGCCCTTTAACTGAGATATTTTTAAACATTATTTCATATGATGTGGGCGTGGAGCAAGACCAGCACTTGCTGTCCATCTCCAGTTACCAATGGATGGGTCCTGGTGAGATGCCTTCTTGAAGGGCTGCCACCCATCCTGATGGTGTTAGCAACAGAGTTCCGGACTGTTGATGCCATTTTAGTGATGAAGCCAGCAATATAGGGCAAAGGCCTGCTTCCTCCCCTGTGGTACTTCAGGGTGATAGGGAGCATTTCACCAAACAGGAGGTGACTGCTGTATAAGGTATTGGGTCAAAAAGGATTACCAGTGGAGATCAGTCTGTTAGTGGAGAAGCAGAAGTCTGTCATGGGATCCCTTTGGAGACAGATGTGTTAGTCACTTGATTTAGAACTTTACAGATTCTAAAGGAGCTATGGAAGGTAATGAGTAACCATGTACTACTCATACCCAAATATGCAGATCAAACTGTTGTAATCGATAGTTTGTCCCATGGACAGATCAAGTCTGACGGGCAGTATGTTCATCAGTCATAAGGACTATAGATATAAGTAGGTAAAAAAGTCAAATATTTACCCGAAGGGGCTAGTCAATGGTGAAATACAACTATTACAAGATATCAGTTGGTTGAATATGGAGAATGAGGGGCAAGTGATTAGGTCCATAGATTGTGAGCATCGAACTACAATATTGAAAGGCAGGGAATTGCAGTGTAAACTCAGACAGTGACCCTGGGAATGAACATACCCAGAGAAACTGATCTCGACCCATTGGAAGGAATCTACTGGAAAGAGAGGAAGTCAAACAGGAGCAGTCTAGAAGGAGATAGGAGGCAAGACAGAGAGTAACCTTTAACAGGGTCAAGGAATGGAGCACAGACCAGGAGCAGAAGCCCATAGGATTGGCAGCTCTCACAAACTAGAAGGCAAATTAATAGCAGTCAGAGCTGGACAGAATTCAAGATGGAAAGAGAGTGGTCAGATTGGGGACAACCAGCTCTATCACAGATATGGATACACAATGAAAAGGTGCTTTCTGATTGAATATCTCAGCCTGAAGCCAGGCTACTGGCAGGTGGTTTTTAAGAGAAACTTGAGGATCAAGATATGAGAGTAGATTCACCCACAGCAGTATTAAATATTTTCTTGTCTTGTTTGCCAGATCAGACTTGTAGACCCACTGATGTGAAAGCTGCATTTTCAGGGGGAGATCAGTTCAACAGTGAAGGGTTTCTTCACCCTCCGAAAGAGGCAGCAAATGGAGTGGGGACACTCTGGGTGTTAAATGAAAGGGTATACACATATACCCTAACTGATGCCTCTAGGGCTTGGTATTTCTCAGCATTAAATTTGGTGAGTATCCAGTTGAAAGCAGAGTCTGCAATGTTTTATTGGCATCATGGGGGACCTTTCAGTCGTCTCCATGATGCACCTTGATGATTTGCTTTTTGTGGAGTGCGAGATGGGACTTCGAAAACAATGTCTTTCATGTGTTTAAATCTGAGTTTACAGTTGGAAGTCAGACTCCAGGAGCTGTTAAATATATAGGATTGTATATTGGATGGAACTAAGTTGGGAACAATTATGAATCAAGAGTCTTACCTGGAGAACGTTAATGGGATCCCAGTAAATCAGACCAGATCCTAACAAACTTGTGATGCAGTACTTGTGTCCCTACCTCTGAGCCAAGAGACCGGGGTTCAAATCCCACCAGTTCCAAAGGTGTGCCATAACGTCTCTGAATAGGCTAACTGGAAAATATTTACTCTGAGGAACTCCTGCAGAGATGTCCTGGAGCTGAGATGATTGCCCCCATGTAACCACAATCAGTTTTAATCTAGTTATTGTATTCACTGCTCATAAAGCAGTCTAGAGTTTAGTGAGTAGACCAAATGAAGATTGATGGATTGTTTTTCAGAAGATCTTCTGAACTAGTTGTTACCTGTCATTATAACTCTCCAGCTTGCTCTCGCATTGAGCTGTCTGCCCTGCTGTGTTCCAAAGAAGCTCAATGCAGGTTTTGAGGAACAACGCCTCACCTTTTCACTGGGCACTTTCTAGCGTTCCAAGCTCAACATTGAGTTCACAATTCCAGACTGTCATTTTTATCCCCCATAATGTTTTTCTATGCAGTTACTGTTTCTCCTTGATTTTCCTGTCCATTTTTAATTGTTTTTGGAACAATTCTGGTCATTTATACCTTCTCCAGAACACTTTTATCACTTCACTTTTCCAACAAACAACTCTTGCCATGTCTGCCACCCTATCAAGACCTTCCCTCTGTTCTTTCCCCAACCACAAGTGTAGGTGCCACTTTCTTTTCCCTGTTGCCTCATAGTCACTCCAAATTTGCTATTTCTCAGAAACCTAACGAATGCCATGGATTACTAACCTCACTATTGGACGACATATCTCCAGTCATGAGCTCCTCGACACTTCATCCTCTACAATCACTAACCCTTCCTCCCTTCTGGTGAAAACAACTATACAGGCCACAGAGGCTGGCAGCCCCCAGTTCGTGCAAAGTTAGTGAGGGCTGAGAAATGAAGCTAAGATCCTTACAATGTGTCCTGTGTAGATGCATGAGATGGCTGTGTGACCCTATGTACAAAGTAGCATGGCAGGAGCATGGAAGTTAAGGTGTTACTGTGCTCCAGAGGGAAATCTTGAAAGACTGGAGTGGGTTCTGTGTTGGTCCAAGATCAGTCAGAACATTGTGATGAAGTTGGTATTTTGCTGATGTGGATTACAATGGACCGTGTACCGAGGAGGCACTGTCCGTGAAATACTGAAGGACGTGTTGAAGGGACATTAATCTGGATCACCAGAGAAGTAAATGTAACTTGCATCTGCCACATAACCGATCAAGTTGGGAATTAGCGCTGTCTGGTTTCTTGAGAGAGGAGGGGAGAATTGTAAGCTGCATGTAAAGAAGGTGAGTTACGGTATTAATGAGATGCAAATGATATGGAAAGAGGGCAGTCAGCACCCATCAGTGAGATTCTGATCTCAGCGTTATGAAGAATATTGGAAATTCTTTTCTTGGGTCACAAATCAGATTTGATCATTCTTGCTGCATTTTCTGAGATTTCTCACCATTGCCTACATTGCTGAAGGCAACGACAAATTTCTGCCCCAAATTATCTCGTTTTTTTAGGTCTGTGCAGTCCTTAAGCAATGGCATGCTCTTGGCATTTAGTCTACCTGTCACTGAGAAACTGTTCCCTCTCTGAAGCACACTACTGATCATTCAGTAAATAATGAAATTAAATCATTAGGAAATTTCAATATCAAACAACATCAAAGAGATTGTACACTTTACCTCAAGAACATTAATAAAAAATAATCACTAAACATAGTACTCAGAATGATAGCCCTGGAATTAACCATTTTTCAGCCACGCAACTATTAGTGTTAGTTAGAAATTTCCTGCAGAAAGTCTTACTAGCCTAAAGATACACTTTTTAAATGTTCTACAATCTACACTGAAACACTACAGCGCAATTCCCATTATAATGCTTCTTGCTGTACTATGGGCATGTTTATATGTGAGGCTGTCAGGTAGGTGGTAAAAAAAATTCAAAAATCAAACAAATGGTCTGTGTTTAAAAACAGCACTGAGTTTGAAATTAGAATGAGAAATCTCCTCAGTTATTGAAAATAATCAAAGCAATGATGCAATTTCAAGTTTTAATCTGCTTTGTAACATGCAATTAATAAAACAATAAAATCATACAAATCTCAATGCAACAAGATACTTCAAACATAATTGACAGGCAAGATTCAACGATAGCTTCATTAAAATGTCAGTATTTCTCACAAAATAGTGTGGTTGCAAAATAATCATTTACTACATGATGGTGAGACAGATTTTTGTGCAGAGCCCACAACAAACAGCCAGAATGTTGTGGATTTACTGAAATAAAGGTAGAAAAATGTGTTGCTGGAAAAGCGCAGCAGGTCAGGCAGCATCCAAGGAGCAGGAGAATTGACATTTTGGGCATAAGCCCTTCTTCAGCAGTCGTCACTTTCTCCTGAAATAAAGGTATTTTGAGTGAACGGTAACTGAGCAATCAGAGCTTCCCCTCCACGGTTTTATTCCATTGAAGTCTATTCCAACACAATCATTGACCTTCCATCCCAAAGACAATTCTGATCGGGAAAAACATCGCTTGACTCATTGATGCATAGTATTGATCCCAGATGATGCTGAGATTTTTCATGTGATGAGAATACAAGGCAGTGGGGAACACGACTGGTTTTTACAGACCATCGCAAGGTTTTCAGGGTGGCACCACATTGACTCCACATACATTTATATAAGGAGCTTGTTTGCATTTGATAGCAGATGCCACATGAAAGATTACTCGACAGACTGAGAGTGTGCAGTATGGGGTAACATCTTAGCAGGGATAGAGAACTGGTTAGCTCACAGGAAGTGGAGAGTCAGGACAAATGAGTCATTTTACAATTGTCCCATTGTAATTATTGGGGTGTCACAGGGATCAGGACAGGGGCTTCAATCATTCACAGTCTTTATGAATGATTCAAGAAAGGGACTGAATCTGGTTAGTGTTTTCACTGATGACAAAGGTAGTGAAGAGAGTAAACTGTGCTGAGTAGATAGGGAGTATGGAAAGGGATATAGAGAGGGCAAGTGAATGGGGAAGAAAGTGGCATGTGGGGTATAATGTAGGAAATGTGAACTCGTTTACTTTGGCAGGAAGAAATGTAAACAGAGAAATTGAACAACTTTGTGGTACAGAGGGATTTGGCTGATCTGATATGTGAATCATAAAAGGCTGGTGTTCAGGAACAGGAAATCATCAGGAGGACAAATGGAAGTTGGCATTTATTGCAGGAGGAGTCAAGTGTAAAAGTATTAAAGTGTGAAACCAGTAATTGGTGAGTCCACATCTGGAGCCTGAAGTACTGCCTACAGTTTTGCTCTCATGTCTTAGAAAGGATCTGATTGCATTTGAAGCAATTCAGAGCAGATTCAGCACTGATTCCTGCGATGAAGGGAATGTCTTATGGGGAAAGATTGGACAGATTGGACTTGTATTCATTGAAATTGAGATGAGTGACCAGGAATCTTATTGAAAAGGATAAAGTCCTGAGGGGGCTTGATATAGTGGATAAATAAAGGATGGTTTACTTTCTGGGAAAATTTAAAACCGGAGTCACAGATTAAAAATACATGGTCTTTGATTTAAAAGAAAAACAGGGAGAAATATTTTCTCTGAAATGATTGTAAGTAAGTTGAATCCTTTTCCACAAACAAGCGAGGAGCCAGAGTTATTGACAATGTTTAAGACAGTTTTTGCTAAAAAAGCTAACACAGTCAGCACCAAGTGTTCTGAAATAAAAATACAATGTAACATGTCTGCATGGTCACATATATGAGGTATTTTACATTGACGAATAATAAGCAGACATTAATCATTCTATAATGAATGTTGTTATACTGTTGTATTGCTCTTGTTGACATCTGGGATCCAACCAATTGACATTTCTCTGGACCAAACTTCCTGTGTCATCTGTCCACCCATTCCAACAACCAGACTATGTCCTTTTTAAATTCTCTACTATCCTCCTCACTTATGGCTCACCATACTTCCAAGTTTTGTATCAGTTACAGACCTTTGAAACTGAGGCCTGTACACAGAGGTTTGGTCATTGATATATATTGAGCCCAGAGTGCCAACCCTGACAATTCTCAACAATAGGACACTCCAATCTTTCTATTAAATTAGAAACTCCTGTTTCCTTTCATTCAGGTAGTCCATATGTTATGAAGATGTGGGTGTACTGCACCTTTAAGAGAGTTAAAAGCTAGCAAAGACTACCTGACAGCGCCAAGTGTTCGGAATAAAGATACAATGTAACATGTGCTCCAGTTTCTGGGTAGCTAGGGTAGCTGGTTACCTGGAAATGAAAAAACAGATTCAAATTCAGCCAGTTTAAATTATACCCCAAAAAATACTAAACTCCAATCCAGTTTAAATTTAGGAGATTGACAACTTTGAAAGCCAAAGATACAATCTGAGGTTTTGGGGTTATAAGACCGGGGAAAATTGAACAGTTGAGAGGTGAAACTGCCAAGCTACCAGCATGTAAAAAGACTGCCTGAAAAATAGCTCTCATAAAAGTACCTTTACCGATCAGTAACCTGTGAAACAGACTCCCTAAAAAGAAAAGAAAACCGAAACACAGAGAAGAACAAAAGCTGCCTGGTTGTGAGGTAAGAAGTTATGTTTTGTAAATCGTAATCAAGAGTTTTATGGGACTAGTATTATAGAAGGGAAGGTAAAAGATAGGTTAGAGTAAGGACCTGTAAATAGTTGTTAGTTAATTATTCTCTGTTATACTTTCAGAAATAAAGTTGTTAATTTTTACTTTGACTAGTTCTTAGTCTATCGAATCTTCACAGATTACTGCATGGGATAAATCTTTTCTGTATAGCTGGTTTTAAATTAAGCGGGAGAGTTTAACCCGTGTCACAACACACAGCACATTGCTATTCCACAAATGACAACTTTGCTCACAAGTCTGGTGTGCGGCATTGTATCACATGATTTCTGGAAGTCCATGTAAACACACAGATTGCATAGTATTCATTAAACTTCACTGTAATCTCTTCAAAACATTCAGCAAATTATTAAATCCAATATTCCCTGAAGAAATCCATGTTGGCTTTCTTCAATTAAGGCATTTGTCCATGTGACTATTAATTTTATCTCATATTATTGTTATTGGAAGATATCCCACCACTGTAGTTAAACTAACCGGCTAATAGTTGCCTATTAACCCAAGAACATTACTAACTATTCATAAACAAATAAAACTATAAGCTAGGTTTCAAGCTAATCATGGCGATCATAAGCATTCTTAAATATTATCAAATAAGACAATGTTTTATCAGAGCAATTCCAGTTGATAAACCAGTCAGTGACAATTGATCTCAAAACAAATAGATGATCAAGGCAGTAAATCACACTAAAACTTCCAAGTAAAAACGTTGCAAGGTTTTCGCAGGACATTGGTCCCAAGTTACAGCGAGAGAAAAAGAAACATGATTAAAAATTAAATACAAATCAAATCAAAGCAAGATGTAAATGTTCAAAATGATCACATTCTGTGATTCAACATCATAAAGGTCAAATTTCTCAGAAATAGATTTTGGATATGAAAGATCATTTTAAAGGACATTCTCTTTATGTATGTTTGTTATTTTGCTTTAAAATATTTGTGAAACTCTAACAGAAAATGATATCTGGTGGGTTCTGAACGTATCAAAAAAGAAGCTGCAATCCTAAATAAAATGGCATCAACTCTGCAGCACAAAACAGGCCATTCAGCCCAACGGGGCTGGGTCACTGATTATGCTGCACATGAGCCTCCCTCATTTCATCTTCTCTAACTGGTTTGGCGTATGGCTCCAACATTTTTGGACAATGCCGGACAGCTTCTGTATCAGGCTCAGCTGAAACAGCCTGAACACAGTTTGGAATCAATTGGTGGGAAATCTGTGCACATGGAAGGGGTGACTCTCTTTGATCTCTGGTCTTTCCAGTGCACAGCTTCAGGGGTGCACCAGGAATTCAGGGACAGAGGCCACATCCTTTTCTATCTGTGATGGAAAGTTATGGGGCCCTCGCAGAATTCCCTGAATACGTCCCTGGTGTGCTGCTCTGTGCTGGGAAATTTGCTCTGCGCTGGGAAATGAGAGATGAAAGTTTAACATTGTGACTCAGAAACAGATGGCAGCACATTACAACTGTCTTCATCAGGTGGTTGTAGTTTTACTTGTCTCGCTGACCGTGCTGCTGGGTGATGGTGTTAACATGCAGTACCACAGGAAGGTGAAAAAGCCTGCAAGCAAAACAAACTATTTCAGGGACTTGGTTCGGTGTTTACATCAAGTATGTTAACATTAATAAATATATTTTAAGATTATTCATTAAAGAACTAGATATTTAATTGTGAGATGGCCAACATTAGTTTGATGATCCAGAACAAGGCATATTGATCCTTGAATGAATGTAAATTGGTAGATTATTTTTAGTGTTCATGTAATTGATTTATTATTCTCCATACCAAGAATGGTGGTCTGATGAATTTCTCCTTCCTCTCTATCAATGAGATGGTACAAAGAAAATTAGAACAGCAGTAGACATTCGGCCCATCAAACCTATTCCGTCTTTCATTCTGACCATGACTGGTCATCCAACTCAATGCTCTATTCCTGCTTTTCCCCCACATCCTCTGTTCGCTCGAGTCCCAAGTGCTATATATCCAACTCCTTCTTGAAATTCGACGACATTTTGGCCTCGACTGCTTTCTGTGATTCTGAATCCCACAGCCTCAGCTCTCTCTGGGTGAAGTTATTTCTCCTCATCTCAGTCCGAAATGGTTTCCCCCGTATCATTAGACTGTGATCCCTGGTTCTGGACTCCCCCACCATTGGGAACATCCTTCCTGCATCAATCTGTCTTGTCCAATTAGAATTTTATAACATTTCATATCGTCCTGACTGGCCCAGGCTTGGCCAGTTTTACACGCTCCTGGCGCAGGATCACAAGATTTCAACTTAATGTCCATCACTAGGAGAGAGTGAGCACTTGATAAGTGGGGAAATGATCAATGGTCCAATGTTCATAATAGACAGAGGTGAACCCCTTCCTAAAAACACTCAGGAAAGTTCAATCACAGGGGTGATCACTCAGAGAAAAGCCATCCCTGCAGGTAGAATGGACAGAATCTACAAGGATCTGCTCCTCCAATCATCTCCAATCAGCAGTGACAGTGGCATAGAAACAGCCTCTGATTGTCAGAACTGAGAGAAGGTGAGTGGCGGCAATGAGCAAGGCTTTTGAGACGGAGGAAGTAGGGGCCCTGAGGTTTGAGGTAGGGAGGCTGCAGACTATGGGAGGGACAAGAGGCAGGGTGAGACTAGAGCCCTGGAGCCAGTTTGTTAGATGGGAGAGGGGTGGGGAGTGTGCTGTGAGGCTGGGGAGGGAGAAATGAGGACAGAGACAGATATAGGGAGTGAGGCCTGGGGACTGAAAGTTGCAAGTGGGAGAAAAATGCTGCAACTGTAGAAGTAGGTGTGAAAAGGGGGAGAGAGGCTGCAAAGAGAGAATTCACTGCAAAGGATGGAAGGAGCTACAAAGGAGAGATTTTCGCAAATGGAAGAGAGTGGCTGCAATTAGGAGCAAACAGAAAGCTGCATGAGGTCAGGAGCTGCAATATGGGGGAAGAGGTGGTGAATGCTAGTGAAATGAACTCACTGTTAATTGTGTAATTCAATATTACTGCTGTATTTCACAAAGATTTGCTTTTATATGTTGTCCTAAAATGTATTATCCCAAATCATCTCACATGCAGTGAATTATCTGAGGTGCAGTGACTGTGTTTGAGACAATCATGCTCCCACTTAGCAGAGACCTCACCAGAGCACAGCAAACATGTTTAAGGTGATGGATGTTTGATTAGAGTATGTGCCAGTATGTTTTTTTCAAAAACCATTTGTTGCTTGCTAACTTACTCTGATTAATTAAATGGAAAAACAGTCTCCAAAATCCCAAATAAAATCTCATGAGAAACCATCAAAACATAATATTATTTTGACCTAAAGTCTCATCAATATGAACAGTCCCGGTAATAGTCTGACTGACCTTGGAGAGGGTTGAGGATGCAGAACAGGTACATTGCAGTTACACTCTGAGGTCCATATGAGAAGAAAGCTACGCCATAGGTAATGCCCAGTAGACAGGTCAAGCCGAGTACAGTGATTACACTCTTTCTATCTCTCCCTTTCAATCTGAACACCTTCACACCCACAATTAGCAGCACGATTGAGTTACTCAGGAACACAAGTGCAAAATATGCAATATTTGTAACATAATGCACTGTCCGGTTTTTTATCCAACACCTGTTCAGAGGACAGAAAAATACTTTCTTCAGATCCCTAAAATTATCCCAAGAAGAGTTTTATGTAGAATTGATGATGATGTAATATTCATCCAAATGGGAAGGGCATGTTTCAATTGGTCAATCCTGCTGCCACAGAGAGGGGGGGTTGGCTCACTCAGTTGGCTGGCTGGCTCATTGATAATGCGACTTCTCACAAAATTATTAACTAATTAAACAATTTGAGAATGTTTTATCCTGAATAATTGAATCTGATAATGTGTGAATTTACCATGAATGGTAAATAAGTCAGCAATACTCTCAAAGCACTAGCTGTCTGTACAAGGCAAAAAGAAGAGTTTTACCAAGTAAAGGATAAATGATTCAAGCTGTGACTTACATTGGATCACAAGCTGTATTTACAACTACATTCAAGCAGTCCCTGTTATACAGAAGCTGAGAAATGACAGTTGATTATCATTTGGTAGATATTCAAAGATCGAATGTGACATTTTGCTGGCTGCTGTTTCATCATCAGAAATGACTGGTTTATATGAAACAGTTTAATGTTTCAGGGTAAAATAGTGCACAGAGGAACGTTGCGTGTGTCTTAACCATTTGTGGTGATTATCTGTGAGAGTGACTCTTGGCCTCGAGTCTCCTTTCAAACATTCCGTGTTGACAAATGAGGATTCTCCAGCTCGAGTTCTTCATGGATTAAAATATTCAGTGAGGAAATCCACATCTCAATGCTTTTTAATATCAATTGCTCTAAAAATAGTGTTAAAAGTCAGGAGCTAATACAAAGTGAATTAAGTAAATGAAATAAATTCAACGCCTCCCAAGGCATCCTGGGAAAGTGAAGACAGAAGGAATGAGAAAGAATAACTTGATTGAGAGGCCACCTAGACAACAATTTGCAATCACTTATTTACACTTTTAAACAGGATTGCTAACTCTCCAATGTATTTTTGTAAGTAAAACAATCAGTTGGATTTATAAATGGTCTTCAGTGGTTTATATTTTTCAGCAAAGCTGCTTCCCAGAGATAAGTGAATGAAGAGGACAAAAAGCCAAAGGAGAGATTCAGAGGGATGATTAAAAGTTTGGATATCAAGGTCGTTTTTAGTGTTTTGTGGAGAAAGGGAGTGAATTGGAGGGTCTTCAGGAGGCAATGCCAGAGAATGATGAGGCAAAAGGAGTGAGGAATGTTTAAAATGGCCGTTCTGGAGAGTTGGAGGGAGGGAAGTATTTCCAACGATATAGGGAAGGGAAAGGTCATGGAGCTTTTAAAGCAAGGATCGGAATCATAAATCGGAGAAGGAGGAAGATCAGGAGTTAGTGTAGATCAGTGAGGAGAAAGGAAAGTGGATAATTAGGGCTTGGTGCAGAAGAAGAAGAAATGAATGCAGAGTTTGTGATGAGCTGAAGGACGCAGAGATGGAGAAAGAATACTGGAATAGTCAAGGCTGGAGAAAACAAAGATACAGAATCATAGAATCCAGAGTGTGAAAACAGGCCATTCAGCCCAGTATGTGAGGGGTTCAGCAGCAGATGGGCTGAGGAGGCGGGGTGGGTGGGGGGCGGGGGGGAGCGCGGGGAAGGACATGTACAGAATATTGTGATGGGAAACATTTGCAGCTAAAAGCTGAACCTGAGGTCATAGAAAAGACCAAAGTTTTAAAGATCAGCCTGAGGCTGTGGGGCAGGGACAGGAATAGAATCAACGGTGAGGGGATAGAGGTGTGAATGGGGCCAAAACAACAGCTTCAATCTTCCTAATATTTAGTTGAAGAAAGTTAAAATAGATTCAGAAGTGGATGTTGAAAAACAATCTGGCAGCATGGAAACTACAGATGTTTCACATGATGGTGGAGAAGGAGACTTGCTATTACAATAATGTCAGCAAACTCCTAGTTCGAGAGGATGGCCCACAACTGGATTCAGAGATAAGGGTACAGGCTAGTAAGGGAAGCCATTGTTAGAAGTGTTCTGGCCATGGTAGGGAAGAGCAGTGAAGGAAATCCCATGGAGCTGGATAATAGACAAAATCTCAATGAGATTCTTTCACCCCTCCTGTAATTTTGAACTTGCTGCAGCTGAATGGATTTGATAAAAAGGAGGCAAATAATTATCATCACAAGAAAAGTTACCCAGTCCAGATGGGAGGCACCTTTGGGTAATTGATGTATCAAGGGTGGAAATTGGCAGTGGGTTTTTCCCAACAATCTCTCCTGATGAAGGGCTTTTGCCTGAAACGCCGATTCTCCTGCTCCTCGGATGTTGCCTGACCAGCTGTGCTTTTCCAGCACCACTCTGATCTAAACAATGGTTTCATGGTCATTATTCCAGATTTTTTTTATTGAATTCCAATTCTTCCATCTGCCAGGGCAGGAAGCAAACCCTGGTCCCCAGAACATTACCTGGGTCTCTGGATTCACACCTAACACCAAGAGGCAATCACCTCCCCTGTCCAACCTTTCCTCACAAAGCAATCCTCTCATTCCACATATTAGTCCCGGTAAATCCTCTCTGAACTGCCTCCAATATATTGACATTGTTTTTGAAATAAGCTGACCAATATGGGAATTTTGGAAATTTAAGATAAAATGGATTGATCATTTCATTAGCCACTTCTTTTCAGACCCTGGGATGGAGTCCATCAGGACCCAAACACCTGTCAGCCTCCAGGTCCATCAATTTATTCAGGATCACTTCTCCAGTGACTGGGATTTTCTTCAATTTCTCCCATCCTTCTATTTCCTGACTGTCATCATTAACTTCTCTGTGGTAATGCCTCAGCCAATCAGAGTTTACCGGCTCACCAATGACAACTCTTCTCTCTTAAAGTATAAATGTTGTTGCCCCCATCAAATTGGTATCCTTACAAATTGTCCTGATGAATGTAAGACAATAAAGCTTTGACAAGATGCATCTTTCTTCAGCAATACAAAAGATAAACTGTTTCCAGAGGTAAAAGGGTCAATACCTGGGGAGCGATGGGGAAAGAGTAGGAGAGTAAGGATGACTGGATAGTTTTACCAAAGGAGCTGGCACAGACTTGATCAGCCAAATGGCCTCTTTCTCTATTGCATTATTTTATTTACCAGTAACTTCTTAAAAGTTAAATTATTAAAACTTACATGCTAGAAGGGGCATGATCGCCATTGAGAAGGATTGAGTACTGGCCATAATTATCTGTGCGTACTCCAATGATGATTAAAAGCACACCAGCTGGGAGGCCTGGGAATACAAATGAGCACAGTTACAGAGAGTACTGACATTATTCTGTGATTGTGAATAGACAACATTTATTAATAATTCCGACTACAGTGAGAATTACACTCCAAACCAATTTAATATTATCAATCAGGCTCACAGTGTGATTTAGCTTCAAGTGATAGAAGCTATATCTATTCACACACAGGACCCTATCCTTTGGAGGAAGAAGATATTTGCCCATACATCGTATATTCTTCATTGAGGAAAGGGTTATGGAAACGGTCAATCCGTGCTGCTTTATCCATGACAATGCCTTGACGTCGCAATTTGGAGGGACCAGTGTTGGACTGAGGTGGACAAATTTAAAAATCAGACGACACCAGGTTATAGTCCGACAGCTTTACTTGGAGCCACTAGCTTTTGAAGCACTGTTTCTTCATCAGGTGGTCGATGACCTGATGGAGAAGCAGCAGTCTGAAAGCTAGCACCTCCAAATAAACTCTAACCTGGTGTTGTGTGATGTTTAACTTTGACTACACAAAGTATGCTTGCCTGGCCGAGTTTAAGCATCTAACTAAGACTAACAGCTTTGAGTTACTGCTGCATCTCCATCCCAAACACGGTCTGATCAATCAGTACCCTCGTCTTACACTATGAGTTGATGGTCCCTTTTGAACATTATTTCCTTGCACCCCAGTCTTAATGACTCAAGAGGAAAGTGATTCAGGTTGTGTTTATTTTAAGCAATATTTTAGAAGTAACCTTGCAGAGCAAGAGTTCAAACTGCTCTTGGAGACCTGTTTCCTTGTTTCAATTTGTTTTATTTGGCTTGAAATGAAAACTCTTGGTTATATTTGTCAAATCCACTGAGAATATAAACTGAGACAGTGTATGACAAGCTGCTGAATTCACTCAGAGCCCCTGCTCTGTAGCTGGTATATCAGAATTTCACTCCCCCTAGATTCCACTATACGGGAGTGTCAGACACACAAAGAGGTCACTGACGTTAAGACTCAGACTTCAGATGTTGGCAGGTTGCTGTGGGGTGCTGTGCTGGGAATGTTGAATACAGTTGGCAGGGCTTCTACCCAGCATGGAGCTGCCCCCTGACTCTGACTGTTTTTCTGCTGAGTAATGTGAGTACAGTCAGAAATGAGCTGCCTGCTGTGTTTTGGGGAGTTGGTGACAGATTGGAAAGTGAAAGTTACTGTCAGAATCCTTCACTTCCTGCTACAGCAACAAGAAGGTGGCAGCTTTTGGAAGAAAACTTGTTCTTTGGTTTAAAATACCGGCCGGTGTGTATGGTCATGCTCGGCACATATTAACATGTGTCTCTCAGTGATGACTCTAGGGGACCTCACCCTTCAACCTTTCAGCACTGAATTTAGATTCCTAACACCCAGCTTTCAATCAGAGACACAGTTCATTGCTGGAGGAATCTCTCTAATTAATCAAGAGAAACCCTCTATATATTAACACCATTAATTCCATTCTCACAAGAGGGGATGGTGTCTTTGATTGGTGCTGTCTCAGGGTTACATTTCAAGGATGTTTCATGCTGTATTCATTCCCAACTGGAAGTAAACCTGGACTATCAAACATCACTCCCATTCTGTTTTCGGTCTGGGTTTGAATCTGTTCACTTACCAATTACAATTCCTACTTTCACCAAGTTTGATCCTTAATACACTTGGCCTGAAATTTGACAGATTTTCTCCTGTTATGTGACAGAGACAGCCAGAACCCTTAAAGAATAGCTGTTTTATACTTCAGCCCCTTTTCTTGTAACAATGAAATAAAAGTTGTTGCTACATGAGACAGTGAGAATCAGACTATGCATTTATAAATAACTCAGTGACAGAATACTTCACACTCACCCCAACCGAGAAGACAGAGTTTCAGCATGTAAAACCGAATGTAAATGTTGAAGACTTTGATCAGCATAAGGTACAGGTGAAATGCTTCAATTCCCATCCATGTAAAACTGCAAAGCAGTGAGTAATGCAGCAGGGCAGCAATGGCTTTACACAGCTCATCAGTGCTCTTGGAACTGAACACTGTGCTGGTTAAGAAGCTCACATTGAGAAGAAACAAGGCAGCAGAGAGATTCACGTGGATCTGGATGGAAGCTTCCTTTTGTCTTTTTCTGAATGAAGGGAAAAGAAACAGCAGACAGTTACCTCAGAGTGCAATGGGATCTTGATCAGATGGGCCAATGGGTTGAGGAGTGGCAGCTGGAGTTTAATTCAGATAAATGTGAGGTGCTGCATTTTGGAAAGGCAAATCAAGGCAGGACTTTCACATTTACTGGTAAGGTCCTGGGGAGTGTTGCTGAACAAAGAGACCTTGGAGTGCAGGTTCATAGCTCCTTGAAAGTGAAGTCGCAGGTAGTTAGGATAGTGAAGAAGGTGTTTTCCTTGATTGAACAGAGCATTGAATATAGGAATTTGGAGGTCATGTTCCAGCTGTACAGGACATTGGTTTGGCCACTTTTGGAATATTGTGTGCAATTCTGGTCATCCTCCTATAGGAAGGATGTTGTGAAACTTGAAAGGGTTCACAGAAGATTTACAAGGATGTTGCGAGGGTTGGAGGGTTTGAACTCCAGGGAGAGGCTGGATAGGCTGGGGCTGTTTTCAGTGGAGCATCGGAGGCTGAGGGGTGACCTTATATGGATAGGATAAATAGACAAGGTCTTTTCCCTGGGGTGGGCAAGTCCAGAACTAGAAAGCATAGCTTTGGGGTAAGAGGGAAAAGATTTAAAAGGGACCTAAGGAGTAACATTTTCAAACAAAGAGTGGTGTGTGTATAAAATGAGCTGCCAGAGAAAGTGATGGAGGCTGGTACAATTACAGCATTTAACTGGAATCTGGATGGGTATATGAATAGGAAGGGTTTCGAAGGATATGAACCAAGTGCTGGTAAATAGGACTAGATTAATTTCAGATATTTGGTCTGCACGGACGAGTTGGTCTGAAGGTCTCTAACCGTGCTGTATATCTCAATGACTCCATTTGGGAGGAAAACAGCAAGCTGATAAACATTGACTTTGAAGACTTCCTGCATCTGGAGATGCCTGAGGCAGGTGAAGCATGTGCCGATGGTTGTTTCTATAACTGCCATCTCCTGGAGCAGGTGGATAACCTGAAGGCACAGCTTGAGGGGTCCCTCTCTACAGCAAGCCCCCCTAATCAGGAAACTCCCCCTCTCTGACCACCTGCTAAAGGTGTGCTGGAAGGAATTGTAGCTCGATGATCAGTCTGGCCTCAGTGTGGATGCACCCTCTATGGTCCTCAAGTCCTGGAGTGGGACTTGAACCCAGAGCTGCTAACTCCGAGGTAGTGACACTGCTCACTGCAGATACAAACTCTGACCATGACATACTGAGGTACAATCTGAAAGTAAAGTGAATCACTACTCAGCTACAATACTCTTAGAATTAATATCAAACATTAAAACAGAAGTAAGCTTTGTTTAATGAACTTGCTGTTGTGAATTACTCATGATCTCTATCTTCAAGGAGACATTTGTTATATATTGTGATTGTACAGTGAGATCATTGAGAATGGCTTCTTCTACATGAAATTTTATGTTTGATGATTAATGTTCCTACCTGAGAATAAAGTGGATGATTAAAGTAATTGCTGTGAAAATGCCAGAAACACCACAACCAATCTGGGTGATGGATGTTAGCGATCTCAATGTCTTCTCATCCAAGTGTTGGTTCCCATCGATTTGCTTTATAACAGAAAACGAGACCATTGACATGAGGATTGGGTAATGTTTTCTTCAACTGAGTGACACACCCGACTTTCACTGCACTTTCCCTCACCTCCGGGTTGGGGTCCCCCTGTGATATCTACTCATCTCCTGTTGAGAAGCCACACAAACACCTGATCTAAGGCCAGGTCAGTCTGAAAGCAGCCACAAAGATGTGCACACTCTGAACAATTCTCTTTTCTACTCTGAACTGCTGGGCCTCCACACAATCCCCAGAACGACAAGCTCCACATCAGATACTCAGCACCTGGAGAGTAATGGGGGAATAGCTCATGTTCATATTCTGATGCACTGCTGTTATTTTCTTCATTCTGGGATTGTTGAGCAAAACCAACATTTATTTCTAATCCTGCCTTGTCCTGTATGACTCAGCGCCTTACTAAGGTACGGATCATGGTTAAGAAACAAGCACACTATTGTGTGATTGGAATCACTGCTCATAACAGACCAGGCAGCACATTATCTGCTTGGATTAATGACCTGATTATCTCATGAGCCTGCACTAATTCCTGATGAAGGGCTTATGCCTGGAACATCTATTTTCTCCTGCTCCTCGGATGCTGCCTGACCTGCTGTGCTTTTCCAGCAACACACTCTGATCTCCAGCATCTGCAGCCCTCACTTTCTCCATGTGGACCAAAAACAGGCAGAGGTTATCTTCATATAAATAGGCCATGTAAGGAAGGCAGGTTTCCTCAATTCCCTGAAGAAAAATTTGCTATGAGGATAAATGGGAAGGAAGGTTGATGATTAATGTCATTAGGCAGCTGAAAGAAAACCAATGAGGTGTCAGAACAAATAACTGGAACAATTCAATGTTAAACCAGAAGTCTGTGTCCAAGGCCTTGGTGTGGCCACATCTCACTGACTGTTTTAGGTTTGGTCCCCTCAGCTAGTTGGGGAGATTGAGTCCCTGGAAGAGGTTTTGAGGACAGCGACGTTATTGACACGGAGTCTGAGGCTTCATGGAGATCAGAGCAAACTGAGCAAGCTGGGCCTTCTCACCTTGGAAAAGTGCTGCCTTTGAGGGGATATGATGAGGACTGGGAATTTTCCCAGAGCTGCTCCCACTCCACCTCAATCAGTCTAATGGGTTCGGGCAGAAATCACACTGCCGCACATAAAACGGGCTTTCACCACATTTCCGGAAAAGTTATGGCATCAGAACAGAAGCCAACTCAATGAAACTCCCAGTCCTAATGGTGACAATCCTGGTGGGATAGGCAGTGAAGACAGTTGGGCTGTGGGAGATGACAAGTGAGAGGTGGGAATAAGTATGGGTTATTAAGACAGCACTTGGGTTACGTATTCCGAAGCAATTCACTTCCCAAGAGCCATAAACCTCTGGAAGAAATCACCAGCACACAGTGGGAGTGAGAGATTTACTGCAACCAATCCATAGGGAGCTGGATGAGTTTTGGTGAGTGGGAGACTTCTTGATCTACCCAAGGTGAGTGGATTAACAGTGATTGTGACATCAGTTGTCATTGTCTCATGGACCTATCAGGGTCAGTGTGACACTTACCAAAGCTTCACCCTCAAATTTAATTTCTCTTGCCTCCCTGTAAAGATGGAAGAAAGGAATGGGGGAAATGGATGGGATGGGATGGGACTGTCCTAATAAAACAATTGGTCTCTCTTGTCTGTTTTTACATCTTAATATGCAATGAAGGATTATTGGAGTGAAAGTTTGTTGATTGCAGCCAAAGTGGAATAGGCCAAAAGATACAAAATATTGCATTACATTGACCCTACCAGCAAGACCGCAAAGAAAGTCAGGTGATTGCATCGACAGACGACTTCATTGACTGTGTTTTGTGTTGTGCAGCCAGAATCGTTCCAGTGACCCTCAGCTGTGTTCCCTGCAAGAGAAAGGGGTAGCACTGAGAACGCGATCCTTGGGTCCAGCATAATTGAAATCTTTCATAACATGACCGTTTTCCTTACCATTTTGTTGTAACTCCCAGAAGACACATTTTGGAATGGCCTTTACCTAGTATGAAGAAAATAATCAATAAATCTTTACCACTCTTAACATGAATATTTCCTTTTAATCAATTGAATAATGAAAAGTGAAAAATGTCCTTACCGGTGATGATTTGTTAAATACAATTATCACAGGGTCTGTCAGATGATCAAACGCTCTATTCCCCACTTCAATTCCAACCACACGATTTAGAACAGTTTGATTTTTAATCTGCAAAGATATACATATAGGTTGCAGTAGAATTTCTGATTAAAATCAAATGAAGAAATGGAATGAACAGCAGCCTAATTTCTGGGTGAAAACAGACTGCACTCACTATAGTCAAACGTACAAAGTGTGTTGACGTGGAATGTTTGGATCGAGGTCTTACCCTTGTGCATTCAGTCATCCCACCTGTATGATGGACTGGGATCAATGGTTCTCATCTCCACCCAGCTCCCACTGCTGGCTCGAAGGGTCATACCCTGTCTGAGTTGAGGGACAAACCGTAATGGAAGGAGAAATGATGAACATTGAGGTGTAATCATTGACAAAGAAAACAGTCAGGGCAGAAAGATTCCAAAGGACTCAAATAACCAGAATGTTCTGGACCAAGTGCATGCCACACCATATTCCATGAACTGTGGGTGTTGGTATATCAGTAATGGGTAAAATAGCATGGGCTCTTCCAAACCTTGGTCAGGAAGGGGAAACTCTGAATTCAAACCTATCGCTAGGTTGGAGACCGTTTGCAGGGTCTCTCAGATTAACTCCAAGCTTAAAGGACAGGGTCAGTCAGCACAAACTACTGAAGAAAACAAAAGTCTTTGGAATGTATCTAATAAAATATATGCTCAGATTTTCATACAGAAACCACATTGAAAATGAAGAGGGGGTTGACATTTCAAGAGCAAAAAGAACCTAAAATGTGACACCCAGAAAAGAAAGTGTCAGTGTTTCAGCGACTGGATCAGAACTGAAAAGCCAGAAAGGTCTCTTCTGAAGGACAAAGTGGGGGCTGGAGAAAGAGGCATCAACTGTGGTAGACTCAATGAAAGATGTCAGAGAGGGGTTGCAGGTTCGATATAGTGTATATGGGGGGATGGTACAAGTCAGAAGGGTGTTGCATAGCGTGACAGCAGATCTCCTAGCGGGATACAAGCAGTACCATGAGACCACTCAAGTTTTGAAAATGTACCAAGGATGTGCGCACACACTTCCAACAGGAGCACAGGAGATACCATATTCATCGAAGAGTTTGTGTGCATGTACCTAATGATCACCAGCATCATCGACAGGAGATAGATCATGATGTCAGTCAGTGAGTAGCAGCGATTTGACACCAGAGCTGCCACTTTGGAGTTCCATCATCCAGCCGACCCCATGGTTCACCCTGAACACAACATTAAGATCATCACCTGTGCTACTTCGAGACTTCTGAGTTAATTGTAGGATTGCAGTATTCTTTCTGGCTGATGCTGCAATTTTGTGCATTTGGGCATCTTTCCATTCTTGTTAATAGATGCAGGGAGTGGTACAGGCAGTGGTCTGGATAGTGCTGATTTTTTTGGTAGATTAAAGGTTTGAATATTAATCAGTTGTCATCAAACATAATGGGACTTGTAAGGCTTCATCTTGACTATGAGCCTAACTGAGAAAACAAACAGAGGAGTAACCATGAGAAAAGGGAAAAGGCTTTCAATCAGATACCATGTCAGCTAAGGCTGGTTCAGAAGCAATTTCTACCTGAATGTTAGCAATGAAAATAATTTGAGACTATTTCACTCAATTTACCAACTATTGCAGCGCAACCTCAGAGCTAAGCAGGGACAGCATTAATAATGCTGAAAATGTGTTGCTAGAAAGGCGCAGCAACTCAGGCAGCATCCAAGGAGCAGGAAAATCGACGTTTCGGGCATGAGCCCTTCTTCAGGGAAGCATTAATAATGGCCATCAATCGGACTGTGGCTCTGAACTCTTAAGCTTCTGAGTTTCCCTGAGGCTGCAACAGCTTGCAGTTTTCAGTATACTCCTGCATGAGAGAGACTCTCCATTCAAAGGGAATGAAATTCATCCCAGTCCCTCTTGAAGGTGGAACAAATTGAAGGATTTCTTTGGATTGCAGCCTTTACACAGTGCGGGTTTGTCAATGAGCTGACACAGTGCCTTGTGTATGAATCATCTTAACTTTTACCATTTCCCTGAGCTGAAAGTAATTCCACTCCCTCAATGTGGGTCTGCTGTGTGACCACAGGTAACGTATCTTTCAGGTACATGCCCTTTATCCTGGCAGCAATTCTGACACATTCATTCTGTGGCAGACCTCTGTGCCAGCTGTGCCCATTATCCTGGCAAGGCAAAGATTGGTCAATGATCAGCAGGATGACCTCATGATATGGCCCATGACTCCAGATGGGAACCTTGCACATGTGCACATGACATTGACATGCTCCCATTCTTTAGAACAGACCATTGATGTCCTGAAGCAATGTCCTGAACTGTTCTGGAAGAGCCCAGTCATCTCCAGCTGAGCAGGTGTCAGGATTTGTCCTGGTCTGCAGTATGTTTGTTATAATGAGAATGCCTGAACACAAGATCACACAATAGACTCCTGTAACAAGCTCAGACAGTGACTCTGATAGACCAGACTACAGAAAGCGGCCACTGGGTTTATAGTGATCCAACGTCATCATGAGGCTTTCGCTGTCCCCTCTGAGTTGAGAAGCTGAGGAACAGGTGTAAGAATGGGAAGGGAGAAGTGGAAAAACAAAAACGATATCTGGAATGAGGCAGGCCCTTTCTGTTCAGGCCGGATGTGAAAACATCATTCACAAGCAATACCAAGAATTTCAAAATAAAAACCGAAAGAACTGCAGATGCTGTAAATCAGAAACAAAAACAGAGAAAGTTCAGCAGGTCTGGCAGCATCTGTGAAGGGAAATCAGACTTAACGCTTCAGGTCCGGTTTCCAGAAACATTAACTTTGATTTCTCTCTGCAGATGTTGCCAGACCTGCTGAGCCTTTCCAGCAACTTCTGTTTTTGTACCTAGAATTTTAACTCAACTTCCAAGTCAGCGATTCCTTATTGGTTCTCTGTCACTGACCGTCACATTGTTTACTTTCCCCACAAAGCAAGAGTAAAAACCAACACAATGGCTGATGCTGTCTCCTCCAGAGCAGCTGAAACACACAGGGGCCTCTCCCCCCACTTCCTGCCTCCTCATCTGTGACCCACCCTGTCCTGCAAGAATGAAGTGAGTGTGTCCGTGAGTAACATGCAATGCTGATGCAGCTGTTCTGGTTGAATAGCTGGCAGTGTGTCAAAGTTGTGGGTATTATAATAGTGTGAAGAGTGTGTGGATGAGGGAAAATGTGTGTGCGTTAAGGCTGTGTCTTTACTGATGGTTGTTGTGTGTCAGTGGGTGGTGGATCTCTGATGACTCGAGATGTGACTGAGGGATTCTGAGTACACCGTGCACCTCTCCTATTCATTACATCTCTTCTTTTCAATACCTCTTCCAATAAGATTTGCGGTGCATATCTGAAAGTCTGATCCATGCTGTCCCCGAGGATCAGCACTGTTGGCTGTTCCACAACCCTGATGTTTGAATGGTCTCAGCACCATCTGCAGCCAAAGAGCATCTCCCCATCTCGAAGTGGACCCTGGCTTTAGACGATGTTTGACACACATGATCCTGGAGCCTTTACTGATCTGTTTAGCCAATGATCAGCCCCGGGGCAGTGGTTGTATGTAGCAACAATGGAAATGAGGTAGCACAAAATTGATATCCTGTCTCCACCTCAATCAACAGACATGGATTAATTGGACATCACAATCCCTGTACCTGCGTCCATCAGTAAACCCATACTGTCTCTGCAGTTATGATACAAACTGTTTCCATGATCCTCACACCAGGCCTCACTCCACGCTCTCTGACAATGACCATCACTGATGATCACACTAAAGTGGGAGACTCGATCAGTAAGAACTCCCTGTACTTTGGAGCACTCTCATCTTCAAGAACATGAAGGGGCTGTTACATACCTGAGAGGATACCC
Organism: Chiloscyllium plagiosum; assembly: GCF_037043375.1. Taxonomy (NCBI): domain Eukaryota; kingdom Metazoa; phylum Chordata; class Chondrichthyes; order Orectolobiformes; family Hemiscylliidae; genus Chiloscyllium; species Chiloscyllium plagiosum. The sequence continues at coordinate 62,321,577 of NW_028270155.1, read as the reverse complement.
TGGATCATGCTTGGTGGGCTGTTACGTACCTGAGAGGATACCCTGGATCATGCTTGGAGGGCTGTTACGTCCCTGAGAGGATACACTGGATCATTCTTGGTGGGCTGTTACGTACCTGAGAGGATACACTGGATCATTCTTGGAGGGCTGTTACGTACCTGAGAGGATACCCTGGGTCATTCTTAGTGGGCTGTTACGTACCTGAGAGGATACACTGGATCAGTCTTGGCGGACTGTTACGTCCCTGAGAGGATACACTGGATCATGCTTGGAGGGCTGTTACGTACCTGAGAGGATACCCTGGATCATGCTTGGTGGATCACACCACTGTGCAGCATCTTGGCAGATTGCTATTTAAATGCAATCTGTTATTGTTGAACCTGAAGGAAACCTAAAGCTTGAATCTGTCCCTTGCTGTTGTCCATCAGAAAGGTAACATTTCGGTGCTTTCTTCTGAGATGTTATTACAAACCTCTGGAACAGGTGGAACTTGAAACCAGGTTTTCTGGCTTAGAGGTAGGGACACTACCACTGCACTGCAGTGTTTACTGTCACACTAACACACCGGTCACTTGTTTTTGTGTAGTGATGTACAACAAAGTGACTGATGTTAGCCTGAAGCACAAATATTTGACGATTAGGTTTTTAACCAAAGATGGTCATTTTTATTCCATTCCCTCCCCCACCCTGGTGTCCTCTGCTCATGTTACTCGGTATGGCCTTGGAAACTCTCACATTCAGGATGATGTACTTATCAAACACACAAAGAAATATCTGCTCAAAGCATCAATTTACCTCAGCAAGAGTTCAACAACTGTTTAAATAATGCTCAACAAGAACAAAAACTCTCGTCTCCGATAAAATGCTCAATAAGCAACAGGGAGAAAGGTCTATTATTTTAGTAACTTTTGATAAAATCCAACAGCTCATTACACACTTGGGAAAGTGATTAATTACCTGGAACAGTCTTGCATCCCTGAATAATATTACTTTACTCCGTATCGTTTTCGTTGTAATGTTGATGTTGTCCAGGAGAGTTGGTGGCAGACTGATCCTAATCGCTGGGTCAAAGGCAGAGATATTCTCCTGGGTTTTACATTCATTAGAAATAATACATTTGGTTAACTGACAAGAATCTGCAATGCCATTTCGCTCTTCCCTTCAGGAGTAACATGCTGAAGAAGTTTCAAACTTTTGGCCTTTTGGCCCACTTTAGGACTTGAGCACAAAAATTAAGGCTGACACACCAGTGCAGTACTGAGGGGGGGGCTGCATTGTTGGAGGAGCTGGCTTTCAGATGGGATATTAAAAGGAGGTCCCTTCTACCTGCCTGGTTGGATGTGAAAGGCCCTATGGCACCATTTTGAAGAGGAGCTCAGGAGTTATCTTTCAATCAACATCAAGAAAGCAGGTAATCTGGTCATTGTTATATTGTTGTTTGTAGGAGGTTGCTGTGCATGAGTTCACTGCCCTGTTTCCTACAACCGTGTCCACACTTCAGAAAGTACGTCACTGGCTGTAAAGTGGTTTGAGAAATGCCAAATAAATCCAATTTTTTTCTTTCTATTAAAAAAACCTGTTGACCTTTGGTGGAAATTCTAACACTCGCTGTGAGAGTTCTTTAGCAGCACTCAGAGCATCTTCCACCTCACAATATGGTACCAGAAGCCTGGGGCCTGCACGACCATCAGGGAAATGACAGTGGGACCAGAAAATAGAGGCGACTCACAAGATCAGAAATAGAATTATGGTCACCCTCAAACTGTTCAAACTCATTACCAAAACTCTACTCATCTCAAAACAGAATTGGAATTTTAAATGTTTTAAGAGAGAACTTCTGAGGTAATTTTAATCTCACTTGTCCCGTATGAAATGGAGTTAAAGCAACCGACAGTTTTATGCTGCACTCAAATTTCCACCGTACTAATTTCAGTTCCCTCTCAATCTTCCGGTAAGTAACGGGGTCATTGAATCAGCTCCAGGATGGGGTCCTTACTCATTCCCTTCGTTAAGATATGGGAGGGGAAGTGTGTGAGCATGTACACAGGATTGTGTGTTTGTTTGTTATGCACTTGTTTGCATGTTATATAGAATCCCTACAGTGTGCAAGCAGGCCATTTGGCTCATCGAGTTCATACTGACCCTCCGAACAGCATCCCACCCAGATCCATCCCACTATGTTATCCCTGAAACCCTGCATTCCTTATGGTCAACCCACCTATCCTGCACACCCCTGGATCACATCCCCACTTTAGCATGGCCAATTGCCTTACCCACACATTTTTGAACTGTGGGAGGACCCTGGAGCACCCGGAGGAAACTCACGCAGACACGGCAAGAAGGTGCAAACTCCACACAGACAGATGGTCACCCAAGGCCGGAATCAACCCTGGGTCACTGGCTCTGTGAGGCAGCAGTGCTAACCACTGTTCCACCCAGTTGTGTAGTGTGTTTGTGTGTATTTATGTCTGTGTATGTGCATGTGTGTTTGTTTATGTATATGTGTCCATGTTTGGGTGCATGGTGTGTGTGTGTGCGCGTGTATATGTGTGTGAATGTGCGTGTGTGTGTGTATATGTGTGTGTGAATGTGTGTGTGTGAGTGTACGTGTGTGTGCGTGTGTGTGTGAATGTGCGTGTGTGTGCGCATGAGCGTGTGCGCATGAGCGTGTGTGTCTGCGTGTGTGTGTCTGCGTATGTGTGTGCGCGCGCGAGTGTCTGTGCATGTGTGTGTGTGTCTGTGCGTGTGTGTGCATGTGCGTGTCTGTGAATGTGTGTGTGTCTGTGTGTAATGTGTGTGTGTGTGTGTCTGTGAATGCGTGTGTGTGTGCGTGTGTGCGCGTGTGTGTCTGTGTGTGTGTCTGTGAATGTGTGTGTGTGTGTATGTGAATGTGTGTGTGTGTGTGTGTGTCTGTGAATGTGTGTGTGTGTGTGTGTCTGTGAATGTGTGTGTGTGTGTGTCTGTGAATGTGTGTGTGTGTGTCTGTGAATGTGTGTGTGTGTGTGTGTGTCTGTGAATGTGTGTGTGTGTGTGTGTGTTGCATGGTCAGAGGTCTTGGTGGAGGTGGAACAGAAAGAAAGTGAATGTCACACGCTCAAACTCGGAGCAATAACAGAGAAAGAGAGACTGCACTATGAAGAGAAAGTGGGGACACATGACTTCCAGCCACTCGTCCTGCCAGCAGGACTCTAACTGGGACACGAGAGGATTTCCACATACACTCACCGTATCTGCATTAGGGAACTGGAGACCTGGGAAATTTTCAACTTCGGTATCTTGAATGTAGAATATTACATTCTCTGTTTCAATAACTTGTCTGTCCATTTCACAGTCTTCAATCAGTAATTTGTTTTCCAAAGCTGAGATGATCGAAGCTCTGCATAAGATTGGTAAAGGAAGAATGTTACTGCCTCGACAGTAATGGAGGGCTGGAGTTCAGCAGCAGTGGGCTCGGGATAACTTGCTGCATCAGGACAAATAGTTTCACACAGTGCATTGGCCTGAGGCCCACACTGCACTCGAGTGTCCGTCTGGGTGAAGGAGGTGAAGGAGAGAGGCCTGAAGCCCATGGGGAGGCTATACAGCCGGCTCATGAGGATCTTTATCTTGAGTGTAAATACAGCACTTCCTCAAGGTGCAACCAGACCTGTTTGCTCATTTGGTACGGGTCTAAATGTGAGGCTGCATTCCTGATTACAATATTTCACACATTTTCTTCCTGTTAGCATCCTAGGATCTGCCCAGTGCCTTGAGCAGTTTGCTCTTGGCCAAAGAGTGTCCTGGTTCTGCACAATGCCATCCAGACAATGCTCATTGATTATGTTCTCTGCATAACATGCAGCACTCGCATGAAATAAGACAGAATGATGCCAATCAATTGGCCTGGAGATATCTGGTAGGGTCAGACCAGTTTGTGCAGAGGCACTGGGTGACTTTATCAGACCCATTAGGTTTATTCAGTCATTAGCCACAACAAAAACTAAGTAATTGATAGGAGATATCATTCTGAGGCCCAGAGTAGGGAAAGGATAGCTCCCAGGAAGCTCAGTTATTCAACAAGACAGTAGATTTTTGCAAATGGCAATGGGGGAGTGCTGAGGGAAGAGAGGATCAGAAGCTTCAGGAAATGCAGGATGGCGCTGAACAAAGTAGGAAGACACTGCACACTCGCTGCACTTGGTAGGATTACAGAGAGTGGTGTTTATCACCGATGTGATTCAGGAAAGTGACTAAATTACCTTCATCTATACATGTATAGATCTGGGAGTCAGTTAGCTCGGTTGGCTGGATGGTTGGTTTGTTTTGCAGAGTAATGTCATTACCATGGGTTCAATCCCCTTACTGACCCTCCTTTTCAAACACCCCATCCCCTCACCTGAAGTGTGGTGACTTTCAGGTTCAATCACCTCCAGTAATCTCTCTCCATGAGAGAGTAGGTCAGTGATCTTCTAAGATTATGACAACTTTACCTCTTCTACAAATCTACAACTATGATTTTTAAAATGTTTCAGGATTTAAGTGTTTTACATGATTGAGATATGAGATATGAGATCTGGCTGTCTGAGTAATTCCATAGAAGTACACGATCACAGTAGGTTTATTCATGATTAATTATAAAACAGAGAGACAGAGAAAGATATTCAGGGTATTCCAGATGTGTAGAAGCAGAAGACTTTGTAACTAAGAAAGATGGATGGTAGGGAGGGTTATAGTCACAGAATAAGGGGTTAGCCAGTTAGGACCAAGGCAAGGAGGAAGGTCGTGTTGGGAAATGTCTTCATTTCTTTTTAAAGACAAAAGCCACATTGCACTGACTGAGGATTACAGTCACTGAAAGCATCATCACTTGTACATTCTACATTTTAAACTATTGAAATGGAGACACCCTGTCTGCCAGGCTGCACCAAGAGAAATAGCCTTGAAAGAGTGTGAATGGGTGCCAATCCTTATCTCATGAACAAAGGTCAACAAACAATCCAACAGGTAAACTTAATGGGCTGGTGACACACCATGAGGTGGAGGCAGTGACAAGCAATCGAGGAGGGCTCTAGGAGCAGTTGGCTCGCTTCCCACAACTGAGAAGGGGATCGCGGAGGTCCCTGTGCTCAACAGGAGAATGAGCTTCTGACAGAGGTCGGTCGTGAGAAGGGACCAAGGAGGACTCTGGGAGAAGACAGCTCGCTCACTCCAACTGAGAAGGGGATTGTGGGGGACCCAGTATCGAAGAACAGTCTCAAAGAACAGTCGTACCAAAGAGTGGTCACTCCACAATGTGATGGCCAGGCAGTAGGAGTGTAGAGATGGCAGGTGAGTGAGTGACTGAAAGGAATTGAGACAGCAGATCCAGGAAACTCAGGATTCCATGGCGCTGTCTAACGGGTCCGAAGTTTTATATCCCTATTTAGTGAGCAATGTGACTGAATTGGGGATGGATGACTCGAAGGAAAACCACAATACCATGGTGCATGAAGGTACTCTGGGAAAAGAGAGAGGGGCTGAGAGGCAGATTAGGGAGACGGTAGCAGTTGGTGACTCAATAACTCGAGCAATAGACAGACAGTCTGGTTTGCAGATGAGATGGTGAGTCCCGTATGCCCTGCTGCTTTCTGGGTGCACAGATTTGGGATGTAATGTAACGGCTGGATAAACTTCTGGTAGGGAGGGTGAAAAACCGATGGCTGTTCACGTGGGAGCCAATGACACAGGGAGGGATAACAAGGAGGTCTTGCAGGATCGGCTTCAGGAGGTAGGGAGTAGGTTGAAACACAGCACCTCCAGGGCAGGAATCTCAGGAATATTCCCTGTGCCATGAGCTTCACCATTTAGGCAAAGACAGATCAGGGAGGTAAATGTGTGGCTTGAGGCCTTGTGCAGGAGGGAGGGGTTTAGATTTTATTACGAGTGGGATCACTTTTGGGAAATAGGAGATGGGCTTCACCAAAACAGAAATGGAAATAATCTCCTGGCTGAGAGACTAAATAGTGTAGTGAGTGTGGGTTTAAACTTGTAAGGCAGGGATGTGGGTTAACTAATGGACCTAGTTTTGGAGGTACCAGAGAGGGCTAAACAGAGAAGATGGAGAATAGGGAAAAGGAAGTGAGGGAAGGATTGAGTGTTGACGGTGAACAAAGACATGGTCGCCTTCCATTGGCCAAGGAAGAAATAAGGGCAGGATAAATTGTATGTATGTAAATGTACGGAGTATAGTGAACAAAACTGGGGACAGGAAACAGAGATTTGTCTCGTGGGATATGATGTAGCAGCAGTGAGGGAATCGATATGGTTAGAGGTGAGAAACTGGAAGGGAGTGGTGACCTTGTTAGATATTTATTATAGACGTCCAAATAATGGGGAGGAAATAGAAAAGAACATTTGCAGGCAGATTATGGAAATCTTCAAGACAAGTTGGATTGTGATCGTTGGTGATTGCAATTACCATAGGGTAGACTAGTCAGTAAACAAGTGTGCAGGAGAACAGTGTGGAACAGTACATTCCCAGTCCTACAGAGAGGGAGCAGTATTGGATCTGGTCCAAGGAAACGAGGGAGGCCAAGTGGAGAATGTCAGAGTAGGGGAGCATTTGGGAAATAGCGATCATAGTATTAATCGTGTTTGATATTATGTTGGCAAAGGATCAAAATCAGTCAAAAAGGCTGGCAGCACTCCAGATAGAAAAGTTGCCTGACCCAGGTGGGATGCATCCTAGATTGCTGAGAGAGAATACGTGAGTCTTTGACAGAAATTGTTTAGCTCTCTCTGAGCACAGGTTTAGTTCTGGGGAACTGGAGGATTGCAAAGTGACATCATTGTTTAAGAAAGGGCAAAGGATAACCCAGGAAACTGCAGACCTGTCAGCTTGTTATCAATAGGAGGAAATCTGATGGAAGCTATAACAGGGGATAAGGTAACGATATACCTATAGACAGTCAACACGGTTTTGTCAAGTTTCAGCAGTATCTGACAAACTTAATTGAGTTCTTTGATGAGGTGAAACAGGCAGTGGAGAGGGTAGTGCTGTGGATGCTGTACATTTGGACTTGTAGAAAGCATCTGATCCGGTGCCACACGGCAGGATGGTTCGTGAATTAGAAAGGTTTAGGATTGATTGGTCCTTGGCAGCATGGGACCAAGGCTACAAGGTCGAAAACAGACGGTAGGTGTAGATGAGCATTTCTAAGACTGGAGATGAGTTGAAACTGTTGTTCCCTGGGGTCTGGTGTTGGGACCCTTGCTTTTTCTGATTCATACAAATGATTTGAAGTTGGGTGTTAAGGGTAAAATCTCTAACTTTGCAGATAACACTAAGCTCAGGAGAATAGTGAATTAGGAAGAGGATACTGAGGGACTTCAGAGGGACATTGACAAGGTGACCAAATAGGCAGACACCTGGCAGATGAATTTCAAAGCAGAGAAATTTGAGGTGATACATTTTGGTAGAAGAATCACGATACAGAATCCAGGCTCAATGGTACCACCCTGAGGGGAGGTACAGGAGCAGAGGGAACTCAGGGGTCATGTGGATGATTCTCTGAAGGTGGTCAGACAGTTTGAAACAGTTCTTGAGAAAGCGTATAGGATCCTTGGGTTTATATAGGAGCCAAATGTATAAAAGCAGGGAGGTGATGCCATACCTCTGTAAATCATTGGTCAGACCACATTTGAAGCATTGTATTCAGTTCCAGGCACCTTATTTAAGGAAGGATGTTAAAGCCCTGGAGCAAGTATAAAGGAGATTTACCAGAAATTTCAGGATTGCCAGCAAGAGAGCTGGGAGTGAAATGAGGAGAAACTTCTTTCCTCAGAGAGTCGCTAAGATTTGGAACGTGCTGCCAGGGAGAGGGATGGAGTCAGATTCCATTTCAGCTTCCAAAAGAGAACTGGATATATATTTGAAAGTAATGGATTACATGGGTACAGAGATAGGGCTAGAGACTGGGACTGGCTGGGGAGTGCTTTCAGGAGGCAGTACAGACCAAATGGATCAAAGGGCCTCCTTCTTTTAGATTTTTTTTTTAAGATTACATTACAGTGTAGAAACAGGCCCTTCGGCCCAACAAGTCCACACCGACCCGCCGAAGCGAAACCCACCCATACCCCACCCATACCCCGACATTTACCCCTTACCTAACACTACGGGCAATTTAGCATGGCCAATTCACCTGACCCTGCACATCTTTTTGGACTGTGGGAGGAAACCGGAGCACCCGGGGGAAACCCACGCAGACACGGGGAGAACGTGCAAACTCCACACAGTCAGTCGCCTGAGGCGGGAATTGAACCCGGTTCTCAGGCGCTGTGAGGCAGCAGTGCTAACCACTGTGCCACCGTGCCGCCCTTCTGTCCTCTGATATTCTATGATTCAATAATTCAAGGACTAATCATTTGGACAATGGGATTCTGGCTAAGAGAGGAATTCCCAGCCATGATTGAATCAAGTTCTAGCTGGACTGTACTTACCAGTGTCACACTTGGGTAACTGGGCAATTGGACAGACAATGCCATGTGACAACAAACCTCTTTATATGTTTAAGCAGCTGTCTTACTGGGCAAACATCTGAGACACTGAAGAATGAAAAGCAGGAGTGGGTTCTCCTTGTTGTCGCTTTCTCTCTATCCAGTTTGCAAGTTTTGAACCCTGTCAGCTGATCTTGATTATCCACGTGCCACAGACCAAGGTTGTAAAAAGAACTCAACCTATCGCTGCTGTCTCCACACAAAATGGATAAACCATCAATCGACATCTTTAAGCCACATCGATGCTGAAATTAACACAACCACCAAATTCAGTCTGGAGTAAGTCATCAGTCTTCAAGAACTATGTACCCCTTCAATATTATTGGACTCTAAATTGGATGATCTACCCTCCTAGTCTGTCACTTTAGCCCTAACATCAGATGCATGGACTTTTCCCACAAACAATGTTAAACTGACAGGAGGTGTTGCAACTGGTTTCCCTCTTTTTCCTATCTTAAATAATTAGTAAATTTCCAATCCAATGCACAATTCTCAAAACAAGGTAGACTTGAAATTATGATGCACTGACTGCTTCAATACCTATAGGAGGAAACATCAGAGGTTGGGAATTTAACTAAACCAAGTCCCATTATTTTTACCGTTCAATTTTCTGAAACTGATATTGAAGCCTTGATTTATGTTCCGTTTTCCCTCTTGCAATGGTCACATTGCTGTGGAAAGACATGCAAAATACTAACTTCACAAAATGTCAATATCTTTCATGGAATTTCATTTTCGAAATGCAAAGTACATGTTAGGGAATTTCATGGTGACAAAGTGATAGCCCTTGGAAAATGTAATTGTTAGAACAGTTTTCAATTCTCAATGACAAAGACAACCTATACATTAAGATCTTCTACCTGGTTGGAAAATTAAATCACTTCACATCATTACAGTTTTATGGACATTATCCGTCCCTCAAGAGCATTTCAGTCTCCTCGGAAACAAACTGTGACCTCACATCGTAGATTAAGATCCTGGCTAAGGCAAAAATGAGTCTGTTTGAACTTAACACTGAGTTTAAAGAGGTCTGCTAATTTTAGGTTTCCTTCATGTTTGAATCATATGCTGCTATCTTTTCCCTTCCAGTGAAAATGGAATCTGTCAGAAATGCATCCAATAGTTTCACATCTGGGTCGTGTCTTCCATTTTAATGGGTATAGGAGTCTCCAGGACTCCACTGGAAACCAGATCTTTGTGTCTGTTGCAGTATTGCCTTTCTTTGTGTTTAATTAGCTCAACTCTCCCTCAAACACTCATATTAGAGTAATCTTCTAATATTAACCACTGTATTACTCAGAAGATCTTTTCAATCTTGTGATGACAGCATGACCTTATAGGGCAGGATAATAGGCCACAGATGGAAAGAAATTTGCAATCATGAGGGAAATGCTGTTGAGCAAACTGTTGGAGCTTTGTGCTGACAAGTTTCTCTGGTCCGGATGGACTCCATCCAAGTGACTTAAAAGTGGCGGCGAGTGAAAGTAGATATGTAGTTTCTCATATTGCACAGTTTGCTGGATTTGGGGAAATATCTGTTCAAGTGGAAGATAATTAATGCAATTCCTTTATTCAAAATCTGTCAGAGCGAAAATATTAGAAGCTATGATCAAAGATATTATCATAAAGCACTTAAAAAAATTGAAAATAATTAGGCAGAGTCAACAAGGCTGTGTGAAAGGGAAACCATAACAAAATGAATTAATTTACTAGAGCTCTTTGAAGAAGTAACATGTGCTGTGGAAAAGGTGGATATACTGCACTGATTTCCAGAAGGCACCATGTCAAAGGTTAGGGAGGAAAATAAAGCCTGAGGGTGTAGGATATAACACATTGATATGGACCGAAGATTAACTCATTAACAGGAAACAGAAAGGCGGCATAAATAGGCCTTTTTCTGGTTGGCAAGGTGTTACAAATAATGTGCCTCAGGAATCAATGCTGGGGTTTCCAACTTGTATAATTTATATAAAGGAATTGGATGAAGAAACCTAAGGCAGAATTGCTAAATTTGTTGATGACACCAAAATAGGTAGAATACAGAGTCATGAATAGGACAGATTGAGGCTACAACAGGTTACAGAGAAATAATTGGGTGAAGATTTGATGAATGGAGTATAATGTGGGAAACTGCAACTACCCCGTTTTAGAGAAATAAAACAGAAACATTTCTAAATGGAGAGATTGTAGACCTTTGTGAAACACAGCAATCTGGGTTTATTAGTGAATTAATCACAGACATCTAGCATGCAAGTACAGCAAGTATTTAGGAATGCTGTTAGAACGTAATTGTTTATTGTGAGAGGGATTGAATACGAAAGTGGGAAGGTTGTGCTCCAGTTATGCAGGGCACCAGTGAGATCACATCGGTGGATCTATGTATAACACTGATCCCTTATTTAAGGAAGGATGGAAATGAAGGAGGAGGTTTAAGAGACCTAAGTGGGCATGTTGGCTAATGAGAAAGGTTTGGACAAACTAGTCTTGTAAATGCTGGAGCTGAGAAAAGTAAGAGAGGACTTGATTGAAATGTAAGACCTGGAAGGAATCGAAGTGGAGGATGTGGAGATGATGTTCTTTCTTTATGGGAGAACCCAAAACTAGAGGTCACTGTTTAAAAACAAAGGGTTTAAAGATGGAAATAAGGAGAGTTGTTTTCTCTCAGAGGATCATGTATCTTTGGAACACTCTTCCTCAAAAGATGGCGGAAACAGAAACTTTGAGTATTTTTAAGTCAGAGGTAGATAGATTCTTGGTAAGGGGTGAAAGGTTATGGGAGGAGGAGGCAGAATGTGGAGTTGAGGTTACATTCAGATCAGCAACCCCTCCCCCCCACTCCCATGATCTTCAATAAGATCTTCAATGGCAAGGACAGGCTCAAGGGGCCAGATAGCCTATTTCTGATCCTGACTCATACGTACATATATTATGTTTTGCAGTCTCCTTTAATTCAAGGTCAATCGTAATAGTTTGGAGCGGGTGTGTGACCTCTTACAAACCTCCTGGTGACAAGCTCATGTAACCTCATATTATGTCTGCCCAGAGATAGACCCATGTGACTTCTTGGTCTGCAGACATAAAGTCAAACTGAACCTTTTTCAAGGTTAGGCACAAGCTTAACATCTGGATTCAACAGAGACGGCAGCTGGCCTACATTCACAGGCTCAGAGTTAGTCTGACTGAACAATATGGGGAATAAAACAGTTGCTGCTTTGTCACAATGGTGTAAAGGTCTAATTTCATGTTAACTCGCAAGCAGAATATACATAGTACTCCAGCTTGAGACCAATAATTCCAACTGTTCAATCTAATCTTCATACCTGAAGGATCTCATCTCTGGAACATTCTCAGAAACTTCTTCAACACTCTCTAACATTCATCTAAAGTGTGGTACCCCAGCATCTTACACAATACTCCAACTGAGGACTCACCAGTGTCTGAGACAGGTTCAGCATCCTCTCCCTGTTCTGTTATTCTGTTAATAAAGTGAAGGATGCTTTATTCTTTGTGCTGTCAGCTTTAATGACTCACACACATGTACCCCCAGGTCTCTCTGCTCTTGCACATTCTTTAGAATAATTGCCTTTGTTTCATACTGTCTCTCTATGTTCTTTCTAACAAAGTGCATCACCTCACACTTTTTTGCATTGAATCTTCTATGTCCATTCTACCATCCCATCAATGTCCTTTTGAGGTGCTGCACTACTAGCCTCACAGTTTACAGTGTCTTGAAGTTTTGTATCTTCTACAAACTTGGAAGCTTGGCCCCTATACTCCATGATCTAGAATTTTAATATAAGTCAGGAAAAACAAGGGTTCCAATACTGATCCCAGTTTGGAAACTTGTCATCTCTCAGGAGAACATTCTCTCAGTCAATGCACATTGATCTCTGTGGAGAAACTGCTTCATACAGCACGAGTTCTGTTGGAGACACACACAAACATGGAAGGGTAAAACTCCCAGATGAATGTCCATTGCAGCGATGTTGATTTCCGTACCAACTGCTGCCCTACTCAGAGTATACACAAATATTAACATGAGTTCGCAGAAGGAGTAGGCCACTGAGCCCCATTTGTGCAGACATTTTTAAATGGCAATGTAACATGTAACACACTTAAATTATTTTGCAAGCTCGATCCAGCCGTTAGGAAAGAGACCAGAGTGGTTCAAACATTGGGGATGCTGAAGACAATGGCTTGCTTTCTGTAGTTCCTTTCTGGGAATAGGTATAATTTCCAGCACTTGTCCTGAAGTGTATTGGGCTCCACACATGTAGTGAAACAGAATAGGGATGTGTGCAAAATATAATGAGCATTCCATGGAAGCAACACAGAAATGTGCAAGTTTAACATCTTACATCAAGAAAGATTTCTCCATTTGAGACCAATTTTACCTGAGCTTGCTGATGGTAAAAGAAGCAATATAAATCCTAATTTCTGCCCCCGCTATTTATCACTCTGACAAAGGATTTTCATGAATAATACTAGCATGAAGTGAGAGGCAGAATATCCTGTTCTCACTGGTGTTCTCACAAGCTTGGAGACAGGAAGGGTAAATAATTAGGTGGGATGGTGTTTTACCTGAACCCTGCTGACTTCCCATCTTCACCAGAGTTAGGGTCTGGGCTGCAGCTAGACTTCCCCACCATGCTCATAGTCAAGGCCCTTAAGTGCTGAAAATGTGTTGCTGAAAATGCGCGGCAGGTCAGGCAGCATCCAAGGAACAGGAGAATCGACGTTTCGGCCATAAGTCCATCTTCAAGAATGAGGAAAGTGTGTCCAGCAGGCTAAGATAAAAGGTAGGGAGGAGGGACTTGGGGGAAGGGCGTTGGAGATGCGATAGGTGGAAGGAGGTCAAGGTGAGGGTGATAGGCCGGAGTGGGGTGGGGGCAGAGAGGTCAGGAAGAAGATTGCATGTTAGGAAGGTGGTGCTGAGTTCGAGGGATTTGACTGAGACAAGGTGGGGGGAGGGGAAATGAGGAAACTGGAGAAATCTGAGTTCATCCCTTGTGGTTGGAGGGTTCCTAGGCGGAAGATGAGGCGCTCTTCCAACAACCGTTGTGTTGCTATGGTCTGGCGATGGAGGAGTCCAAGGACCTGCATGTCCTTGGTGGAGTGGGAGGGGGAGTTGAAGTGTTGAGCCACGGGGTTGTTGGGGTTGGTTGGTCCGGATGTCCCAGAGGTGTTCTCTGAAACATTCCGCAAGTGCGAATAATGGATCACAAGATGGCCTCATCACACCACCTCTGCTGGGATTAACACAGCTACAAGTGGGCATGGTGCTATGTGGCATGCTAGACTGATCAAACTGTGTGGGCTGCTTGTCACCTCTGGGGAGAGTGTGTGTTGGTGTCCTTCAATCAGAGGCAATCAGGAACTAATTGAGGGAAAGCAGATCAGGAAGGGATGGGTTGGTGAGAATTGCCCCTGCATTTGTTTCCTACCCTCCTGGCCCCTTTTTCCCTGCAACTTCCCACAGCACTATCCCTGCTACATTACTGACCTGTGGCTTGGCTCCTCCAGGAGCCTAGGATTTGGGGGAGTGGGGGGGGGGGATCCTTCTGACATCATCCATGACCACCTCAGTGGCACTGCCGAGCACATCAACTGCCAGCAGCTCTCACTGTATGGCACTGCTACCCAAAGGGTAATGATTCCAAGGAAGGCTCTGTCAATAGGTGTGCCACTGCCTGATTGGCATGTGGTTTGGCTGGTATTTGTCCTAAAGAGACACAATGGGTCTCTTGCTGACTCTTTCCAGTCATCAGGTGAGACCTCTGATATTTCAACAAGACTGCCTCGGGTACCTCCTTCAGACTGGGATACGAGCACAGAGTAGGTTCAAACAGAGGGAACGGCCAGAAAAACACCAAGTATTATTGAACATACAGTCTAGTTAAAACCCATAGTACTGGGATGATATCTAAATGAACTGTGTTGTGAGGCTGACATTGCCCTCTGGGAGAATGATTATTTACGTGTCCGGAGTGTGGTTGGTACATCTCTGGATGAATTTGTTCACTATTCCAACTGCAGCCATGCAGTGTTCACTTCCATCAAGGTGGTGCCGTAAATGTTCACAAGTCTCAGTCGGCCCTGAGTGGAGAAGGAGAGGATTAAATAATCAGGTCAATACAAATCAGCTCCAGCCCTTCGAAATACCAACAGGAAAACACCCACAGTACGGTCTCGGGGTAAACCCGCTTTGTTTTATTCTGGGAGTGGAATCCCTTTCTCAGCTCTTTCATTAACTGGTTAATGAGTTTGAGAGAAATTTCCAGATTTGACTCAAATCGATCAGTGAAATCTTCAATTAAATTGTAAGCAGCGAAGTTTCAAACTGGTGCATCAATCAGTTCATTACAAATAATTTAAACAGTAATATTCCCACTATGTTACTATGCTTTTACAATGATTCAAACTTATCAAATATTTCAAAAAACTAGAATAATTATTAACTGGGACCACAGCAAATCCACAATCTGACAGAGGGATCATTTGGACCAATTTACGTGAAGAACCTTCTGTCATAGAGAAACAATGGAGCATAATGAAACGGACAGACTGTAACCTCTCCAATCCAGAATGTTCAGGATCAAGGTATCTCTGAATACTGGAATTTTCTGGATTAAAGAATAACGTTAGAAAACAAAATTGGAGAACATCAAACTTATAAATGTTCACCTACAGCATAAAACACCGATAAAACATTATAAAGCAGTAAAAATATTGCGTTACTTATGCCCCATTTCCACTCACAAAGTATTGGACTAAAATGGTGCTTAAAGTTAATCAAATCCACTCAGAACATTTCTAGAACACTAATGTTTCTAAACTCTAGATTTCTAGACTGCAGAGGCTGGAGTTTATTTCCAATTTTATATCTCATTTACACAGTCGAAACAGTTTGGGATCTAATTGTCTCTTTATTCACTGATGGGTTCCTATCTTCATTCAGTGAACAGGGATTCAGTTTTTAGAATTCTGTTTCCTGTGGGTTTGTTTGTGAAGTGAAGCTAATTAAGATGTCACTCCATGGATTTTGCTAAACCTCTTATCAGAATTGGTTAAAAATGGTCTGCAATATCCAAACTTCCACATAAAAGCTCAATCCTGTAACGTATGTTGGAAATGTCCACATGAGGCCATGACCTGGAGGTTCTGGTCTCACTCCGAGGCTTGACAGTTAAAGATGGGGTGTTCATAAACAAAAAAACAAAATTGCTGGAAAATCTCAGCAAGTCTGGCAGCATCTCTGAAGAAAAATCAGAATTAACGTTACGGATCTGGTGACCCTTCCTCAGTTCTGAAACGTTAACTCTGATTTCTCTTCATAGATGCTGCCAGACCTGCTGAGCATTTCCAGTGACTTCAGTTTAGTGACCACTTCTAAATGCTTCTACCATATGGCAATGGCAGATGGCATGAGCAGCCGTGGTGAGATATCGAAATGAATTAGACCTTTGACCGTCACCCTCAATAGTTCCAGGCTTCAACATGTGTCTAACAGTACATGTTACCACAACATTTCAGATCCCTTGAAGTGGCCAGTGAGCTCAGTTGGCTGGATGGCTGGTGAATATCAGATTGGTGCCCCCAGCACACAGTTATCCTCCAATCTAACTGGGGTGGGTTCAAGACCCTTCTCCTCACTCCATTCATGGTGGAGATTGATGGGCTGTGAGTTGGACCTCTCTTCAGGCAGAGAACTGAAGGAAGCCATGACAAACCTCCACCATCTGCTACAAGCAGCCCCAACAGCTGTCCCAATAAAGCAGCAAAGAGAATTGCAGTGCTTAATTTTTCTGGAACAGGATCATTTCACGACCCCATTGTTCATGTTGCACATATCAGACAGCTCACTAATCATTGCTGCATTATAAAGTGACTGATGCACTAATTGGGTGCATGGCACCAGCTTCACCAACAGGGCAGGGAGAGTGGTTCCTTCTACATTTCTGGCCCTCCCAGGCTGTAAGGAGTCACCAATTAGTCCGATATTTACATTGAGGGCCGGAACTGTATTTGATTAATCCAGTCATGGGATTCAGTTCCATTAGTAAGGAATGGTTTGTGATCACAGGCAACAGAATACTTATGTAAAAGTCTGTCTTCCTGACAATATCCATAATCTGTGAATTCTTTAAATGATTCATTGGTGGAAAGATGTACTTCCCATAGTTGTGTGGTAAGTAACCAATGAGGAAACCTTTTACTATACTCCAGGTTGGTTACGATGAGATCCTCACCAAAGCAGACACTCTTGATGAGCAGTTGGATTTGAATTGTCAAACAGCTGAGGCCTTGCAGCTGGATTATTAATCCACGAGGGAGTTGAGGTTTACAGTGATTGGGCGGGAAAGTGAAGATTAGGCCAAGGTCAGATCTGCCATAATCTTTTTTTTAAGTTTAAAGTACTCATATGTAATGGGATTTTTGCCAGTATTTCCTTCAATGGACATATAATTGAGCTGAGTTTAAATTTCTGATGGAACTGTCTCACAGAGGTCCAACTGTTGCAGACCTCAATGTGTGATAGCAAAGGGCGTCTATCACACAACAGTCATGTACAGTACCCTGAAATATCACAGAACGGGTCCTTAATGGCAACCTAATTGCTTAAGAAAATTGTAAGTTGTTGATGTAAACTGATTTAACTTGAGATGTACATTGTCCAGATCAGAATAATATATTTATAAAAACATTTAATTACCTGCTGAAGAGGGTGTGCTGATGCTTGATTCCTAAAGTGGAAATTTACAGCATCAGATAAGTTTTCAATCAAATAAATGTTTATAAATAACAGAATGGAGACACTGAATAATAATTGGACCTTACCAAGGGTGTTTCACAGGCTCTGCCTGTCACTGGGGTAGTGACATTGACATGATTGGAAAGGTTACTCTGTGTTGTAATTTTAAATGGGTCACCACTTGGAAAAAAGGCAAAAATGTCCTGGAAAGAAATATGGTAAAAATATTGAAACAGATCATCTGAAAGTAAAAATTCATACCATGAATATTTTATAGAGGTTTTTATTTCCAATTTGTTGTCAGTCGTTCTAGTAAGTGCTCAGTGAAATAAGCAAGGTTTATCTATTTTTA
This sequence comes from Chiloscyllium plagiosum, assembly GCF_037043375.1. Classification (NCBI taxonomy): domain Eukaryota; kingdom Metazoa; phylum Chordata; class Chondrichthyes; order Orectolobiformes; family Hemiscylliidae; genus Chiloscyllium; species Chiloscyllium plagiosum. The sequence goes on along the minus strand of NW_028270155.1, from coordinate 62,303,959 downwards.
GTGCATAAATTAAGTAGAAATAGAGATGAGAAAATACCCATTGCCCTGATATTTCAGGTGACACTGTTTTACAACAGAGTGTCACACTGTGTCTCAAACAATAAAAAACCCAACAATCTGCCAAGGATAAACACAAAAGTATTTAACATGTCCAGCAGTATCTATGGAAAAGGAAATGAGAGAGTTAACATTTTCAAATGTTTGACCTTTCTTCAGAACTCAGAAAATGAGAAGTGTAATTAGTTTTGAGCAATTGAAAGGGGGTCAGGGAACATTCCAGAATGTCTGTGTACTCGATCAGTACCCAAGTACCAGTGAGTCTTGGATAAATGTTGAAATACTTCAATGGCGACTAAAACATGATCATTGTTATCACGGAGAATCAGTCTGCAGACTCCAAATGTGAGAATTCCCAAGTCTTAGCCCTTCAGTGGGTGCGATTGTGTAACTGCTCTAACTACCCCGGATTGGAGGGTAATCACACATTAACAGGAGTAGAACTGGGGGCTAACCAGGGGCTCAGGCTGAGATCAAGGTTTGGACTGCTGAAGGAAATCCAAACATTTAAAATTGAAGCTTTAATACAGCTCTCACTGGGGCCCTATTCAGCCTTCCCAGTCTGGTGGAGGTTCCAGATGTACCTGCTAAACATTGAGGCCTAGCAGGCAGGGACACATATAACAGATAGACATGGAGCAGGAGCAGGCCATCAGGCCTTTGGGCCTGTTCCACAATTTAATAAGATCATAAGGAGTAGAAGTAGACCATTCGGCCCATCAAAGGTTCTGCAATTCAATAAGTTCATGGCTGATCTGATCATTCTCACTTCCACTTTCTTACTTATTTTCCAATAACCCTTAACTCTGTCACTGATTAAAAATCTGTCTACCTCAGTTTTGAATACACTTTATGGTCCAGTCTCCACAGCCCTTTGCTGTAAAGAGTTCCACAGAACCAGTGCCCTCTGAGAAAAGATATTCTTCATCATTTCTGTCTTAAATGAGTGATCCCTTCCTCTGAGATTATGCCCCCTGACTGTAAACTCTCCCACAAAGAGAAATAACTCTCAGCATCTAGGGAGTGTCAAATCCTCAAAGAACCTTAAATGTTTCAAGAAAGTCATCTCTCTCATTTTGTGAGACTTCAACGAGTACAGGCCAAACCTACTCAACCTCTCATCATAAGGATATCCCTCCATACAGAATCACAGAATTCTTATAGTGCAGAAGGAGGCCATTGCACTGGCTCCAGCACTGATCCCTGTGATATTCTGTGAGTTAGAGGCTGTCATCCTGACAAATGTTCCCCTTATCTCAACTCTCCAACATCTTTTAGGAGTGGTCTTATTCTCCACAACCACCTGATGAAGGAGCAGCACTTCGAAATCTCGTGATCCCAAGTAAACCTGTTGGACGATAACCTGGTGTTGTGTGATGTTTAACTTGGTCCACATTTTGAATGAGTGTGTTAGGCAGGCAGTTTTCCAATCCTCTGGGAATTTTCCAGAATCTAACGATTCTTTGAAGGTTACCGCTATCACATCCAGTATCTCTGTAGCTACCTCCTTTAATATCCTAGGAAGCAGCCAATCAGGTCCTGGGAACCTTTATCCCTATTAGTTTCCTTAATACTTTGTCTCTGCTGATTTATTTCCTCCCCAGCCTCAATGTTTCACCTCTTGATTATTTTTAGAATGTTATTACTGGTTTACACTGTAAATGTAAAAAACTGACTCAAATCCATTTTTCACTCCCATTAATAACCTTTCACCTCTTGCTTTAACAAGAATTTAGCAAATTCTGACATCAAAATATTCAAGCCCTCTGCTTCTACCACCTTTTCAAGATGACTCTCTGAGAAAAATATACTTTGCTTCCTCTCCATTTCTCAAGCCCCGAGTTGTACACAATGACCCCTCATTGTAGTTTCTTCAAGATGAGGAAACATCCTTTCGACATCCACCAAGTCAAAGCCGTTTAGAATCTTATATATTTCAACCATGTCATCTCTTACTCTGTTCAACTCTAATGGATACAAACATAGTCTGTCCAACCTTTCCTCACAAGTCAACCTTTCTATTCCAGGTGTTAGTCTGGTAAACCTTCCCTGAACTGCTTCCCATTTATTTCCATCTTTCCTTAAATAAGGTGAGCAATACTCCACAGAGTATTCCAGATGTGGTCTCACCTCCTCATTTCCGTATTCCATTTCCCTCTCATTAAATTATATCATTCTATTAGCTTTCCTAATATTTTGCTGCACCCACACACTGACCTTTAATGATTCCTGTATTAGGACACACATATATCCCTCTGCACCTGAGAGCACTGCAATCTCTCGCCATTTAGATCATAAGCTTTTTTTTATTCTTTCTGTCTAAATGGACAATTTCATGTTTTGCTTCATTATATTCCATTTGCCAGATCTTCCCCACTCACTTAACTTATCTACAGAGGAACCTCGATTATCTGGCATTCGATTATCCAAATTTTGGATTATCCAAACAAGATCACAAGGTCCTGATGTATGGCTAATCTATGTTATCCGGCATTCGGTTCACCGAACGGAATGCTCCCCGCCCGTGGCCTTCGGATAATCGAAGTAACTCTGTATATCTTTTGGGAAACATACCTTCTGTCCTTTTGTCCAAGTCATTTATGTCAATTGTATACAGTGGAGTCCCAGTACTAATCCTACAGCACACCACTCATTATATCCTTCCCAGGTCTAACAGCCCATTTATGATTAATCTCTGCTTCATTTTACACAGCCATTTTAGACGGCACTTGCTGTTTTTACTACAGTCTGAGCTCTCTCTAATTGGCAACGTTAACGACCCCCTGGTTAAACCTAACTTTTGTAATGACCAATGGAGAAGTGGCCCTGCAATGGAATCAGTGCACACCTCCAACATTGGCCGGAACAAATACTTGGATGCTCGTATCTGGCATCAAACCATAGACGGTGCTGGGAATGGCGGCTTTCTCCACTTTTCACTGTACTCATATGATCACACATGACACTGACATGGAATCCTAATTCTAGAGGAATGAGGATAATTGTGGTGTAAATGATCATTTTTTATAAATCCAGGTTCCTGAGCACAAGAGTAAAATTATACAAACCAAAATCATGGATTATTTTAATCTTTATGTAGATTGGGTCAGTCAGATTGGCAGAGGGAGCCATGAGGACAAGATGACACTGGAAGGAATAGTCTATAGGCTTCCTAACCAGAGCTATATTGTGGGACAGAGAATAGGCCAGGACATAATGATGGCATGTAACAAAGCCAGTACACTTATCATGCGTGATTTTAATCTTAATGTAGATTGGGCTAATCAGATTGTTGGGAGAAGTCAGGAGGATGAGTTCATCGAATATTTGGGACAGTTTCCGAGAATAATGTGTTATAGATCCAACTAGAGATCAGACTATTTTGGATCTGGTGATATGTAATGAGACAGGTTTAATAAATAACATCAGAGTAAAAGAGCAGCTAAGAAACAATGATCATGATATGGTACAATATACCATTCAAATTGTGAGGGAGAAATGTGAGTCTGAAACAACTCTGCAAAGCTTAAATAAGAGTAATTACAAAGGAATGAAGACAGAGTGGTTTGGGAAAGGGGTTTAGCAGCAATGATGGTTGAGGACAATGGCAGAACTTAAAGAAAATAGTTCATGGCTCCCAGTAAAGACATATTCCAGTGAGGAAGGGGATCCCAGGAAGATTATAAGCCAACCATGATTGACCAGGGAAGTTAAGGATCGAATCAAATTGAAAGAAGGCGAGTACAATGTGGCAAAGATTAGTGGCGAGTCAAACAATTTGGAAAGCTTTAAAAACCAAGAAAATACGACCAAAAATATTAAAGAGGGAGAAAACAATCTCTGACAGTAAACTTACAAATTATTTTAAGATGGTTAGCAAAAATTTCTTTAAAGATATAAAAAGGAAGAGAGAAGTCTAAGCCTCTTAGAGAATGAGGAGAACCAGGAAATGGCAGAGAGGTTGAAAAATACTTTGCATCAGCCTTCACAGTAGAAGACACGAACAACATTCTGAAATTATTAAATAATCAAGTTGCAAAGGAGGAGAGGAAATAAATACAATAACGATCACCAGAGAAAAAGTGCGAGAGAAACTGCTGGGGCAAAAGACACCCTGATGGGATCCATCCCAAGTAATTATTGGAAGTGGCTGGAGAGATCATGGATGCAATGATAATAATTTTCCCAGAATCTTTCCAGGATTCAGGAACGTTCCCAGAGGTTTGGAAAACTGGCAATGTAGCACCTTAATTTAAAAAGTGAAGTAGACAATGACAAGTAACTATGGGCCGGTTAGGTTAACATCTGAACAAAGTCTCCTGTTGGAGTCAGTTATCGAGAATGTAATAGGAGAGCATTTAGAAATATGTAATATCATTGAGGAAAGTTAGACTGGCTTCATGAAGGGGATAAATTTACCTGAATTCTTTGAGGAAATAACCAGCAGGACAGATAAAGTGGAAGTGGTTTATGTAATAAATTGGATTTGCAGAAGGCTTTTGATAATGTATCAAACATTGGGCTGTTTAAAAAGATAAGCGCTCATGGTGTTGGAGGAAGTACATTAGCATGGACAGAGGATTGGTTAACTAATAGAAGACAGAGAGTTGGGATAAGGGGGGCATTTTCAGGATGGCAGCCTGTAACTAGTGGTGAGCCACAGGGATCAGTTCTGTGGCCACAATCATATACAATATATATTAGTGACTGCATGAAGAAGGTGACTGTTCTCTCACCAGGTTTGCAGACAGCAGAAAAATAGATGGAAAAGCAAGTGGTATGGATGACACAAAAAAGAGATCGATTAAGCGAATGGGCAAAATCTTGACAGAAGGAACATAATGTGCGAAAATGTGAATTTATGCAGTTCATCAGGAAGAATAAGGGAGTAGAATCTTATTTAAATGGAGAAAGACTGCAGAAAGTTACAGAACAGAAGGATTTGAGAGTCCTCATGCATCTCTCACAATTAGTTAGTATCCAATTTCAAAAGGAAATAGGGAAGGCAAATGGAATGTTAGCCCTAATTCCAAAGGGAATAGAGAATCAAACCAGGGAGAGTTTGCTAAAACTATACAAGGGACCAGTTGTAAAACAGCTGGAATACTGTGAACAGTTTTGTGTTTCTTATCTCAGAAAAATTAACTGGCCTTGGCGACATTCCAGAGAAGATTCATAAGATTGGTACCAGGTATGGAGGGGATGTCTTATGAGGAGAGGCTGAGCATGTTGGGCCTGTAGCCATTGGAGGCTTGAGGAATGAACTGTGACCTTATTGAAACGTACAAGATTTTTTGAGGACTTGACAGGGTAGATGTGGGGAAATTGGTTTCCTTTGTGGGAGAGTCTAGGAGCAGAGGGTATAATTTCAGAGGAAGTGTTTGCACATTGAAGAGCGAGATGAGGAGGCATTCCTTCTCTCAGAGGGTGGTGTATCTGTGAGACTTTACCATACAGGGCTGTTGAGGCTGGGCCATTAAGGATATCCAAGGCTGAGATAGACAGATATTTAACCAGGAAGGGACTCGAGGGTTCCAGGGAAAAGGCAGGAAAGTTTGTGCAGAGGATTATCAAATCAGCCAGGATCTCACTGAATGGTGGAGCAGACTCAATGAGCTAAATGACCGATTTCTGCACCGATATCTGATGGTTTTATGGAAATGGCTAATTTTGAGGGAGATAGAGGGAAGTGTAGAGCTGGAAATAGATGAGGTAGCACTGGGAAAGAATTAGTTGGAACATAGGAGACCAGAACTAGAATTCCGAAGGGAAGGGGAGGAAAGAAAAAAGGGAGAACAGGGAGGGGGCAATAAAGGGAATTTCAGTCATAAAAGTTTGAACTAAGACGGAACAATTCCCTGGAACTCAGTGAAGATATTGATGGGGAAAGATCTGCCTCCAGCTCAGGGCCAAGTCCGGTGCTATTTAAATTTTCCCAACAATCCACAAATTTGAAGAAAGGGACATGGAGGCATTTTCCTTTCCTTTGAAACATTGCAGAACAAAACGATTGTCCCACAGAAGGCTGGACCCTTCTCATGCAGAGCAGGCTGACTGGTGAAACCCCTGTGGGTTTTGAAATGCTTTCTGAAGAAGTTTCTGTCGATTGTGAAACAGCCAAGATCACTCGCCTCAGTGCTGTTGGGTTTGTCCCTGAAGGGGACAGGCAGAGCTTTCCAAACCTCCAGAAACCGCCACAGCAGAGACACAGAGACTATTGGGTGTGGGCACTTATCTACTGGGTAACAGGTGGAAAACTAAAACAATTCCCTGCTGTTATATTCCAAACCCAATGAAATACGGCCCAGTGCTCCACTGGCCTTCTTAATGACCTGCTTTCTGTGTTTCATGCACATGTCCCTTCAATTCCTTTCGTGTTGCAGCTTTCTGCAGTTATTCTCCATTTAAATAATACTGTTAGAACATAGAACAAAGAAAAGTACAGCACAGAACAGGCCCTTTGGCCCATGATATTGTGCCGAGATTTAATTCTAATATAACATATAGTAACAACCTACGCATCCCTCAACTTACTGCTATCCATGTGCAGCCGCTTAAATGTCCCCACTGACTCTGCTTCCACCACCACAGCTGGTAACACGTTCCATGCATTCACAACACTGTGTGTAAAAAACCTACCTCTCCTTTATACCTTCCTCCTAATATCTTCAAACTATGACTTCTCATACCAGTCAATCCTGCCCTGGGGAAAAGTGTCTGGCTACTGACTCTTATCTATTCCCCTCATTATTTTGTACACCTCGATCAGGTCTCCTCTCTTCCTCCAGAGAGAAAACTCCGAGCGTATTCAACCTTTCTTCACAAGGCGAGCCCTCCAGTCCAGGCAGCATCCTGGCAAACCTTCTTTGCACCTTCTCCAAAGTCTCTGTAGCTTTGCTATGGTAGGGTGACCAGAACTGGACACAATATTCCAAGTGTGGTCTCACCAGGGACTTGTAGAGATGCAGCAAAACCTCGCGGCTCTTAAACTCGATACCCGTTAATGAAAGCCAAAACACCATATGCTTTCTTAACAACCCTATCCATTTGGGTGGCAACTTTGAGGCATCTACGTACTTGCACACCCAGATCCCTCTGTTCCTCCACACTGCCAAGAATCCTGTCTTTAATCTTATATCCAGCATTCGAGTTCGACGTTCCAAAATGCATCACTTTGCATTTATCCAGGTTGAACTCCATCTGCCATTTCTCAGCTCATCTCTGCATTCTGCCTATGTCACACTGCAGCCTGCAGTAGCCCTCTATACTATCGACGACACCTCCAACCTTTGTATCATCTGCAAATTTACTAACCCACACCATAACCTCCTTGTCCAAGTTACATATAAGAACTACAAAGAGCAGAGGCCCAAGTACAGAGCCCTGCAGGACCCCACTCAACATTGGCCTCCAGGCAGAATACTTTCCATCTACAACCACTCTCTGCCTTCTGTCAGCCAACCAATTCCAAATCCAGATAGCCAAATCTCCCTGTATCCCATACTTCCTGACTTTATGAATGAGTCTACCATGGGGAACCTTATCAAATACCTTGCTGAAGTCCATATACACCACATCCACTGCTCGAGAAGGAGGCAAGTATCGTCGCCAGCGGCTTAGCAACCTCCTCTCTGGCTTCCCAGAGCAGCCTAGGATAAATCTGGTCTGGCCCTGGGGACTTATCAATCTTCATGTCTTCCAAAATTTCTAGCACATCAACTCCAATAATCTTGATCTGGTCAAGACTGTATCCCAGTTCCACTAAGTTTTCATTTATAACAAGTTCCCTTTCCTTGGTGAAAACCGAAGCAAAAAACTCATTTAGGGCTTCGTAAAAACAAGGACTGCAGATGCTGGAAACCAGATTCTAGATTAGAGTGGTGCTGGAAAAGCACACAGTTCAGGTAGCATCCGAGGAGCAGGAAAATTGATGTTTTGGGCAAAAGCACTTCATCAGGAATGGAGCTTCCCCTATCTGCTCGGTATCCACACACAAGTTCCCCCTGCTATCCCTGATCGGCCCTACCTTCTCCCTGATCATTCTCTGTTCTTGTGTTCTCCATTCCAAAATCAACAACTTCACATTTTCCCACATTATACACCATTTGCCAACATTTTGCCCACTATTTCACCTGTTGATATAGAGTCAGAGAGTCGCAGAGATGTACCTCATGGAAACAGACCTTTGGGTCCAACTGGTTACATGGCGACCAGATATCCTAAATTAATCTAGTCCCATTTGCCAGCACTTGGCCCATAACCATCTAAACTCTTCCTATTCATGTACCTATCCAGATGCCTTTTAAATGCTGTAATTATACCAGCCTCCAACACTTCCTCTGGCAGCTCATTCCATACATGCAACACCCTGCATGAAAACGTTGCCTCTTTGCTCCCTTTCAAATCTTTCCCCTCTCACCCTAAACCTATGCCCTCTAGTTCTGGACTCTCCCACCCCAGGGAAAAGAGCTTGTCTATTTACCCTATCCCTGCTCATGATTTTATAAACCTCTATAAGGTCACCTCTCAGCCTCAGAGAGGAGGCTGCTGAGCAAGGTGAGGGCCTATGGTTTTCGAGGTGAGCTACTGGCATGGATTGGGCATTGGCTGTCTGACAGAAAGCAGAGAGTTGGGATAAAAGGTTCTTTTTGGGAATGGCAGTGTTGGGGCCACAGCTGTTCACTTTATATATTAGTGATCTGGATGAAGGGCCTGGGGGCATTCTGGCAAAGTTTGCCGATGATACAAAGTTAGGTGGACAGGCAGTTAGTACTGAGGTGGTGGGGAGGCTGCAGAAAGGTCTAGACAGTTGAGGAGAGTGATCCAGGAAATGGCTGATGAAATTCAATGTGAGCAAATGTGAGGTCTTGCACTTTGGAAAGAAAAATACAGGCATGGACTATTTTTTAAACAGTGAGAAAATTCATAAAGCCAAAGTACAAAGGGATCTGGGAGTGCGAGTCCAGGATTCTCTAAAGGTTAATTTGCAGGTTGAGTCCATGATTAAGAAAGCAAATGTAATGTTGTCTAGGTTTAGGGTGAGAGGGGAAAGATATAAAAGAGACCTACAGGGCAACTTTTTCACACAGAGAGTGGTACGTGTATGGAATGAGCTGCCAGAGGAAGTGGTGGAGGCTGGTACAATTGCCACATTCAAGAGGTATTTGGATGGGTATATGAATAGGAAGGGTTTGGAGGGATATGGGCTGGGTGCTGGCAGTTGGGACTCGATTGGATGAGATATCTGGTTGGCATGGACGGGTTGGACCGAAGGGTCTGTTTCCATGCTGAAATATAAAAGGGTTGAAATATAAAAGCAGTGATGTGCTACTAAGACTTTGTAAACTCTAGTTAGGCCTATTTAGAATACTGGGTCTAATTTTGGGCCCCACACCTCAGGAAGGACATACTGGCACTGGAACATGTCCAGCGGAGATTCACAAGGATGATCCCTGAAATGGTAGGCCTAACATACGATGAATGGCTGAGGATCCTGGGATTGTATTCATTACAGTTTAGAAGATTGAGGGGAGATCTAATAGAAATTTAGAAGATAATGCATGGTTTAGAAAGGGTGGAAGCTGGGAAGTTGTATCTGAGAGGCGGGGAGACTAGGACCCATGGGCACAGTCTTAAAATTAGAGGGGTTCTATTTAGAACAGAAATGAGGAGACATTTCTTCAGCCAGAGTGTGGTGGGCCTGTGGAATTCATTGCCACAGAGCGCAGTGGAGGCCGGGACGTTGGGTGTCTTCAAGGCAGAGATTGATAAATTCTTGATCTCACAGGGAATTAAGGGCTACGGGGAGAGTGCGGGCAGGTGGAATTGAAACACCCATCAGCCATGATTAAATGGTGGAGAGGACTTGATGGGCCGAATGGCCTTGCTTCCACTCCTATGTTTTATGGTCATATGCCTTAATACAGAGCTCGGAGCAATGTAACCTTATCCGAAAATATGCCACAGAACCACAGTGCTATTTCTAGATTAGGGGAGTGAAATTCAGGCACATACCCGCTGTGATAAAACCCCCATCTAAAAAAGGTCACCCTGAACATCACAGACCATGCCTTTGCACACTTACAGTTCAGAGTGAGAACGTGGCAGTGCTGTCTTCCAGTAACAGGTTGGAAAAGTGACACAGAAATGGCAAACCCAGTGAGGTTACTCAGTTTGCAACTGACATGACAAGGAGGCAGTTGATGCAAACTGCATAATGGAAGAGGACAGTGTCCATGGAGCAGGCAATGAAATGATGGTCAGATGGACCTGCCCAAAGGCACAGAGAAGGAGATAACAAGCTATTGTTGCCAGGTAACCGCGGTGACTTTCATGTCAGGAATTGGTGCGATCTGGTTTCTCAGGGACAGAGAGGAGAACTGGAAGCTGCTTACAAATGACATGAGTCTGTCGAATAATGAGATGTAACTGCATTTTAAATAAGGTGGTGACTGCTGATTGAGAGATTGAAAATTTGTTGTGTAAACTCCAGGGAAAGCTGGAAATATTATCAAGAATCTGATTTTCCCATTCTCCCTATATTTTCCAGTTTTCTTACCTTTTCCCATGCCACTCAATGGAACAGAAATTTCCACCCAAAAGAATACTCTCCTCAAGTCAAAATGAGAGATGCTGAGAGTGGGAGTGAAGTCTGAAAGCTTATGTTTCCATAGCAACCGCATTGCACTGATTGCTGGAAATGGACCTATAAACCAGGGGTAATAGACAAGCAGCATTTTCTCCCAGAACTTTCCACAGAATGTGTCTTAGAACATTTAAAGGAATTGTTCCTGAAGCTGACCACTGCTAAACGGCATAACTGTCATGTTATGGGGGGTTACTGGTGTTTTATCTCTCAGCAAGAATGATCCTCTTTCTCCCGCGTGAGAAAATTAATTAATGTTTTGACAGACTCTGGGCACGTCAGTCTTTGATGGTGGCTGATGTTCTGATTTATGTTTCAGATTATTTGACAAATAAAAAGTATTAATAAAGATTTATGAATCTATTTACTTGCACAAAGTTAACTTACAAAGTGGCTAGGAAGTGGAATTAAATTGTGTAAATTATTCCTGGTTTACTTATTGAAGGGGGAAGAAATGATATTGGATAGTGAGTTGTCCAGCAGAGACAGTCACAGAGCAAGGAGTGTGTTGCTGCAGATCCTGATCATGCTGATCTTGCCCAAACTCCACAATGACTGCGTCCAAACCCAAGAAGCCTTTTGCTGATAATCGCACTTTAAGGAAAAACTGAGTAATGTGGAGAACCAACTTCCACGCTCAAATGATGAATTTACTGAAGAAAAATGCAAACAGGTGAGAACACTTCAGCATCGGTCACAGGAACGAAAATACTTGAGTGAGAACTTAAAATGTCTCAATGATAAACACGTGGAAGCAAATTCAATAAAGATTCAGTTTAGAACATCAAATATCAAAAGTCTCTGTGAGGTGACAAATACCTTGAACAGGAGAAGGAATTTCTGATGCCTCAGAATAGTTGGCTCAGTGCAGAATTAAAAACGAAGACAGACAAAATGCTGACGCAGACTGGAGAACAAGAAAGATGAGATGTTCAGTGTGAAAAAAATGAACCAAATATTTGAACAGATAAAGAGACTTTTAAGGAATGGGCTGAGGAGCAATCAGACACATAGGGAGGAATAGTTCCATAATGTGTGGAATTATCGTGTGAAATGGTGAAACTTGTAGCTGGGTTTTTTAAGACCACTATGAAACAGAGGCAACTAAACTGACCAGAGTAGTTGTGCGGTTGAATTAAAAAAAAGTCAACAAATTTGAGAATGAATTATGAACTAAGAGAGAAAACAAAAGTCGGAGGAAATTATGAAAGAAGTGAAAATTAATTCCCATTTTTAATACTTCACAGAGAAGAAAATGATTGGTTACAAAAGGCTGTGCTATGTATCTCAGAGAAACTAGAACATGATCTGAGTAAAGGAACCAAAAGTCCCTTCACGCTGATTGAATAAACTAATATAGACCCACACAATGCAGCCAATTCTGTTCCAAAGGAAGTGATTCAGGGAGATGAGTTTGAAGTTGGTTGTCAGTCAGGAACCCAGCTTCCCACAGCCACTGTCATGGAGCCATGGAATTTCTACCGATAGAGAAGAGGAAAAGCAAAAGGCCAGAGGATGGGAAGGATGTGGTTCCCAAAATTTCCCAAAAGACTGAAAATATTAGAAAGAGAAACAGAAGAAGGGAACTATTGACATCACTGAGAAAGATTCCAATGAAGCACATTCAAAAGGGGATCAGGAGAAGGTGACAGATCTCAAAGTCTTCAAAGGTCAAAGCCAACAGGAATCCAAAACATTTCAACACAAAATCTCAATAATTTTCTCAAACCAGCTAAAAGGGATATTATTTGGAATAGAGGTGTATTGTTGGAACATAGAGATATCATTTTTACCTCAGTGACTAAAAATGAGAATCTATCGTATTTAAGTTTGAAGAATAAGCTTAGAGGTTAAGGTACATCTCCAGTGCATGAACGGATGGATGATGTGTCTGTGTCCTTAACTCAAATATTCAGTGCAGCTTTAAAGGAAGATTATTAAAACAGTGCTGGTACCTTGAAATGCAATGGTGTTTAAATCCTGCTACTTGTTACTGCATTTGGAAGTGTGAAAATTAAGCTGATCTTCATGCTCTGCGAGTGTTGCTACCTTTGCCTGTTCCAATGGTTCCAATCCTACCGAGGAATAAGGATGGGGCTTGTTGAGGGGTTTTGATAAATCATTCGAAACAACTCAAAGGAAACTGAACAGCAGCTGAAGAGTTGCAGTCAGTTTCAGTCAGTAAAGCAATGGCAGAGAGAGAGAAACAGAGTCAGAAACAGGCTCCATGGAGGAACTGACTGAAGTTACAGAGAGGGGCCTGGAACTAGGGATCAGGGAGAAGTCCCAGGAGCGATTTGACAGCTGCAGTTAGTCAGGATTAAGGAAAGCTCTGGGATCCAGGAGTTGTAACTGAGAGGAGGCCAGAGCGTAGAATTGCCTTCAGGCAGAGTAAGGCTGTTAGTAGATACCAAGCAGTTACACAGTTAAGATTTAGCAAAAGTACTGAGAGCCATGGTGTGGCGTGAAGTAGCCTGTGAGACATTAATAGCTCAGGGCAGTATACTGTGAGATCATATAATCCCACGGTAGTGTTTGCTTGGTGCAGCTGAGCAATCTTGGATCTCAGACTAACCTTGGGAAAGCTTACATTGTGCTCGAGTACACTTCCCAGAATCCAGAGCATGGTCCCAGGAAAAAGGGTGAATCAACAGAACATGAGCATCACTGAAAATGGGGGGCCAACCTGATGATCCGACAACACAGGACTACTTGCATGTTAAACAGTGTAAGCAGCCTGCAATAGACAGAGCTAAGCAATCCCACAACCAATCGGTCAAATCTCAGCCCTGCAGTCCTGATGCTGAATGGAGGTGGACAATTAGACAATTCTCTGGAGTAGCAGGCTCCACAAATATCCCCCACCTCAATGAGGAGGGAGCTCAGAACATCAGGGAAAAGGACAAGACTATAGCATTGTCATCATTTTCAGCTCAAACTGCTGAGTGGAAACTCCATCTTGGCCTCCACCTGACATTCCCTGCACTGGAGATGCCAGTCTGTTGGTAAGTGGATTCACTCCATGTCATATCAAGGAGGAATTGAAGGTCCTGGACACTAACCTGGACACAAAGGTTAAGTTATCCAGCGGTAACCACACCCCTGACCAAGCTGTGTGACCAAGTTATCCAGCGGTAACCACACCCCTGACCAAGCTGTGTGATCAAGTTATCCAGCGGTAACCACACCCCTGACCAAGGTACAGTGCTGCCATTTATAAAGCAGCTTGGAATATCTCATCGACAGTAACCAGGACTGAACCAACCTGATCAATTACAGCTCAAGCTGTCTATTGTTGATAACCATAGCAGGCCTGGTTAATACGGCTCTCAAATGGCACTTTCAGCAATATGTTGCTAACTGAGTTTGGGCACCACAGCATCCCCAGCTCCTGATATGATTATAGGTTTGGTCCAACTGTTTACAAAGAGCTGAACTGAAGTGAGAGTGACTGCCCTTGACACCAAGGCAGTATTTAACCATGGGTAGGCATCATGGAGCCTCAGGAAAACCCGAATCACTGGGAATCAGGGAGAAAACTCTCCGCTGGCTAGAGACATCCCAAACACAAAGGAAGTTGGAACCAAAAGAGAAAATGCTGGAAAATCTCAGCAGGTCTGGCAGCATCTGTAAGGAGAGAAAAGAGCTGACATTTCGAGTCTATCTGACCCTTTGTCAAAGCTAAAAAATAGGCAGCAATAGGGAGGTATTTATACGAGGCTGAGAGAAGGTGAGCTGAAAATGTGTTGCTGGAAAAGCGCAGCAGGTCAGGCAGCATCCAAGGAACAGGAGAATCGACGTTTCTGGCATAAGCCCTTCTTCAGGAATGAGGAAAGTGTGTCCAGCAGGCTAAGATAAAAGGTAGGGAGGAGGGACTTGGGGGAGGGGCATTGGAAATGCGATAGGTGGAGGGAGGTCAAGGTGAGGGTGATAGGCCGGAGTGGGGTGGGGGCGGAGAGGTCAGGAAGAAGATTGCAGATTAGGAAGGCGGTGCTGAGTTCGAGGGATTTGACTGAGACAAGGTGGGGGGAGGGGAAATGAGGAAACTGGAGAAATCCGAGTTCATCCCTTGTGGTTGGAGGGTTCCCAGGTGGAAGATGAGGCGCTCTTCCTCCAACCATCGTGTTGCCTGACCTTTCCGCCTCCACCCCACTCCGGCCTATCACCCTCACCTTGACCTCCCTCCACCTATCGCATTTCCAATGCCCCTCCCCCAAGTCCCTCCTCCCTACCTTTTATCTTAGCCTGCTGGACACACTTTCCTCATTCCTGAAGATGGGCTTATGCCCGAAACGTCGATCCTCCTGTTCCTTGGATGCTGTCTGACCTGCTGCGCTTTTCCAGCAACACATTTTCAGCTCTGATCTCCAGCATCTGCAGTCCTCACTTTCTTCTGAGAGAAGGTGAGCCATGGCTCCAGAAACAAAGGCAGCAATAAAGAGGTGATAATGACAGTGCATAGAGAGATTCTCGGGAGATTAGGAGCTGTGAGTGACCAAGGCTGAAGAGAAAATGAGGTCTGCAGATGCTGGAGATCAGAGATGGAAATGTGTTGCTGGAGAAGCGCAGCAGGTCAGGCAGCATCTAGGGAACAGGAGAATCGACGTTTCGGGCATTAGCCCTTCTTCAGGAAGGGCTGAAGCCAGTGCTATGTGACAAAATATGTGGGGGATGGGTGAAGCAGAGGCAAAATGGAAAACAGAGGAGAAGGGTAGCAAAGGGGGAAGAGGAGAGGAAAAAGGTAATGAGAGAGTGGGGAGCGAGAGAAAGAGAGACAATCAAAAAATAAGAGGTACAGAACAGTGAAAAAATATAAAACAAGGTAAATAAAATAAATGAAATAAAATTGCGGAGCAGAATGAAAACAGAGGGGTCGAGATGGGATAATCATCTGAAGTTGTTGACTTCAATGTTGAGACCAGCAGGCTGTAACGGGCCCAATCGGAAGGTGAGATGCTGTTCCTCCAGTTTGTGTTGAGCTTCACTGGAACCTTGCAGCAGGCCCAGGACAGACATGTGGGTATGGGGGCAGGATTGGGTGCTGAAGTGGCAAGCCACAGGGTAGGTCATTATCACCTCTTTATTGCTACCTTTGCTTCTGGAGCCATGACTCCCCTTCTCTCAGCCTGGTATAAATAACTCCCTACTTCTCCCTTGTTTTTAGCTTTGACCAGGGTCAGTTAAACTTGAAACATCAGCTCTTTTCTCTCTTTACAGATGCTGCCAGATCTGCTGAGATTTTCCAGCATTTTCTCTTTTGGTTCAGATTCCAGCATCCACAGTAATTTGCTTTTTTACAAAGGAAGATGGTTGTGGTTAGTGGAGATCAATTATCTCAGTCCAGAATATTCGGCAGGACTTCCACAGGGGAGTATCCTAGGCCTAACCTGAATAAACTGCTTCTTACACAACAATCCCTCCATCATAAGGCCAGAAGTGAGGATGTTCACTCTCAGTACTATGCCTGAGCTACTGAAGCAGTCCATGTGAATATGCAGCAAGATCTGGACAACATGCAGCTTCAGCTACTAAGTGGAAAGTAACCTTCACTCCCAACTACCAGACAGTGGTCATCTCCAACAAGAGGGAATATAACCATCTCCCCCTGACATTCAATGGCATTATCATTGTTGACTTCCCCACTTTTAATGTTATGAGCTTACCACTGCCCAGCTATATCAGCGATATAAATACAGTGGCCAATCAGCAGGCCAACCGCTGGGAATTGAGTTGTGAGTAACTCATCCCTGCATCCGTACGCCTGCCTACGTCACATAACTCAGGACTCTGATGGGATACTCTCCAGTTGTCTTTGTTATGATGCCAGCTGATATTATCCCCGGACAGTTCAGATCCCAGGGAGGAGAAAGTGAGGACTGCACAGCAGGTCAGGCAGCATCCGAGGAGCAGGAGAATTGATGTTTTGGACATAAGCCCTTCATCAGGAATGAGGCTTGTGGGCTGGGGAGCTGAGAGATAAATGGGAGGGGGTTGGGACTGGGGTGGGGGGGGGAGGGGAAGATAGCTGAGAATGCAACAGGTAGATGAAGGTGGGGAAGAAGGTGATAGATCAGAGAGGAGAGTGGAGTGGATAGATGGGAAAGATAATGGACAGGTCAAGAGGGTGGTGTTGTGTTAGAGGCTTGGGACTGGCATAAGGTGGGGGAGGGGGGAAGGGGAAATGAGAAAACTGGTGAAATCCACATTGATCCCGTGTGGTCGCAGGGTCTCAAGGCGGAAAATGAGGAGTTCTTCCTTCAGGTGTCAGGTGGTTAGCGTTTGGTGATGGAGGAGGCCCAGGACCTGCATGTCCTTGATGGAGTGGAAGAGGAGTTGAAGTGTTCGGCCATGGGCCAGTGTGGTTGGTTGATGCAGATGTCCCAGAGACCTCCTACTAAAGATTCACAAACCTGACTTCCCACTGTCTCAGCCTGCTCCTGTCCCACTGAACTGATCCCTGCCTACCTTCACACCATCCTGTCCCCCTTAGTCCAGGAACTCCCCACCTATGTTTGGGACACCACCCATGCTCTTCACCACCCCCAAGATTTTCATTTCCCTGGCCCCCAACACCTCATCTTCACCGTGGACATCCAGTCCCTGTACACATCGATCCCCCACAACGAAGGTCTCCAAGCCTTCCATTTCTTCCTCTCACGCCGTCCCAACCAGTACCCTTCCACTGACACCTTCAGCTGAACTGGTCCTCACCCTTAACAACTTCTCCTTCCAATCCACCCACTTCCTCCAAAACAAATGGGTAACCATGGACACCCGCATGGGACCCAGCTATGCCTGCCTCTTTGGTGGATACCTGGAGCAGTCTATCTTCTGCAGCTACACCAGCACCACCTCCCACCTGTTCCTCCGCTACATCAATGACTGTATCGGTGCTACCTCGTGCTCCCAGGAGCAGGTTGAACAGTTCATCAACTTCACTAACAGCTTTCACCCCAACCTCAAGTACACCTGGACCATCTTGGACACCTCCCTCCCCTTCCTGGACTCTTCCATCTCCATCTCTGACAACCGACGAACCATGGACATCTTCCAAGCCACGGACCCCCACAGCTACCTGGACTACACTCCTCCCACCCTACCACCTGTAAAAACGGCATCCCTTATTCCCAATTCCTCCGCCTCCACCTCATTTGTTCCCAGGATGGCCAATTCTACCTCAGAAAGTCCCAGATGGCCTCCTTCTTCCACGATCGGAATTTCCCCTCCCATGTGGTTGATGCTGCCCTCCAGCACATCTCCTCCTCTTCCTGTACCTCCGTCCTTGAATCCCACCCCTCCAACAACAACAAGGACAGAACCCCCCGGGTCCTCACCTTTCACCCCACCAACCCCCGCATACATCGCATCATCCTCCGCCATTTCTGTCACCTCCAAACAGACACCACCACGAGGGATATATTTCCCTCCCCACGCTTAGCAGCGTTCTGCAGAGACCATTCCCTCTGCAACTCCCTTGTCAGATCCACGCCACCCCCACCAGACCACACCCTACTCCCGGCACCTTCCCCTGCCAACACAGGGATTGCAAAACCTGTGCCCACACCTCCCCCCTCACCTCTGTCCAAAATCCAAAGGATCCTTCCACATCTGACAGATATTTGCCTATACTTTCCCATACATCATCTATTGTATACGGTGCACCCGATGTGGTCTGCTCTACATCAGGGAGACAGGATGTCAATTTGCGGATCAGTTCAGAGAATATCTCTGGGTCAGTCGCACCCACCAACCCCACCGCACCATGGCTGAACCCTTTAACTCCCCCTCCCACTCCATCAAGGACATGCAGGTCCTGGGCCTCCTCCATCGCCAAAACCTAACCACCCGATGCCTGGAGGAAGAATGCCTCATTTTCCGCCTTGGGACCCTGCAACCACATGGGATCAATGTGGATATCATCAGTTTCCTCATTTCCCCTCCCCGCACCTTAACCCAGTCCCAAACCTCCAACTCGACACCGCCATCTTGACCTGTCCATCATCCTTCCCCCCATCTGCTCCACCCTCCCCTATGGCCTATCACCTTCTCCCCCACCTCCACCTACCTATTACATTCCCAGCTATCTTCCCCCAGCCCCACCCCCTCCCCCCATTTATGTCTCAGCTCCCCCCCAGCCCACATGCTTCATTCCTGATGAAGGGCTTATGCATGGCGATTCTCCTGCTCCTCGGATGCTGCCTGACCTGCTGTGCATTTCCAGCACCACACTCTTGACAGTTAAGGTCGCAGAATGAAATCTGGATTGTATAAATCATATTTATTTTTAAAGTGAGGCTCATTTACCAAACCACAGATACACAAGGCTGCAGTTCTCTTCAGCAATAAAACAGAAGCTTCCTGGACAAAATAACAAAAAAGCTGTCTAAATAAAGAATATAGATTAGATTACCTACAGTGTTAAAACAGGCCCTTCGGCCCAACAAGTCCACACCGACCCTCCGAAGAGTCACCCACCCACACCCATTTCCCTCTGAACCGAACATTATGGGCAATTTAGCATGGCCAATTCACCTCACCTGCACATCTTTGGACTGTGGGAGGAAACCAGAGCACCTGGAGGAAACCCACGCAGACACGGGGAGAATGTGCAAACTCCACACAGACTGGAATTGAATGTGGAACCCTGGTGCAATGAGGCAGCAGTGCTAACCACTGAGCCACTGTGCCACCATAGATTGACATATGTTAAAACACGGCATAACAAACTCTCATCTAATCCTTGACATTAGCATTTTATGGTGATTCAAATCCAGAGAAATTACCCTTCGATGTCAAATCTTTAAATTCAACTTAACTGCTGCTTCCAGTTTTTTTTAACAGTGCGCTGTCAAGCCTCGGACATGAACACTCATGTCACTGAAAGCTTACTCTTTCTCAGGCTTTTAATAATCTGCATATTTCGAATCAAACACTCCTGGTCTGGAAGTTTCACAAGTTAATCTCCTACACCAAGATGACTATGCTTTGCTTGAACGTTTTGTCTTTTTAGGTGAGAAAATATATTCCCTTCTTACTCCAGTCATCTCCTCCTAAACTGTTCAAAAATCAATCCTTGATCATGAAGCAAGTTAATGATTTTCAATATTTATTCCCCGTGTCATAAACCCCATCATATCAACAACCCTCCATTCACACAGCAGGGGGTTTGCAGGGACCTGCTCTCTGACACCTGCTGCATTCGGTCCCTCTTCCAGACTCTGACGATTTTGTAAACACCCGTGACAGTTAACCAACACCCCGATGCCACCAGTTTGAACTCTAAACTCTTAAAACGATATTAACATTTGTAAAAATCACGAACCTTACATCACACCTGGATAAGTATAGCTGCAAGAACATTCAGGAAGGTTGACAGCACCCAGGATAAAGGACCCCATCCTGTGGCACTCCATCCATCACCTTTACCATTCCTTCCTTTCACCACTGGCTGACAGGGGCAGCAGTGAGTACCACATCTCACATTCAGTGTAGCTCCTCAGCAAAGCTCCTTTACAAGTCCCTTTCAAACCTGCTGCATTGACCACATGGCCAGCAGGTTCATGGAAACAACACCAGCCACAAGTTGCTGATCAGGACATACACTACCCGATCTGGAAACACATCACCCTTCGCTCACAATCTCTGGGTAAAGATCAGGGCAATCCCTTCCTCTCTGCATGATGGTGCATCTCCAAGGATTACAGAGGTTCAGGTAGGCAGCACACAATATTGTTACATTGCTGGTTTTTAAACAGATTAAAAATAAACAGAGACTGGGGTGGGAGAGCTACAGAATATTTTGCAGAGGCATGTTCAAGACTTGGGCAAGAATGTGACAACAGTCTCACTTTCCAGGCCAATTGAACCTTATATTGGAGTTTATTTACAGTGTGGAGATGAGCATGATTCATACCTTCGATTCCAGTGTTAGTACAAAGAAGAAACCCAGACGGTCACATCTGCAAGTGATCGTATCCACTCTGTTCCCCGGTCCGCTCATGAGGGTGTTACATCCATTCGCATCGAAAGTGCCTGTGTTGGAGAATTATTAATCATGAGAATCATTCCCCCATTTACACATTCCAGTATTGAGTGATGTCAGCATTTTAAAACAATCTTCACTTACCATTCCCACCAGAGTCCCGGGCGCTGCATGGTGGAGAATCGGACTAAAATGGAAATGATAAACCAGAACATTAGCTTCACCAACAATAACACAGTTGAAGCAGCTGTGTCGATACAAACACATTGAGACATTTCTCTCTCGCCTGTCTAACAGGGTAAGGCAGGAAAGGAGGAGGAAATGTGATGCCAACTGGGAAATTGTTGGGTTAAATTTTCCCGGATCCTGGGCATGAACTCAGTGTTCCCACCAAAGCAACTTTACACAAAGCAGATTCCTAATTGGTCACCTCCCCATTCAACATCTTTAACTTTACCAGGAAGTACAGGGCCCAGGAGGAGGGTCTGAAGCAGTGCCCAGGCAGCAGCCTCATTGGGAGAGGAGAACGCTGCTGGACACGGGAGAGATCGAGCAGACACTTTAAATTAGGGGCACTCACAAATGTCTCTCTCTTCAGTGGTGAGAATGATACAAAGTCCTGTGAGGAGCCTCAGGTTGGACAGTGATCCCTCTGAAAGAGTGTCTGCACTACTCCAGGACCACTGTGAGCATTGCAGCTCCCTGATGCTGTCAGTTATATCAGTTACCCATGGTCCACTGCCCTCCCAGTGAGAGAGCCCTTCCACCGTGTTACTCAACTCCTGACAGAGCAGGGGCCTGTGTAACACCAGCAGCATTGCAGCACTGGAGGATCATGGTCCCTGACTGGGGCCATATTTGACCTCACTGCCTGGCCATCTCTGTGGAGGTTGCTGCTGAGTCCTGTGATCGCTCCAGTCCCTTAACATGAGAAAGTCACCCCTGGACAGGGTTAAGGAGTGGCCTGTCAGGGTTTCTGGCTCTTTAACCAGGCCATTCACCCCCAAACCTGTCTCCATGAGATTGGGAAAATGCAGCCCGTGCCGAGTGCCTTTACAGAACTTGTGGAGATCATTTTACTGAAATGGAGATGAGTCGTAATGCAGGAAAGATGACAGCTTCAAACCATAATAGTCTTGGAGCGATTCAAGTGAAGACTCACCTCAATTCCCCGGGGACAGGCAGGACGTGGCTGTTACTGTCAGGGAATTGAGGTGAGATTGTGTAGCTCTGTTCGAGGTGATGCTCCATGAACAGAGTCTCTCGGGCTGTAAAGGGGATGGGTTTGGGTGTTTTGGATGGCCAATGGGGCAGCACCTGTTTACACCGAGTCCCTGTCCTTCTCCTGCTGATCTGAAACTGTGGCCATGGGGGGCTGTGGGTCTATTGATGTAAATGAGGAAAATGTCCCATTGAATTTCTTTCTGCTGTTTATGGTCCCCAGAATGTGGGGTATTGGGGACATTGTGTGATCAATTACATTTCATGAAGTGACCAAACCGGAACGTGGCCATTTTTAATGAACTTTTCCCCCAAGCTCCACAAACCTGAATACACAGGGTCACCTGAGCCGAGGGGAACAACCTGTTTTACCAGGAATGTTGTGGGGGGTCCACCTGTAACAGAGAAATCCCTCTGACCATGGGATTTTGGATGGAGCCAGGGCCATATCCATGGGGTGGACAATCATTCTGTCCTGTCCCAGACCCTCCTTTCTAAACCCTCCAGAGGAATTTCAGGACACAAGTGATGGGAAATATCTCACAAGGCACAGCGATCCTCATTTGTACAGCATCATAACATTCCACACCCTCACCACGATCACAGCTTCCGATGGACATTAAAGAGACAAGGAGGGGGGATCCAAGATGGCGGCGACCCAGTAAGACTGAGTCTATAGTGCTCCTCCCAAGACTTGGGCACAGTGGGTCACCTACCCCCTACCAAGCTCACCAAATCATTTATAATAGTTGTGTAATTTAATTAGTTGTGTAATATTACATTTAAACAATTTAATCCTAAGTTAAAATGACTAAAGGGAAGGGAGCCCGCAGCTCTCAGCAAGCAGGAACCCCTCCCCCACCCTCTCCAGCTGCAGCAGAGGCATCCACAGCCGTCCCGGGGGACTTACCAACAGTAACAAGCCTTGCAGAAATGCTTTCCAAGCTTGACTCGAAGATCGATGCTTTTATTGTCGAATCCAGAAATTGTTGGGAGTCGCTCTCGGCCACGCTGCAGAAGCACGACCGTGAGATTGAAGAAATTCAACGTCGAGTCGGAGGGGCGGAGCTAAAGGCCGCGACCTCCGAGACAACCGCTCAATCGGCCGTGGATCAGGTCCGGACTCGCGAGCAGTGAGTCCGGACCTTGGAAAATCATATTGACGACCTCGATAATCGAGGTCGCCGAAAAAATATTCGTTTGCTGGGCCTTCCCGAACGGGAAGAGGAAGGCCAGCTTACAGCATTCCTGGAGCAGTGGCTGCCACAACATTTAAATCTGCAAGCTGGATCAGGCCAGGTAAGGGTGGAATGGGCCTACCGGGTCGCAATACGCGGGCCCGGCTCGAACCAGCGCCCACGCCCGGTCCTGTTCCGGCTGCAGAGCTACAGGGAGAGGCAGATACTCCTAGAAGCCTCTAGAAATCTCGGAAAAGACCCCCAAGCTATGATCTACAAAGGTTCCAAGATCATGCTATTTCAGGACTTTTCCCCGGCTCTGGTTCGAAAGAGGAAAGCATTCGACGAGGTGAAGAAGCGTTTAAGGGACTTAAATGTTCAGTACTCCTTACGCTACCCAGCGATGTTACGCTTTAACCATGAAGGATCCGTATATAACTTTGGATCACCAGAAAAGGCTAAGGAATTCTTGGACTCTCTTAGATAAACTGTAGGACATAATGGATGTTGGTCTGCCTTCCCCCCCCCCGCTTTGGTTTATATCCCCTCCCTTTTTTTTTCTCTTACCTTACTGCTTAATATTATCATGGGGGGTGGGGAGAGGGATTTGATTTTCTCCCCCCCCCCTTGGAGTTGTTTTCTGTTATTATTTTATGTATATATGAGGGATGTATGTATATGTGTGTGTATGTGTGTATGTATATATATATATATATATATGTGTGTATGTGTATGTATATATATATATATATAAGCTGGGGGATTTGGTTAATGTTGGTCGGGGGAGGTGGTTACCTTATTCGATTTTACCTCTGTCTTTAGGAGCGGGGTTGTTTTCCCTTCGTTATTTTGTATTATCATATTTAATTATTATTTGTTGAAGTGGTAATTTTATAGTTATATGTTTATATATGGTATTAACATTACCAAATATACCCAGGTGTTGGTATGGGTGGGGGTGGGGTGCTCACTGTTAACTCTAGCTTTGTATTATATTTGAATTCTCCTCATTTTATTGAGGAGTGCCTGGGTCAAGGGTGGGGCATTGGTTGGGAGAGGATATGAGGGACTTTTGGAGAGGAAGTGACGCCCCCTGGGAACAAGGGGGAAAGTCTCCACTTAGATACGTTTTATATTTTTTTTATTTAGAAATAGTTTTTTACTGTATTGTTGTGGGTGTATTAAAGAGGCTTTATTTTTGTAAATTTTACATGTTCCACGCTCGGGATGTTCTGGATAGGGTTCCCCCTCCCGAGGGGTCTCGGATTGGCCCAGAGGATTATGGTTGATCAGTCGGTTAAGTGGTGCACCTGGAATGTCAAGGGGAGTAATTCGCCACTCAAAAGGAAGAAAATATTATCAAATCTTAAGAAGGAAAGAGTTGATATAGCTCTCCTACAGGAGACACACCTGTCAGATAAAGAACACTTGAAATTACGACAGGGCGGATTTGATCAGGCCTTTTTTTCTTCTTTTAGCTCAAAAAGCAGGGGAGTTGTTATTCTTGTTCGGAAGAATTTCCCTTTCAAAATCCTAAAGCAGATAAAAGACGAATCTGGACGATATATCTTGATTAAAGCCCTCATAAATGGAGAGGAATATGGGATTTTAAATTTGTACTGCCCCCTGGCACACCCCTTTAAATTTATAACGGAAGCCTTTTCAAAATTGATGGCTTTTGATGCCCGTCATATAATTATAGGGGGAGACTTTAATTGTATTATGGATCCGGAAATAGACAGGATTCCCAAGAGTACTGCAGGAGTATCTCCCAGATCTAGACAATTGATGGATCTGAACAAAGAATTAGGATTAGTAGATGTATGGAGATGTCTTCATCCACAGGGTAGAGATTTTTCTTTCTACTCTAATCCACATAAATGTCATACCAGAATTGATATGTTTTTTGCCCCCTCGATTTTTTTAAATTCCATATCATCCTGTAAAATAGGTAATATAGCAATTTCTGACCACGCTGCTGT
This sequence comes from Chiloscyllium plagiosum, assembly GCF_037043375.1. Classification (NCBI taxonomy): domain Eukaryota; kingdom Metazoa; phylum Chordata; class Chondrichthyes; order Orectolobiformes; family Hemiscylliidae; genus Chiloscyllium; species Chiloscyllium plagiosum. Next base: position 62,278,894 of record NW_028270155.1, on the reverse strand, counting down.
CTATATGGAAACTAAGGCGAGGAACAGTGGGACATTGGCGTATGGACCCCTTCTTAATGAAAGATAGTAAATTTGTAAAGTACTTCTCTCAAGAATTTAAAACTTTTTTAGAAATTAATTCAGGTACAGCTAGCAACCCGTCAATGATGTGGGAGACCATCAAAGCTTACACGCGAGGCTTGATCATCTCCTACTCAGCGACCCAGAAGAAATTAAAGGGAGAACAACAGCGTCTGCTTGAAGCCCGCTTAAAAGCGGCTGAAACAGCATACGCTGATAGACCTTCTATTATTAAATTGCAAAGGATTACAGCTCTTAGGACAGCTCTAAACACTACACTTACTCAAACGGCTAAGAGGGAAATATTATTTGCAAAGCAAAGGTTATATGAATATGGCGACAAACCGGGTAGATACTTAGCATTTCTTGCAAAGAAAAAAAAGGCCCCTCAGACTATTATGTCTATCAAGGAAAGTACGGGTATTTTGACTCATGATCATGAAAAGATTAATGCGACCTTTAGAGAATTCTATTCTGAGTTATTTAAATCACAGGATTGTGAAGATAGGACGAAGAGGATGCAGTCATTTTTTAAAAATTTGACTTTTCCAGACCTAACTCCGGAACAAGTATCGGTCCTAAATGCTCCTCTTACACCCCAAGAAATAGTTGATGCAATTAGACACCTTCAAAATGGTAAGGCGCCGGGCCCAGATGGCTTTCAAGCTGAATTCTATGAAGAATTTACAGAAATACTGGTTGGTCCACTTATGGACATGTATAACTATGCATATAGTCAGGGCTGTCTCCCGCCTTCGCTGAAAGAGGCAAATATCTCTCTTATCCTTAAAAAAGGAAAGGACCCAGAAGATTGTACATCATACAGACCAATATCCTTGCTAAATGTAGATTTTAAAATCCTCTCTAAAACGTTAGCACTGAGATTAGAAAGGATACTGCCACATATTATAAAGGAGGATCAGACGGGGTTTATTAAGGGCCGTAGATCATCCAATAATGTTAGAAGGGCTCTGAATATGATTCAAGCTTGTCATCAGGGAAAGATACCAGGAGTAGTGGTTTCATTAGACGCGGAAAAGGCATTTGATAGGGTCGAATGGTCATATTTGTTTTACACATTGGAGAGGTTTGGTGTTGGACAGGTGTTTACCAAATGGATCTCAACATTGTATAGTGATCCCAAAGCAGTTGTGGTTACCAATGGATTAGGCTCAGATAGCTTCAGTGTGGGTAGGGGCTGCCGTCAGGGATGGCCCCTCTCGCCATTGTTATTCACGCTAATAATTGAACCACTAGCAGAAGCTATACGAGCTGATCCTAATATAGTGGCCCCAAGGATTGGTACAGGTAAACATAAAATTACCCTTTATGCAGATGATGTTCTTCTATTCCTCAGTAACCCTTTGATGTCCATACCTCGCTTAATCCAAGTTATTAATACATTTAGTGCATTCTCAGGCTATAAAATTAATTTTTCAAAATCGGAGGCTATGCCAATGGGTGGCCTTGCTGTGATACCCCGCTTAGCGGACGGTTCCCTTTTTCCCTTTCGCTGGTCCCTGGAGGGTTTCTTATATTTAGGCATTTTTATTACTCCAGTATTTGGTCAGTTGTATAAGGCTAATTTTGTGTATTTATTGGAAAGGATAAGGCAGGACCTCCAGCGATGGGGAGACCTGCCAATTTCCTGGTTGGGTAGAATAGCATTAATCAAAATGAATATCCTGCCCCGTCTCCTATATCCTATGAGAACGCTTCCGGTGATGCTGCCGAGGACGGCTTTATGTAAATTATACGGCTGGCTGAGTTCCTTTATCTGGAATCATAGGCGGCCCCTCATTAAGCTGAAGAAGCTACAGCTTCCACAGGCAAGGGGTGGATTGGACTTCCCAGATTTTAGGAAATATCAGTTAAGTTCCCTATTAAGTTACATAGCTGATTGGGTCTTGTCTGATCCACAATCAATCTGGTTGGACATCGAGGGTTCTCAAGTAAAATACCCACTTATTAACCTTTTATTCTCAGACAAGAGGAAAATCATTACAGATCACTGTAAAAACCCTATAATACTAAATACAATCAAGGCTTGGAATATAATGCGGCAAAATGAGGGTAATTCACATAAAACATCCCCCTATGCACCGATAGTGGGAGCATGGGGATTCCAACCGGGGTTAACAGATGCCACTTTTAAACTCTGGAGATCCAGGGGTATCTCATGTCTCGGGGATTTATTTAAAGATGGGGTCCTGATGTCTTTCGGACAGCTGCGTCAGAAATTCGGATTACCCAATGGAGACCTCTTTCGATACTTCCAAATTCGAGATTATATGCAGAAGAAGACTACGTTATTAGATAGTCTTTATAAATCCGATAGAGAATGTAGTGTCCTACGACCAGTGGGGGTATCTTCCGTCAGTAATATTTATCATTTACTACATGATGAAGTATCGGGAGATATGGATAATCTGCTTAAAACATGGGATCAGGATCTGGGACTAGAAATCGCCACAGAAACGTGGAATGATATCTGGGAAAATGCTAGAAGAATTACTATTTGTAACAGAACCCAGGCTATCCAGCTGAAGATACTTCATAGGGCCCATATAGCACCGGTTCGATTGGCAAAATTTAAGGCAGGAGCATCTCCAATGTGTCCTAAATGCAAAATAGAGGTGGGCACTCTTGTACATTGCTTATGGACCTGTCATAAGATCCGTAGATATTGGACTAAAGTAGCAAGTACCCTGACAGAAATTTTAGGAACGGAAATAAAAGTGGACCCCGTATCTCTCCTCTTGGGCTTTTCGAACTTTCCCTCCCTGGACACGTACGGGAAGAGACTATTTTCTATTCTTTCTTTCGGTGCAAGGAAAAATATTTTGGTGAACTGGGCGGCGGAGGGCCCCCCTGGACTTTCAAATTGGCACAGACTAATTATGGAATGTATTCCCCTTGACTCCCTTACAAATATGGTGCACCGAAAGACCGAATTATTTTATAAAATATGGCAGCCCTTTTTGAATTACATAAATACAGATATTTCGGCTATCCTAACAAGGGCTTTTATTTAATTGAGATTACAAACCTGACTGGTCCGCGGCCCCTCGGAGGAGGAATCCCACACGAATACGGGTTTTATTATATCTGATGCTAACACATCCCAAGCATGTAAGAGACTTAAATATACACCCTGGTTAGTTGTAGGTTAGATTAGTAGATAGTTGAGTTTTGTTTGTTTGTTTTTTTTTTCTTTTCGGTTTTTTTTGTTGTTTTGTTTTTTTTTGTCAAATTTTGGCTATTGTATATTTGAGCTAATTGTATATCAATGTTTTTATCTGAGAGTTTTGTTTATTTTTGTAAACTTGTAAAAATGTTAAATTTCTAATAAAAATACCTATTAAAAAAAAAAGAGACAAGGAGATCAGCTCCGAGTCCTCCAAATCTACCCAGAGAGTGCTCCATTCACAGCCTGAGGACTATAGAATTTCGGGATCATTAAGTTTAACTTGTTCATCAACACTGGAGATGGTCCAGACTGTGCTGCACAATCCAGTCAGACCTGGCTGCTCACAGGCTCAGCTCGATGATATTGTGGAGGTTTATCTCACCTGGAAAGGCACGTCCCGAAATGTAACTGTCAGAGGGCTGGTGAGATTATCAATCTTTGAATCCCCCACTTCGACTGTAACATCGGGTGAGACAGGGTTCCTCTCCTGGCCCTGTAACAACACACAGAATGGATGGTTAAACATCTACTCACTGAGGATTTACAGAACACACAGAAACATTTCAATAATCTTCATTTCTGTGGTGAGGGTGAGCAGAGGAGGCTTCCTCATTGTAACAAATGTTACCTTAGGGGCTGCAATCCCAGAAGCTCCCTTTGCTGTCAGAAATGTGTGAATGATAACTCCAGACCCTCCATGAAGCTTTCTGCCCGCCCTGCCCTAGACTGTGGGGATGGGTCATTAACACATTAAAGTACATCAGTGATGTCCACCCCAGTGGGAGTTCAGAGAGACAGAGCAACCCCTTACACAGGGACAGAAACAGAAATACAGAGACACTCAGTGTTGGGGAGTGAAGGGGTGTGGGCTACAAACCCTGTTCCTATGATTCAGCCCAGTCACCCCCTGATTTTGAGGGCTGGAAGCTCATTCCCACTGTTCACCTTATTAAGCACCAAGACACCTCACAAAATCGAGAGCTCTCAATGCTGACTGACGCAACAGTACGACACGTTCAGGAAAATGTACAGGGAAACACCAGGGGACTGGTTTTGATTTGATTTTGGTTTCCTTGCCATGTGGACTCAAGTACAAACATACAGGAGGACCGAGAAAAATGTTTCATGTCTCCACATAAAGTGCCATCTTCGGTACGAATACCGAGTGACAAAATCCTAAAAACTAGGTAGAAAGGAAGAAAAAAGTCAAGAGGTAAACATTGCAGTAGTTATCGTGTAGTGTAAAACAACTGAAGTAAAGTTAAAAGTTACATACTATGGACCTTCGGCAGGTTCCAACATTACAGTCTTTCTTCAATGCTTCACCCATCACAGATCTCCACTTAATACCACAAACAAGGAGGGACAGAGACCGTGTCCCATGGTCACAGCTCAAACAAGGAGGGACAGAGACCTTCTCCCATTCTCACAGCTCAAACAAGGTGGGACAGAGACCTTGTCCCATGGTCACAGCTCAAACAAGGAGGGACAGAGACCTTGTCCCATGGTCACAGCTCAAACAAGGAGGGACAGAGACCTTGTCCCATGGTCACAGCTCAAACAAGGAGGGACAGAGACCTTGTCCCATGGTCACAGCTCAAACAAGGAGGCACAGAGAACTTGTCCCATGGTCACAGCTCAAACAAGGAGGCACAGAGAACTTGTCCCATGGTCACAGCTCAAACAGGGAGAGAGAGAGACCTTGTCCCATGGTCACAGCTCAAACGACGAGGGAGAGAGACCTTGTCCCATGGTCACAGCTCAAACGAGGAGGGACAGAGACCTTGTCCCATGGTCACAGCTCAAACAAGGAGGGACAGAGACCTTGCCCCATGGTCACAGCTCAAACAAGGAGGGACAGAGACCGTGTCCCATGGTGACAGCTCAAACAAGGAGGGACAGAGACCTTGTCCCATTGTCACAGCTCAAACAAGGAAGGACAGAGACCTTGTACCATGGTCTCAGCTCAAACAGGGAGGGACAGAGACCATGTCCCATGGTCACAGCTCAAACAAGGAGGGACAGAGACCTTGTTCCATTGTCACAGCTCAAACAAGGAAGGATAGAGACCTTGTCCCATGGTCACAGCTCAAACAAGGAGGGACAGAGACCTTGTCCCATGGTCACAGCTCAAACGAGGAGGGACAGAGACCTTGTCCCATGGTCACAGCTCAAACAAGGAGGGAGAGAGACATTGTCCCATTGTCACAGCTCAAACAGGGAGGGAGAGAGAATGTGTCTCATCATCACAGCTCAAACAAGGAGGGACAGAGACCTTGTCCCATTGTCACAGCTCAAACAAGGAGGGACACAGACCATGTCCCATGGTCACAGCTCAAACAAGGAGGGACAGAGACCATGTCCCACGGTCACAGCTCAGACAGGGAGGGACAGAGATCTTGTCCCATTGTCACAGCTCAATGAGGGAGGGACAGAGACCGTGTCCCATGGTCACAGCTCAAACAAGGAGGGAGAGAGACCTTGTCCCATGGTCACAGCTCAAACAAGCAGGGACAGAGACCTTGTCCCATTGTCACAGCTCAAACAAGGAGGGACAGAGACCTTGTCCCATTGTCATAGCTCAAACAAGGAGGGACAGAGACCGTGTCCCACGGTCACAGCTCAACCAGTGATGGACAGAGACCTTGTCCCATGGTCACAGCTCAATGAGGGAGGGACAGAGACCATGTCCCATGGTCACAGCTCAAACAAGGAGGGACAGAGACCTTGTCCCATGGTCACAGCTCAAACAAGGAGGGACAGAGACCTTGTCCCATGGTCACAGCTCAAACAAGGAGGGACAGAGACCGTGTCCCATGGTGACAGCTCAAACAAGGAGGGACAGAGACCTTGTCCCATTGTCACAGCTCAAACAAGGAAGGACAGAGACCTTGTACCATGGTCTCAGCTCAAACAGGGAGGGACAGAGACCATGTCCCATGGTCACAGCTCAAACAAGGAGGGACAGAGACCTTGTTCCATTGTCACAGCTCAAACAAGGAAGGATAGAGACCTTGTCCCATGGTCACAGCTCAAACAGGGAGGGACAGAGACCTTGTCCCATGGTCACAGCTCAAACAAGGAGGGACAGAGACCTTGTCCCATGGTCACAGCTCAAACGAGGAGGGACAGAGACCTTGTCCCATGGTCACAGCTCAAACAGGGTGGGACAGAGACCTTGTCCCATGGTCACAGCTCAAACGAGGAGGGACAGAGACCGTGTCCCATGGTCACAGCTCAAACGAGGAGGGACAGAGACCTTGTCCCATGGTCACAGCTCAAACAAGGAGGGAGAGAGACATTGTCCCATTGTCACAGCTCAAACAGGGAGGGAGAGAGAATGTGTCTCATCATCACAGCTCAAACAAGGAGGGACAGAGACCTTGTCCCATTGTCACAGCTCAAACAAGGAGGGACACAGACCATGTCCCATGGTCACAGCTCAAACAAGGAGGGACAGAGACCATGTCCCACGGTCACAGCTCAGACAGGGAGGGACAGAGATCTTGTCCCATTGTCACAGCTCAATGAGGGAGGGACAGAGACCGTGTCCCATGGTCACAGCTCAAACAAGGAGGGAGAGAGACCTTGTCCCATGGTCACAGCTCAAACAAGCAGGGACAGAGACCTTGTCCCATTGTCACAGCTCAAACAAGGAGGGACAGAGACCTTGTCCCATTGTCATAGCTCAAACAAGGAGGGACAGAGACCGTGTCCCACGGTCACAGCTCAAACAGTGATGGACAGAGACCTTGTCCCATGGTCACAGCTCAATGAGGGAGGGACAGAGACCATGTCCCATGGTCACAGCTCAAACAAGGAGGGACAGAGACCGTGTCCCACGGTCACAGCTCAGACAGGGAGGGACAGAGACCTTGTCCCATTGTCACAGCTCAATGAGGGAGGGACAGAGACCATGTCCCATGGTCACAGCTCAAACAAGCAGGGACAGAGACCTTGTCCCATTGTCACAGCTCAAACAAGGAGGGACAGAGGACAAAGACAAAAAAGAGGCAGATAGTTAGTTAGAAACTGACCTTAAAACATGGGCGGCATGGTGGCACAGTGGTTAGCACTGCTGCCTCACAGCGTCTGAGACCCAGGTTTAATTCCCGCCTCAGGCAACTGACTGTGTGGAGTTTGCACATTCTCCCCGTGTCTGCGTGGGTTTCCTCCGGGTGCTCCGGTTTCCTCCCACAATCCAAAGATGTGCAGGTCAGGTGAATTGGCCATGCTAAATTGCCCACAGTGTTCGGTAAAGGGGTAAATGTAGGGGTATGGGTGGGTTGCGCTTCGGCGGATCGGTGTGAACTTGTTGGGCCGAAGGGCCTGTTTCCACACTGTAAGTAGTCTAATCTAAACTAATTACAATGAGAAAACCGCCTCTAATGGAGCCTCTGAGAATCAGTGTGACATGTGTTGGCTCACTACAATCTCCTGAAGATCTCTGTACACATTCAAGGAGCTTAATGAAACCACATTGCAGACTTTCCTGTAAAGTACAGATTTGGGGACAGAAGAAGGCCATTCTCCGATCATGTCTCCCCTGGGTCTTCAAATTCGCATCATTCCCTGGTGCCACTCACTTGTTTATCCTCCATATCTTTGTACATTATTTCTGCCCAAATACTGACCCACCGTCCTCTTGAATGTCTCAGTTGAACCTGGCTCCACCACACCTCCAAGGTAACATCACTAGACCCAAACTCGTTGCTGAATGAATGTTTTTGTCTCATATCACATTTGTACCTTTTGCAAATCACTTCAAATCAATGCCTTTGCATTTTTTCTTCCTTCTGCAAGCAGGAATAGTTTCTCCTGGTCTACTTGAGCTCATGCTTTTGAAAACATCAATCAGATCTCCTTTTCACCTTCCTTTCTCCAAAGACAACAGTCACAACTTCTTCAATCCAATCTTATAACCAAAGTTCCTCATCTCTGGATCACTCTTGTAAATCACTTCTGCACTCTCTCCACTGCATTCATGTCCTTCCTACAATGTGCCACCCAGAACTGTACTCACTAACGTGAAAGTATAAATACTGTCAATAGTGTACAGTCAGTCGGGATAAAGATGAGGGATGATGCAGAGCAAAGGTGAACTATGTCCTTATTTTAAGAATAGCTGTTGAGCATGTGTGAAAGGATCCATCTCAGTCACATCAGGTCAGATGGAATCAAAGTCTGAGTCTGTCCCAAAATGTGCCCAAGATAAGATATGAACCATTGTCATTGCTCAAGGATTCACTCATCTCCTTATCTTTCTGTCATCAGCTGGGTCACCTCTTCAAACACTCAAACACCATCTACGCTCCCAGTCACTCTGTTAACTCACACTATCTTCAACAAATGATTTGGATGTCAGCTTAAGAGTTATAGTTAGTAAGTTTGCAGATGACACCAACATTGTAGATGTAGTGGACAGAGACGAGAGTTACCTTTGATTACAACAGGATCTTGATCAGATGAGCCACTGGGCTGAGGAGAGGCAAATGGAGTTTAATTTAGATAAATGCGAGATGTTGCATTTTGAGAAAGCAAATCAGAGCAGGACTTATACACCTAATGTCGAGAGTGTGTAGCTGGGAAAGCACAACAGGTCAGGAAGCATCCGAGGATCAGGAGAATCGATGTTTCAGGCGTAAGCCATTCATCAGGAATGAGGCTTGTGGGCTGGGGCTGAGACATAAATGGGAGGGGGTGGGGTTGGGGGAAGGTAGCTGAAAAATCGATAGGTGGATGAAAGTGAGGGCGAAGGTGATAGGTCAGGGGGGGAAGTGATGGACAGGTCAGGAGGGAGGTGCCAAGTTGGAGACTTGAGGCTGGGATAATGTTGGGGGAGGGGAAATGAGGAAGCTGTTGAATTCCACATTTATCTTGTGTGGTTATAGGGTCCCAAGGCAGAATATGAGGCATTCTTCCTCTAGGCATCGGGTGATAACGGTTTCGAGGTGGAGGAGACTCATAGCCTCTGACACTCCAGGGAAAACAGCCCCAACCTATTCAACCTTGCAACATCCCCGTAAATCTTTTCTGAACCATTTCAAGTTTCACAACATCTTTCCAATAGGAAGGAGACCAGAATTGCACGCAATATTCCAACAGTGGTCAAACCAATGTCCTGTACAGCTGCAACATGACCTCCCAACACCTGTAGTCAATACTCAGACCAATAAAGGAAAGCATACCAAAGACCTTCTTCACTATCCTATCTACCTGCAACTCCACTTTCAAGGAGCTATGAACCTGCACTCCAAGGTCTCTTTGTTCAGCAACACTACTTAGGACCTTACCATTAAGTGTATACCATTAAGATTTGCTTTTCCAAAATGCAGCACCTCACATTTATGTAAATTAAACTCCATCTGCCACTTCTCAGCCCATTGGCCCATCTGATCAAGATCCCATTGTAATCTGAAGAATTCCTGAAGAAGGGCTCACGCCCGAAACATCAATTCTCCTGCTCCTTGGATGCTGCCTGACCTGCTGCGCTTTTCCAGCAACACATTTTCAGCGCATTGTAATCTGAGGTAACCTTCTTTACTGTCCATGATATTCCACGCACATAGCCATGTTGACTACCCCTAATCAGTCTTTGCCTTGCCAAATACATGTACATCCTGCCCCACAGGATTTCCTCCAACAACTTGCCCACCATCGACATCAGGCTCACTGGTTTGTAGTTCCCAGGCTTGTCCTTACCACTTCTCTTAAACAGTGGCACCGCATTAATTAACCTCCAGTCTTCCAGCACCTCACCTGTGACTATTGATGATACAAATATCTCAGCAAGAGGCCCAGCAATTTCTTCCCTAGCTTCCTACAGAGTTCGAGGGTACAACTGTTCAGGTTCTGGGGATTTAGCGACTTTTATGCGTTTCAAGACATCCAGCACTTCCTCCTCGGTAATATGGACATTTTACAAAATGTCACCACCTATTTCCCTACATTCTATAACTTCCACGTCCTTTTCCACAGTAAACACTGATGCAAAATACTCATTTAGTATCACCCCATCTCCTGCTGCTCCACATAAAGGCTGCCTTGCTGATGTTTGAGGGTCCCTATTCTGTCCCTCGTTACCCTTTTGTCCTTAATGTATCTGTAAAAACCTTTTGGATCCTCCTTAATTTTATTTGCTAAAGCTATCTCATGTTCCCTTTTTGCGCTCCTGATTTCCCTCTTCAGTTTACTCCTACTGCCTTTATACTCTACTAAGGATTCAATCGATCTATCCTGTCTGTACCTGACATATGCTTCCTTATTTTTCTTAACCAAACCCTCAATTTCTTTAGTCATCCAACATTCCCTATGCTTACCAGCCTTTCCTTTTACACTAACAGGAATATACATTCTCTGGGCTCTCATTATCTCATTCCTGAAGGCTTCCCATTTTCCAGCCGTCCCTTTACCTGCGAACATCTGTGCCCAATCAGTGTTCGAAAGTTCTTGCCTCATACAGTCAAAATTCACCTTCCTCCAACTTGGAACTTCAGCTTTTAGATCTGGTCTATCTCTTTCCATTACTCTTTTAAAATTAATAGAATTATTTTCGCTGGTCCCAAAGTGCTCCCCCACTGACACCTCAGTCACCTGCCCTGTCTTATTTCTCAAGAGTAGGTCAAGTTTTGCACCTTCTCCGGTAGGTACAACCACATACTGAATCAGAAAGTTTTCTTGTACACACTTAACAAATTCCTCTCCATCTAATCCCTTAACCCTATGGCAGTCCCAGTCTCTGTTTGGAAAGTTAAAATCCCCTCCCATAATCACCCTATTATTCTTACAGATAACTGAGATCTCCTTAAAAATTTGTTTGTCAAATTCCCTCTGACTATTGGGAGGTCTATAATACAATCCCAACAAGGTGATCATCCCTTTCTTATTTCTCAGTTCCACCCAAATAACCTCCCTGAATGTATTTCTGGGAATATCCTCCCTCTGCACAGCTGTAATGCTATTCCTTATCAAAAAGGCCACTTTCCCCCTCCTCTCTTGCCTCCCTTTCTGTCCTTCCTGTTACATTTGTATCCTGGAAAATTAAGCTGCCAGTCCTGTCCATCCCTGAGCCATGTTTCTGTAATTGCTGTGATATCCCAGTCCCATGTTCCTAACCATGTCCTGAGTTCATCTGCCTTCCCTGTTAGGCCTCTTGCATTGAAATAAATGCAGTTCAATTTATCAGTCCTACCTTGTTCTCTGCTTGTTCCTGCCTGCCCTGACTGTTTGACTCACCTTTGTTCTCAACTGTACCAGTCTCAGATTGAAATCTTTCCTCACTATCTCCCTGGGTCCCACCCCTTCACCATACTAGTTTAAATCCTCCCGAGCAGCTCTCGCAAATCTTTCTGCCAGTGTATTTCTCCCCTTCCAATTTAGGTGTAATCGGTCCTTCTTGTACAGGTCACCTCTAGCCAAAAGCGCTTCCAATGATCCAAAAATGTGAATCCTTCTTCCATACACCAGCTCCTCAGCTATGCCTTCATCTGCTTAAACCTCCTATTCCTGCCCTCACTCACATGGAGCACTGGGAGTAATCCAGATATTATTACTCTCGAGGACCTTCTTTTTAAATTCCTGCCTAACTCTGTAATCTCCCTTCAGAATCTCAACATTTTCCCTTCCTGTGTCATTGGTTCCAATGTGTATAATGACCTCCTGCTGGCCCCTCTCCCCCTGCAGAACATTCTGCACCCTCTCCGAGGCATCCTTGATCCTGGCCCCAGGAAAGCAAAGCACTGTTCTGATTATTTTGCTACTGGTCACAGAAACGTCTGTCTGTAGCTCGGACTAGCAAGTCCCCTAAGACAATCGATGGCTTGGAACCTGACATACCTCCCATTACATTCGAGCCAGTCTCTATACCAGAAACTTGGCTGTTTGTGCTACGTTCCCCTGAGAATCCATCACACTCTACATTTTCGGAAACAGCATACTTGTTTGAAATGGGGATATCCACAGAAGACTCCTGCACTACCTGCCTACTCCTCTTACCTTTCCTGAACCCATCTGTGTGACTGTATCTGAGATTTCCCCCCTTCCTATAACTGCCATCCATCACATCCTCTTGTTCTTGCAAATTCCTCATTGCCTCTAACTGCCTCTCCAACTGATCCATTCGATCTGATAGGATTCACAACCAATGGCCTTTATTGCAGCTATGATCCTCAGTAACCCATAACCTCTCCCTCAACTCCCACATCCAACAAGAAGAGCATATCACTCCACTAACGGCCATTTTTGCTTCTTTCAAGCTGCAGACTCAGAAAATAGCACTGTCTTATTCCTCTACAAAACACTGCTCCAGGTTAAATTAATACTTAGGGCTTATATGTTAAGTTTCATCGAGAGACATAGCTCAATAAAACATATAATCAAGAAAGAATCCACTGTATTCATTATTGCAGACTTCTTTTAAGGCCACTCTTAAATATCCCCTTGTCTGTTTCTGTGCTATCACCACTCCCAACAGGTTCCTCCAAGATCAGTTGTGGATTTCACTGCTTTTGTAATTTTCCCAGACGCACCTCACTGTCCACGATACAGAGATTCTTTCTTTCTCTCTTTCTTTCTCTCTTTCTTTCTCTCTTTCTTTCTCTCTTTCTTTCTCTCTTTCTTTCTCTCTTTCTTTCTCTCTTTCTTTCTCTCTTTCTTTCTCTCTCCTGTACTGACCTCACCATGTGCTTCCTTTCTCTGTTTTTCTCCCTTTGTAAAGTGCTGTTGTTTTGACTTTTCTCCAAAGTTCCAAAACAGTGCAACAGCATTTAAAACAGAAATTCCTGCTCCTGGAATTTGAGGAAATCACCTCTAATACCTAAAACACCTCAAAAAAGGAGCAGCTGTTACAGCCAGATATTTTTCCTGTCCTCCATCTTGGATTACCCAGAATCACTAAATTTTCAATTATTCCTTCCTGATTACACAAACCCAGTCAGGGATGGCCTTTTCTCTCGTTGGTACCTCAAAGTATTGATTCATAAAACTAACCCGTACACCACCAAGAGTTCCTCCTCTCTGCTGTTTCTAATGATTTGATTTGCCCAATCTATATGCAGATTGAAATAGCCCATAATTACAGCATTACCTGTATTAGTTGTGTCTCTAATTTCCTTTTTAATGCCTTGCCCAACATTACTACCACAGTTTGGGGGTTGATATTCCAACTCCCACTACCATTCCCTGCCCCCTGGTGTTTCTAAACCCATGCATTCTACTTCACAAGAGCTATTCTCGGGCAGCACGGTGACACAGTGGGGAGCACTGTTGCCTCAAAGTGTCAGGGACCCAGTTTCAGTTCTAGCCTTTGGGTGACTGTCTGTGTGGAGTTTGAATGTTCTCCCAGTGTCTATGTGGGTTTCTGCCAGGTGCTACCCAAGGATGTACAGGTTAGGTGGATTGGCGACGCTAAAAACATTGCCTTCCAGTGCCCAGGGATGGGTAGGCTCGGTGGGCTAGCCGTGGCAAATGTGAGCTGACTGGGATAGGGTGGGATGCTTTTCACAAGGTTGGTGCAGACTTGATGGGTTGAATGGCCTCTATCTGCACTGTCACAGGCCTATTGTAATATCTTTCTTCACAATCACAATTTCCCTTTTAATCAGCCGTGTTACTGTCCCTTTTCTTTGTGTCTGTCCTTTATAAATTCTGAAAATTTGTGGTAATTCAGGTCCTATTCCAGCCACATCTCTGTAATACCCGCTATATCATATCCACTCTGATCTATTTGTGTGACAAATTTATCTGTTTTATTGAAAATGATTGTACATTAAGGCACAGCGCCTTAAGGCTTCCATAGTTCTGTTCACTGTGGCCCTGCTCAATTCTAGCCCTTGTAATCTGTGCCCAGCATCATTCTAACCTCCCATTCTCTTTTCTGATTTAATCCATATTTCAGTGTCATCCATCTCCCTGTATAGAGTTTCATCCCCTTGGCGTATTAGTATAAACCTTCCTGACTGCACTCACCAATATATCCCCAAGTTCCAGTCCTGTCTAGGTACGACACATCCAGGTTGTCATTATAACACCTCCCCCAGAAAAGGGCCCAATGCTCCAGCAAACTGAAACCCTCTCCCATGTACCATCTTTCCAGTCTGATATAATCTGCTATTTCTACTCTGATATGCACAGAGCATTGGCAGTAATCCTGAGATCACTGTTTTTGAGGTCCTACTTTAACTTCCTTCCTAAATCCCTGTATTCTGTTTTTAGGACATCATCCCTTGTCTTACCCATGTCATTGGCACCAATGTGTACCACGGCCACTGGCCGTTCACCCTCTCACTTCAGAATGTCCTGTAGCCACACTGAGACATCCTTCACCCGAGCAGCCGGGAGGCAACATACCATCCTGGAGTCTGGTTTACAGCCCCAGGACCATCTATCTGTTTCCCTTATTACTGAATAACCTCTGACAACAACCCTGCTCATTTTCCTCCAGGGGGTAGCCCTCCAAATCCTCAAATCATAGAAACTCGACAGTGTGGAAACAGGCCATTTTGCCCAACAAGTCCACACTGACCCTCCGAAGAGTAACCCAGCCAGACCATTCCCCTACCCTATTGGTCTCCATTTACTCCTCACTAATGCACCTAACCAACACATCCCTGAACACTTTAGCATGGCCAATTCCCCAAACCTGCATATCTTTGGACTGTGGAGGAAACCAGAGCACCTGGAGGGGACCCACGCAGACACGGGGAGAATGTGCAAACTCTACACAGAGAGTCGCCCAAGGCTGGAATTGAACCCGGGGCCCTGGCGCTGTGAGGCAGCAATGCTAACCACTGAGCCACTGTGCCAATCTGAACTGTGTGGGGGACAGACACTGGGAGTGGAGTCAGCACTGGACCCCATGCGGAAGGGGCACGGAGCAGTGAGTACAAATGTTGGCCACTGGGATAAAGGCACAGGGCCCAGTGTTGGCTCCACTCCCCATGCTCCTCCCCCACAGGGCCCAGTGTTGGCTCCACTCCCTGTGCCCCTCCCCAAAGGGCCCAGTGTTGGCTCCACTCCCCGTGCCCCTCCCCCACAGGGCCCAGTGTTGGCTCCACTCCCCGTGCCCCTGCCCCACAGGGCCCAGTGTTGACTCCACTCACAATGCCCCTCCCCCACAGGGTCCAGTGCAGACTCCCCACAACATCCTCCTCCTCAAAAGGGCCCAGTGCTGACTCCACTCCTTGTCCTCCTCCCCCGAAGGGCCCAGTGCGAACTCCACTCCATGTGCCCCTCCACCACAGGGCAAAGTGCTGACTCCACTCCTTGTCCCCCTTCCCCCAGAGGGTCCAGTGCTGACTCCACTCCCCATACCCCTCCCCGACAGGGGCTGGCACTGACACCCCATGCTATCCTGCTCTAAGGTTGTCACTGGGCACCCCCCTATGTACTAAAGTGGAACAGGCTGGATTGTTCAGTTTGTGATGAAAGGTGTGTGATGACGGAGCTTAATCTGTGTAGGTAATGTCTACTCCTCTGCCAAGTTAAAAAATCATGTAACACCAGGTTATAGCCCAACAGGTTTATTTGGAAGCACTAGCTTTTGGAGCGCTGCTCCTTATCAGGTGGTTGTGGAGTATAAGGGATTTTCAGAATGTTTCATGGATTCATGCAGCATTTGAGCAAAGTAAAATGTAATTCTGCTGGTACAAATTACACCACAAATGTATGTGTGTTTGTATGTGTGTGAGTGTGACTGTAAAAGGGTATAAGTCTGTGAGAGGGTGCGTGTGAAGGTGGGAGTGTGGGAATGTGCAGAATTACATTTTACTTTGTAATTTATTAAAATGTTGTTCTGCAAGTACAAATTACCTCACAAAATTACATGTATGTATGTGTGAGTGTGTGTGTGCGAGGCGGTATGAGTGGCTGTGAGAGAGTGTGTGTGTATGTGTGGGAGTGTGACTGTAAAGGGATATAAGTCTGTGAGAGGGTGTGCAGGAGGGTGGGAGGGTGAGAATGTGCACAGTTACATTTTATTTTGCTCAAAAACTACACGAATCCCTGTACGATTCTGTAAATCCCTTTTTGAGAAATAGAATCACTGTGAACATTGGGGCACAGACAGCCTCACACAGGGCACCTCACACCTTCAATGCATTATCTGGGCGAGCTTGGCACCTATTGTTAAAGTTCACTTGAGAATAATAATTTTTAAAAAGTTCTGGAATTTACATCTGAAAGAACTGAAACCAACAAGTCATTCTAAAATGAGAGACTTAACAAACAATCCAGGTCTTTTTCAATATATAATGTCAGTGACATCGCACTGTAAACTTTTGCTATAAATTCTGTGTCTTACGATCTTATGCTCCACAACCACCCGATGAAGGAGCAGCGCTCCAAAAGCTAGTGCTTCCAAATAAACCTGTTCGACTATAACCTGGTGTTGCGTGACTTATTTAACTTGGCAGAGGAGTAGACATTGACTCCATGGATATTTAGTGAGGCCTTTGACCAGGTTCCACATGGCAGACCAATTAGTAGAGTCATAGAGTCATAGAGATATACAGCACGGAAACCCATCCTTCAGTCCAACCCGTCCATGCTGACCAGAAATCCCAAACCAATCTACTCCCACATGCCAGCAGCTGGCCCATAACCCTCCAAAACTTTCCGAATCATATACCCATCCAGATGCCTTTTAAATGTTGCAATTGTATTAGCCTCCAACACTTCCTCTGGCAGTTCATTCCATACACGTACCACTCTCTGAGTGAAAAAGTTGCCTCTTAGGTCTCTTTTATATCTTTCCCTTCTCACCCTAAACCTATGCCCTCTAGTTCTGGACCTCCCCAACCGAGGGAAAAGACTTTGTCTATTTCTCCAATCCATGCCCCTCATAATTTTATAAACCTCTATAAGGTCACCCCTCAGCCTATGATGCTGCAGGGAAAACAGCCCTAGCCTATTCAACCTCTCCCTACAGCTCAAATCCTCCAACTTTGGCAACGTCCTTGTAAATCTTTTCTGAACCATTTCAAGTTTCACAACATCTTTCCGATAGGAAGGAGACCAGAATTACACGCAATATTCCAACAGTGGCCTAACCAATGTCCTGTACAGCCACAACATGACCTCAAAACTCCTGTACTCAATACTCTGACCAATAAAGGAAAGCATACCAAAAGCCTTCTTCACTATCCTATGTACCTGCGACTCCACTTTCAAGGAGCTATGAACCTGCTCTCCAAGGTCTCTTTGTTCAGCAACACTCCCTGGGACTTTACCATAAAGTGTATAAGTCCTGCTAAGATTTGCTTTCCCAAAATGCAACACCTCACATTTATCTAAATTAAACTCCATCTGCCACTTCTCAGCCCATTGGCCCATCTGGTCCAGATCCCATTGCCTTCTTCGCTGTCCACTATATGTCCAATTTGGTGTCATCTACAAACTTACTAACTGTACCTCTTACGCTCACATCCAAATCATTTATATAAATGATGAAGAGTAGTGGACCCAACACTGACCCTTATGGCACTCCAATGGTCACAGGCCTCCAATCTGAAAAACAACCCTCCACCACCACTCTGTCTTCTACTTTTGAGCCAGTTCTGTATCTAAATGGTGAGTTCTCCCTGTATTCCATGAGATCTAACCTTGCCAACCAATCTCCCATGGGGAACCTTGTGAAATGCCTTACTGAAGTCCATATAGATCACATCTACTGCTCTGCCCTTATCAATCCTCTTTGTTATTTCCTCAAAAAACTCAGTCAAGTTTGTGCGACATGATTTCTCTCGCATAAAGCCTTGTTGACTATCCCTAATCAGTCCTTGCGTTTCCAAATACATGTACATCCTGTTCCTCAGGATCCCCTCCAACAACCTGTCCACCATCGACATCAGGCTCACTGATCTATAGTTCCCTGGCTTGTCCTTACCAACCTTCTTAAACAGTGGCACCACGTTAGCCAACTTCCAGTTTTCTGGCACCTCACCTGTGGCTATTGATGGCACAAATATCTCAGTAAGAGGCCCAGTTATCACTTCCCTAGCTTCCCACAGAGTTCTCGGGTACACCTGATCAGGCCTTGGGCATTTATCCACCTTTATACATTTCAAGACATCCAGCACTTCCTCCTCTGTAAAATGGAGATTTGTCAAGATGTCTCCATATATTTCCTTACATTCTATATTTTCCATGTCCTTTTCCACAGTAAATACTGATGCAAAATACTCATTTAGTATCTCCCCCATCTCCTGCGGCTCCACACAATGGCCGCCTTGATGATCTTTGAGGGGCCCTATTCTCTCACTCGTTACCCTTTTGTCCTTAATGTATCTGTAAAAACCCTTTGGGTTCTCCTTAACTCTATTTGCCAAAGCTATCTCATGTTCCCTTTTTGCCCTCCTGATTTCTCTCTTAAGTTTACTCCTATTGCCTTTATACTTTTCTAAGGATTCACTCGATCTATCCTGTCTATACCCTACATATGCTTCCTTCTTTTCCCTAACCAAACCCTCAATTTCTTTAGTCATCCACCATTCCCGATACTTACCAGTCTTTCCTTTTACCCTAACAGGAATATACTTTCTCTGGACTCTCATTATCTCATTTCTGAAGGCTTCCCATTTTCCAGCCGTCCCTTTACCTGCGAACATCTGCGCACAAACAGCAGAAAGTTCTTGCCTAATACTGTCAAAATTGGCCTTCCTCCAATTTAGAACTTCAGCTTTGAGATCTGGTCTATCTGTTTCCATCACTATTTTAAAACGAATACAATTATGGTCGCTGGCCCCAAAGTGCTCCCCACCTGACACCTCAGTCACCTGCCCTGCCTTATTTCTCAAGAATCGGTCAAGTTTTGTACTTTCTCTAGTAGGTGCATCTACATACTGAATCAGAAAATTTTCTTTTACACACTTAACAAATTGCTCTCCATCTAAACCCTTAACACTATGGCAGTCCCAGTCTACATTTGGAAAGTTAAAACCCCCTACCATAACCACCCTATTATTCTTACAGATAACTGATATCTCCTTAAAAATTTGTTTCTCAATGTCCCTCTGACTGTTAGGGGCTCGATAATACAATCCTAATAAGGTGATCATCCCTTTCTTATTTCTCAGTTCCACCCAAATAATTTCCCTGGATGTATTTCTGGGAATATCCTCCCTCAGTTCAGCTGTAATGCGATCCCTTATCAAAAACACCACTCCCCCTTCTCTCTTGCCTCCCTTTCTGGTCTTCCTGTAGCATTTGTATCCTGGAACATTAAGCTGCCAGTCCTGTCCATCCCCGAGCCACATTTCTGTAATTGCCATGATATTCCAGTCCCATGTTCCTAATCATGCCCTGAATTCATCTGCCTTCCCTGTTAGGCCTCTTGCATTGAAATAAATGTAGTTTAATTAATCAGTCCTACCTTGTTCTCTGCTTTGTTCCTGCCTGTCCTCTCTAATTGACTCTTTTGTTCTCAACTGTATCAATCTCAGATTGAAGTCTTTCCTCACTATCTCTCTAGGTCCCAACCCCATCTCAAAATTAGATCACATGGGATTCAGGGTGAACTTGTCAATTGGATACAAAATTGGCTTCATGGTAGGAGACAGAGAGTGGTGGTGGAGGGTTGTATGTCAGACTGGAGGTCTGTAACCAGCAGTGTTCCACAGGGATCAGCACTGGGCCCACTGTTAGTTGTCATTGATATAAATGATTTAGATGAGAATATAAGAGGCAGGGCCAGTAAATTTGCAGATGACACCAAAATTGGTGGTGTTAGAGACAGTGATGACGATTATCTGAGATTACAAATGGATCTTGATCAATTTGGCCAATGGGCTGAGGTGTGGCAGATGGAGTTTAATTTGAATAAATGTCAGGTATTGCATTTTGGTAAAACAAACAGGGGCAGGACCTACACAGTTAATGGTCAGGCCTGAGGGAATGTTATAGAACAGAGAAACCTCGGGGTTCAGGTACATAGTTCATTGAAAGTTGTGTCACAGGTAGACAGGGTGAGAAAGAAGGTGTTTGGCACCTTTATTGCTGAGACCATTGAGTAAAACAGTTGGGATGCCATGGTGAGATTGTACAGGACATTGGTGAGGCCAATTTTGGAGTACAGTTACACAATCCTTTTTCCGAAATCCTTGGGGCCAGTTGTTTTTCTGAATTTGGAATTTTTCGGATTCGGAATAAATGACATTTTCACAGGGAAATGAGAAAAGTATTACCTAACAGCAGATGCACGTGTGAACAGTACAAGCACTGAGACACAATTGATGCCTGTCAGTGCTGGGCCACACCACCATGTCACATCTGAGTGACGCAAATCGAGTGGGTCACCTGTACACACGCCAAAATGGCGCTCCACACTCCAGAAAAACAATTTCGGATTTTGGAGCTTTTGGAGTTTTGAATTTTGGATAAAGGATTGTGTACCTGTACTGTGTACAGTTCTGGTTGCCATGATACAGGAAGGATATGGTTGAATTGGAGAGGATGTAGAAAAGGTTCACAAAGATGGTATAAGGAATGGAGGGTTTGAGTTATAAGGAGTGGCTGGTAAACTACAAGGCTTTTTCACTGGAGCATAGGAGGTTAAAGAGTGACCTTCGAACACAGAACACAGAACAGTACAGCACAGTACAGGCCCTTCAGCCCACGATGTTGTGCTGAGCAAATACTTTAATCTAAGATCAATCTAATCTACACACCCCTCAGTTTACTGCCATCCATGTGCTTGTCCAGCAGTCGCTTAAACATCCCTAATGTCTCTGACTCTACTACCATCACTGGCAGTGCATTCCACTCACCCACCACTCTCTGAGTAAAGAACCTGCCTCTGGCATCACCCCAATACCTTCCTCCAATCACCTTAAAATTATGATCCCTTGTGACAGCCATTACTGCCCTGGGGAAAAGTCTCTGGCTAACTACTCTATCTGTGTCTCCCATTCCCTTGTACACCTCGATCAAGTCAGCTCTCACTCTTCCTCTCTCCAGTGTGAAAAGCCCAAGCTCACTCAACCTCTCTTCATAATACAAGTCCTCCAATCCAGGCAGCATCCTGGTAAATCTCCTCTGCACCCTCTCTAAAGCATCTACATCCTTCCTCAAATGAGGTGACCAGAACTGAACACAATATTCCAAGTGTGGTCTAACCAGGGTCCTATAGAGCTGCAGCAAAACCTCCTGGCTCTTAAACTCAATCCCCCTGTTAATGAAAACCAAAACACCATCCACCTTCTTAACAACCCGATCAAGTTGGCAGCAACTTTGAGGGATCTATGTCTATGGGCCCCAACATCCCACTGTTCCTCCACTCTGCCCACAATCCTGTCTTTAAGCCAAAAGCCAATATCACCCGCATTGTCTGTGTCCTCATTGCATCCAGTGATCTCCCCTCCACTGCCTCCAAACTCATAGTCCCCCAGCCCCACACTGCCCGGTTCGATCTGCTCTCCAAGGTCCACAAGCCCAACTACCCCGACCGGCCCATCATCTCGGCATGCTCCTGCCCCAATGAACTCATCTCGTCTTACCTCGACTCCATCCTCTGCCCCTCAGTTCAGGCACTTCCCACCTCCATCTGCGACACCAACCACGCTCTCCATCTCTTCAGCAACTTCCAGTTCCCTGGCCCCCAGTGCTATCTCTTCACTATCGACGTGCAGTCCTTATATATGTTAATATCTCACAAGGATGGCCTCCAGGCCCTTTGCTTCTTCCTCTCCAACAGACCCATCCAGTCCCCCTCCACCAATACCCTCCTCCGCCTCGCCAAACTGGTCCTCACCCTCAATAACGTTTCCTTTAACTCCTCCCAATTCCTCCAAATCAGGGGGTGGCCATTGGTACCCACATGGGCCCCAGCTATTTCTGCCTCTTTGTTGGCAAAATCAAACAATCCCTCTTCAGCACCTACACAGGCAATGTACCCCAACTCTTCTGCCGTTATATCAATGACTGCATTGGTGCAGCTTCCTGCCCCCAGATGAATTGGAGCAGTTCATCGATTTCACCCACAACTTCCATCCTGCTCTCAAATTCACTTGGTCAATCTCGGACACCTCCCTCCCATTTCTTGACCTCACCGTTTCCATCTCCAGTGAGTCACCAGACGGATGTTTACTACAAACCCACAGATTCCCATAACACCCTGGGCCACACCTCCTCCCACACAGTATCCTGCAAGAACTCCATCCCATTCTCCCAATTCCTCCACCTCTGCCGCATCTACTCGGACGAGGAAATATTCCACTCGTGAGTATCCCAGATGTCCACCTACTTCGAGCAGCATGATTTTCCTCCGTTTGTCATCATTCCCCATTCCACTGCTGCAGACCCCCGCCCTTCCCAACGCAATAAAGGCTGGGTCCCCCTTGTACTCACCTACCACCCCAATAGTCTCCGCATCTAACGCATCATCCTTAAATGCTTCCGCCAACTCCAATTAGACCCCACCACCAAGACCATCTTTCAGTCCCCACCCCTCTCTGCCTTCCGCAAGGACTATTCCCTTCGACAATCCTTGGTTTGCGCCACTCTCCCCACCAACCCCTTCGAGCCACCAAGTACCTTCCCCGGTCACCGGAAAAGATGCAGAGCCTGCAGGTACACCAGCCGGTCACCTCCATCCAGGGCCCCAAACAGTCCTTCCAGGTGAGACTGAGGTTCACCTGCCTCTCTTCCAACCTCATTTACTGCATCAGGTGCTCCCGATGTTGTCTTAGGGAATGGTTCACCGAACTTCGCAGCTGGGTCCACAGGGACCGACCGGACCTCCCACTCATCCCCCAATTTAATTCCCCTTCCCACTCCCTTTCTGACATGACCATCCTTGGCATCCTCCATTGCCGCAATGAAACACACTGCAAATTGGAGGAACAACACCCCATCTTCCACCTGGGCAGCCTACAGCCCAGATGGCTCAATATTGGGCTCTCCAATTTCAAATAACCTCCCTTTCCATCCCCCAACTCCCTTCCCAGCCCCTTCCCCTCCCTCCCACTGCTCCCTGCCACCAATTGGATTCATTCCACCCATTGACCAACCAGGTCGTCCCCTCTACCTGTCTTCACCGAACCCTACTTTACAACCTTACACCCACCACCCGTTTTATCTGCAGCTCCCCCCCCCACACCCAGCCCCAGTCCTGAAGAAGGGTTACACCCAAAACATCAGCTTCTCCACCTCCTGATGCTGCCTGCCTTGCTGTCTTCTACTTCCAGCCTCCTCCTGTCTACCTTGGATTCCAGCATCCAGTATAGCATTTGTTTTGGCTTTAACCCTGTATTCAACATCCAAATTTGACCTTCCTAATTGAATCACTTCTTATTTAACCAGGTTTAACTCCATCTGCCACTTCTCAGCCCAGCTCTGCATCCTGTCAGTGTCTCGTTGTAGTCTGTAACAGCCCTCGCCACGATCCACGACATCACCGACCTTTGTGTCACTGGCAAACTTACTAACCCATCCTTCCACTTCTTCATCCAAGTCACTTATAAAAACTACAAAGGGCAGACGCCCAAGAGCAGATCCTTGTGGGACTCCACTGGTCACCGAGCTCCAGGAGGAATACTTTCCATCCACGACCACTCACTGTCTTCTTTTGGCCAGCCAATTCTGTATCCAGACAGCCAAACTTCCCGATATCCCATACCTCCTAACATTCTGAATGAGCCTGCCCTGGGGAACCTTATCAAATGCCTTACTGAAATCCATTTACAGCACATCCACTGCTCAACCTTCATCAACTTGTCTCATCACATCCTCAGAGATCTCAATAAGGCCAGTGAGGCATGACCTGCCCCTCACAAAGCCATGCTGACTGTGTTTAATCAAATAATGTCTTTCCAAATGGTCATAAATCCTATCTCTCAGAATCCTTTCCAGCACCTTGCTTACCACAGACGAAAGACTGACTGGTCTGTAATTCCCAGGGATTTCCCTATTCCCTTTCTTGAACAGAGGAACAGCATTCTCCTCCCTCCAATCAGCCTGTACTACTCCCATGGAGAGTGAGGATGCAAAGATCACCACCAGAGGTGTAGTAATCTCATTCCTCACTTCCTGTAGTAACCTCGGATATTTCTGGTCTGGCCCTGGGGACTTATCTAACTTGATGTTTCCAGAATTTCCAGCACATCCATTTCCTTAATGTCAATCTGTTCAAGCTTATTAACCTGGTCCACAATGTTCTCATTATCAACGAGGTCCCCCTCTCTTGAACAAGTTCCCTCCACTATCCCTGATCGGCCTACCCTCTCGCTGATCATTCTCTTATTTCTCACGTAAGTGTAGACCGCCTCTGGGTTTTCCCTAATCCTTTACCCCAAGGCTTTTTCATGCCCCCTCCTAGCTCTCTTCAGTCCATTTTTTGAGTTCTTTCCTAGCTATACTGTAATCCTCTAAAGCTGTGCCAGGTCCTTGCTTCCAAAACCTTCAGTAAGCTTCCTTCTTCCTCTTGACAAGAAGCTCCTCTTCTCTTGCCATCCAAGGCTCCTTAACCTGACCATTCCTTTGCCTGTCTCAGTGGGACAAAGTTATCCAACACTCACAACCAGTGTTCCTTAAACAGCCTTCACATTTCTGTTGTACAGTTCCCGCAGAACAATGTTCCCAATTTATACTCCACAGCTCCTGTCTAATAGCGATATAATTTCCCCTCCCCCAATTAATTATGGATGTTTATAAAATCATGAGGGGCATGGATAAGGTAAGTAACAAACTCTTTTCCCAAAGAGTTAGGGAGTTCAAAACTAGAGCGCATAATTTTAAACTGAGTGGAGAAAGATTTAAAAGGAAGCTGAGGGGAAATGTTCTCACACAGAGGCTGGTTCATATGTGGCATGAACTGTTAGAGGAAGTGGCAGATGCAGGTACAGTTATAACTTTTAATAGATATTTGGACAGGTACATTAACAGGAGGATCACCGTGTTTTCACATTAAAGTTCCCCATTCAGCTCACACAGGTATAATTGGTCTGTGCTGTTTTCACCTTACTGACCTCCAGGAGATTTTGGAGACAGCTCAACAGACAGTACCTCTTTGATGTGACTGAACCTACAAGTATCCTTTGATTTTCTGTACAATTCTGCCTTTCTGTGTTACTTTAGGCCTTTCAGTAGACAACAGCTGTTTCTCTTTCAATAATTTTATTTCTAATGCACTCAACTGTTCACCTCAAGATCTATTCCAGTCTGTAAACCCACAGTAAAGTGATGATGAACAAACTGTCCAACATTCCAATACCAATAACAAAAATCAAAAGTGAAACTAAAACTGTGTTCCTCCATTCTTAACACACACTTTAGAAATACAAATCAACCTGAAAGCTATTCATGCATCTCCTGCCTGAGAACACAGGTTCCCAAATGATATTAATAACATTTCCTGAACCTTGATCACACTGGGAAACAACTGAGTTTTATGATGTATCAAGATTGCCTCCATTTTGTGTCCAGCAGATGTTCACTGAGCAAAGTGATTTGACATTATGTCCTTCACCAAGGTCAGTGCTGTTTGCTGTATTGACAGGAATGTGGAATACTGCAGCTCAGTGCATACAGGCAGTGGTCACAGTAATGGTTCCATGGGCCATCGATCTGGTCAGAAGGAAATAATGTCCAATTCTCTGGCCTTGGTGTTCCACTCTAGGGAAACAGTTTATCCTTCCCATAAAGTTATGGAGGTTGTGGGCAGTCACCTTCATAGAAGAGATGTAATCTTGTAAAAAAATTCTTGACTGTGGTGAAGCAACATGTCATCCAACACAAACCAGCCAGTGACCTGCTGGTGTCCAGCAGCTCCCACTGCTGCTGGTGAATTCCTGGCTGGTCATTCTAGGCAGTGGCTTCACCTTCATTGTTGCTGTGGCTGGATGGCAAGTCCGACTGCATCGGAGTTTAATATGGGAAGCCCACAGGCAGAAAGACCTCACAGTCTTTGCTGTTCTCTCTCATGGAGGTCTCAGACAGCAGTATGAGGGAGAGTCTGGACAAACACCTCAGTGAGGCCAGAGGGGTTCGGAGACGTGTCTTGTCAGCTTGGACCAGGAGAAGGCCTTTGGAAGAATATCCAACACCTACTTAATCAACTTGCTCTTCAAATGGGGTTAATGCAGGGACTCCACAATTGGATCCATCTGTTCTACACAAACATCAGTGGGACAGTTTAAATAATGGGTGGGAATTGGAAAGCTTTCCGATCAGAGATGGAGCCAGGCAGGACTGTCCTCTCTCCCGCCCTGTTTGTGTGCTGTATTGAACCATTTACTGAGTGCAATAGGAAGGAGGCAGGTGTAGGAAAAGGGAAAATGCCAGGTACCGCAGGCACTGAGTTCAAATCATCCCTGCACATGGAAAACATCACTGCTTTCTGCACAGATCCACCGTCAGTGATCAGATTGATGAGAATCTGTGACCAGTTCAAACTGGCTTCAGGACACAAGATCAACTGCAGCAAGGATGGGCTCCTGTTCCTTTTCAGAACTGGGCCAATCAATCCTTTGCCCTTTGCCCTGTCCGAGCAGACTACCTGAAGGTGCTGGGAATGTGATTCAGAGGAGCCGAGGGGTGTGCTAGAACCTGGAAGGTGTGGGTCACTGATGTGACTGAAACTGGGATGGGGAAGTGACATTCCCTCTCCATTGGAGTTAAGGAGCTGGTCACCAGCTGGGAGATGCTTCTTCATTTCTCAATGTGCTGTCACTTGGGCCCATACTCCACTCCTGGACAGTGGAGGTCACTCAAAACATCTTCCACTTTGTCTGGAGTTCAACCACGGGCCATGTCTGTGGGGACACAGCCGTAGGGAATGTACCCAACACCCGCCTCAGCCCAATATAAAACACAGATCTGTGGATACTGGGAATCTGAAAGAAAACAGGCAAGTGCTGGAGAAACTCAGTAGATCTGGCAACACGTACAGAGAGAAAAACAGAGTTAATGTTTCCAGTCCAGTGATCCTTCTTCAGAATTGCTGAGTTTCTCCAGCACTTTGTGTTGTGTTTCTGATTTCCAGTACCCACCGTTCTTTGTTCCATATTATTGTGGTTTATCAGGTCAGGTTTCACTCTGAGATCTGATGTGTCCAGTATCACCATCAGCTGGGATTGGGACACAATTAAAGTTACCTGGGCCTTGGGCGTTCTGTATATCCAGAAGGTTCCCATTTGGTCTCACTGGAGTTGATCTTGTTCTGATCCCAGCTGGAGGAGAGAGGGTACTCCCTGTCAGATCCACCCTGTCCACCCAGAGTCTCACTGCCTCTGCATATTGCTCTCACCGTGGTTCAGGTGAGGAACAGACCATCACCAGCTCCTTGTGGGATGTGCCCCAGTGGGAACAGATAAACTCATCGTTCGGGAATGACTTTATCAGCTAACAGCCTGAGGTGGAGCCAAATGTGGACAGGACTGACACCACCTTCAAGGCCCCTCATTTCCTTACCCTGTCTGACTGTTCCCAGTCTGTCGCCACTCCCTATCCCACTCTGCCCTCCCCTGAATTCCTTGTGTATCCCTCCACCCCCTTGACCCCATTCCCCCAGCTCCCCTCACTGCCACAACCTGGCCATTCCCAATGCTCCATGCCAGCTGCCAGCTTTCTGTCCCTCTCCCTTGTGCCGTAACCAAGAGAAAGTGCTGCCCTCAGACCAATCTGCAGAAACCTGCCTCTGTACATCACCGGAAAACAAACGTGAACCGGGCTCACCAGATTCTCACACACTGCTGACTGGGGCTTCAAGGAGGGACTGGGTTTTTATGTTCATGAATATTCATGGGATCCAAATGTAAACCAAGTAGGAAGCCCCACAGTCTGGTGTAATACCTGACAAACTGTAAACACACGGCTTTATCTCGACACCACAACCTGTCATTGGGAAATACAACAATTCACACCCGGCCTAATTCAGCCACACTCCCAGCACATCTCCTCAGCTCATCAGAAAAGCCAGATTGGACAGATAACATTAACTCTGTTTCTCTCTCCACAGATGCTGCCAGACCTGCTGAGTTTCTCCAGCACTTTCTCATTTCATTCCATTTCCTGCTCATACAGGTTTCATGAGATCTCCCCAACATTTCTGCTCTTGCCGTAAACCAGGCAGTCAGTCTGGCCGACTGTCACTCGGGAGGCTGGACAGAATGATGGAAATGTCTCCCTCCAGGGAAGATCATGAGGAGCTCCACCTCCCCAGTCTTGTCAGGTCGACCTGGGCAACCATCCTACAACCCAAAGGACTTAACATTGAGTTCCTGAATCTCCAATAACCTTCTGACCGATCCCCCTGCTCCCTTTCCAGCCCCACCCCCTCCCTTCCATTCCACCCACTGACCCTTCCTTCCAGCTCCCAACCGGATCCATCCCTCCCATTGACCAACCAGGTCGTACCCACTACTAGTGTTCTCCAATCCTCCACATCTCTCCCCTCCCCTCTCTTTATCTGCAGCTCCCCACCCGGCCCCATCCCCACATCCAGTCCTGATGAAGGGTTAGACCCGAAGCATTGACTTCTCCACCTCCTGATGCTGCCGGGCTTGCTGTGTTCTTCAAGCCTCCTGTTTGTCTACTTGGTCAGGTCCTTCACCCCCTGCTGGGCTCTCTGCACCCTCCCCATTAATAATGAGGCCCCTGTCCCAGCCATTTTCACTGAATAACATCCTGATTGTGGACATACTGCTGTCCACAGGTCTGGATCAATAATATCATAGAATCCCTCCAGTGTGGAAACAGACCATTTACTAACCAGTCCACACCGACCCTCCGAAGAGGATCCCACCCAGACCCAATCCCCTACCCTATTACTCTACATTTTACCCGACTACTGCACCTCACCTAGATACACGTGAACACTGTGGGGAATTTAGCTTGGCCAGTTCACCGAACCTGCACATCTTTGAGCTGTGGGAGGAAACCGGAGCACCCGGAGGAAACCCACGCAGACACGGGGAGAATGTGCAAACTCCACACAGACAGTCGCCTGAAGTTGGAATCGAACCCGGGTCCCTGGCGCTGTGAGGCAGCTAGTCACTGAGTTACTGTGTCACCTTAATCTCCTGTAGTTCGATGATTGGTGAATAAACAGATTTATTCTCGCGGTATACAGAAGGAGATGGGGTGGGAAAATGCAGATATACTCAGATGATATCATGATGATTGTAAATGTAAGATCTTGTTCACCTGAAGCCCAGGAATTAAAGCCTGCCTTTAGCTGAAGTGAGGAGGAGCCATGTCAGAAATACTGGAGACACAGCAGGTTCCAGATAAAGAGAGAATAATCCCCAGATTCATCCACAAAGGGAATAACAAACAGAAACACTGACAGTCTGGAATCCATATCAATACAGATTCAGAGGGAGTGGGTTCCTTCCATTACCTGGACGGAGGGTTCGTTCTTCAACTGAGTGACAACGGCCCTCGGGTTCCCGAATATAGGTGACGCAAATGGCAAAGAAATCCGAACAGCAGTGACCTCCATCCGACCATCAGGGCCCACCTGCACAATGATAATAAGATTGTTTGTAATAGTTTCCAGTGTCTTTTACTGAACAAGCCAGTGACAATGTAACCTTGTTGTTTAATAATTCCATGGTGACAGGTTGAACGAGGCAGAGAGTGGGTTTTAAGGGAGTTGACGATCTGTCACTTCGACCTTCACTCTGAATGAGGGATATGATTTGGAGGAGCCGGTGTTGGACTGTGGTGGACAAAGTTAAAAATCCCACAACACCTAGTTACAGTCCAACAGGTTTATTTGGAAGCACTAACTTTCGGAGCGCTGCTCCTTCATCAGGTGGTTGTGCTGTAGGATCATAAGACAGATCACAAAATTTTGCTCTTAATCTTGTGTCTTACAATCTTATACTCCACAACCACCTGATGAAGGAGCAGCGCCTCTGAGCGAGAGAGCTTCCAAATAAACCTGTTGGACTATCCCAGCACTCCACAGTTCATCAATCTTTCAGGAAGTTTGAATGGGAATCAGACAGAAAATGCAGTTTATGGACTTGGAGCCTCCCTGAACCCTCTGGTTTTAATGATGGGGCCCATCTTGGTGTTGGCACTAGGAGCGGGTGCTGTTCCCACACAAGGAAAAGGCCCAATGGTGATCAGACCCGGGGGTGAGGGACATGCTGAATGGGTAAGTGGGAGTGGGTAATGAGGTGCCAATCTCAGTGTCCCCTCACTGAAAGACAGGGCCTGGCACCATCTCAAAAGAACTTTTCATCCTGTGAGCAGAGCGATCTTGTTCATCAGGATCACTTGGTTGATTTCCAACTGCCCTCTGAAATGGCCGAGCAAGCCACTCAGTTGTGTCAATCGCGATAAAGTCTGAGTTGGACAGCAGTGGGTCAGGAAGGCAGCTCACCACCACCTTCTCAAAGGGAATTACCAACGGGCAAGAAATGCTGACCTCGCCAGTGACACCTATGTACCAGGAATAAATTGAAGGAAATAGTTTAGTATGAAAACCTGGTCCATGTTTTCTGTTAATCTGGGTCTAAAAAGACAAGTAAATGAGGGAGTTTTGAATATGATGTAAAAATCATTAACTTTTGTCATGACTCTGGGAATAGCAGGGTTTGATTTCCAGTCCATTCCCCCCGTGAGGTGGAACAGCAAAGAGAGTGAGGGGGCATTGAGCTCCTGTGTCACCACTGGGCACACAGAGATTCACAACAGGCAGGGCAGGGCTGGGAGGAGGGGATCTGAAGCCCTTACCCCCTGACTGTTTGTGTTTTCTCAGACAGGACTCCGTGCTCCAGAAGGACAGTCAGCTGCTGAGACCAGGGAGCTGTATTCCACTCGGAGAAGGAGGATCCTTCAGAGGATGCAGCATCACATCATTCCCCGACACCCCCCCACCAACACAGACCCTCTCCGGGCAGTGGCTATCTGCTCACTGTCTGATACAATGTCACAAGCTGGTGAGTACATCACTGCTTCTCCTGAGCAGCTGATGGAGGCTGTGATGACTGAAGCCACTGACAGACAGAGGTCTGGTAGAGGCCAGGCCCATGCTGAGCCCCAGGCTGATGAGGGGCCTCTGCAGTCAGTAACATGGAACCTGCTGCAGTCACAGCAAGAGGTGAGGGAGCTGCTAGAGGCTGACACCCCCATGGGTGGACAATGGAGGAGTCCATTCAGGCCATCGGTGCTATCCTGTCCCAGCCGTGGGTGTGTCTTGCTTCCTGTATGATGGGTGCGTGCCCCTCATGGAGAGCCACATCCAGCAGGTCACTTGGATACACACCCACAGGGTGTCCAGGTGAGAGAGGAACAACATAGCTGGAGAGTCTCTCCCAGGGGCTCTTCCATCTCCCCATCACACAATGGGGCAGGTGTCCCTTGCAGTGGAGGAGAAGAGGCTCCTTCTGTCTCAGGGCCTTCTCTCAGTGTGCTCCGAGTACACACAGAGCCTCCTCAGCGCCTCTGCCAGTGACCCCAGCACCTCCAGTAGCCATGGGGACACACTGAGCTCCAGTAGCTGTGAGGCAGTCCCACAGCATGTCAGGGTCCTTCAGGCCTCAGGCGGTGAATGGACAGCTCCCAAGGACATCAGGGAAGGCAGTGTTTGGTCATTACCTCAGCTGGGTCACTGTGTGGGGAGAGTCTGGGCCCTAGACCCCCTTACCCCCTCTACATCCTCCTGGTCAGGTGAGGAGTGACAATTGATGATGTGGTCCTGATGAAAAGCCTCCCCCCTCTGCAGTGTGAGGTTGCACAGAGCACAGGGACAGTATGGGAGGCCCTTTCTGGGACATAGTGCAGACCAGCCAATGGGATCACATGTTTAAGAGGCCAAGGGCCTGCTCATGCATTGCTGGGTCACACTGTGACAGGCCGTGTACCTTTCCCCTGCTATAATGGGAGGGTTGGCCACGTGTCTGTGTCTGCAATGGCCACCCCTTGTCCCTGAGGATCCTTTCCGGAAGGTGCACAGGAGGAGAGAACAGCTGGAGCATCGGGAACAGGGAAAGTGTGTGGATCAGTGACTCCCAAACTTTAGACAAAAATCACTGTGTTCCCAGAGCTGTGAGAGTGTGGGTGGGAAGAGGGAAACTGTGACAGCATTGGAGGGACAGGGGGGAGAGTTGTGAAAACTGAGGAGTGCAAAGGGAGCTGAGAGAGTCTAGTCTTGTCGGCTCACTCCCATTTCCCTTGATTTATTCTGTCGGATACAAATTTATTGCTCTCATGTGCCCATCAAATTTCCTTTTGAAATTACTGATCCTTTCCACCCCCAATAATCTCGAAGGTAATGAATCCCACGTCACAAACACACAGTATAAAAACATTCTTCCTCACACTCCCACTGCAACGTTTATAAAACCCTTAAATCCCTGTTCCCTGACACTTGTACAATCAGGAAATGGCAGTAGCTTCACACTGTCCACATTCTCCAATCTTCTCACTATCTTCTGCCTCTCTGTCAAATCATCCCCCAATCCCCATTGAGGAACGTGCAGGGATTGGAACAAGGTCAGGCAGCTGGCTCTCAGAGAATATGCACTCCCTGATTGGGGCTATTCACCTGGTTCAACCAATAGGAGAACATCACATGATCCAGGGTTCAAAGGTTGGCTGTTGCTCTGAAAGGGAAGTGACACGATTGAGCTAAAACCTGACAAAAGGTGATTTTGGAATGACTGTTTAGGAGCAATGGCACAGCAACTAATTGGGAGACTTCCCTGAAACTGGCAGGTTATAGTGCAACAGGTTTATTTGAAAGTATAAGCTTTCGGAGCGCAGATCCTTCGTCAGGGGTAGTACTCTGAAAGCTTGTCCTTCCAAATAAACCTGTTGGACTATACCCCAGTGTTGTGTGATTTTTAATTTGTGCACTCCAGTCCAACATGAGCATGATATTCTTAAAGGTGCGGCACGGTGGCTCAGTGGTTCGCACTGCTGCCTCACAGCACCAGGGTCCCAGGTTCAATTCCAACCTCGGGCAACTGTCTGTGTGGAGATTGCACATTCTCCTTGTGTCTGGGTGGGTTTCCACCGAGTGTTCCGGTTCCCTCCCACAGTCACAAAGATGTGCAGGTCAGGTGAATTGACCATGCTAAATTGCCCATAATGTTAGGTGCATAGGTCAGAGGGAAATTGGTCTGGGCGGGTTACTGTTCGGAAGGTCGGTGTGGACTGGTTGGCCCGGGGGGCTTGTTTCCACACTGGAGGGAATCTAATCTAAAAAACCTCCACATCATCCCTGAAAATGGGCAGAAGTATCTGAAATGAGGGGGTCCAAATGACCTTTGCAGCAAATCTCCAATCATTGTGCTTTCTGCATAACCCAGTGTTGTGTAAGGGTAATAGGACCCTGGAGCAAGCTTGCTGAGATGTCATAGAGCTGCACATCATTGGGTATAAATACACTGGGAAAAACACTGGAAGGTGTGACTCTCTGGAAGACATGGGCATCAACACTGGAAGGAAACAGATTAATCATTTCCTGTTGTAACTATAAGTCAGATATTGGTGTAAGGTCACCATGTATCTGAATATTTTGTATACAGCCTCATGACCAGTGTTAATGTGAAGAATAGGCTACGATAGGCTTTCACTTGTCTTCTCCACAACCAGTCTGTCTCAAACCCAAACCTCACTGTGTGGCAAAAAAACCCAGGAGTAAAGAGGAAGCAGTTTGCCACCTTGTCAGCAACAGCCTTCAGTTCACTCTGACAACAGAAGAATGGGCTGATTTATCTTACTGCAAGTGATGCAGGAACGAATGGGGAAAGATACATTGTGCTTTAGGTGATTCTCTAAGACTGACAGATCGATTTCATTTCCAAAATTTAATCAATAAAATTATCAAATCTTTGAAGGCCAGTGAAGTTACATACAGAGTAACAATTGTATTGCAGAGGGAGCTGTGCCTGGGCAGATAGATTACAGCTGCCATTTTGAGATTTGGAAGTATATTGCCCATGTTGGGAGCACAAATTCCATGTTGGAATAGGAAGGTCAGGGAAACTGAGACATCAGGCAAAGGAGAGAGCTCCATTTTTTAATGGATTTAGGGAGGAGGCACCTTGTAGCTGTGGGCAGACTGAAGGCCCTCATGTAAGAGCTTCCAAATGGAGTCAGGACAGATTGCAAGGGAGATGACACCTCAATGCCTGGCCCTGCCACTAAATAGTGTATGGTCTCACGTGTGTGGGAAAGGTGAGTGCATGCTCCCTCCATTGGGACATCCCACCAAGTGTACAACATATTCTTAACCACTCAATACTCTAAACCCTTCTCACTAACCACACACACACACACACACGCACACAGACCAACACCAACTCTTGCTGCTCCTACTCCCATCCAGCTATTCAGCTGTGGGTCATCACCCCGACACACTGCAACAGACTCAATCACATTTTACAGGAGAAGGTTCTCCATAATAGCTACAGGGCCGACAGAATCAGTGGGGACAGGACCTTTTCATTCACAGAGGGACCTCTGTGAATATGCTGAGAATCATGGGGACAGCTGGAACAGAGCCCATGGTTTCATGGGGGACATTAAGGATGACGGTGAGTAACTGCCTCTGCTGCTCTCAATCCCCTCCTCACTTTCACCCTGAGATGGGGAATCAAACGAAAGCTGCAGACTGTGGGACCATGGATCTGGTGCTTTCCTCTGCCTCTCCCTCCAACATCCCAACCCGCCTGTTCTGATTGGCTGCTTTCAGATTCCCAGGAAGTGCCGGCTGGGGACCTCCTCACAGCCATGAGGAGGCGGAAGCTCAAACCCAGGTCACTGGTGAGGGGGCATTGTAACGTGATCTCACAGGTGAGCTGCCAGGGGAAATGGGTACCTAGTGTGCCAACTCCATGGAGGGCACGTTCTGCTGCAGGGAACACAGATGGGGACATTAATGGGAGGCCTACAGAAGGAGGTTGATGGGAATGCACACTGAGATGCTTGGTACATTAGCAGGCCATGTCAGACAGTCTATCAAAGGGCATGGAGAAGCTCAGTCCCAATGTGACAGAGGGCACTGCACAGAGCTTGGATCCCATCATTTCCCCTGTGACAGTGGGAGCCAGCTCCTTGACTGCAGCAGCTGACAGGGCAGTGATCCAGTATCTGTGCTCACTGTCTCAGCCTCTGCTGAAGCACAGACAGAAGCCAAGAAACCCCTCAGTACTGCAGTGTGAGTTCAGACTGAGGTCGTGCTTGGTCCCATGCAGGCTCAGACCCGCTGTGAACATGACTGTGGATCCCAGTGGGCAAAGGGGTTTGCAGGGTCTTGGAGCAGGCCAGCAGCTCGTCCTCCAACAGATCACTAGGGACCTGGGGATGCTGCCTGGGGGACTGGCAGAGGCACCATGGGGCATCAACCTGCTGCCCTCTCTCAGGGTAACAGCATTTGTGCTCTCACTGTGGCCACTCCACCAGTCCCCTTGCTGTTGTCCCTTACCCTGTCAGTCCAGACAGCTGCTGTCTGTTGTGAGATGGTGCAGTCTGAAGCCAGGCCCAGGGTTTCCCCAGGAATTCCTGCAAAATACACCTGCAGTCTCCCCCATTGGAAGTCAGCTGCCTTCCACTAACCATGCAGTAACCAATGGGGTAAAGCTGCACAGGAACACCAGGACAGGCCCTCGGGCACTGCACAAGGATGGTCAGTTCCCATTTGTCCATGTCACTGGCTATGTTCCTGAATAAAGATTCTGTGATGCACATGTTTGTTGCTTGGCCCTGGGTGGTCCAAGTTGGGGAATTCAGTATTACATCAGGCAGGGAGGCTGCTGTGTAAAACCAGGATAGCAGCTCATCACCTGGTTCCAGACACACACAGGGCTCAGGGGGCACCTTCTCAAGAGGCTGTACCATGTGGGGTATACTGGAAACAGCTGGCACAACAGCACCCATCTCCAGGGGGGCACAGGGCTCATGTAGTCTCATCACAAGCAACACTACAAAGCTGAGACTTTCCCCCTTGGTCATTGTTCAGATTATCCAGTCAGAAACGATCTGATTCTATTGAACTGTTGCAGTTAAATATTTGTGTGATCCTTACTCCGGGGGGTATTTAATACTCAAATATTATCAAGTCAGACAATGTCACATTTCCTTACTGCACCCTTATTAATTACTGCATTGTGAAAACACTTACCCATGAGAAAGTGGCAGTAACTGTAAATGCTAAAACACCTTTCACATCCTCTTTGGTCACAGCAGCCTTACCATTTGGAAGTACAAAGGTTTCACTGTCCATTGGAAAATCCATATCCATCAGGACCTTATGTAGATCAGACTCCAGGCTGGAAAATGCACAGACAGTTAGCTCTGGACTGGATAAGAAACAGGGATTCACACACTAGGGTCAATATTAACTTATTTATTACAGTTCAGTCCATGTCATGAACCAAAAACAGTAATTGCTGGTGAAAATCAGCAGGTCTGGTATCTGTGGGGAGAAAGCAGAATGAATGTTCCGAGTCCAGTGACTCTGCATCAGAACCCATCAGCCTTTATCATGATGTCATCACTATGTGTGCTGCTCTGATCCCTTCCTGCCATGCTCAGTCTGATAATAAACACACTGTAATAATTGCTAAGGTGTCAGATCCATGTTTCTGTTAATCCCCAAAGAAACCACATCACCACCAGATCAAACATAGCAGCTTCAATGGGGGCATCAGTCTCTTCTCAGTTCCTTCTCAGATGAATCTGAAGAACCATGAGGTAAGATTAAACTGGGAGACAAGAGCATTGTCAGACTTCC
The DNA here is from genome assembly GCF_037043375.1 of Chiloscyllium plagiosum. Classification (NCBI taxonomy): domain Eukaryota; kingdom Metazoa; phylum Chordata; class Chondrichthyes; order Orectolobiformes; family Hemiscylliidae; genus Chiloscyllium; species Chiloscyllium plagiosum. The sequence continues at coordinate 62,241,962 of NW_028270155.1, read as the reverse complement.
TAAAGGCAGTGGCTCAATGGCTTACCCAGCGTGAGGTGCAGTTACTGAACACTAGTGACTGATACAAGGTCAGTCAGGTAGATCTCAGAGAATATGGGTTCCCTGTTTGGGGCTGTTAACCTGCTCCAATCAGGGAGCCCTGGCTGACAGATACAAACTGGAGTGTCAGGGGTTCTGCTCCCTCCAGGAGCCAGCTCTGAGCTCGCTGGGTCAGTGTTATTGACTACGCTGATGTAAATAAAGGGTGACTTGGTGATGGGACACCAGCTTTCAGTGAGTTATTTCTGTAATGATGAGAAAAAAGCACGTTCCTGAAGAGATTGCAACAGGTGCCTGAGTTGGGGTCAACATTTGTGGTATCGTGCTGCTATTTGGGAAGCTTGACTCATTCAATCCTGCCATCGAAGACTGGGCCCAGAATGTGGAAGAAATGCAGTATTTTTTCCGGCAAATGACATTAGAGCAGGTAACAAGCAATGAGTAATTCTCCTGACAGCGCGTGGCCTCACAACCTTTTTGGTTATTAGGTGCCTGAGTTACCTTGCAGCACCAGACACTAAAACATTTCAAGAGCTGATGGATTTAGTGAAGGTTTGTTACAGACCCAAGTCTGCTCTCATTCTGAGACACCATCGGTATTACTCGACAGTGTGAGAAACCTTTCAGGGAAATCCGTATCAGGGTCTGGACGAGGTTAAGACAACTGACAGAGGAATATGATTTTGGTTTAACCCTCAGTGAGATGCTGAGACACCGTTTGGTGTGTGGGCTTTATGAGGTGACCATGCAAAAGCACTGACCAGCTGAAGCCCAACAGGACTTCAAACAGGCACTACAACTGGCTTTGTGGTTGGAAAATGCAGCAAGTGGAGCTGGAGTTACAGGGTATGTTGGTGGAAGTGGACAGCCTCACCAGGCCGACTGAGCTTGGGAACACCACATGAGGGAAGGCCATTGCACAGCCTCACTCAGGACATATCCTGAACAGAGGGACCCTTGGACAGCCCACAGCAAAACCCCAAAACAAAGCCAAGCCTCGGACACCCAGTTAACGTTTTCTTCTTGATCCGGCCTGGCAGACCATTGTAGTCACAGCCAGTATGTGGGCCCGAGACGGCAAAGGGGTCCCACTTGGTCTGAATTGAATAAGAACTCACAGGCCGTTATCCAGGAGAGTGCACACACTGGAAAGTTCACCGACAGCTGGTTAGGAACAGTTAAAATGCTCCATCATCTCCAAATCAGAACCAATCAAAATAAAGGTCTGGTTAAACGGTCACCCAGTTCCAATGGAGGTCCATACCAGCGCGGCTGTATCAGTGATTGTGGAACCAGTCTTTACCAAAATTCCCTCTGGACTCTAACCCTTAAGTCTGTGTAAGACCTCGGCCAGGCTGAGAGCCTATACTGGGGAGCCTTTCCAGATTAAGGGTACAACTTCAGTTCCGGTCTTTTCTGAGAAGGGGCTGGGTCAGTTCCCACTGATTGTAGTAAAAGGCCCAGGCCCAAGCTTGATAGGACAGAACTGGTTGAGATTCATTGAAAAAAGATCCCGAGGCTCCTTCATCTGTACCGGAGCATAAGCCTTTCCTTGGGTTGGTGGATTATTCCAGAACCTTCATCCACAACCTGGCCTCCATTCTGGCATCCTTCCATCTTCTATTGAAAAAGGGTCAGCCTTGGGAATGGCCTTGGAGCTCAGATGTAGCCTTTAGGGAAGTAGAGAAGCAGCTGTCATTGTCTCAGGTATTTGCTCACTGCAATCCCAAGTGAGATATGGTGCTGATGTGTGATACGTCCCTGTGGGGTATCAGGGTAGGGTTGGCTCACTGGAGGGCCAATGGAGAGGAACGCCCGATAGTGCATGCTTCCTGGATTTTGGCTAATGCTGAACGAAGATACGCCCAGATAGAGAAGGAAGGTTTTGTGGTCACCTTTGATGTGAGAAAGTTCCACCTGTGCCTTTCCGTGTGTACATTTGTAATAGGAACAGACCACAATCCCCTGCTAGGGTTACTTAACGAGGACTGGGCCATGCCGCCCAGAGCTTCAGGATGAATACAGTGGTGGGCCCTTATTCTGAGGCAGACAGTGACAAGTTGGACCCCTGTCCGGGAGGCCAAGTGGGAAATGCAGATGCCTTGAGGCGCCTCCCACTGGCCAGTGGTTCCACCACAAGAAGAGTCTGTTCTGGTTTTAAACTTTCTGGACACCCTTCTGGCCACCACTGAAAATATCAGATTGTCGCCACAAAAACATCCCGTCCTGGCAAAACAAAAACAGCTGGTGGTGAGAGAGGAAAGAAACCATCACCAGAATTCAAACCTTTCTGGACTCAGTGAGACCAGATCACCATAAAGGGTGGCATATTGTTATGGAGAGCAAGAGTGATTGTCCTGAGGAAAGGTCATTGACAGATACTGGCTGAACTCCACCGGGGTCATCCAGGGGATTCCAAAATGAAGATGTTAGTGAGAAGTTACATCTGGTGGCCAGGATTTGATGATGACATAGCTGCTTTGGTGGGGCAGTGCCCAGAGTGCCAACGAGGACACAAATTACCACCAGCAGCTCCCCAACATTTGTGGGAATGACTGGGTAAACCCTGAACTCAGTCACATGTCTACAACGCCAGTCCTTTCACACACTCCGTGTTTTCAGTCATTGTGGATGCTCATTTAAAGTGGTTGGATCTGCACAGAATCCATTTGTTCAACACAGGGAAAACGATTGGAAAGGTGCAAGCATCTTCTACAATGCATGGACTCGAGGGAATGTTGGTCACAGACAACGGGCCATTATTTCCCCAAGCTGAGTGGCATTAGGCAGGAAGGGACAGCCCCATACCATCCACTGATGATGTTACCCAGTACGGTGATGAAACGTCTGAAAACGAATCCCAATATTCTGCTTGTAGGACCTCATTCCTTTTTTTAAGCCATGAATTTGATACCTGTGCAGTCTACAACCATTGGCTGTTCACCCTTCCACTCCAAACTGTTCCTCCTCTCCAATACAGCAGAACCAACCATGGTGCAACAGATTTTAGAATCACCACGTTCCTCTCAGAGGCCATTACCCCCAGCAGGATCCATTGTGGGTCTATCTGTATTACAGGGGGTAGCCACAGGGGATTCCTGCACTTGCTGCATCGTTCTGTGACTCGGCCTGGTGATTATCCGTTCACTTTCTCACTTTGAAGATTGAGACTGCGGTGTGACCATCTCTCTGTACATGTTATCTTCGATACCCTCAGCCTCCCAGATGCTCCACAGTGTCCCCAGTCTCTGCTCCAGCTCTGAAACCCAGGCTCCCTTCCAGTAGCTGCAGCTGGAGCCACTTCCTGCACATGTTCTGGTCCCACTTACCCCACAGAGCAGGAGGGGCACACCACGGCATTGAGATCTACTCCCATGACTTTCTGCTCAACGAGACCCTCAGATTGTCTGTAAAATCAATTACGTTGATTTTTTTCCAGGTTCTTCTTCCCTTGGCCACAGCACTTGTAAACTATAAACCCAAAATAAAGACGTTAAGTGATAAAAATAAATTAAACGCTCACCCAACCGTACTCAGTAAATCTTCTTGCCCGACATGACTATATGATTCTTCACAGAGTGCCTCACTATGATGCTGACTGTGGGACACCCTTCCCAGACTGCTTCATAGTGATGCTGACTGTGGCACACCCTTCCCAGACTGCTTCACTGTGATGCTGGCTGTGAGACACCCTTTCCAGACTGCTTCATTGTGATGCTGACTGTGGGACACCCTTCCCAGACTGCTTCACTGTGATGCTGACTGTGGGACACCCTTCCCAGACTCCTTCACCGTGATGCTGACTGTGGGACACCCTTCCCAGACTGCTTCACTGGGATGCTGACTGTGGGACATCCTTCCCAGACTGCTTCACCGTGATGCTGACTGTAGGACACCCTTCCCAGACTGCTTCACTGGGATGCTGACTGTGGGACACCCTTCCCAGACTGCTTCACCGTGATGCTGACTGTGGGACATCCTTCCCAGACTGCTTCACTGGGATGTTGACGATGGGATACTCATACCTGACTATTTCAGCTGAGTGTCCTTGTGAGTGACTTGCAGACTTTGCCTGAGATGAACGATGATCTTCCCTTTGCTTCATGTTCCCTTTCCTGTTGCTGTCCTTGCATCTTCAGTGACCTGTCAGCCTCCACCATTTCTATCCTTCCCCTTTATATAACCATCAATGTTCCCACTTTACCCTCGGAGCCCATGGTTCTGTGAATTGCGATGCCCTCGTTGGCCTTACACCTCCTCCATGTTGTGGCCAAAGTGGCAGCACCTTGTGAGAACCATCCCTCCCTTAGCATTCTGTCCCATCCCATTCTCCAGGAAATCCCAGCCTTCCATCTTGAATTCCCTCCTTTCACTCCCACCATTCCCTCATCAACCCAATCCAATGATCCTGATCCTCAGACCTGAGTTTCCTGCTTTCCCCAGGACTCCATGGAAAGGATCCTGAAAAGCCCCTGACCATTAATACCCAAACCTCCAGCTCGGACCATGTCTGAGTCCCCAGAGTCACTTGGGCAGGCCAGCCTTGAATGAGAGCCAGCCCAAAGACAGGTGTCCCCACAGCACCCCAGCCGATGTACCTGTGATCTCCAACCTGCTTGAACGTTTCCTCAGGGCTGTTCCTGGCCGGGTCCCTGGACTGCAGGGAATCCCACATTCTGGAAGACTGTGGCCAAGCCCCTGGACTGGGATTAGATGAGTTCCTTGACACATAGTCCCCTTCACTCCACTAAGGACTGGTCCCTTTGACCTTTAGACAGAGCCATTTGCTTGAAGCCCATGCAATGTGTTGCCACATAAGCTGCTGCCACAAGCTCTCGGTGTGACATTGACAGAGCCCAGTGCTGTACAACAACAACATGTCCAGCCCCTTGCCCGCACAGTGCTCCCAACCATGGCACGCTGCCTGTCTCTCCCTCTGCTGCTAAAAAGCAATGCAGGTCACAGAGCCTCCAAGTCAGCGCAAAATGTGTCAGTTTGAATGAAATGGCAGAATACAGTGTGCAGGCTCATTTTTACTGAGTCTATGAACTTGAATTAAAACATTTGAACTAAGCACACAACACAATGCATTTTAACATTTCACATTCTTTCACATGACAAGCAAAACATTGAAGGTGAAAAATAGCAGCTTTGCATTACACAGGAGATTTTATTCACTTATCAGAAACCGTCAAACTAGACGAACGCTCCTCACAGACACGTTACTGAAGCAGGAAGGAACCGAAACCTGGCAGTGAATCTGTTTAAGCCTTGGATAAAATACGTCCAAAATGTGCCCCTTCACCACATCAACTTTTAAACATTGTTTTCAACTTCAAGTTGTTCACACTTACCCGACTGAAATGTTCCCATCACATTGCCCCAGGATCCTGTTGGTCAGTAACATTGCATAGCGAGCATCATTTAGTTTCAATTGTCCTTTCCTTGTGAGGTCAGTCAATTTGTTTTTCTGAAATAAGCAATCAGCCAATGGTAATTCTAATAGGAAAGATACCGTTAGAAAAAAGAGGGAATCTCAACACTTCAATATCAGGAAAATATTTCAAACATTGAAATGTTATATACATGTGCTTGCAAATTGCAGTGTAATGTTAAAAAGGACTTTCTGTACACACATCTCCATCTTTGTGTCGAATTCTAACCTGAACAGTACAATTAAAATTGTGAAACACTAACAGGAAATGCTGGAACTACCCAGCAGGCCTGCAGTATCTGGGGAGAGGGAAACTGCATGTACGTGGCAACTCAATGATGTCCAGCCAGATCTTTCTCCCGAGTGAAAGGTACTGCATCAGAAACAGGAACAATACAAGGAAAGGAGAAAGGAAGCTTGGGATTGGGAAAGTAAATCACTTGTGGTCCTGATAGAGCATCGGGAACATTAAACTCTCAACATGGGTCCTGATAAATAGCTGAAAAGTTCATATCTGTTGTGGTTATTATCAATCATCTAATTCACCAAAAACCTTTCAGTTTTATTAGATTACAATTGAGTCTGGTTAGAACAGACATTGCCAAATCTACTAATATTCCTGTAATACTGGGAGTAGTTTACCTGTGAGAAATATACTCTAAAGCTTAAAGAAATGCATATTCCACAACCTGGGTTTAAAGCCATCGATCCTTTTCATTAAGCAGGTCATGAAATTAATTGTGTTGCGATGTACAATTAACATTATTTACAGAATCAAGGTATTGTTTTTAGTGCTCATCTAGTGCTCCATAATATACCCCAGGCCTCCCATCTCCCCCTCCCCATTGACTGGGGACATCTCTGAAGACAGGGAGCAGCACACACCCCCCACTCACACTTTCCTCGTCCTGTGGTTGTAGGAGAAACAGAGAGAGCCTGGGCCTATGTTTCTATTTTATTCTTTATCTGTGATAAATAGAGTCATAGAGTCACATATCTGTGATTCACAATGTGTCAGTTATTATTCTACTCACCACATGCTCCTTCAGATCCAGTAAATTCCAAATAAGAAGCATTTTCCATGTGAACTGGACTGAGGTCTGACTGATTTATGTAAATAATGTCTCTCAGCAACGGTGAACTCTTGTGTGAACTGCTATTGGTGAGAGTGAAATGTTGACAACATTTCCCTCCAGTGGACATGGCAGTTGGATACGACTTTCCAATATCACCACGGGTTATGTAGAGTTGGCCAACGGATCCTTTCCAGGTGATGCAGATTTCTGATGAAGCTGCAGGTGTAGGTGCTGCAGGATCTTGTGTCCAGGAAGATGAACCATTCCCAAAGAGATGAGCTTCTATTTCTAAGCCTGTTTTCTTTACAGACACTTTCAATGAACATGGATCTGGGCCAATGTAGTGATGAGATTTATTAATGTGACTGTTCAGGTATCCACAAACTGTGAACTCAGCACCAACTATTGCTGCAAATACAATCACAAGGTAAGCATTAATCAACACCTGAGAAATTTTCTCAGAAGCTTTTTAAATCAATACTGTGACTTTGCTGGAAAATTGAGGGAAATTCCACACCAATTGCATAATCAGGAATTGATAATCAGCAACAACAACAACCTTTTTTTTCATAGCACCTTTAGAGGAATAAAATGTTCCAAGGCCCTTCACAAGAGGGTTCTCAAACAAAACGTTGATGCCGTTGTAAGGTCTCAATAGTATTTGTAAAACACAGGCTAAAATATTAAAACATTTTGCTGGTCAGAATTATATAAGGATGGAGTCAAGAACTGGGTGAAGAATAGACAGTGTCTGTGTCATAAATAATGTTGTAATATGTTGTATAAAGCTGGGAGTTGGCTTTAACTCAGGAGAGGTGATTTTACATTTTATGATGATCAGACTCACTGTCCTTGTATACACATGAAAATATACAACTGTTTGACCAGTTTCCTCAATCCTCCATCAACTTATCAAGTTGTGTGATAAAATAAAGCCACAGTCAAAGGCTTTGATCTTGCCAACACTGAGATGGAGAAAGTTATTGCTCTTCCAAAACAGAACCCTGGAAAAGGGATCAGGAAATGTAAAGGCAATAGATAGAACGGAACAGCAAAGTGACACTGTGAGTTTAATCTGTAACTTTGATGAAATGAGCTTGCCTGAGATTTTGCACTGAAAGGGGATCGCATGTTCAGAGAGTTCACAATATTCCCTCCTCCTGCCGTGTCTGTTCCCGTCCTCAGCCTGAGCCTGTCAGCAAGGAAGAAGGTCAGGAACAGAATCTCATGTCACATCCTGCTCACTGAGGAGGCCTTTCACCAAACTGAATGACTTCGCTGCTGGGGAGCTTATTGGACTTTGACTGGAGGAAGTTTCAGGATTCAGGAGGATAAATGTATTTTTCCAATTTTTTATTCAGCTTTTGAACTTGTTATAACGAGTTGTGTGAAGGGAACCAGCTCCCTGTTTTCTCACTCCTATTAGTCAGCTGCAAAAACATTTTATTTATTTTGTTCAGCTTACAGTGATGATCTTTCAACTTCAACCAAGTTCACTACACAATGCAAGAGCCCATTTCAAGCTTTTCTTGAATGAAAAGAGGACTTTTATGACTCACTTGATTCAAGAACCAATGATTAAAATGAACAGACCACACAGACACAGAGGTAGGAAATAGACAGTGGTAGAGGCAGTGAGAATAATGTTTATGTGGCCTTTAGACATCTTGGGGTGTTACGTCTTAACCTGAAATCAGAATTTAGTGACTTTTATCCTCAACAGTTCAGAATCTGTAGATCTTTGAATTCTTGGTGAACAGTTGTTTCTCGAATTTACATTTTCACTGGGTGCTGTTTCTGAAATAATGTTAGAAACAGGAAGGGGGAGAGAGAATTCCAGCTCTTGCTACACAAATTCACTTTTCATTCTCTCAGTCCTGATGCTGAAAAGCAGCTGTTGAAATACAGTTCAGTGTGTATTCCAGAGTCACGATCCTTTGTTTTTTCAAGTTCTCTGATTGATTGGTAACTCTTGCATCTCCCAAAATATTAAAGCAACACACACAACTGTACTAAGTAGGGGGTGAAAATTTCTTAATGGTTACTCATTACATTTCTTCATATAAAATGGTAATTTCACTGTCGATAGATTGTTTCATACAAATGGGTCACATGAATCTAGCTCAACCTTTGGGCAGGTGGCCCCTGCAGCCATTTTAGATCCAAGTTTTTCCTTTTTGGCAACCGTGTTACTCTCTGAAAGGTCTCAGGTACAACAGCCTAATGTTAGAGGTTAAAATTTGATCACCCATCTTTGTCATTATCATTATGTAAAAGGGATGGCAGGAGGGAGGGTGGGGCCGATCAGGGATAGTAAGGGAACTTGCACCTGGAATCGGAGGAAATAGGGGAGGTCCTTAATGAATACTTTCCCTCAGGAATACCTACTGCGAGGGACCTTGACATTCATGAGGACAGCGTGAAACAGACTGATATGCTCAAACAGTTTGATTTTGGGAAGGAGGATGTTCTGAAAATTTTGAAAAACATAAAGATGGATAAATCCCCTGGACCAGGCAGAATATATCCAAGGTTACTACAGGAAGTGAGGGAAGAGATTGGTGCACCTTTGGCAATGATCATTGCATTCTCACTGTCCACTGGAGTAGTGCCAGATGAGTGGAGGGTGGCAAACATTTCTCCTTTGTTCTAGAAAGGAAATAGAGATAATCCTGGGAATTACACTCAGTCCCCAAGCAGTCTTATGATACTGATGAGCAAAAACTGGAGAAGATTCTGAGAGACAGATTTTCTGATTACTTGGAAAACCATAGTTTGAATAGAGATAGTCAGCATGGTTTGTGAGGGGCAGGTCATGCCTCACAAACTTTATTGAATTCTTTGACGATATGACAAAACATGTTGATGAAGGTAGAGCAGTGGATGTGGTGTACGTGGATTTCAGTGAGGCATTTGGTAAGATTCCCCATGGTAGGCTCATACAGAAAGTAAGGAGGCATGGGATACAAGGAAACTGTCTGAATACAGAATTGACTGGCCCATAGAAGACAGAGAGTGATGGTTGATGGAAAGTATTCGCCTGCAGCTTGGTGAACAGTAGTGTTCTGCTGGGAACAGGTCTGGGACCTCTGTTCTTTGTGATGTTTATAAATGAGTAGGATGAAGAAGTGGAAAGATAGATTAGTAAGTTTGTTGATGACACAAAGATTGGTGGAGTTGTGGATAATGCAGAGGGCTGTTGTAGGTTGCAACAGGACATTGACAGGATGCAGAACTGGGCTGATAAGTGGCAGATGGCATTCGACCTGGAAAAGTGTGAAGCTGTTATCATTGGAAAGTTGAATTTGAATGCTGAATACAGGATTCAAGGCATGATTCTTGGCAGTGTGGAGGAACAGAGGGATATTGGGTTCCATGTCCATAGATCCCTCAAAGTTGCCACCCAGGTTGACAGGGTTGTTAAGAAGGTGTATGGAGTGTTAGCTTTCATGAGCAGGGGGATTGAGTTTTCAAGCTGCGAGGTTATGCTGCAGCTCTACAGAGCCCTGAAATGTTGTGTTCAGTTCTAGTTGCCTCATTATTGGAAAGCTTTCAAGAAGGTGCAGAGGAGATTTACCAGGACATTACCTGGACTGGAGGGCATGACATCTGAAGAAAGGAGCCAGGGTTTTTCTCACTGGAGCGAAGAAGGATGAGACGTGACTTGATAGAGTTGTATAAGATGTTCAGAGGCGTAGATTGAGTGGATTGCCAGAGAGTTTTTCCCATGGCAGAATGTCTACCATGAAGGGGCATAATTTTAAGGTAATTGGTGGAAGATTTAGGGGAGATATCAGATGTAGGTTCTTTACTCACAGAGTGGGGGGGGAGGGGGGGGGGGCGGTATGTGGAATGCACTGCCAGCAGTGGTAGTAGAGTCAGATACATTAGGGACATTTAAGTGAATCTTGGACAGGCACATGGAAGATCATACAAGGAAGGGTGAATCGGTTAGTCTGATCTTAGAGGAGGATAAAAGACTGGCACAACATCGAGGGCCGAATGGCCTGTACTGTGCTGGACTATTCTATGTTCTGTCAGCAGCATTTGTGTGATAACTTTATCTCTACAATTGTCTTTATTTGTTACTTTACCTTCGACGAACTCTGTTTGTATCGTGTTAATTTTCTGTCTCTCTTTTCAACAGTCAATGATGGGAAATGTACAGAAATCACATTAACACTGGAACCAATGTTCACACTGAGATACACAATCCATCCCCTTGGATCACCAGCCTCATACAGCATTGAAAATAAACTGGGGAATTTAAAAGAAGTGAAACAAAGGAAGTGCTGAGAAATGAATTACCTTTCCCAATGTGAAACCTGAAGAAACATAACAGAAGGCAGTGACAGTTGATCAGTCTGTGAAAGGAGCTGGTTTTGAGAGGCATCTTCCACTGGGTTCCTCCTCTGGAAAATCAACATTGTGAATATGAGAGCACAGGGTGAGGATCACACAAATGATGGTTACATCCAAAACATGCAAAATTACATGGAGTTAAATGATGACCTGTCACTGTCCCAACACACAGTGACACCAATTGACAGGATGTAGCTCCCATTTGAAATCACCGTGATCGGTGAATTTTGGGGGAAATTATTGAGATTTTATAGAACATAGAACATAGAACAATAAAGCACAGAACAGGCCCTTCGGCCCACGATGTTGTGCCGAACATTTGTCCTAGCTTAAGCACCCATCCATGCACCTATCCAATTGCCACTTAAAGGTCGCCAATGATTCTGACTCTGCCACTCCCACAGGCAGTGCATTCCATGCCCTCACCACTCTCTGGGTAAAGAACCTACCCCTGATATCCCCCCTATACCTTCCACCCTTCACCTTAAATTTATGTCCCCTTGTAATACTCTGTTGTACCCGGGGAAAAAGTCTCTGACTGTCTACTCTAGCTATTCCGCTGATCATCTTATAAACCTCTATCAAGTCACCCCTCATCCTTCGCCGTTCCAATGAGAAAAGGCCTAGCACTCTCAACCCATCCTCGTACGACCTATTCTCCATGCCAGGCAACATCCTGGTAAATCTTCTCTGCACCCTCTCCAAAGCTTCCACATCTTTCCTAAAGTGAGGCGACCAGAACTGCACACAGTACTCCAAATGTGGCCTAACCAAGGTCCTGTACAGCTGCAATATCACTTCACGACTCTTGAATTCAATCCCTCTGCTAATGAACGCTAATACACCATAGGCCTTCTTATAAGCTCTATCCACCTGAGTGGCAACTTTCAAAGATCTATGAACATAGACCCCAAGATCCCTCTGCTCCTCCACCTTACTAAGAACCCTACCGTTAACCCTGTATTCCGCATTCTTATTTGTCCTTCCAAAGTGGACAACCTCACGCTTGACAGAGTTGAACTCCATCTGCCACTCCTCAGCCCAGCTCTGCATCATATCTAAGCCTCTTTGCAGCCGACAACAGCCCTCCTCACTATCCACAACTCCACCAATCTTTCGTATCATCTGCAAATTTACTGACCCACCCTTCGACTCCCTCTTCCAAGTCATTAATAAAAATTACAAGCAGCAGAGGACCCAGAACTGATCCCTGCAGAACTCCACTTGTAACTGGGCTCCAGGCTGAATATTTACCATCTACCACCACTCTCTGACTTCGACCGGTTAGCCAGTTTTCTATCCAACTGGCCAAATTTCCCTGACTCCTGACTTTCCGCATAAGCCTACCCGGGGAAAAAGTCTCTGACTGTCTACTCTAGCTATTCCGCTGATCATCTTATAAACCTCTATCAAGTCACCCCTCATCCTTCGCCGTTCCATTGAGAAAAGGCCTAGCATCAAATGCCTTACTAAAGTCCACGTACACTACACCAATGCTCTATCCTCATCCACATGCTTGGTCACCTCCTCAAAGAATTCAATCAGACTTGTAAGTCAAGACCTACCCTTCACAAATCCGTGCTGGCTGTCCCTAATCAAGCAGTGGCTTTCCAGATACTCATAAATCCTATCCCTCAGTACCCTTTCCATTACTTTGCCTACTTTGCTAACTTTGCCAGTAAGATTAACTGGCCTGTAATTCCCGGGATTATCCCTATTCCCTTTATTGAACAGGGGCAGAACATTCGCCACTCTCCAGTCCCCTAGTACCACCCCCGTTGACAGTGAAGACGAAAAGATCATTGCCAATGGCTCTGCAATTTCCTCTCTTGCTTCCCACATAATTCCAGGATATATCCCGTCAGGCCCGGGGGACTTGTCTATCCTGATTTTGATGGAGAGAAAACCTCAGATGGAGTTGTCAGGCTACTGGGACTCAGCTGTGAGTGACCAAGTAAAACAGGGACTGATAGAGGCTGAGGGCAGCTCATCTGTCCTTGTTAGTTCATGGTCTGAGGAGACCAGAGACCCCAATCTTCATTCTCCTCATGTTTTTAATCATTCAGGACCATACATTATGAAAAAGAGTGAATCAAATTACACCACTGCAGAATATTTAGGGCAGGAATCAGACCAGCCGCAATTACTGGGCAAATAGATGAGTAGCGCTGAAAATGTGTTGCTGGAAAAGCCCAGCAGGTCAGGCAGCATCCAAGGAACAGGAGAATCGATGTTTTGGGCATGAGCCCTTCTTCAGGAAAGGCTCCTGAAGAAGGGCTCATGCCTGAAACTTTGATTCTCCTGTTCCTTGGATGCTGCCTGACCTGCTGTGCTTTTCCAGCAACACATTTTCAGCTCTGATCTCCAGCATCTGCAGTCCACACTTTCTCCTCCAAATAGATGAATAATCAATTGAAAACACACATGATTATTCAGACCATAACCGATAGACCTGCTACTGGCAACTTATGGTTTATAGATTTGGGGGAAGATTTGAAGTGGTTCAAGTGATAAATTGGGGATAGGGTCAGAGGTTATTAGTTCAGATTAGGTGTTCAAGTTGGAAATCAGGATGACTGATGTAAATTGGGTTTTGGGCTGGGGTTTGGGAGTTGGGGTTCATGCTGAGGGTTTTTAGTTAAGGAGTGGGGATGGTATATTGGTGAAAGTTTAACCCAGCAAGACCAGCTGCCTCATTGTGACACCAGCTACTGTTAATGCCACTAATGTCAATGCTGTCGACATCACAAGCATTCTGTAAAGGAATGAACAATAGATAAAAAGGTGTGTAATGGAAGAACTGAACTGGGATGGAGCATTTAGTAAGGGGTTTCAGAATGATACTGAACAAACCAATTTCAATGGTATGAACAATATGAAAATAATTACTCAATACAGCACAGAATGGTCAGACATAAGAATGTAACTGTTTAAAAGTTTAAAGTGAGGGTTTTATAATACACTGGTCTCATCTTTCTTGGATTTCTGAGTTGCATCTTGTCACCAAAAACATATACATTCATTCATTAAACAATATTCAAAAGGAGTATATTAATAATATGAAGACTGATCCCTGTTTCAAACATGGAAAGGCTAGAGAAACCCAAACTGCTCAATCGGAAATGGTATTTCCAGGGAGATATTGTTAATATCCCTCAGGTACGAATCTGTCAGGAGGAACACAGAGTACGGCTTCAACTAAATAACTGACTGTGGATGAAAACTTCCAGTGAGGAAACTTCCATTTTAGAAAACAGGAATTACAATTTATGATGAGTCTACATTTGTTCTCATTGAGACAGGCAGCATGCAAACTACACACTGTCTCCTCACTTCAATAATGTCAGTGTGCAGCCCAGCACTGAATCAGACTGCACAATCAACAGGAGGCCGTAAAGTGTTTGGATCACCCATCGCTCAGCGAGACCTTCACATTTAAAGGTTACTACAGGGCATCCACAAACTTTGCAACAACAAAACTCAGTCAAAGCACCTGAGTGCTGAGTGGCCATTGGATGGCTGTCTGTTTAAATGACCTTGTTGGGTGTTGTCTCCTTGTCCACCAGCTCGGAGTGATTAGGAGAGGGCATTGACTGGACCCATGGTCTCCACGTTGGCAGGATATGCACCAAATCAGCCAAAGAGGCTGTTTTCATGTCAGAATCTGCTGTATATTTCCAGCTCACCCAGAACATATCCACACATCTGCCCTGACAGGAATGGGCTGGAGTGGAATTCTACAGCCCCTGTCTCTACCACACCTCAATTAAAATACTCATCAAATAGGCTAAGATAGGTCATGGAAATAACTTGTTGATTCAACAAATGATAAACATCAGGAATAATCTGCATAAGCAGCAAAATGAAAACAAAATCTACAGCCGCTGCCAGCCAGGAGCTAATTGTCCAAAATAGAGGGTGGGCTTTACACACACATTCAATGTTAAAATTGCACTGACCACCTCACAAAAGACACCAGAATTACTGACATGTTCCCCTTACACCAATATCTTCTTGGGGATACTGGGGTTAAAGTACAGTGTGTAAAACCAGCAGCTCCATGTGCAGCACTGCATGGTCAAGAGAAAAATGGCCTGACTGATGTTTGTCTGAATTTGGACAGTGGGCCAGATAGATCCCCCTGACAACATAGTATTCAATGGAGAGGTCAAAATGTAATGGTGAATCCATGTGAGACCTCAGCAACACGGACAGTTAGACTGCATTCACTTCATGTTCACACCACAGCCTCTAGATCTGTGGAAGAAGCATCCACTGCCCTCTGCCCTAAATCACTCACATTGGGGTGTCCTCAGGACCCTCATCATTGTGAGACACAAATATCAGTCTAGTCAGCCGTCCACTAAACAAAACTGTGACCCTGCAATTCTAATTCCAATGATACTGCTTTCTCACTGTCTTGGAAAGTTCACACAGTGACTCAGAACTTATGATGGACAGGGGATAGGAATTTCTGTTCTTCAGAAAGTCATCCTGATCTGGAACCAAGACCCAGCCTTTGTACAGACTGGATGACTGTGTGAGTGAGTCATATCGACACCCACAGAGAGTAGAAGGAGTATTACTGTGTTCATACAGTCCTCATTCCAAATCTTACACAGGGCAGTGTAGGAGCTTCTGAAAACACAGGGACGGCAGGTTCCAGAGTTACACCCAAAGTTGTGCACCAATCCCACCCTCACCAATGTGATACCCTCCTATAGGTCCCACTAACCCTGGCAGGGTCAGTATTGGAAGGAACCGTGAGGGACAATAACAGACCAGGAAATTCAGGAACAGTTTGTGCAACTATCCATGAAACAGTGCACAGACAGAGGGTCACAAAATACTTCACACAGAATGTTCTCCGCCTTCCATTATAAAACCTCGATTGTATCAATACATTTATGTTCAGAAATTTGCAAAAAACAGAAAAATTTACAATTGCCCTGAGCATTCCTCACACAACATGGATTATCATTCAGGAAGACTCGGGTAATGACAATATATTAAAACAAGCAGGTTTACATTTCACATTCGACTTTGTGAACCTGGACTTAAATAGTAAACATATTCCGATTAAAAGCATAAATAAAGTAATACCAGCTCCTTACCTGTGGCCTGCGGGTCCTGGACATTGAGAAACTGACACACAATGTGGGAATTCTATATGTGCTAGAAATTTGCCTGTGCAGGTACTTTTGCATTGATAACCAGCGTTATTGATTTCCTGGAACAATCGGAGCTGAGCTCTGTGTGCACCAGTCTCGTAAACTTGGAAATATGGATAAATGTGGCATTAACGTACATAGAATCCCTTCTGTGTGGAAACAGGCCCTTCAGCCCAACAGGTCCATACAGGCCTCCAAACAGTATCCCACTCAAATCCATTCCCCTACATTTACCCCAAACTAACACATCCCTGAACGCTATGGGGAATTTAGCATGGCCAACTCACCCAACCTGAACTCCTTTGGATTGTATGAGGAAACCCACACAGGTACGGGGAGAATGGGCAAATACTACACCGACAGGCACCTGAGGCTGGAATCAAACCTGGGTCCCTGGTGGTATGAGGGAGCAGTGCTAACCACTGAGCCACCGTGCCATCCCTAACATTGAGCTGGACACAGGCCAACAGGAAATGTTATCCATTGATGGTTCAATAAAAAATAAGGGAATGTTGAGCCAAGTAAGAGGTGAATCCAAATACGACAAAGGCAGCAGCATCTTCTGATGTTATCGATCACTGAGGGAACTCATGCAGTCAGTTACACTTGGGCCAAGCTTCAATGTTGGGGCAGTCTCAGAGGAGATTCCAGTCAGTGAATGTCCTGTGTGGAGGAGGAGAGCATTGGATGCAGAAATAATGAGCAGTTTACCCAAATACAATGTGGATATAAATCTTCATGAAAAGAATATTTCAACAAACAGCCACCTGATTATCTTTAATTCCCAGGGCACAAAGTATGACTCTGACTGAGAGAGTGGTCACCCTGAGCTACAATCAATGAGACAAGTTGTTTTCCATCTGTTTGCTCCATATTGCGTACTGTCCAAGGCAGAGATCGGATGCTTTGCTGCTGCTGACAACAGGAACAGCAACAAGAGAATGTACAACCTGGTACAGTGCATGGGCAACAGCATGGGGAGCTGGCAACACTACAACAACAACATGTATTTAGATAGCACCTTTACTAATGAAACATCCCAAAGGATACTTTGAGGGAGGAGGGAAGGCAGTAATTTGGAGTGAGTGGAGAAATCGATTGTTGGGGAGAAGAGGACACAGATGAGGAAATACAGCTGTGTAAAGTCACTCCAATTCACTGGGCAGGGTCAGGGATGGACTGGAAATAATCCTGAAGATGAGGAAGGAGGAGGCCAAGGATCGAGGGAAATAATGTAATGACCAACATCCATTACTTACATTGGATGGGGTGAGATACCTGTGCCCATCCTCCACCTCCATCAGAAACACAAAGTCTGACTGTTCTGAGTTGTTTGTGTCCCATCCATGAGAAGATTAAACACTGTGAGGTGGGCAGTGGGAAAGTGACTCAGCTGCTCCTCCCTTGACTGGGACTCAGACTCGAATGTGTCAGATTCAGATTGCAACCTGCCCTTGTGTTGGACTAATGGATCCAAAGTCAATAATGGAGAAGGAGCTGGAAATTAACACTTAGCTCGAACATTTCAAAGGCAGGGAGCCCTGTGGATGTTTGTACCTATTAGAAACTAGGGAGGTATTTGTCATGGTTCTCCTCCAACTAAAATTAGCAAGGATTTGGGAGAGGATGTGAATATTCAATGAGTTCAAGGTAATGTCACCACAGGCTGAGTGGTCCATTGGAGAGAGAGAATCAACTGGTCCTGGTTTAACCTGAGGGTCACCCTGCACAGGGGAAGGGAGAGGTTGAGAAGAAGAGCCCTTTATGGGCACCTCAATTCATGCAGGAATTGAACCCACACTGTTGGCATCACTCTGCACTGTAAACCAGCTCTCCAGCCAACTGAGCCCCACAGTCAACGTTCAAGGATGTTTCTGGGAACTTTGAAGAGCACAGGTTCAGGTTCGGTGTTCAGTGGAAAGTCTCAGCTGTGTCCTTTCCCCATTTCTCTTCCACCACTGTCCTCGGGACCAGAGAGTGATACTCCAATCCAGGGAATACCTGCTGGAAATCTGGCTTCTGGATAAATGTTAGATCCTTCTGGTACACTCTTATTGAATCTCAAGTAGGATAAGCCTGTCATACTACAACAGAAACCATCTGTCACTCTATAAAGAGCTGTTTCTCCAAAGGGTGCTGGGACAGCCCTGAAACAAGAAGGAAAGCCAATAACATTTGTATCCCGGGCTCTACCCTCAGCTGAAACCCGATATACCACATAGAAGAAGCACTTTTGGCAGTCGTGTAGGGATATGAGAAGTTCATACATATTTCTCTGGGAGAAAGTTCATCCTGGACATTGATCACCATCCACAGGAGCAGACCGACAAGAATCATCTTCATAAAATGTCAACAAGACAGAGGTTATTCTTGAGGTTTCAGAGTTATGACTCCACTCAGAAATACAAGCCAGCAAGAGAAATGGTGCTGACAGACTCCCCATCTTGATTGCTGCCACAGGAGAAAGATGAGATACAAGTTCTGGCTGTAAGGATCCATCACCTCCTGAATATAACACCCTCACAACTGAGTCAGATGAGAGATTAGACAGCAAGGACAAGGAGCTACTGTTGCTGTGTCAGTGATGGCCTGATAGGATACAGTGAGCACAGCCAGTAAAACAGCAGGACCCGTCTATCAGACATGATAACGTTCTGGAAGCTGGTCTTACTAGTCAGACCCAGAATCAACATCCCCAACCCAAAGCAGGCAGAGCATCTGCAGAAGGTTCGGGAAGGTCACACGAGAATGGAAAGACATAACCTGAGAACCACCTCAGCTGTCTATTAGAAAGATGTACACAGGCATTATAAATATAGTGTTCAAATCCAGACAGCCAGCCTATGAGAATGAATAGCAGCCAATGGGGACAATTCATGGCTAACAATTGGCTGCGTGTAATAGCAAACCATGTAATAACAAGGCCTAGTGTGTGGGGGTTGGGTTGGGGTTGGGTTTCCTAAGCTGACCATTAACACACCTTTGTCTGTCTGACTGTCCATCTCTCACTTTAGGCTGTTTCTTCACCTGTCACTTACTCCTCAACCCATCCCCAACCCCATCTTCTCTAAAAAAGCCAACTTTCTCCCAGCTCCCATCAGTTCTGAAGAACGGTCACTGGACCCGAAACATCAATTCTGATTTCTCTCCACAGATGCTCCCAGACTTGTTGATGTTTTCCAGCATTTTCTGTTTTTGTTTCTGATTTCCAGCATCAGGATTTCTTTTGTTTTTCTTTTGGATCATAATTTTATTAGTTTTAAAATCGTTTAGAAAAGGACAGACCTGATCCAAAAATTAAAGTTCAATATTGGAGTGAGGCCAATTTTGATGGTGTGAGGTAGGAACTTTCAAAGGTTGATTGGGCAAAGGTTCTTCACAGGGAAAGGGATGGTTGGAGATGGGGAGGCCTTCAAACATGAGGGAACAGATGTTCAGAGACAGGATGTTCCTGTTAGTGCATTGTGTAAGGCTGGTGGGTACAGGAAGTACTGGATGAATATAAAAATTGAGGCACTGCTCAGGAAAAAGGAGGTATATGTCAGGTATAGACGGGGGGATTGCGTGAATCCCTCGGGAAGCATAAGGGCAGTGGGAGTATGCATAGAGTGAAATCAGGAAGGGAATGCAGAGAAATTCTACAAATTTACATCCCCAAGTTCCCAAGCTTCCATGTCCTTCTCCGTCGTGTCTGCAAGGCCAAAGAAACAAGCCACCCATCGTAATCCCACTTGACAGCATTTGGTCCATTGCCCTGCAGGTTAAGGATGAGGTGCATATCGAAATGCATTAGAAATTAGTTAGGGATCATTGCTTCTGCTCTCCTTTCAGACAATGACTTCCACTTTTACTCATCTCCCCACAGATCACTGTCCCAATCACTTTCACTCTCTGCCCTCTTGTCACTGATTTCTGCTAAATAGGCCCTTTCTATCAACTGTACCCAAGCTCCTCCATTTTGAACATCTTCGTCAAACTTCATCTTAATATTTGTCTTCAAAGGAGAACAAGTCTAGACAATCCAGTCCCTCCTCATTGCTGTATTTTCCAGTCCTGGCAATATCCTTCAATCTTCTCTGTGTCCTTTCTCATAAAATCATCCTTTCTGTGATGTGGGCAGAACTGTGCACAGTATTCCTGCTGTGGCCGAACTAATAAAGAGAAGGTTTCCATGTACTTATTTAATCACCTTGTTGACCTGCCTTGCTCCCTTTCGGGGTCTGTGATCATCCACTCCAAGATCTCTCAGCATCTCTGTAGCTCAATATTCTCCCATTTGTTGTCTGTTCCTTTCCCTTGCTTGACCTCACCAAACACACTGTCCCACACTGGTCTGGGTTAAATTCCATTTGGAACTTTTCTGACCAGCTGACCAGCCCATTCCATTCATACTTCTCTCTCTCTGGGTTTATCACATCTGACATTTCACAATCCTCCTCAACTACAATGTCTGCATCAGCTGCTCTCTTGTTAAGACTGAGACAATATTCCTGAAGAACTTTGCCAATATCTTTCACCCTTATGTCTGGGTTTCTTTTATGGGTCATCCTCTTTCTTCCATTATCATTTTAATGTATTGATAACCCATCTCCCCATTCACCTTGATTGTGCTTGCCAAGGTCCTTTCTTGCCCTCAGTTTGCTTTCCCTTGTATTCTCTTTGATTTCTCTTTTCACTCTCCTACCCCTCTTAAATTTCTCCAGTGTGAGTTCTCAGCATCAGATATAATTATTTACTTCAGTCAGACACTGATTAGACGTGATGTGACACACCTTTGGGGCAGGTGGGACTTGCACCCAGATCATTCTGGCCCTGAGGAAGGACACTGCAGCTCTCCCACAACACCCCTCGGTATTGGATAGAAGCTTTCCTTTCTGCCTTATGTTATCCACATAAGCTCCTTGATATCTTGGGGAGAGTGGGTCTCAAGATTTGGCCATTACCCCCTGTTTTCTTTATGGGAACATAGTTATTCTAAAACCCTCGAATCTCCCACTTGAATATCTTGCAGCGCACTGACACTGATTTACCTTCAAGAACCTGTTTCCACCACACTTTCGCAAAATCATTGCACAGCTGACCTTCCACCTCCAATTGAGAATTCTTCTAACTCCTGTTCTATCGCTGTCCTTTTCAGTAATTATGTAGTTACTACTCACTGGTGACCCTGCATCACTGCTATTGGCACTTCCATCTCCCGCACATGCTCTGTTCCTCTTTTTGTCTCATTGTAGGACAAATTGGCCAATAACCTGATTGAGAGGCCTGAGCCAGGAAGGGAGTGATGGATATCAGGCTCCTCACTCCCTACAGGGAAACAATTCTGGAATTAGCTGGAGAAGAACCTGGTGGCTCATGTGGGAAGAGGGAAGCCTGTATGTCGCACACACTGACCCAGCTTCATTGGGCTGTGCTTCCCTCACATTAACACCAGGGCTAATTGATTCTGAACCACTCCACCCACCCCAGAAGAGGAATATCTGCTCCACCCACTTTTCATCTGGTCTCAGCCATTTTTGCTGCTGTTGTGTAATTGATATTTGAGCTTTTGTGATAAAGTTCCAATTTCATGTTCTTGTGAGAGACTTGCAGGCTGCTTCTGTGTGAGAATATTTTCCCCCTATCCTTCATGTTCCCTTTTGTGTTGCTGACCCTGTGTGCCCTATGACCTTACAGTGTCCCCCTGATTCCTTTGAGCACCTTCAGGTTACAATTAATGTGCACACTTTAATCCCATGGGCAATGAGTTTTTATATTCCAATGTCCTTGATGGCTTTGCATGATCATTGCCTGAGAGAGCCAGTCCCCCTCTGATTTCATCCTTCTTCTCTAGAACTTCCCCCTGTCCCATCAGCATTCCCCGAGTGACTCTATGCAATGAAATCCACCCCGAGGCATGAGGAGCTCACTTTCCCCACGTTACCATGACTGTCCCCGATTAGCTCCCGACTGACATTGAGCAAAACACAAAAACATAGAGGATAGGAGCAGGAGGAGGCCATTCAGCCCTTCGAGCCTGCTTCACCTTTCATCATGATCATGGCTGACCATCCAACTCAATAGCCTAATCCTGCTTTCTCCCCATAACCTTTGATCCCATTCACTCCAAGTGCTATCTCGAGCTGCTTCCTGAATACATTCAATGGTTTGTCACCAGCTACTTGCTGTGGTAATGAATTCCACAGGCTCATCACTCTTTGGGTGATAAAACGTCTCCTCATCCTCTTCCTAAATGGTCTACCTTGAATCCTCAGACTGTGACCTCTGGTTCTGGACACCATCGGGTACATCCTCCCTCCATCTACCCGTCTAGACCTGTCGAAGTTTCTAAGTCTCTATGAGATCCTCTCTCATTTGTCTGAACTCTAACAAGGACTGAGCTGAGGACTGACAGTGGGCCACCCCGTGGGTCTGATTTGGAGGGACAGCCGTGACTGAACCTAGCACAGCCCCGACTGATGTCTCCACTGCACCCTGACTGATCTCCCTGTAACCTGGGGACTGGCTGCCCTAGGCCTTTGGGATTGATGCTGGTCCAGTCCATGGACTGCAAGGAAATGGATCTCTAGCCTAACCATGTTCCACATCCTGGATTGGAATCAGACCGGTCCGTTGACTGATTATGGATGAAGGGTCAAGGAGGGTGATGGCCATGGAGCATGCAGGGATACTATGCTGAAGGCAGAGATGGCTGATGGCTGGGACAAGCAATCAGTGAGGTGCAGTCTTCAGGTTTACACGTTGGAAATTTGTGCTGTCTTGTTTCTCAGAGAAGGGGAGGAGAATTGTCAGTGTCATATAAATGAGGTGGGTTGGAATAATAATAAGATGCAAATGCATCAAAATAAGGTAGTTACCTCTCAATAGCGAGATGCTGAAGGATTTAAGGTTGAAGTGAAAATTACAATCAGTGTTGAGATTCTGATGCCTCTCCATTTTGTCCCGTCGTTTTTGCCATTGCTGAGGTCACACCAAGGTGAAGTGAATTCTGTCGTATGTTTAATTTGAAAAGCAAAGCAGATTGGAAAACTTTTGGAGATCAGGAAAGGATGATAAAACAGCTTGAGGAAGAAATTGGGGCATTGCAAGGGAACTAGCAAGAAATAGTACAACATAATAAAAACTTCAACAAATAGAACATAGAACATAGAAGAATACAGTGCAGTACAGGCCCTTTGGCCCTCGATGTTGCGCCGATCCAAGCCCACCTAACCTATACTAACCCACTATCCTCCATATACCTATCCAATGCCCGCTTAAATGCCCATAAAGAGGGAGAGTCCACCACTGCTACTGGCAGGGCATTCCATGAACTTACGACTCGCTGAGTGAAGAACCTACCCCTAACTTCAGTCCTATATCTACCCCCCCTTAATTTAAAGCTATGCCCCTTGTAATACCCGACTCCATACGCGGGAAAAGGTTCACACTGTCAACCCTATCTAACCCCCGAATCATCTTGTACACCTCAATCAAGTCACCCCTAAACCTTCTTTTCTCTAATGAAAACAGCCCCAAGTGTCTCAGTCTTTCCTCATACGATCTTCCTTCCATACCAGGCAACATCCTGGTAAACCTCCTCTGCACCCGTTCCAGTGCCTCCACATCCTTCCTATAGTATGGCGACCAAAACTGCACACAATATTCCAGATGCGGCCGCACCAGAGTCTTATACAACTGCATCATGACCTCAGGACTCCGGAACTCAATTCCTCTACCAATAAAAGCCAGTACGCCATATGCCTTCCTCACCGCACTATTTACCTGGGTGGCAACTTTCAGAGATCTGTGTACATGGACACCAAGATCCCTCTGCTCATCCACACTACCAAGTATCCGACCATTAGCCCAGTACCCCATCTTTTTGTTATTCTTCCCAAAGTGAATCACTTCACACTTAGCTACATTGAATTCCATTTGCCACCTTTCTGCCCAGCTCTGCAGCTTCTCTATATCCTGCTGTAACCTGCCACATCCTTCCTCACTGTCAACAACTCCTCCGACTTTCGTATCATCCGCAAACTTGCTCACCCAACCTTCTAACCCCTCTTCCAGGTCATTTATAAAAATAGTAAGAGTAGCTACAGTGAGCATTCCAGGGTGAAGCTTGAGAATGAGGGATGGGAAAGAAGGTGGTCACAAGGCATTTAGAAGATTACAATACAATCAGGCAGAGTCCAAGCTTGGTTTTGTTAGTGGGAAACCTTTGACAAGGTTACAAGACTTTTGATCATGTGACAAGCAGGTGGACAAAGGGGAACTAGGAGATGTGGTAGATTTGGATTTCCAAAAAAACATTCAATCTTGTGCCTCATAAAGGTTTACTGCACATTAAATCCTCAAGGTGACGGGGTAATACATTAGCATGAATACACGATTAGCCAACAGGGAACAGAGAGTTGGGATAAACAGATTAGTTACAATCTGGCAAAGTGTAAATAGTGAAGTGCCACAGTGAGTAATGTTGGGCCCTCAAATATATATGATCTGTATCAATTATTTTGATAAAAAGATTGACTGTCTTGTAGCAGAATTTCCTGACACTGCAAAGATTGGTTGGCAAGCAAGTTGAGGCAGCTCCAAGGTGTCTGCAAATGAATATTGATGAGTCAAAGTACAAAGAAAAGGCACTGGAGAATAATGTGGGAAAATGTCTCTTTGGTGGGAAGGCTACCAATTCAGAGAACTTCAGTCCAGAGAGATCAGGGTTTCCTGGAACATGAACCATAAAATATGAGCATGCAGGTATAGGGAGCAATCAGGGAGAAAATGGGATGTTTAGCTTTTATTTCATTGCTGAAGAAATGTAAAAACATGGATGTCCTGCTACAGATTATTGATGGGCATTGATGAGACAACACCAGGAGAACTGCGTAGAGTTTTGGTCTCCTTCCTTCAGGAGGGAGAGAATAGCATTGGAAACAATTTGAAGAATGTTCACCAAGCTGATCCCTGGGGTGAAAGGATTCGATTATGAGGAAACTTTGAACAGGTTGGGGGCATATGCTCATTGGAATTTGGAGGAATGAGGGGGATCTTATTGAAACTGATAAGGTTCTGAGGGGGACTGAGAGGATTGTTTTCCCATGAAGGGTAATCCACAGCGAGGGGAATCACTAATAAAAGGGGCCTCCCATTTAATGTGGAGATGAAGAAGAATTTTCCCTTTTGGAGAATCCTTAATCTTTTGGAACTTATCTGCCTGGATCGTGGTGGAGGCCGGGTCATTGAATATATTGAAGGTTGGGTGGGATTGTTTTTAGACCAAAGAAGTCTCTGTCGAAGGCTCCAGGTAGGAAAGTGGAGCCAAGGCCACAATCAGGTCAGCCAGGATTGTATTCAATGCTGTGGTTCTGTTCGCCGAGCTGGAAGTTTTTGTTGCAAACGTTTCGTCCCCTGTCTAGGTGACATCCTCAGTGCTTGGGAGCCTCCTGTGAAGCGCTTCTGTGGTGTTTCCTCCGGCATTTATAGTGGCCTGTCCCTGCCGCTTCCGGTTGTCAGTTTCAGCTGTCCGCTGTAGTGGCCGGTATATTGGGTCCAGGTCTATGTGTTTGTTGATGGAGTTTGTGGATGAGTGCCATGCTTCTAGGAATTCTCTGGCTGTTCTTTGTTTGGCTTGCCCTATAATGGTAGTGTTGTCCCAGTCGAATTCATGTTACTTGTCGTCTGCTCTAGGGATAGCTGGTCGTGTCACTTTGTGGCTAGTTGATGTTCGTGGATGCGGATCGTTAGCTGTCTTCCTGTTTGTCCTATATAGTGTTTTGTGCAGTCCTTGCAAGGGCTGCACAAAACACTATATAGGACAAACAGGAAGACAGCTAACGATCCGCATCCACGAACATCAACTAGCCACGAAACGACACGACCAGCTATCCCTAGTAGCCATACATGCAGACGACAAGCAACATGAATTTGACTGGGACAACATTACCATTATAGGGCAAGCCAAACAAAGAACAGCCAGGGAATTCCTAGAAGCATGGCACTCATCCACAAACTCCATCAACAAACACATAGACCTGGACCCAATATACCGGCCACTACAGCGGACAGCTGAAACTGACAACCGGAAGCGGCAGGGACAGGCCACTATAAATGCCGGAGGAAACACCACAGAAGCGCTTCACAGGAGGCTCCCAAGCACTGAGGATGTCACCTAGACAGGGGACGAAATGTTTGCAACAAAAACTTCCAGCTCGGCGAACAGAACCACAGCAACAAGCACCCGAGCTACAAATCTTCTCACAAACTTTGATTGTATTCAATGACGGAGTGGGGTCAATGGGCCAAATGGCCACCTCCTCCTAATTAGTGTATCCTTATGCTGGTTTGGCACCAGTTTGGTCAACATTGCTTTTGAGAGTATTTTTAAATAATCAGATATAACAATGTGAGAACAGCAATATCATTTTGTTTTATTATTGGCAAGTAAAGCATGAAACACAATAGTATGTGGACTCTGTCCGAGCAAATTCTCACCAGCCTGTAATAATCAGTCACAACTTGTACATTTGTTTGATACATCAGGTATTCAGATTATTTCAGTGTCTCAACATCCAGCAAGTCTCACACTCAACTCCAATAGAAAATGTCTTCTAATGATTAAAACGTGAAAAGGTAATTTCTCCAACAAACGTGAAACAATCTTGCTAATGATTTCATAAATTATGTCAATTCTTCTTGGAAATCATTTTTTCGATAGAAAATTACTTTTAATAAATAGAGAAGCACCTCAGCAAATTTGAAATAATTATCGTGTGTAACGACAAACACTGTTAGAATGGTGACCATCAGGAGAGGGAAAGGGAATAGCCAGACAGTGCAGGGACCCCCCCTGTGGCCACCCCCCTCATCAATAACTATACCGTTTTGGATACTGTTGGGAGCAGTGACCGATCAGGGGAAAGCCTCAATGGCCAGGTCTCTGTCACTGAGCCTGGCTCTGTGGCTCAGAAGGGAAGGGGGGAAATAGGAGAGCGATAGTGAGAGGAGATTCAATGGTGAGAGGAACAGACAGGAGATTCTGTGGTCGTGAACGAGACTCCCGGATGGTATGTTACCTCCCCGCTGCCAAGGTGAGGGATGTCTTGGATCGAGTCTACAGGATCCCTAAGGGGGAGGGTGAGAAGCCAGACGTTGTGGTACACATCGGTACCAATAACATAGCTAGGAAAAGCGATGAGGACCTGAAAAGTGAATACAGAGAATTAGTTTGGAAGCTAAAAAGGCAGGATGAGCAGAGTAGGAATCTCAGGATTGCGACCAGTGCCAAGGGCGAGTGAGGCTAGAAACAGAGAGCGAGTGTAGATGATCATGTGGCTGCAGGGCTGGTGGAGGAGGGAGGCCTTCAGAGATATGGATCATTGGGATGCCTTCTGGGGAAGGTGACCTGTACAGAACTGGAGGAGCATCGATGTATTGGGCAGGAGGTTTGCGAGAGCTCTTCGGGTGGGTTTAATCTAGTTTGGCAGACCCCCTCAATAGCAACAGAGACATGGAGGAGCAGATTGGAAGGCAGAATTTGGAATGGCGCAGAAGTAATAGGTTTGTTGTCATGGGTGACTTTAACTTCTCTAATATTGATTGGAACCTCCTCAGTTCAAATAGTTTGGATGGAGCAGTTTTTGTCAGGTGTGTCCAGGAAGGATTCCTGACTCAATATGTAGGTAGGCCAACGAGAGGGAAGGCCACATTGGATGTGGTGCTTGGTAACGGACCAGGCCAGGTGTCAGATCTCTCGGTGGGAGAGCATTTTAGTGATAGTGATCAACAACTCCCTGACCTTTACAATAGTCATGGAGAAGGATAGCAGCAGACAGTATGGGAAAGTATCCAGTTGGGGTAGGGAGACTTACAGTACTATTAGACAGGTACTGAGACACCTAAACTGGGAACAGATGTTCTCAGGAAAATGCACGACAGAAATGTGGAGGTTGTTTCGGGAGCAGTTGCTGATAGTGCTGGATAGGTTTGTACCACTGAGGCAAGGAAGGGATGGTCGGGTGAAGGAACCTTGGGTAAGAAGGGATGTGGAACATCTAGTCAAGAGGAAGAAGGAAGCTTACTTAAGGTTGAGGAGGCAAGGTTGAGGGCTCTCGAGGGTTACAAGGTAGCCAAGAAGGAACTGAAGAACGGACTTAGGACAGTGAGAAGGGGGCATAAAAATGGTTAAGTGGGTGGGATTAAGGAAAATCCTAAGGTTTTTATCACTGATGTGAGGAACAAGAGAACGGCCAGAGTGAGGGATAGTGGAGGGAACTTGTGCCTCGAGTCGGAGGCGGTAGTGAAGGTCCTTATTGAATAATTTGCTTCAGTATTCACTACTGAGAGGGACCTTGTCGTTTGTGAGGACAGCGTGAAACAGACTGATATGTTTGAACAGGTTGATGTTCGGAAGGAGGATGTGTTGAATGTATTCAGCCTGAAACTTTACATTCTGCCTTCTTGCCATGTGCTTTATTACTAGCTTTGTAAAACACCTTAGCAAGGTATGACAGACAGGGATAGCACTGTGTTTCAGTGGTTTGATTTGATTAGATTCCCTACAATATGGAAACAGGCTCTTCAGCCCAGCAAGCCCACACTGACCCAGACCTATTCACCCCTGACTTGGCAACTTAGCATGGCCAATTCACCTAACCTTCACATCGTTTGGTTTGTGGGAGAAAACCAGAGCACCAAGAAGAAAGCCACACAGACAAGGGGAGAATGGGCAAACTGCACACAGACAGTTACCCAAGGCTGGAACTGAACCTGGGTCTCTGTACTGACAGGCAGCAGTGCTAACCACTGAGTCACCGTGTCATACCAGGAATGACATGCACCATCCATGTTTCCCATTATCCCTATCTCATTATGGAAAACCATGGGGCCTGTCAGCTGCTCATTTCAGAATCATAGCAGTTTGCTTCTTGGGTTTCAGAAATGCTGTTTGAGCTGGACAGACATACATCCTGAAAGCAGAACACCGAGACAGTGAATAGGAAGGAGTGTGCACTCCTGGTTCAAGACTGAGAACGAGCTCTCACTATTTTTCTAAACAGTTTGGTGCAGTGTAACACTAAGATCGAGGAATGATTTATTTCCTCCTCTTTCTTCACCCACACTCCAAGCTGAGCAGTCATTAAGGTGAGATTGGAATCCATTGACAGCGATAAACAATTTAACAAAGGAAGACTGGCTTCAGAGACAAACCTGTCACTGGAAGAAGATATTCTGGAGGTTTGTTCCAAGCAGTCATGATGTAGTATGACATAGAAATTACCAGCTCTGGTTACAAGGTTATGTTTGTGTCTCTTCATTAGCAGAAACTTTGGAAATTCTTCAGCTATTTGAAAAGTATTCCAGCCACAGAATGTAATGGCACTCGAGAGGAAAAAGCCAGGATCATTCTGTTCAAATTGCTTAGAACCGGGAACGTCCTGTAGGTTTTCCTGAAGGCCACATCATCCTGCTGTTGAAGAAAGAGAATATAAATATTCAAAAGGAAGCAAACCACTGACAGTATATTTTAGAGCCAATTGTCTTCATTCGCTTGACCTTGAAATACTGACACACCTTTATTCATAATGACTTTAAGATACAAGTTTCTGACAATAAAAACAACAATTGGGAGGGAACAAGTTGGGTTAATCTGTGAGAGACAGGAATTTAGAATGATTGTTTGTCCAGAGTTGAGTTTAATCTGAAAACCTGATTGTGAGGGAACAGGCCTACACCTTCAGGCTACATCCTGCACATTGTGGCAGGTTTGAGGCTGTGTCAGAGGTGAGCTGGGAATTCCAGCAAGTGCAGCACTCTTCACATTAACAGACCCTGCCTTGTCTCAAGGCAGCAATGGGGTTGGTAATGGGCCTCACAGATACCCAAGTACAAGAGTATAACCCACTTTGGTCTAGCTCCCCAGCTGTGTTTCAGTAGAGGCCCTGGGGATCTTTTCCATCCACCTGAGAGGGCAGCGAGGCCTTTGATTTAATGCTTCATCTGAAAGACAGCCCCTCTGCCACTGCAGCACTTCATTTACACTTCACTGAGGTACCAGCCTCGATCAGGTGCTCAAAACACCAGAATAAAACTTGAAACTACAACCGTTGATTTGCCACAATTTCAACTTAAAACACTTTAACAAAGGCAACATTTCAATTGACACATCATCAAAAATTCAAAATAGTCAGTACTATTGGCCACGGGTGAACTGATTGAAGTCCCTCCCAGGAGGGGGGTAAAGTCAAGCATCAGCTCCTACGAAAAGCTAAGACTCGGAAGACAAGTCCATGAGAGGAGCTTTCATGAATAAATGAACAATTTGATAAATAAACCTAAAGATTAATGTTTTAGATTCTTTCAGTGTGTAGGTGCGAACATCCTGTGTGGATTTTCCCCTCATACATGCTGTGAATCCATATTCTAATTACTCCTACCCAGCCTGCAGTTTTTCATCTGCCCACATCAAAGAATACAAAGAATTTCAGGCTGGGATTGCAAGTTTTGCAACATGGACCATCACATTGGAATGGTCACTGTGACGTTCAGGAGTTGTTGGCAATTCAAGACAGCAACATTTGATTCAACATTGTCCCTTCTCCTCGTCAAAGGTTTATTAATAGCTGATTATTGCTTTGGGTTTGTTATTATACTGTTCATTGTGTGAAGAAATTCAAATAATCAAAGCATACACTAAAATCAAAGTAAAATATGGAAACTAGTCACTTGATCCAATCAGTTTGTATTAGCGAATGTGCATGTAGCCTGTAATTGATTGAAAGAAATAACAATTCAGAATGAACAATGTGTGAATGTGAAACAGAATGGGTTTGCAGCAGAAATACACTTCAAAAGGGGAATGACAGCCTTGAGAGCAGATTTTCTTACCTGATTGTCTCATAGCAGTGAACTGTAATCACTATGAAAATGATAAAAGTGCCAACAATAATCAATGCAACAGACCGTGTCGATGAAGTAACATCTGAGACATCGTCACTGTGATAATCCTTTGAGAAAGAAAATTCTAAATGTTATTACATCAAAGCACCATCAGGGATCTAGCCACAGGTCCACCATATTTAAGGGCTGATCACAAAAATCCTGAAAGCCACTAGAAATGTTCTAAAGGCACTTCCACCAATTCATACCTTAACTCAAGGCTGAAAGAGGAGAGGTTGAAGGAATAACAGGAAAAAGGAAAACGAAAGGAAACATGAAATATGGACAAGACTAAAGAAGTCCAGTCTCCAGTACAACATGCCTCACTGGTGCAGAGGGAAATTTCCAATACTGGCTGTACCAGCCTTCAGCTGCACAGTGGTTGCAGGTGCCCTTGTAATCCATGCTGCCTTTAGCTCCCAGAAGACAGTGTCCCATGGCTGTGAGCAGGTGGAGATGTATGTGGATTGTGCCATCTTGCAGAG
This sequence comes from Chiloscyllium plagiosum, assembly GCF_037043375.1. NCBI lineage: Eukaryota > Metazoa > Chordata > Chondrichthyes > Orectolobiformes > Hemiscylliidae > Chiloscyllium > Chiloscyllium plagiosum. The sequence continues at coordinate 62,210,473 of NW_028270155.1, read as the reverse complement.
TCTGTCAAACCAGCTTCGTTGCCAGTGGGTGACCCTGTTTTCTTTTCACATCAGAATTGAGGCAGTTCAGCCTCAACCAACTATTCTGAATGTTCCTTAAAACTCCAGCTCCCACCCAGCTCCCATTCAATGTGCAGAAGAAACCGAGGTCTAAAGGATCAGAGAAATATCTGTCAATCAAAATGGAGCAGCTGGACAAAACAGCGGAGTATTAGAAACCAGGATTGTTTAAGTCCTTTTTAATTAATTGTCTCTGTTCTATTCTGTTAAATCTACATCAAATGCCGCCTAAATTAAGGACATTTCATACACTGGAGAAAGAGACAGTCAAACCAAAATGGACATGTAGCAATTCAAAACGAACCCTCAGAAACCACGATTTCTGCAAAGGTGACAAACAACTCCAACAATTGGGTCTGCTGTGTAATGGATGACACATTTCCAATCTCATCTGCATCAATGATCATGACATGTTGGACTGTCGGAAAAATGATAGCTCACAGTGGCCTGTTATGTGTGAGAGAAATGTGCACTGGGCATCTAGACTTTGCTTTGGGATTCTCTCTTGCCTGATGCATTTGCAGACATCAAAATTTGTGCTGTGTTTTATTTTTGGCGCTGGGTTGGCAAGGGGTTCTGGGAGAAAACAGCCTGCCCTTGGATTATTTGAGCTTGAAATGCCTCGACCTTGACTATTACCAACTTGCCTCTTTCCTCGGCTCATCAATGACAATGTCTGATCCCACAAGGATGGAGAGAGTCAGGTGAGTGAGGTGGGTCACAGGAGTAATTGCAGTGATTTCAATGGCAGTGTAGCAGAGTAACAGCAAAGGGAGCTGAAGGACACAGCATGAAACAAATAACAAAGTGGCATCACAGAGCAAGGCAGATCAGCGATTCGCAGGGAAATGTTTCAGCTCAGTTACTGATAACTTCATTGTGATCAAGAAATCAGGTCGAAACAAATGAAGTTGAAATGGAAAGCCTGGAGGGAAGGGAATGGGAGCAGTGGGAATGTTAAAGAATAGTGTGACATCAGCACAAGGGGAGGAGCAGATCCCAAGTAGCTGGGACTATTTTTCAAATAAGGCACAACCCTCTGTCTTTCTGGTAAGTTTATACACTGTGCAATGAAAAAGGACATGGTGGGGCGCCTCAGTTGTGTTGAGTACACACCCTGTTGCACGTGGCAATCCAGGATGCTTCTCATGTTGGACAAGGTACTTTCTAATGAACCTGTTCAGAATTGTGATGTCACTCCTCTGGAGTAGGTAGCACTTGAACCCAAGCCTCCTGCCTCAGGGGTAGGGACACTACCCACTGTACCACAGGAGACCTCTTGTGCTGGACAATCACGTACACAGGAATTATCACCATCTGGAGCAGCTTGAGCTTCAGAGCGTGAGCAGGAGCTGACATGCTGCAGCTTAATAATCCCCGAGCAGAGAGGGAATGAATGACTGCCTAAAGAGAACCAGGTAGGAGTCCCAATGCATCTTTCTCTTTGATTGGAGGTGGGTTTGTGAACTGGTGATAGCAATGCCAAACTGTGAGCACCTTGGTGACTCTGTTTAGGGAAACACCGATAAAAGTCCGAATGATGACAGTGGAAGTGCAACCACTGCATAAGGGAATAGACATACATTACTGTAGCCACAGACACCAGGATGGTATGTTGCCTCCCTGTTATCTGGGTCAGCAATGTCACTGAGCAGCAAGGGACCACTCTAAGGGGAAAGAATGATATGGGAGACTGGGCAGAAAAGCAAGAACCCACAGGATCCAAGAGCATGGGACAAATTGAATCTGAGCTGTTCAATGATAGGAAGCAAAGGGCAATGGGCAACACTGCTTTTGTGATTGGGAGGCTGTTTCAGTGGGGTTGTGGAAGGCTCTGTCCCTTACTTTACTTGGCAGGTATCAATGATGTCGGGACAGGATTCAGTTTGCAGATGTTATAAAAATGGATAGTGAGGAAGAAAGCTTCAGGCATCAGAGAGATTACCACTGAGCTGGGAGAAAATGCAATGGAGAGAAATGTAAGTAGGGAATTGGAAGGGGGCAAATGGGTGAGGGAAGAAACGATAAATGGTGGAATACTGAGCGGTGTGAAGGAATAGAGAGACTGTGGAGCACATGTTCCCTGAGGTTACAAATTAGGTCGATCAGCTGCAAAGAAGGCCAATGGGATTGTTGATTAACCAAGGGGTAAAATATAGCAGCAGAGAGCTTCAGCTCAATCTAGGTCAGCCACTGGTGGAGTCCTGCACACAACACCATTTACAGGGTTACTGGAAGGATTTGATCACAGAGAAAATGTACACAGAGATTGACAAAGATATCACCAGGAATAAAGAACACAAGGACAGATTGGAGAGACCAGGCTTTTTTGGAACAGGGAAGGTTGAGGAGAAATTTAATTGAGATGGACAATGCAATAGGTGCTTGAGGCAGAGTGAGCCTGTTTCCCTTGGCAGAGAGATCATTAACCATGGGGTAGAAATTTAGATTAATTTGTGGATGAATAGAGGGTAGTTGAGGAGAAGATAGGGATCTGGAACTCGCAACCGAAAAGTGTAATGGAGTCAAACCCTAATTATATTCAAAAATGAAAATTGGATATGCATGTAAATTGTTGTAATTTACAGAGCTGCTCCTGGAAAGTGGGATTGATTTTGGATAGATCCCTCTCAGTATGCACAGACGTGATGGACAGAATGGTCCCCAACTGTGCTTTCAATGATCTATGTCTCTCTGCTTCCCTTTCATTCCACAATGAAATTGTATTCAAACCACAATGAGAGGACAGATTGATCACAGCATGCTGGAGATTTATTGTTCCTACTGCAATCCATCCAGAATAAAACACAGTATTTGATTGGATCATTCGTACCAGTAACACAGCGAAAGAGGTCAAGTGGGTGCACTTGCAGGTGATGTAGTGAAACTGACTTTCTGTCGTACAGCCAGACTCACTCCAGATGCCATGACTTGTGCTCCCTACAATGAAAAGTTAGAAAATCAGAGGTGAACCATTACTCCTCAATTCTAGAGCTAACAAATTTTGTTTTATCAAATGTTAACTCACCTTTCCTGAAATCCCAAAAGACACATTTTCCACTTGAGTTAGTCTAAAATGGAATTGATTTACATCATAAAGGGCTCTCATTCACTTAAATAATTTATTTGTTCAGGTGCACAGCGATGAATGAATGAGTGTTTGTGTTTTCCCTTACCGGCAAGGTTGTGTTCAGGAAGACAATGGTCACAGGGTCGGTGAGGTTTTCAATGGTGACATTGACCACTTCGATTCCACTTACTAGATTGTTTAACACAGTGCTGTTATTGTCACTCTGGAGACAAAGGACAGCAAGAGTAATGTATACTTAAGGACTGTGGATACTTTTTACAGATGGGACTGTGTATTTTAAACAGGATTAAATTTGAATAAATTCGTATATATAAACCTTTTTGCAGAGACTTGGCCTTATTGGTATTTCAGTAAGTGAGGCAAAATAAGAAGCATTTCTGAACGGTATGAGTTTGCAGCCAGCATGAAACTGCCCACCCAAACAAGACAGAGGCAGCTTAGTTTTGCAGAAACATGTTTGGATTCATTTGTCAGAATGTCCTCACCAACATATGGGCAGCACGGTGGCACAGTGGTTAGCACTGCTGCCTCACAGCGCCTGAGACCCGGGTTCAATCCCCGCCTCAGGCGACTGAGTGTGTGGAGTTTGCACATTCTCCCCGTGTCTCCGTGGGTTTCTTCCGGGTGCTCCGGTTTCCTCCCACAGTCCAAAAACGTGCAGGCCAGGTGAATTGGCCATGCTAAATTGCCCGTAGTGTTAGGTGCAGCGGTAAATATAGGGGAATAGGTCTGGGTGGGTGTGCTTCAGCGGGTCGGTGTGGACCTGTTGGGCCGAAGGGCCTGTTTCCACACTGTAAGTAATCTAAAAACATTCCAAAAGGCTGATTAAAACTGAATCCCCTTTTGTTCTTTCCAACTTTGAACACATTGTTTATGATCCGACATTTGAAGTCAGAATCTCTTCCTGTAATGAGAGGCTGTTCATCCTGGGCGCTGAATATTGGAAATAGAAAAGTTCATGTGGTGTGGATGGAAGTAATCTCCTGATCTCTGCCCTGGAAAGGAACACTTTGTCTGTGACTGCCGATGTTCCAGTTTACCTGACATCAAGTTAAAACTGGAAATGGTTTTGCAATCCATGGATTTTCCGATGTTTGTAGCACCTTCACTTCCATTTCAGTATTTACTCCAGGTCTCCCAATGTCAGCTATTTTCCCAGCTCGTGAAAGCTGTTCCAACCCACACTGCCCAATTCTTTTACAATTACAGAGTACTTCCCGGGATATGAGAGATTGGGAGAATTGGGCAGTATGAACTGTCCAGAGTAGAAAATTACTGAATGAAAATGGAGCATATAAGGACAACTAATGTTTGAAAAGTCAAAGTGATGCAAAAGATGAAATAAACAAAAACTGAAACTATTGTTCCTGTTGGTTCCTTTGTTTTTTTTTATTTGCTGGAGACTGGTATTCTGGAAGAAACACCAAGCTAATGATGGATCAATATACTGAGTACTTTGTGTCCATTTCCACACAAGAGGAAGCAGACAAAACACCAGTGATAAACTGTAAACCTATTAACTAGGAGCAGGAGTAGGTAACTCAGCCCCTCAAGCCTATTTTGCCGTTCAACTGATCATTGCTGATTTAATCTCTGCCTCAACTCCACCATCCTGCCCTCTCCCCATAACCCTCTAACCCAGCACTAATTAAACATCTGTTTCTCTCCTCCTCAAATGTATTCAGTCTCCCATGTCCACTGCATTCTGGAATAGAGAATCCCATAGATTCATGACCCTTTGAGAGAACAATGGATGGATGAAGGGATTGGGGTTCTCGTCAAGAATACAAAAGCATTACACGTGAGATGTAGACAACTGGGATCAAATGATTCTTATGAAGAGTATAAAGAGGGTAGGAGCATTCTGAAGAGGGAGATCAGGAAGTCAGAGAGGGGATATGAGAGCCTTGGTAGATAAGGTTCAGGAGTCTCTAAAAACATGAACAGTAAAAGAGGAGCTCAAGAGAGAATCGGGTCCCTTACAGATCAATGAGGTTCTCTCTGTATTAGGAGATGGGAGAGATACAAAATAAATACTACGTGTCAATTTTTTAATGTGGAAAAAAATGATGGTGGCTAGGGAACTCTGGTTAAATTAACATTGATGTGTTGAAAACAGTTCACATTGCAGAAGAGGAAGTGTTGAAGGTCTGAGAAAACATAACGTTAAATAAATCTCCAGGACCTGATCAAGTGTATCCCAGAATGCTGTGGGAAATGACGGAAAAAATTGTGGAGCCCATTCAGAAATATTTGACTCATCTGTCACCACAGGTGAGTTGCCAGAGGACTAATGTTGTGCCTTTATTTAAGAAAATTGTTTGGAGAATTGTGTTCAAGAGTCAGGAGGTCATGATGCAGCTATGTAAGACATTGATTAGGCCACATGTAGGATTTTGTGTTCATTTCTGGTCCTCAGTCCAAAGGAAGGATTGGAGGCTTCAGAAAGAAGAGTTTACAAGGATGCTGCCTGGATGAGAGGGTATGAGCTATAAGGAGAGGTGAGTAAAACTACTCGGAATGCAGAAGCTGAGGGGAGACTTAGTCGAAATGTACAAAATTAATGAGATGCATAGCTAGGGTTGACTTCACTGTCCTTCTGAGCAGTTTATGCTCTCAAATCCAGTGTTCTCCTGCTATAACTTCAATACAGCCCAGAACTAAAAACTACTTAACGAGTTTTTTAATTGAAGGGTCAAATGCGATGTTCGTACAGGAACACAAGCCCCCCATACAAGAGGCAAAATACAGTTAAGTCACAGTCTAAATGATTGATGTAATTTGTTTGCTTTTCCTTTGAGTGACAGAGTGAGTGCTGAAGCTGTGTTCTCTCCCGTTTTCAAGTGTGGGTCTTGTGTCTGAAGCAGTGCCACAAGTATGTCAGTGAGCTTACACTGGTGGTCGAGGTCAGTGAATGTATCTTCAAAAGGACATTTCCCCCGAACCACACCACTCTCACCACACGCTGCTCAATGCACCACAGCCATATCACCCAGCAGTCCCTGGGGACTGGGACTCAGGAGGAGAAAGTGAGGTCTGCAGATGCTGGAGATCAGAGCTGGAAATGTGTTGCTGGAAAAGCGCAGCAGGTCAGGTAGCATCCAGGGAACAGGAGAATCGACGTTTCGGGCATAAGCCCTTCTTCAGGAATGAGGAAAATTTGTCCAGCAGGCTAAGATAAAAGGTAGGGAGGAGGGACTTGGGGTAGGGGCGTCGGAAATGTGATAGGTGGAAAGAGGTCAAGGTGAGGGTGACAGGTCAGACTGGGGTGGGGGTGGAGAGGTCGGGAAGAAGATTGCAGGTTAGGAAGGCGGTGCTGAATTCGATGGATTTGACTGAGACAGGGTGGGGGGAGGGGAAATGAGGAAACTGGTGAAATCCGAGTTCATCCCTTGTGGTTGGAGGGTTCCTAGGCGGAAGATGAGGCGTTCTTCCTCCAACCGTCGTTTTGTTGTGGTCTGACGATGGAGGAGTCCAAAGAGCTGCATATCCTTGGTGGAGTGGGAGGGGGAATTGAAATGTTGAGCTACAGGGTGGTTGGGTTGGTTGGTCCGGATGTCCCAGAGGTGTTCTCTGAAACGGTCCGCATGTAGCCGGCCTGTCTCCCCAATATAGAGGAGGCCACATCGGGTGCAGAGGATGCAATAGATGATGTGTGTGGAGGTGCCGGTGAATCTGTGGCGGATATGGAAGTTTCCTTTGGGGCCTTGGAGGGAGGTGAGGGGGGAGGTGTGGGCGCAAGTCTTGCACCTCCTGCGGTTGCAGGGGAAGGTGCCGGGAGTGGAGGTTGGGTTGGTGGGGGGTGTGGATCTGACGAGGGAGTCACGGAGGGAGTGGTCTTTACGGAATGCTGATAGGGGAGGGGAGGGAAATATATCCTTGGTGGTGGGGTCCGTTTGGAGGTAGCGGAAATGACGGCGGATGATGCGCTGTACATGGAGATTGGTGGGGTGGTAGGTGAGGACCAGTGGGGTTCTGTCCTGGTGGCGGTTGGAGGGACGGGGCTCAAGGGCGGAGGATCGGGAAGTGGAAGAGATGTGGTGGAGGGCATCGTCGACCACGTTGGGGGGGAAATTGCGGTCCTTGAAGAAGGAGGCCATCTGGGTTGTGCGTTTTTGGCACTGGTCCTCCTGGGAGCAGATGCGGTGGAGTCGAAGGAATTGGGAGAATGGGATGGTGTTTTTACAGGGGGCAGGATGGGAGGAGGTGTAGTCCAGGTAGCTGTGGGAGTCGGTCAGTTTGTAGTAGATGTCCGTGTTGATTCGGTCGCCTGAGATAGAGATAGAAAGGTCGAGGAAGGGAAGGGAGGAATCTGAGACTGTCCAGGTGAATTTGAGGTCGGGGTGGAAGGTGTTGGTGAAGTGGATGAACTGTTCAACTTCCTCGTGGGACTCAGATCAAACATCCAGATACTGCACCTTGTGCTCATGCAGAACCCAGTGAGGCCAGACCCTCACCCAGTTCCTGCTGCTTCCACAAAACTCCAGCTACTCGGTATAGCAGCCCCATCACACGACACGGTACAATACAATCACTGGGACATTTCTCTCTCTCTTGTTGGAAGATGTTGACCATGAGAGTATGAAGCAGCGTGTATGAGCATAAACCTGCTGTCCTTTCTTGCATTCCACTCCGAGGCACAGCACTACATTTCACGTTGTTAACTTCATAAATGTAGCGATTACTTGATATAATATTATCCTATTGTTATTTTCCAAATGAATTAACTTGCATTATACTTCAATGTTGATTCTGACGACGTTACCTGGAAAAGGTTTGTATTTCCATAGAGAACAAAAATGACTCTCGAGATCAGAACATTTGGCTGTTCCTTAACCTGGTCCAGAAGAGTTGGAGGCAATTCAATTTCAACCTTTCGGGCTAAGCTTGAGACATTTTGCTGCTGGATCTGTTTGAATGAAACAAGGTAAATCAATTGTTTATCATGAGCCCAGCTGGTGATAATACTGAACCAGTTAGATTCCAGAGGGAAACCTGACTTGATTGACTGTAAAGTTTATTTTTCCAGTTTGGGTGCCATGGTGATCAGTCACTGAACATATCCATAAGAGGTTTCTCATATTCTTTTAACTAAGAGCAGAAGTTTAGCATACAAACTGGAATAACCAACAGCATGATATAAGTGAGACGTTTTGGAAGTATTCAATCATAAACAGCAAAAAGACCCATGAACCCATTTCCCCGACAGTATCTCTCACACACACTTAACCCCCTGTGAACTGTCGCTCCGGTCAATTGCTTACTCAACTGACAAGCTCACCAGGGTGACATTTACACATTCACCTGTGATCTTTTCTCCCCATTACTGCCTTTTCTGAGATACCCAGACACTGACAGACTAAGAAATGCTAAGGGTTTTTTTCTGCTCTGTCTACCTGTACTGCTGAAACAGCTTATGACATCTTGTTCGCTCTGATGGTCTGGGGACTGTCAAAATTAAACTGCTCTTTTACTGGTATGTATTCTTTTCTTTCAAACCTCTCCCTACCCTCTCTCCAACTGTCTCTCAGTCTGTCATGAATCTTAAATTGGCAAACGCTCCAAGTGGCTCACCTTTCTAACTTGGAAGTATTTCACCATTACCTCATTATCACTGGGTCAAAATCCTGGAGCTCCCTCCCAATACCATTGTGGGTCTACCTACAACACATGGACTGCAGCAGTTCAAGAAGGCATCTCACCACCACCTTTTCATGGGCAACTCGGGATGGGCAATAAATGCTGACCCGGTCAGTGACACCCACATCCAACGGGGGGAAAAAGAAACAAAGAAACATTGTCCAACAGTCTTTCCATCAGGTGACATGCTTGGGTGTTCAGCTTAAGCACATCATTTCATGGAAAGGTAGTTTTGATCCAATGCTTCACAGAAAATTTTTCACAGAACTGAAAATCCATTTACCTTGAGAGTCCAAGATCCCTGATAATAGCATATTGGGAGCCTTTATCACAGTCTGTACTCTGAAATATCAGGAACAATATGCTGAAGGAAAATAGTTGGAAAGGCAGCCTGTCAGAGGGAGATCAACAGTTTATACAGAAATACTGATCGGTTCAGTGAGTGGACACAAAGTTGGTAAATGGACCATAATGTGAGAAAATGCAAAGCTGTTCATTTTGGAAGGGAAACCAAAACAGTATCATTTAAATGGAGAAACCCTGCAGAAAGCTGCAACACAAGGGGACTTGGGGAAACTTGTGCACAAAACACAACAAGCCCACTCACAGGTGCAGCAGGTAATCAGGAAGTCTAATACAATGTTGGCCCTGATTTCAATGGAGTTGGAATATAAGAGTAGGGAAGTCTTACTGCAACTGAACAAGGTGCTAGTGAGACCACATCTGTAGTATTTTGGTCCCCTTATTTAAGGAAAGATTACATTCCGATGTAATCTGAGGCAGTTCAGAGAAGGGTCACTAGAATACACTTTAGGGGCTTGACAGTGTAAATACTGAGAGAGTATTTCACCTCATGGGAGAGTCTAGGACCAGCAAGCATAGTCTCAGAATAAAGGGCAGCCAATTTAAGAAAGAGATGAGGAGAAATTTCTTCTCTCAGAGGGTTAAGAATCTTTGGAACTCCTTGCCACAGAGAGCTGGGGGACAGAATCCTTGTGTATATTGAAGGCTGAGATAGTTAGATTCTTGGATCAGTGGGGGCTTCAGGGGTTATGTGGAAAGTGGCCATGGGGAATGTCGGCTCAGCTGGTATTCTATTGGATGGCAGAGGAGCCTCGAGGGGCCAAACAGCCTCCTCCTGTTCCCATTTCTTATGGCCTTATGGAATTCTGGGAGGTAACTGGCCTCTTCCTTGAGAATCAGCTTCCCTTCCCCTGTAAATACAGTCACTTCCTCTCTGGGTTATTCACTGATAGGAGCGACCATATCCATCAAACCACCATGCCACCCTCATTATCTGTGTACTGCTGCTGAGATCCTTTTGTTACTGGATTCAAATTAAATTCTTGTTTTTCAAGTAAGAGATGATGTCTTTATCTTTCAAACCAAAATGTGTATCACATGTTTATACGTATTGATATTTGTTTGTAAACTTTATGCCCATTCTGCAATTATTAGATTTCTGATCATTTGTGGTAATCCCCATCTTTATTGGTTTATGCATAAATTTACAATGTTTTTCAATTCCAAACTTGAAGTGAATAATAAAATTTATGAACAATTGTGATGTATCTCCTGATGCCAAACTCAAGAGCACCTTTGGAGAGGCTCAGGATCGGATTAAGTATGACCCTGAGGTAGTTCACAAACATTGAATGGAATTAAATAAGTCTAGAATACAGTATCAATGTGAATTCACAGGAAGGGTTAACTTCAGTTTAAAATAACTACACTGAGAGATTCTCAAGCCCTCTCCCAACATTTTCTCTAAAAATGGTGTTAGCTTCCAACACATGATAGTCATTGCTTACAATGCCCAGCTAAACACAACACTCACCAAATCTGATGGAGGAAAGTGAAGTCCTTGGAACTTTTCAGCTTCTATTCTTTGAATGTGAGCAAAGTAATTTGGCGTTGAGAAGGATTGATTTCCTCCTTCAATTTCTATCTCTGCGAGTATTCTCTCCAGTGTTGTACTACAACAGAAACGCAATTTAATAAAAGCAGAAAGTGCTGGAAATATTCAGCCTGGCAACATCTGTGCAGTGAGCAACATGTACGTGGCTCCACAATAAAAAGTAAAGGGGTCACCCCCACAAGCTCATAACCAGAGGGACCTTGTTGATGACACATGTAGGATTTTCCAGGGGAAATGCTGTAAAGTACTTTAATAAATCCAGGAAAACATACTGTGGATTATTAAGTAAATGATGAAATGAAGCAAGATATATTTCTCATACTGTGAGCCCTGGCGGTGCTCAGAGTCTGGCAGCCAGCATGACCAGGGACTGGGCATGTGTGTCAGGCACTAACCATTTTAATCACGGGTTAGTGCGATCAATCAGGGAGCGTTAAACAGACAAAAAGGGAGCTTTAAAAAGGTGAACATGTAAAGAAATTCTTCCATCTTCTTGTGACATTGCAAATGCCCCCATGCCATCAGCAATGTTAACAGACCTGCTAACCACTGCCAACATGGAACCTGACCTCGATGGGTGGAAATTATCCTGAACCAGGATCTGAACCAGGAACATAGGGAAAGGAGAGAAATACCCAACACGTGACAAAAGGTAAGCACCTGACCCCCACACAACATTAACATGAACGTTTGCTCGTAGATGTTTAATTTAACCACTGGGCTTAAACTGGAATTGTACATTAATTGGAGGTGAAAATTAGATGGTTTCTATAATAGAAGCTGATTAGCAACAAGTTGAAAATCACAGAACTCCTGCAGTGCCACATGGCCCATTGAGTCTGCACCAACCAGACAGTCAGCCAAGGCTGGAATTGAACTGAGATAACTGGTGCTGGGAGGCAGCAGTGCTAACCACAGTGTGACCAATCAATCCCACAGATTCTGTTCTCAGATGAACATCACATTTTATGAGCACTGATACCTACCTGTCAGGAATGACACCATCACATTGCGCTAGGAATTTGTTCACTGAATCAGAGTTGTTCATGTTTTTCCCCCTGGAAAGCAGTTGCTGCATCATGTCACGGCACATTTGGTTGGGATCCAAATTCTGGGGAGTGGGATTGTTACCTGCACGATGACAGAATATGAAGGAGACAAAATATAAGCAAGTAAAATGGTTTGGACTTTATCAGGAGTAATACAGGAAATAACAAGAAACTCCCCAAAACTCGCAACTAGAATTGGGGAATTGGAAACCTTTGTTCAGATGTTTCTTTGAAAGGAGGAGAGGGTGTTTAGTCATAAGCCCGTGGGTAATGTCAGAAAGGGCTCTTTATTTATTTATTCATTTGTGGGATGTGGGCGTCGCTGGCTGGCCGGCATTTATTGCCCGTCCCTAGCTGCCCTTGAGAATGGGTGAGCTGTCTTCTTGAACCAGTCCACCTGCTGTGGGTTGACCCCCAATGCCATTAGGGAGGGAATTCCAGGATTTTGACCCAGCGATGGTGAAGGAATGGCAATATATTTCCAAGTCACGATGGTGAGTGGCTTGGTGGGAAATATGCAAGTGGTGGTGTTCCCATGTCTGTGCTGCCCTTGTCCTTCTAGATGGGATTGGTTGTGGGTTTGGAAGGTGCTGACTGAGGATCTTTGGTGAATTTCTGCAGTGCATCTTGTAGATAGTTCACACTGCTGCTACTGAGCATCAGTGATGGAGGGAGTGGATGCTCTTAGATTTAGTGGGGATTAAGTGGGCTGCTTTCTCCTGGATGGTGTCAAGCTTGTTGAGCACCTTTGGGGCCGCACTCATCCAGGTAAGTGGGGAATATTCGATCACACTCCTGATTTGTGCCTTGCAGGTGGTGGACAGGCTTTGCAGAGGATTCAGTGATGGGACCATCAAGGAGTGAATGTCAAGGGGTGGGGGTTAGATTGTGTCTTCTTGGTGATGGTCACATCCTCGCATTTGCGTGACTTGCAACTTGTCAGTCCAAGCCTGGATATTGTCCAGGTCTTGTTGCATTTGAACTTGGGCTGCTTCAGTGTCTGAGGAGTCATGAATGGTGCTGAACATTGAGCAATCATTGGCAAACACCCCCACTTCTTACTTGGAGATGGAGGGAAGATCATTGATGAAGCAACTGAAGATGTTTGGGCCTAGGACACTGCTCTGAGGAATGTGTGCAGAGATGTCCTGGAGCTAAGATGACTGACCTCCAACAACCACGAGCATCTTCCTATGTGTTAAGGGATGATTCTAAATACCAAAGATTTTGCCCCCTGATGCCCACTAATTCCAGTTTTGCTGGGACTCCTTGATGCCACACTTGGTTGAATGCAGCCTTGATGTCAAGGACTGTCACTCTCAACTCAACGTTGGAATTCAGATCTTTTGTCCATTTTTGAGCCAATGCTGTAATGAGGTCAGGAGCTGAGTGGCCTGGTGGAACCTAAACTGGGCGTCACTGAGCAGGTTATTACTGAGCAGGTGCTGCTGGGTAGCACTGTTGATGGACACCTTGCATCACTTTCCTGATGGTCGAGAGTAGACTGATGGGCGGGAATTGGATTTGTCCTGCCTTTTACATGCAGCACATGCCTGAGCAATTTTCCACATTATTGTGTAGATCCCAGTTTTGTAACTGGACTGGAACAGCTTAGCTCGGGATGTAGCAAGTTCTGGAACACAAGTCTTCAGTACTATTGCCAGAATGTTGTCAGGGCCCAGAGCCTTTGCGGAATTCAGCATTTCCAGCCATTCCATGATATAATGTGGAGTGAACTGAATTGGCTGAAGATTGGTATCTGTAACGCTGGGGCCACTGGAGGAGGCCAAGATGGATCATCCACTCAGCACCTCTGGCTGAAGGTTGCTGTGAAAGCTGAGGGGAATGATGGTTGATGCAGAGCAGTGCATGAGTGAAAATCCACAGGATCTGGTGTGCGCTGGGAGAGACAGGTTAGGAGGAAGAGTACACCAAGTTACTGAGATTGGTGGACACCTGAGGGGAAGTATCCTGAATATAAAATACCATTGCCATCATTATCTCATATTTAATGCTATTCTGAAGACTTGTGAAACTAACAGCAGGTTGCTCTACATTTGCAGTAAAACAATGGATACACCATAAAGCTGAAATCATTGGAACTGTGGTTTAGATTAGAGTGGTGCTGGAAAAGAACAGCAGGTCAGGCAGCATCCAGGGAACAGGAAAATTGACATTTCAGGCAAAATATCTTCATCGGGAATAGAAGCAGAGAGCCTCCAGGTGGAGAGATAAATGGGCGCTGTGTTTTATAAGAAAATTCAAACAAGATATTTCCACAATCTGCTGTTACAGTGGTCTTTCTCCCACTGTGCTTCCATCCAGCAAGTTCTGCAGTAATACAACCATCACTGTAGCACAATTCCCAAAACTGAATAGTAGGTTTTATTATAAAGTTCATTTACCTGCTGAAGAGGACAGGCTGGTGGATGGTTCCTAAAGTGGAAATTCATACGTGAGATAGTTTTCTGTCAAATCGATGTTTATAAATAATGGAATTGAGATACTGAAGGGTAATTCTGTCTTACCGGGGGTGTTTCACAGGGTCTGCCTGTCACTGGGGTAGTGACACTGACATGATTGGAAAGGTTACTCTGTGTTGTAATTTTAAATGGGTCACCACTTGGAAAAAAGGCAAAAATGTCCTGTAAAGAAGTATGGTAAAAATATTGTAACAGATTATCCTACATTAAAGTTCCACATCATAAGTATTTCACAGATTGATTCATCTCCGACATGGAAATGTTAAACATTGTCATGTCTCTACCTGTCATCAGAACTCAGAAAAATGAGAAGTGTAATTGGTTTTGAGCAAGTGAAAGGAGATCAGGGAACATTCCAGAATGTCCCTGTACTTGATCAGTACCCAAGTATCATTTAAATGTTTAAATACTTCAGTGGTGACGAAAACACAATCATTATTATCACAAAGTGTCAGTCCGCAGACTCCAAATGTGAGAATTCCCAAGTCTAAGCCCTTCAGTGGATGCTATTGTGTAACTGCTGTATCTATCCCTGATTAGAGGGGAATCCCACATTAACAGGAGTAGAATTGGGGCTAACCAGGGGCTCAAGCTGAGATCAAGTATTGGACTGCTGAAGGAAATCCAAACATTTAAAATTGAAGCTTTAATACAGCTCTCACTGGGGCCCTATTCAGCCTTCCCAGTCTGGTGGAGGTTCCAGATGTACCTGCTAAACATTGAGGCCTAGCAGGCAAGGACACATATAAACAGATGGACATGGAGTAGGAGCAGGCCATCAGGCCTTTGGGCCTGTTCCACAATTTAATACGATCATAATACATTGGAGCAGAAGGAGGCCATTTGGCCCATCGTATCTGCTCTGTGATTCAATAAGTTCAAGGGTGATGGGAACATCCTCACTTCCACTTCCCGACCTTTCTCCAATAATTCTTAACTCTTTCACTGAATAAAAATCTGTCTAACTCAGTCTTTGATACACTTTATGGCCCAGCCTCTCCAGGCCTCTGTAGTAAATAGTTTCATACGACCAGTGCCTCGGAGAAAAGACATTCCTTACACACCAACAGTTTGAGATTCCTGGAAGAGAACTACCAAAACCCTCTTTTGTAGTTTTCTCCAGGCTTTCTTCATTAAATAACATTCAGCTCCTCCAATCTCCCTGGCAAACCTGACAAACAGCCATGGTGTGATTGAAAACCATGTCCCCCGAAGACCAGCCTGGGGTTCAGAATTACTCATCCAGTGACATTTCCACTTTCCCACCACTTCCCCTCCAGTTTGATTGGGCCGTGCTGTGCTGCTTTCTCGTTATTGCCAGCGCAAACACGTTCTCAACACGCACCAACCTTTAGTCCTTTCAAACAATTAGTTCCCTTTCTTCTCTTATGCAGGCTCTTGTGAGACCCAGCAAACCACCACAAAGAAGAGACACACACTGGGGTGCCTCAGTTCTAACCCCACCTCTGAAGAGGATGTGACTGCGTGCTCGGAGGATGTACCAGCAAGGCTTTCACTGCACCCTGTACCAGCTCAGACTTTCATCTCAGTGGGTACACTTTCTAGATGAGAGACAGGAGCACAGTCTGGTGAGCACATCATTGTGCTGTCCCACAGTTGGCCGAGGAAGAAATGTCCCAGGTCACTGGTCAGGAGAGAACTGGAGACCAGGCACCAGCACAACACCAGGCAGAATATGACCCGCTGTTCTCAGCAATTAAAGGACATCAGCAACATGCAGAGAAACACCCAGCAACAGTATACAAGCTTGTCTGCAGCAGTCAGGAAAGTGAATCCAAGGATGGATGAGTGCACCAACGCTAGCTCTGGCACCATGGACAGGCTGGTGACTGCGCTGGAAACCCAGGTCCTGCACACCAAGTGTCTGCTGCTTATACACACAGGCCTGAACTCCATCAGTGTAGCTATCGGCTCTCAGCATCAATGGCAAAGCCAAAGGGGGATGAGGGACCTCAACCTCATTCCAGATCCTTCTTCCTCTCAGGGAGACAGGATGGTGCCAGCAGACATCCACAGGAGAAGGAGGCCCACATGAGACCTCCCGCAGCTTCTCAGGACAATCTAGTGGTGTCTGGCCCCTTCACCTCCTCCCTGCCTCTGATGCTAATACCTACTGAAGTCCAAGCCAAGAGGATGATCCTGTAACCCGGCAGGACAATCTCAGCCAACCTGGGCCCTCTAGAATCAAATATCCCTGGGGGTGACCAACCAAGTCTTCCAGGCCAACAAGACCACCTACAGAGAACATTGCCCCTATCCCAGCAGCAGAAGGCTGGACTGCACTGAGACATCTGACTGAGATGGAAAGGAAATTAAAAACCGCCCTGAGGGCGTGTGGGTGACAGGGAGGACACATCAGTGCATTTCTCTAAAAATATGCTCCTTTGCATTCTCAAAATGTCAGCTTCATTGTCTGTGCAGCTGTTGGAGCTAGTGAGAGGTGAGCAGCCTTTTCAGATATCCCAAGGGAGAAAGAAGCTGTAATGGCCAAGCCTTACTCATTCTCTCAGAAGCACCCAACTCCTCGACTGCAGATAGCATCAGAATTATGGATCCTGAACTGTGACCTCGATGACTACAGCTAAGGCAGGTTAATGTTAACAACACTCAGGATAAAAACAATGTTCAGGGATTCTGACAGGGCCTGGCCTGCACAAATCACCCACATTTACACAAACCTTGACAGTGAGAGGGTAGATTCAGTGATGATATCACATATCTCTGCAGGCAACGTTTTATTCAATCTCTCAGCTTTTGGAGGGAGCGCATTGTCATTAAAAGCTGGGAGGTACACAATGGGGAGTTCACATCTTCCCTCTCCCTCATAGCACAGTGATCTGCTGAGAGAATCTGCACAAAACACTGCTTCTCTCTGGTTAGGTGCTGTCCAACAGGGTGCCCAAGTCTTTCAGGGCAATTTAGCAGTTTGACACATTGAAGTCTAACCAATGCTGGAAGGCTGTAATGGAGGTACCTCCGAATTGCTCCCAACCTGCTGCAAATCGTGAGGGACTGCATCACACAACACTCAGATCTCATGCTGTTGTTGAAGGTCTAAAACTCCATAACCTCATGAGATGGGACTGTCCTATCTCACTGACTGCTGCTTTCTCCAAAATAGCAGGAAAACCTGCAAAGTGCAGATACTGGAAGGTGGAAACACCTGAAGAGAGCAAGCAGACAATCATATGAAGAACAAACCATTTCTTCATTAACAGACAAGTTCAAGGAGTTCAGAAATTGTCTGCTCCACACATACTGACCAGGGGTGTCTTGCCATACACCTCACCGAGAGTTACAGAATGAAAGGAAGTTGAAAACCCAGCACATTCATCCTGGAAGCAGGATTCAGTTATTTCCTCGTGCTTGATGAAGCATAGCTCTATCATGCTTCCTTGGGCACCTCTCCATGTCAATGTCCTGATCCTCATCTTCCTTCTCAGAAACTTCCTCAATGAAGTAAAACACCCTTTCTGGTTAGACTCTAAGTCCCCACAGGAGCAGTCCAGGCAGCAAAGCCTCACAGGAATGCAGAAGCCAAAGATGGCCATTCAGCCCGCTGAAACTGCCCTGCCCTTCAGTATGACCATAGCTGATTGAACATTTCAAAAGTCCTTTACTCATCCTATCCCCGTATTAGTGACCACCAGAAATGTATCAATCTCTCCCTTAAACATACTCAAATCTGGATTCTCCACAGCCTTCTGCAGAGAATTCTTTGGAAGACTGAGAATTCCAAAGGTTCACAACCCTCCTCATTCACACCGAAGTGGCATCCACCTTATTTTTCAATTGTTCCTGGTTCTAGACCCCCCCCACTCGGGGTAACGCTTCACCCGCATCAACCCAGTCTATCCCTTTCACTATTTTGCATTTTTCAGTGAAATCATTTCTTATTCTTTGAAACTCTAGAGAATAAAGACCAATTTTTTTTCAATCTTTCTTCATTGGACAGTATTACCAACGGCAACAGGTCTATGATCAGTTCCATTATGGCCCTGGTGGAAACATGGACAGTGTCGTGTCTCTGTTCTGCCTCAGTCTGAGGCTTTTGTAAAGGTGTCATCAGTTTTTGATGGAGTTGATGAAGTGGGAACCTTTTCGGTTGCCGATGTTTACCGGCTGGTGATAGGAAATGATCAGAGCAAGATGGGTGCACGCTATAGCACCCTGTCCCTGGGAGAAACCAGCTCTGGGGGAGAATCCCACTGTTCAGGCTGCTTGACTGAGCCAGCACATACATCATTTGTAGATGTATGAGATTCATATGTGTCCCTGTCTGCAAAGTAACTGGCAGAAGCAAGCAGCTCATTAGCATCCCTGAGCTCGAAGGTGAAGTCTGAAGGGGGTGACGAGGTGTGTGATTTGTCTAAAAGCAGCCGTGATGATGTGCTGAGGCTGGGTGTTTGGTGATGCCCACTTGCATGGATCAAGGGTGGAAGAGGACAGTGTCCATGGAGCATGTGGTGAAATGATGGAAAGATGGAGTTGTCCAAAGGCATGGAGAAGGAGGCAATAAGCTGCAGTTGCCAGGTAACCGCTGTGACATCCATGTCGTTTAGTTTGAATTGGTGTCATCTAGTTTCTCAGGGACAGGGAGGAGAACTGGAAGCTGCATACAATGACAGGAGTGGGGCTGATAATGAGATGCAACTTCATGGAAATAAAATGGTGACCGTTCATGTGCAAGATTCAGAATTTGCTGTGTGAACTGTTGGGAAAACTGGAAATGTTATTCCCAACATTGAGGACCTGATTTTTCCATTCTCTCTGTAGTTTCCCAATTTTCTTATCATTTCCCATGCCACTCAAGGGAGCAGGAATTTCCACCCAAAAGGACACTCTCCTCAAGTCAAACTGAGAGATGCTGAGAGTGGGAGTGAAGCCCAAAAGCCTATGTTTCCTTTGAAACAAGATGTAACACAGGAACAACATTGCACTGATTGCTGGGAATGGACCCATAAACCAGGGGCAATAGAAGAGCGGCATGTTCTCCCAGAACCTTCTAGAACAGAGAATGTACCTCAGGATAGATGAGGAAATATTTCCTTGAACTCCATTGAACTTAGCCAGATTACAGGAGGTTACAGAGGTTTTATCTCTCAGTGAGAAGTATTCCCTTTCCTCTCCAACAAAACAAAGGAACAAATTTATCTTTTGAGAGACACTGGGACACTTCAGTCATTGATGGTGGCTGATGAGACAGTTTGTGTTCCAGACAGTTTGACAAGTAAAAAGTGTTATGAAGCTATTCCCTTGTGCAAGGTTAAATTTCAAAGTGATTGGGAAAGAAAGTTAAATTGTGGAAATTATTCCCAGTTTTTGAGGGGGAGATATGATACAGGATAATGACTGAGCCAGCATATATCACTGAGTGTCTTTTTGCAGCTCCTGATCATGTTGGTCTTATCCAAACTCTCCACAATTACTGAGGCCAAACCCAAGCAGCCTCTTGCTGATAATGACAGTTAAAGGGAAAGCTGATCAAGTGGTGAACCAATTTTGTGCTGAAATGGTGAATTTGCTGTAGAAAATACAAACTGGTGAGAGCACTTCAGCATCGGTCACAGGAACTAAAGTACTTGAGCGAGAACTTACAATGTCTCAATGATAAACACGTGGAAGCAAATTCAACAAAGACTGATCTTCACTTTAAAACGTCAAATGTCAAAAACCTCTCTGAGATCGTGTGACAAATACCGTGAATCGGAGAAGGAATTGCTGATGGCTCAGAATAGTTGGCTGAGTGCAGAATTAAAAACCAGGACGGATGGATGACTGATGATTTGACATGAAAAGAACAATTAAAGTTCGAAATGCTGATGCAAACTGGGAAACACGAATGATGAGATATTCAGTGTGAAAGACAATAGCCAGACTTTACAACAGGTAAAGAGATTTTTAAGGAACAGAGTTAGGAACAATTAGTAACCTCTGGAGGAAAAGGTTTGAAATGAATGAAATTGCCATGTAAACTGGTCAAACTTGTGTCTGGGATTAACAGATAACTCTGAAACAAAGATAACTGCACTGACCAGAGGGGTTGAAAAAAATCAATAAATTTGGGAATAAATTGGGAGATAAGAGAGAAAACAAATGTTTGAAGGAAATTAAGTGGCAGATAACATTCACACTAACTGCCAGACAATAATCATCTCCAACAAGAGAGAATTGAACCATCTCCTCATGACATTCAATGCCATTACTATTGTTGACTTCCCCCCTTATAACATCATGGGCTTACCCCTGACCAGAAACGGGACTGATCAGCTATATCAGTCCTGTGGCTGTGAGAGCAGGTCAGCGGCTCGGTATTCTGCTGTGAGTGACTCACCTCTGCACTCGTAAGCCTGTCTACAAGGCACACCTCAGCATTCTGATGGGATACTCTCCACTTGACCTTGCTATGGTTCCAGCTGATGACGGGACTGGACAGTTCAGATCTTAAAATGGAATCGGCCTTGATAGATTGCATAGATCATACTTCTATTTACTTACAAGTGGAGATTACGTATCAAATCTGGCAGTGAGGAAAGCAAATGCAACGTTAGCATTCACTTAGAGAGGGCAAGATTACGAGAGCAGAAATGTCCTGCTGAGGCCACAAGACAGGGGTAGAATGAGGCCATTCAGCCCATTGATTCAGCTCTAGCATTCAATCATGGCTGGCCTGTTCCTCAACCACATTCTCCTGCCTGCTCCCCATAACCCTTACTCCCTTACTGATCAAGAACCTGTACATCTCTATCTTAAAGACACTTGGGCAATGAGATCCACAGCTTCAGCACCCTCTGGCAGCAGAAATTCCTCCTCATCTAAATGGTCGTCCCCTCACCCTGAGGCTGTCCTCCCAGTTCCTAATCTCCTATTGGTGGAAACATTTTCTCCACATCCACTCAATCCATGCCCCTTAGTATGAAGTCTCACTCAGATCCCCCCCATCCGTCTACATGCCATTGAGTATGTTCCCAGAGTTCCCATTTGCTCCTCATGTGACAAGCCCTTTATCCTCGGGATCATTCTTTTAAGACTCCTCTAGACCTCCTCCAACACCCTTCCTTCGATATGGGGCCCAAAACTCAGACTCAGCAACACATTTCTGTTGTTATATTTGAGCCGTCTTAAAATTAATGTCAATAAAACATTTGCCCGTATGTTAATCTCGGGAGAATTCTGAATGAGGAACAACATTCTAGAAGCTTGGCAGTCGCAGGATAAAGGAAACCACTTGGTTGGCATCACATCCACCACCTTCAACACTCCCTACGTGCAGCTCAGGCTCACAGTGGGAGCAGTAAGTACCATTCATTAGATTAACTCACCAAAACTCCTTGAAAAGCACCTTTCAAACCTGCTGCATCCAGCATCTTGAAGGATGGCGCCAGAAGATTAATGAAAACACGACCATCTGCAAGTTAGGCTTCAGCCACACACCATCTGATCTGGTAATAAATCACCATTAGTTCACAGCCACTGAGTAAAACTCCCAGAACTCCCCTCCTGTCAGCATTGTGGGGATAAGCATTATGGAGGTTCAAGTAGGCAGCACACAACCAGCTTCTCCAGAGCAATGAGGGACAGGGAACTATTGTTGGCCCATCCAGCAACACCTGCATCCTGGGAGAGAATGAAAACAAATGACTGATTTCCCTGGTTTGTCTGCACTAGCGGGAGCTCAGACACTGCAGCAGAGTTGGGAGGCCCATTGAAAATCCATGTATGGGCTTGATATCAAAGTCAGAACGGGATTTCAAGCAGGAGGTTCATCTGAACTGAGAGGCTGAAATATTGTTACATTGCTGGGTTTTAAACAGATTTAAAGTAAACAGAGACTGGGGTGGGAGAGCTACAGAATATTTTGCAGAGGCATGTTCAAGACTTGGGCAGAGCTGTATTGAACTGCAGTAAGAATGTGACAACAGTCTCACTTTCCAGGCCAATTGAACCTTATATTGGAGTTTATTTACAGTGAGGAGATGAGCATGATTCATACCTTCGATTCCAGTGTTAGTACAAAGAAGAAACCCAGACGGTCACATCTACAAGTGATCGTATCCACTCTGTTCCCCGGTCCGCTCATGAGGGTGTTACATCCATTCGCATCGAAAGTGCCTGTGTTGGAGAATTATTAATCATGAGAATCATTCCCCCATTTACACATTCCCGTATTGAGTGATGTCAGCATTTTAAAACAATCTTCACTTACCATTCCCACCAGAGTCCCAGGCGCTGCATGGTGGAGAATCGGACTAAAATGGAAATGATAAACCAGAACATTAGCTTCACCAACAATAACACAGTTGAAGCAGCTGTGTCGATACAAACACATTGAGACATTTCTCTCTCGCCTGTCTAACAGGGTAAGGCAGGGAAGGAGGAGGAAATGTGATGCCAACTGGGAAATTGTTGGGTTAAATTTTCCGGATCCTGGGCATGACCTCAGTGTTCCCACCAAAGCAACTTTACACAAAGCAGATTCCTAATTGGTCACCTCCCCATTCACCATCTTTAACTTTACCAGGAAGTCCAGGGCCCAGTGGGAGGGTCTGAAGCAGTGCCCAGACAGCAGCCTCATTGGGAGAGGAGAACGCTGCTGGACACGGGAGAGATCGAGCAGACACCTTAAAATCGGGGCACTCACAAATGTCTCTCTCTTCAGTGGTGAGAACGATACAAAGTCCTGTGAGGAGCCTCAGGTTGGACAGTGATCCCTCTGAAAGAGTGTCTGCACTACTCCAGGACCACTGTGAGCATTGCAGCTCCCTGATGCTGTCAGTTATATCAGTTACCCATGGTCCACTGCCCTCTCAGTGAGAGAGCCCTTCCACCGTGTTACTCAACTCCTGACAGAGCAGGGGCCTGTGTAACACCAGCAGCATTGCAGCACTGGAGGATCATGGTCCCTGACTGGGGCCATATTTGGCCTCACTGCCTGGCCATCTCTGTGGAAGTTGTGGCTGAGTCCTGTGATCGCTCCAGTCCCTTATCATGAGAAAGTCACCCCTGGACAGGGTCAAGGAGTGACCTGTCAGGGTTTCTGGCTCTTTAACCAGGCCATTCACCCCCAAACCTGTCTCCATGAGATTGGGAAAATGCAGCCCGTGCCGAGTGCCTTTACAGAACTTGTGGAGGTCATTTTACTGAAATGGAGATGAGTCGTAATGAAGGAAAGATGACAGCTTCAAACCATAATCGTCTTGGAGCGATTCAAGTGAAGACTCACCTCAATTCCCTGGGGACAGGCAGGACGTGGCTGTTACTGTCAGGGAATTGAGGTGAGATTGTGTAGCTCTGTTCGAGGTGATGCTCCATGAAGAGTCTCTTGGGCTGTAAAGGGGATGGGTTTTTGGTGTTTTGGATGGCCAATGGGGCAGCACCTGTTTACACCGAGTCCCTGTCCTTCTCCTGCTGATCTGAAACTGTGGCCATGGGGGGGCTGTGGGTCTATTGATGTAAATGAGGAAAATGTCCCATTGAATTTCTTTCTGCTGTTTATGGTCCCCTGAATGTGGGGTATTGGGGACATTGTGTGATCAATTACATTTCAAGAAGTGACCAAACCGTAACGTGGCCATTTTTAGTGAACGTTTCCCCCAAGCTCCACAAACCTGAATAAACAGGGTCACCTGACCCGAGGGGAACAACCTGTTTTACCAGGAATGTTGTTGGGGATCCACCTGTAACAGAGAAATCCCTCTGACCATGGGATTTTGGATGGGGTCAGGGCCATATCCATGGGGTGGACAATCATTCTGTCCTGTCCCAGACCCTCCTTTCTAAACCCTCCAGAGGAATTTCAGGACACAAAGCGATGGGAAATATCTCACAAGGCACAGCGATCCTCATTTGTACAGCATCATAACATTCCACACCCTCATCATGATCACAGCTTCTGATGGACATTAAAGAGACAAGGAGATCAGCTCCGAATCCTCCAAACCTGCCCAGACAGGACTCCATTCACAGCCTGAGGACTATAGAATTTCTGGGTCATACAGTTTAACTTGTTCATCAACACTGGAGATGATCCAGACTGTGCTGCACAATCCAGTCAGACCGGGCTGCTCACAGGCTCAGCTCGATGATATTGTGGAGGTTTATCTCACCTGGAAAGGCACGTCCTGAAATGTAACTGTCAGAGGGCTGGTGAGATCATCAATCATTGAATCCCCCACTTGGACTGTAACATCGGGTGAGACAGGGTTCCCCTCCTGGCCCTGTAACAACACACAGAATGGATGGTTAAACATCTACTCACTGAGGATTTACAGAACACACAGAAACATTTCAATGATCTTCATTTCTGTGGTGAGGGTGAACAGAGGAGGCTTCCTCATTGTAACAAATGTTACCTTAGGGGCTGCAATCCCAGAAGCTCCCTTTGCTGTCAGAAATGTGTGAATGATAACTCCAGGCCCTCCATGAAGCTTTCTGCCCGCCCTGCCCTAGGCTGTGGGGATGGGTCATTAACACATTAAAGTACATCAGTGATGTCCACCCCAGTGGGAGTTCAGAGAGACAGAGCAACCCCTTACACAGGGACAGAAACAGAAATACAGAGACACTCAGTGTTGGGGAGTGAAGGGGTGTGGGCTACAAACCCTGTTCCTATGATTCAGCCCAGTCACCCCCTGATTTTGAGGGCTGGATGCTCACTCCCACTGTTCACCTTATTAAGCATCAAGACACCTCACAAAATCGAGAGCTCTCAATGCTGACTGACGCAACAGTACGACACGTTCAGGACAATGTACAGGGAAACACCAGGGAACTGGTTTTGATTTGATTTTGGTTTCCTTGCCATGTGGACTCAAGTACAAACATATAGGAGCACCGAGAAAAATGTTTCATGTCTCCACATAAAGTGCCATCTTCGGTACGAATACCGAGGGACAAAATCCTAAAAACTAGGTAGAAAGGAAGAAAAAAGACAAGAGGTAAACATTGCAGTAGTTGTCGTGTAGTGTAAAACAAATGAAGTAAAGTTAAAAGTTTCTTAGTTTTCAACAGAAAATACAAATATAAAACTGCAGGTTCCAACATTACAGTCTTTCTTCAGTGCTTCACCCATCACAGATCTCCATTTAATACCACAAACAAGGAGGGACAGGAACCGTGTCCCATGGTCACAGCTTGAACAAGGAGGGACAGAGACCGTGTCCCATGGTCACAGCTCAAACAAGGAGGGACAGAGACCGTGTCCCATGGTCACAGCTTGAACAAGGAGGGACAGAGACCTTGTCCCATGGTCACAGCTCAAACAGGGAAGGACAGAGACCTTGTCCCATGTTCACATCTCAAACAAGGAGGGACAGAGACCTTGTCCCATGGTCACATCTCAAACAAGGAAGGACAGAGACCTTGTCCCATGGTCACATCTCAAACAAGGAGGGACAGAGAATGTGTCCCATGGTCACATCTCAAACAAGGAGGGAAAGAGACCTTGTCCCATGGTCACATCTCAAACAAGGAGGGACAGAGAATGTGTCCCATGGCCACAGCTCAAACAAGGAGGGACAGAGACCTTGTCCCATGGTCACATCTCAAACAAGGAGGGACAGAGTCCTTCTCCCATGGTCACAGCTCAAACGAGGAGGGACAGAGTCCTTATCTCATGGTCACAGCTCAAACAAGGAGGGACAGAGGACAAAGACACAAAAGAGGCAGATAGTTGGTTAGCCACTGACCTTAAAACATTACAATGAGAAAACCGCCTCTAATGGAGCCTCTGAGAATCAGTGTGACATGTGTTGGCTCACTACAATCTCCTGAAGATCTCTGTACACATTCAAGGAGCTTAATGAAACCACATTGCAGACTTTCCTGGAAAGTACAGATTTGGGGACAGAAGAAGGCCATTCACCGATCACGTCTCCCCTGGGTCTTCAAATTCGCATCATTCCCTGGTGCCAATCACTTGTTTATCCTCCATATCTTTGTACATTATTTCTGCCCAAATACTGACCCACCGTCCTCTTGAATGTCTCAGTTGAACCTGGCTCCACCACACCTCCAAGGTAACACATTCTAGACCCTAACTATTGGCTGAGTGAATGTTTTTATCTCATATCACATTTGTACCTTTTGTAAATCACTTCAAATCAATGCCTTTGCATGTTTTCTTCCTTCTGCAAGCAGGAATAGTTTCTCCCGGTCTACTCGAGCTCATGCTTTTGAAAACATCAATCAGATCTCCTTTTCACCTTCCTTTCTCCAAAGACAACAGTCACAACTTCTTCAATCCAATCTTATAACCAAAGTTCCTCATCTCTGGATCACTCTTGTAAATCACTTCTGCACTCTCTCCACTGCATTCATGTCCTTCCTACAATGTGCCACCCAGAACTGTACTCACTAACGTGAAAGTATAAATACTGTCAATAGTGTACAGTCAGTCGGGATAAAGATGAGGGATGATGCAGAGCAAAGGTTAACTATGTCCTTATTTTAAGAATAGCTGCTGAGCATGTGTGAAAGGATCCATCTCACAGTAACATCAGGTCAGATGGAATCAAAGTCTAAGTCTGTCCCAAAATGTGCCCAAGATAAGATATGAACCATGTCATTGCTCAAGGATTCACTCATCTCCTTATCTTTCTGTCATCAGCTGGGTCACCTCTTCAAACACTCAAACACCATCTATGCTCCCAGTCACTCTGTTAACTCACATTATCTTCAACAAATGATTTGGATGTGAGCTTAGGAGTTATAGTTAGTAAGTTTGCAGATGACACCAACGTTGTAGATGTAGTGGACAGAGAAGAGGGTTCCCTTTGATTACAACAGGATCTTGATCAGATGAGCCACTGGGCTGAGGAGTGGCAAATGGAGTTTAATTTGGATAAATGCGAGGTGTTGCATTTTGGGAAAGCAAATCAGGGCAGGACTTATACACCTAATGTCGAGAGTGTGTTGCTGGGAAAGCACAACAGGTCAGGAAGCATCCGAGGATCAGGAGAATCGATGTTTCAGGCGTAAGCCATTCATCAGGAATGAGGCTTGTGGGCTGGG
Organism: Chiloscyllium plagiosum; assembly: GCF_037043375.1. Classification (NCBI taxonomy): domain Eukaryota; kingdom Metazoa; phylum Chordata; class Chondrichthyes; order Orectolobiformes; family Hemiscylliidae; genus Chiloscyllium; species Chiloscyllium plagiosum. The sequence continues at coordinate 62,183,200 of NW_028270155.1, read as the reverse complement.
GCTGAGACATAAATGGGAGGGGGTGGGGTTGGGGGAAGGTAGCTGAAAAATCGATAGGTGGATGAAAGTGAGGGAGAAGGTGATAGGTCAGGGGGGAAGTGATGGACAGGTCAGGAGGGAGGTGCTGAGTTGGAGACTTGAGACTGGGATAACGTTGGGGGAGGGGAAATGAGGAAGCTGTTGAATCCCACATTTATCTTGTGTGGTTGTAGGGTCCCAAGGCAGAATATGAGGCATTCTTCCTCTAGGCATCGGGTGGTAACGGTTTCGTAGTGGAGGAGGCCCAGGACCTGCATGTCCTTGACGGAGTGGGAGGGGGAGTTGAAGTGTTCAGCCATGGGGCGGTGGGGTTGGGTGCAGATGTCTGTGAGATCTTCTCTGAAATGATCTGCAAGAAGGTGTCCTGTCTCCCCAATGTAAAGGAGACCACACTGGCTGCAATGGACGCCGGGGATGACATTGGTAGAGGAACAGGTAAATTTCTGATGGATGTGGAAGGATCCTTTGGGGCCTTGGACAGAGGTGAGGGGAGTGGTGTGGGTGCAGGTTTTGCACCTCCTGTGGTGGCAGGGAAAGGTTCCAGGACTGGGATGTGGGCTGGTGGGGGGGTGGGTGGACCTGATGAGGGAGTCGTGGAGGGAATGGTGTTTCTGGAACGCTGATAGGGGTAGGGAGCGAAATATATCTTTGGAGGTGGCGGAATTGGCAGAGGATGATGCAATGTACATGGAAGTTGGTGGGGTAGAAGGTGAGGACTGGGGGGGTTCTGTCCTTGTACGTTGGGAGGGATCGTTCCAGAGGACCACCTCATATTCTGCCTTGGGACCCTGCAACACATGGGATAACTGTGGATTTGAACAGCTTTCTCATTTTCCCTCCACCCACATTATCCCAGTCCCAAACCTCCAACTCGGTACTCCCCTCTCAACCTGTCGATCACTCCCCCCCGACCTATCACCTTCTCCCTCACCTTTGACCGCCTATTGCTTTCAGCTACCTTCCCCTAACCCCACCCCCTCCCATTTATCTTTCAGCCACAGCCCACAAGCCTCATTCTTGATGAAGAGCTTTGGCCTGAAACGTCAATTATCCTGCTCCTCGGATACTGCCTGTCCTGCTGTGCTTTTCCAACAACACACTCTCAACTCTGATCTCCAATACCTGCAGTCCTCACTTTCTCCTTATCCACTTACTGGTAAAGTCCTAGGGAGTGTTGCTGAACTAAGAGACCTTGGAGTGCATGTTCATAGCTCCTTGAAACTTGAGTCACAGCTGGATAGGATAATAAAGAAGGGATTTGGTATGGTTTCCTTTATTGGTCAGAGTACTGAGTACAGGGGTTGGGAGGTCATGTTGTGGCTGTACAGAACACTAGTTAGGCCACTTTTGGAATATTGCATGCAAATCTGGTTTCCTTCCTATCGGAAGGATGTTGTGAAACTTGAAAGTGTTCAGAAAAGATTTATAAGGAGGTTGCCAGGATTGGAGGATTTGAGCTATGAGGAGGGGCTGAACAGGTTGGGGTTGTTTTCCCTGGAGCGTCGGAGGCTGAGGGGTGATCTTATCGAGGTTTATAAAATTATAAGGGGCATGGCTAGGATAAATAAACCAGGTTTATTCCCTGGGTAGGGGAGTCCAGAACGAGAGGGCATAGGTGTAGGCTGACAGGGGGAGAAATATAAAAGAGACCTCAGGGGCAACGTTTTCACACAAAGGGTGATCCGTGTTTGGAATGAGCTGCCAGAGGAAGTGATGGAGGCTTGTATGATTTCAACATTTAAAAGGTATTTGGATGGGTATATGAATAAGAAGGGTTTGGAGGTGCTGGTAGGTGGGACTAGATTGTGTTGGGATATCTGGTAGACATGGTCGATTTGGACTGAAGGGTCTGTTTCTGTGCTGTAGATCCCAATGACTCTATGACTCTAAGTATTTCTGACAATCTTCAAAGAACTGTTCATTCAGAGAAACAATGTACTTGAACCTTGCCCCGTCATGCATCCATCTGGAAGAAAACACGCCTGCTGACACTCCCATTGCATTCACAATCGCTTTACTTGTTCACAAGATACAAGGTGATAAGGAACCAGCGACAGAGAACTGCAACTGCAGAGGAAAACTCCGACTGAAACTCCTGAATCCAGAATGAAACCACAGGGTAAGGCCATTCAGTCCAGCAAATCTGTAACTGATGGTTTAAAGAGCATGCCCTCCTTTGCTCTGTCCTCATAGAGTCAGACAGCACAGACTCATCTTCTGGCAATCTTTTCTCCTTCAATTATTTATTCAATTCCATTTTAAAATTTAGTGTTGAATATGTATCCACTACACTGTCAGTCACTGAATTTCACAGTCTAACTGGGGATCAAATAAAAATATTTCTCCTCATGTCACCTCTGACAGTTTTTCCCTAAACCTGTGCTCCCTGGTGAACCACCCTTCAGCTGTAGGAAACAGGCTTCATTTATTTGCTCAAACAAAGCTCTTTATTGTTTTAAATTCCTTTATCAGGTTTCCTCTTGGCTTTCCTTTCCACACTCCTCCGGGTTGCTCTTGCCTCACTCCATTTTGACCATTCCCTGACTCCATGACTTTGATCTTCTGTTCTTTCCTCCCTCCTTCCCTCCAACCCCCCGGCTCCACTAATCCTCATTCTTCTTGACCTGGTGGGATGATCCAGGGGCTTGAGGACAAATTTTCACATTGTAGTTCTTCCCGAATTTGAAACTGAATTAATTTCCAGTGGGGCCTTGTGATCAGTGATTTTTAAAAAATCAACCGCTGCTAATAAATATTCTCCATCTAAAACCGTAAATAAATCAGGTAACTACTTCCCACCAGGATTTCCTCAAATCACGAGTCATTTCTACTGCAATGATTTCAAATGTAAGAGAATGAATTTCCTCAAGTCAGAGATTCCAACATTACTGTGAAAGATCAGAAACTCTTTAAAATTCAGTCACTGTTTGTATGTGACAGTAGACACATCAAGGACAGTGCCATGTGAATGCTAACTCCCAAAGGGTCATTCTAAGATTTGGTTTTCTTGCAATACCTAATCCCAGGCTGCCAGGCTCCCACATGGAGGCTGTGGACAAGGTGACAACTCATATTAAACTCAGCCAATCACACAGAATTAAAATCAGCTTGCTGTTTTGAAAACTGCTGTTTTTGACCTAGAAACACAGGAAATAGGAACAGGAGTAGGCCATTCAGCCCATCGAGTAAGCCAAATATCACCAAATCCATCATTCTGCATTTAAAAACAAAAATGGATTGAAATGAAAGTGTGTGGAATAAGTTATTGAAAGTTCCTTGCTGCTTTAATCCAGCGTCTTTGCTAAAAATAAATTACAAGCAAATCTTTTCATCAATCTGCTGCAACTTTAACTGGTCTGTTGGCTGTACTAAAGGTTGTGGAGGCACATGAACATACGAATTAGGGACAGGAGTAGGTCATTCGGCCCCTCTTGCCTACTCTACCATTTGAAAACAAAATGGCTGACCTGTTTGTGGCCTCACCTCCTCACTCCCACCTCCCATCGATAACCTTTGTAAGTTAAGGAGACACACAAACATTGGGCCCCTCGAGCTTGCATGATTAAGGCTGATCATCCAACTCAGTTCCCTGATCACTTTCTCTCCCCGTACTGAAGAACAATGTCTCCCTCTTTCTTGAAAGTTGTCAATGTGTTGGTCTCAATGCTTTCTTGTGGCAGAGAATGCCAGAGGCCTCCCACTCTATGAGTGAAGAAATTTCTTCTCATCTCTGCCCTAAGAGGCCTAACCTGTTTCCTTCGATAGTGACGGCTGGTCCTGGGCTCCCTGGTTGTGAGGAACATCTTTCCCGAAACTCCCCCATCAACACCTGTTAGAAACTTAAAGGTTTCAAAGAGATTCCCCCTCATTGTTCTGAACTCCAGTTAATATAGTCCTGCCACAGCCAGAGAAGCCGGGTTCCAAAACTTATAAAGAAATAATAGGAATCCTCCAGAACCATTTTTCACCAAAATCATTGGGGATTGCTGAAAGGTTCAGATTGCATAAAGATAACCAGCAAGATGGTGAGTCTGTCTCCCAGTTTGTAGCAATTTCAAAGCCATTAGCAGAATGTTGTGAATCTGGAGACAACTTAAATGATGCAATCAGAGACAGACTGGTGTGTAGTTTAAGATTTGATACAATCCAGAAGTCATTACTGACAGAAAGGAACTGAGATTTAAAGAAAGCCCTGGGAATAGCAGTTTCTACGGGACCAGCAGATAAGAAACCTCAACAGCTAAGCCTTTTTGAACATCCATTCACAGAATGAATATGTCACTGGCTAGGCCTGCATTTATTGCCCATCCCTAATTGCCCAGAGGATAGTTAAGAGTTAACCACATTGCTGTTGGTCTGGAGTCACATGTAGGCTAGACCAGGTGAGGATGACAGTTTCTTTCCCTAAAGCACGTTAGTGAACCAGATGGGTTTATCCCAAATATCTACAATGATTGCACAGTCATTGACTCTTAATCAAATTTAAATTCCACTAACTGCTATGGCAGGATTTGAACCCAGGCCCTCAAAATTTTACTTGCAACCCTGGGTTAATATCCCAGCAATAATACCACTAGATCATTGCCACTCAAGCTGAAATATGAGAGCTTGTAAAATGGCAGTTGAGAAAGTTCACAAAATGGTGGGTGAGACACAATCACCAAAACAAACTCAAAACATTACCACCTTCAAGACTCAATCCCAAGGTTAACAATTTTAAACCATGAATATCTTCTTCCTTTTCGATTACCCACTCCCACATTTGCCATTGATGTGGTAAAACAGGTCAGACAGCAGCACCTCGCTGGGATATAGAAACTATACATTCAAACTGCAGCAAAAAAAGAAACATTTCATGGGTGCAGTTGATTGTATCAATGTGGATGTTCCCTTATACGGTCAGGCTGAAATTTTGCCCTTACACGTTGTCAAAGGAAATGTTCCAGCTTTATTGTGAAGAATGTAGTTGGAGAAAGTCAAAATCAACTGAACAGAAGTGAATCACTTAGAGTCACAGAGTCACACAGATGTACAGCTCCGGAACAGACTCTTCAGTCCAGCTCATCCATGCCAACCAGATATCCCAACATAATCTAGTCCAACCTGCCAGCACCCGGCTCATATCCCTCTAAACCCTTCCTATTCATATACCCATCCAGATGCCTTTTAAATGCTGTAATTTTACCAGTCACCACCACTTCCTCTGGCAATTCAAATCATACATGCACCATCCTCTGGGTGAAAAAGTTGCCCCTTAGGTCTCTTTCATATCTTTCCCCTCACCCTAAACCTATGCTGTCTAGTTCTGGGAGAAAGTGAGGTCTGCAGATGCTGGAGATCAAAGTTGAAACTTTATTGCTGGAACAGCACAGCAGGTCAGGCAGCATCCAGGGAACAGGAGATTCGACGTTTCGGGCACAGGCCCTTCTTCAGGAAAGATTCCTGAAGAAGGGCCTGTGCCCGAAACGTCGAATCTCCTGTTCCCTGGATGCTGCCTGACCTGCTGTGCTGTTCCAGCAATAAAGTTTCAACTGTCTAGTTCTGGGCTCCACCACCCAGGGAAAAGTCTTTGTCTATTTATCCTATCCATGTCCCCCATGATTTTATAAACCTCTATAAGATCATCCCTCAGCCTCCAACACTCCAGGGAAAGCAGCCCTAGCCTGTTCGGCCTCTCTCTATATCTCAAACCCTCCAAACCTGGAAACGTCCTTGTAAATCTTTTCTGAACTCTTTCAAGTTTCACAACATCCTTCCAATCGGAAGAAGACCAGAATTGCATGCAATATTCCAAAAGTGGCCTAACCAATGCCCTGTACAGCCACAACATGACCTCCCAACTCCTATACTCAATACTCTGACCAATAAAGGAAAGTATACCAAATGCATTCTTCACTATCCTATCTACCTGCAACTCTACTTTCAAGGAGCTATGAACCTGCACTCCAAGGTCTCTTTGTTCAGCCACACTCACTAGGACCTTACCATTAAGTGCATAAGTCCTGCTACAATTTGCTTTCCAAAAATGCTGCACCTCGCATTTATCTGAATTAACTCCATCTGCCACTCCTCAGCCCATTGGCCCATCTGATCAAGATCCCATTGTAATCTGAGGTGTAGTGACCACTGTCCGCTACACCTCCAATATTGGTGTTATCTGCAAACTTACTAACCACACTTTCAATGTTCAAATCATTTATATAAATGGCAAAAAGTAATGGACCCAGCACCGATCCTTATGGCAATCCACTGGTCACAGGCCTCCAGTCTGAAAAACAATCCTCCACCACCACCCTCTGCCTTCGACCTTCAAGCTAATTCTGTATCCAAATGGCTAGTTCTCCCCGTATTCCTGAGGTCTAACCTTACTAACCTTGTCAAACGCCTTACTGATGTCCATATAGATGACATCCACCACTCTGCCCTCATTAATCCTCTTTATTACTTCTTCATAAACCTCAATCAAATTCATCTGATATGATTTCCCACACACAAAGCCATGTTGACTATCACGAATCAGTCCTTGCCTTTCCAAATACATGTACATCCTGTCCCTCAGGATTTCCTCCAACAACTTGCCCACCACTGACGTCAGGCTCACTGGTTTATAGTTCCCTGGCTTGTCCTTACCACCCTTCTTAAACAGTGGCACCACGTTAGCCAACCTCCAGTTTTCTGCCACCTCACCTGTGACTATCGCTGATATAAATATCTCAGCACAGGTCCCAGCAATCACTTCTCTAGCTTCCCACAGAGTTCTAGGGTACACCTGATCAAGTCCTGGGGATTTATCCACTTTTATACATTTCAAGACATCCAGCAATTCCTTCTCTATAATATGGACATTTTTCAAGATGTCAACATCTATTTCTGCCATGTCCTTATCCATAGTAAACACTGATGCAAAATACTTGTTTAGTATCTCCCGCGCTCCACACAAAGGCCGCCTTGCTGATCTTTGAGGGGCCCTATTCTCTCCCTAGTTACCCTTTTGTCCTTAATGTATTTGTAAAAACCCTTCGGATTCTCCTTAACTCTATTTGCCAAAGCTATCTCATGTCCCTTTTTTGCCCTCCTGATTTCCCTCTTCAGTAAACTCCTACTGCCTTCATACTCTTCTAAGGATTCACTCGATCTAGCCTGACTATTCCTGATATATGCTTCCTTCTTTTTCTTAACCAAACCCTCAATTTCTCTAGTTTTCCAGCATTCCCTATATCTACCAGCCTTTCCTTTCACCCTAACAGGAATATACAGTCTCTGGAATCTCGTTTTCTCATTTCTGAAGACTTCCCAATTTCCAGCCGTCCCTTTACCTGCGAACATCTGGCCCCAATCAGCTTTTGAAAGTTCTTGCCTAATACCATCAAAACTGGCCTGCCTCTCATTTAGAACTTCCACTTTTAGATTAGACGACTTACAGAGTGGAAACAGGCCCTTCAGCCCAACAAGTCCGCACTGACCCTCCAAAGAGCAAACAACCCAGACTTTTTACCCTACGTTTACCCCTTCACCTAACACTATGGACAATTTGGCATGGCCAATTCACCTAACCTGCACATTTTTGGGCTGTGGGAGGAAACCCACACAGACACAGGGAGAATGTGCAAACTCCACACAGACAATAGGAGGAGGGCTGAGGATGTTAGGCAGGCTTTCAGGGAGCTAGGTTGGAAGCTCAGAGTTAGAACGAACATCGTTGTTGTCTCTGGTTTGTTACCCGTGCCACGTGATAGAGAGTCGAGGAATAGGGAGAGAGAACAGTTAAATGCGTTGCTACAGGGATGGTGCAGGAGGGAGAAATTCCGGTATTTGGTTAACTGGGGTTCTGTCTGGGGAAGGTGGGACCTCTATAAACAGGATGGTCTACACCTGAACCTGAGGGGCACCAGTATCCTTGGCGGGAGGTTTGCTAGTGCTCTTGGGGTGGGGTGGGGTTTAAACTAACTCTGCAGGGGCATGGGAACCTAGACTGTAGCTTTAGGATGCAGGACCTGGAGTGTAGGGAGGTTAGGAACATGACATCAATCTTAAAGGAGGGTGCCTGTAAACAGGAAAGTGGCTTGAAGTGTGTATACTTCAATGCAAGAAGTATACGAAATAAGGTAGGTGAACTTGCAGCGTGGGTTGGTACCTGGGACTTCGATGTTGTGGCTATTACAGAGACATGGGTAGAACAGGGACAGGATTGGCTGTTGCAGGTTTCAGGGTTTAAATGTTTTAGTAGGGTCAGAGGTGGGGGTAAAAGAGGGGGAGGTGTGGCTTTGCTTGTCAAAGATAGTATTACAGCAGTGGAAAGGACGATGGATGAAGATTCGCCATCTGAGGTAGTTTGGGCTGAGGTTAGGAATAGGAAAGGTGAGGTCACCCTGTTAGGAGTTTTCTACAGGACACCTAATAGTCCTAGATACATAGAAGAAAGTATTGCGAGGATGATTCAGGAGAAGAGTGAAAGTAATAGGGTGGTTGTTATGGGGGACTTTAACTTTCCTGATATTGATTGGGAAAGCTATGGCTCTAGTTCGTTAGATGGGTCGGTGTTTGTCCAATGTGTGCAGGAGGGTTTCCTGACACAATATGTAGTTAGGCCAACAAGAGGTGAGGCCATACTGGATTTGGTTCTGGGTGACGAACCAGGCCAGGTGTTAGAATTAGAGGTAGGTGAGCACTTTGGGGACAGTGACCAGAATTCGGTGACTTTTACTCTAGTGATGGAGAGGGATATGTGTGCACTGCAGGGCAAGAGTTATAGCTGGGGGCAGGGAAATTATGATGCGGTGAGGCATGACTTAGGATGCGTGGCTTGGAAAAGTAGGCTTCAAGGCAAGGGCGTAATTGATATGTGGAGCTTGTTCAAGGAGCAACTATTGAGTGTCCTTGATAAGTATGTACCTGTCAGGCAGGGAGGAAAGGATCGTGTGAGGGAGCCGTGGTTTAATAAGGAATTGGAATCCCTTGTTAAATGGAAGAGGGCAGCCTATGTAAAGATGAGGCGTGAAGGTTCAATTGGGGCGATTGAGAGTGATAAGGTAGCTAGGAAGGACCTGAAGAGAGAGCTAAGCGCAGCAAGGAGGGGACATGAAAAGTCCTTAGTTGGTAGGATTAGGGAAAACCCTAAGGCTTTCTATAGGTATGTCAGGAATAAAAGAATGACTAGGGTAGGAATAGGTCCAATCAAGGATAGTAGTGGGAAGTTGCGTGTGGAGGCTGAAGAGATTGGGGAGATACTGAATGAATACTTTTCGTCAGTATTCACTCAGGAACAGGACATTGTTGCCGATGTGAATACTGAGTCACAATTAAGTAGAATGAATGGTTTTGAGGTATGTAGGGAAGAGGTGTTGGAAATTCTGGAAAGGGTGAAAATAGATAAGTCCCCTGGGCCTGATGGCATTTATCCTAGGATTCTCTGGGAAGCAAGGGAGGAGATTGCAGAGCCATTGGCCTTGATTTTTATGTCCTCGTTGTCTACCGGAGTCGTGCCAGAAGACTGGAGGATAGCAAATGTGGTTCCCTTGTTCAAGAAGGAGAGTAGGGATAACCCTAGTAACTATAGGCCGGTGAGTCTCACTTCTGTTGTGGGCAAAGTCTTAGAGAGAATTGTAAGGGGTAGGATTTATGAACATCTGGATAGGAATAATGTGATCAAGGATAGTCAGCATGGTTTTGTGAAGGACAGGTCGTGCCTCACAAACCTTATTGAATTCTTTGAGAAGGTGACTAAGGAGGTGGACGAGGGGAAAGCGGTAGATGTGGTGTATATGGATTTTAGTAAGGCGTTTGATAAGGTTCCCCATGATAGGCTACTTTAAAAAATACAGAGGTATGGCATTGAAGGTGAATTGGAGGTTTGGATTAGGAATTGGCTGGCTGGAAGAAGACAGAGGGTAGTAGTTGATGGTAAAGGTTCATCTTGGAATGCAGTTCCCAGCGGTGTTCCGCAAGGATCTGTTTTGGGACCATTGCTGTTTGTCATTTTTATAAATGACCTGGAGGAGGGGCTAGAAGGTTGGGTGAGCAAGTTTGCGGATGATACGAAAGTTGGAGGAGTTGTTGACAGTGAGGAAGGATGTGGCAGGTTACAGCAGGATATAGATAAGCTGCAGAACTGGGCAGAAAGGTGGCAAATGGAGTTCAATGTAACTAAGTGTGAGGTGATTCACTTTGGAAAGAGTAACAAAAAAATGGGGTACTGGGCTAATGGTCGGATACTTGGTAGTGTGGATGAGCAGAGGGATCTTGGTGTCCATGTACACAGATCTTTGAAAGTTGCCACCCAGGTAAATAGTGCGGTGAAGAAGGCATATGGCGTACTGGCTTTTATTGGGAGAGGAATTGAGTTCTGGAGTCCTGAGGTCATGTTGCAGTTGTATAAGACTCTGGTGCGGCCGCATCTGGAGTATTGTGTGCAGTTTTGGTCGCCATACTATAGGAAGGATGTGGAGGCACTGGAACGGGTGCAGAGGAGGTTTACCAGGATGTTGCCTGGTATGGTAGGAAGATCGTATGAGGAAAGGCTGAGGCACTTGGGGTTGTTTTCATTGGAGAAAAGAAGGTTTAGGGGTGACTTGATAGAGGTGTACAAGATGATTAGAGGTTTAGATAGGGTTGTCCGTGAGAACCTTTTTCCACGTATGGAGTCAGCTATTACGAGGGGGCATAAATTTAAATTAAGGGGTGGTAGGTATAGGACAGATGTTAGGAGTAGGTTCTTTACTCAGCGAGTCGTGAGTTCATGGAATGCCCTGCCAGTAGCAGTGGTGGACTCTCCCTATTTATGGGCATTTAAGCAGGCATTGGATAGGCATATGGAGGATAGTGGGCTAGTGTAGGTTAGGTGGGCTTGGATCGGCGCAACATTGAGGGCCAAAGGGCCTGTACTGCGCTGTATTCTTCTATGTTCTATGTTCTAGTTGCCTGAGGCGGGAATTGAACCCAGGTCTCTGACGCTGTGAGGCAGCAGTGCTAATCACTGTGCCACCGTGCTGCCCACAGTCTATCCTTTTCCATCACTATTTTAGAACAAATGGAATTATGCTCACTGGCCCCAAAGTGCTCCCCCACTGACACCTCAATCACCTGCCCTGCCTTATTTCCCAAGAGTAGGTCAAGTTTTGCACCTTCTCTAGTAGGTACATCCACATACTGAATCAGAAAATTGTCTTGCACACACTTAACAAATTCCTCTCCATCTAAACACTTAACACTGGGTGGTATTTATGCTGGGGACAGGGGTGGTGGAGGGGTGGGTTTGGGTTGGAGAGCTTGGAGTTAGTGGATGGGTGGAGACAGGGCCGAGAGAGAGAGAGAGAGAGAGAGAAGAGAGAGAGAGAGAAAATGTCAGTCAACAACAGGATTGATTACAGTAAGCCAAGAATAAGAGAAGCCAGAGAGATGACAATGGGGACTTTAAGTCGGAGAGAGTGGGTTTGCTGTTTTCCTCTTCCTAGTGTGCTGAAAGCAACCCATTCCATGACAGGATCTGGGGTGTGTGGGACTCAGTAACAGAAAGGGAAGGAGGTGTTCATGCTGTAAAATTATTAAACTGGAGACTGAGTCCTGAAGGCTGTAAGGTCCCCAAGCAGACGATGAGATGCTGTTCCTCCAGTTTGTGTTGAGCCTCACTGTAACAGGCCTGAGACAGAAATGTTAGGATGGGAATGCAGTGGTGTGTTGAAGTGGCAGGCAACTGGAAGCTCAGGGTCACTTTTGCCGACAGCACATCGATGTTCCACAAAGCGGGAACCCAAAGGCTCTTTCAATTATCTTTGCCAAACATGTTGAATACAAATAGTCCTGAGGTGGACATCTTCTACATTGAACAAACAGAGAACATTCCAGAAATGGCCGGAGAAGTTAAGAAGCACACCAGAAATGATCCACTGTTATCAAACGTGACGGATGTGGTGTTTTGTGGTAAAGTCACAGGAACACCACCAGAACTGAAGCCATATGTCACACAGAAGCTACAACTATCCATACAAGCAGGATATCTTCTCTGGGGAATGTGGGTCACCATTCCAACACAGTTAGGGAAATGTGTGTTAAATCAACTACATGAAGGCCACTGTTGCATTGTCAGAACAAAGGAGACAACCAGAAACTAATTTTGGGACCAGGCCTCGACTCTGAAATTGAGGAGAAGGTGGGAATATGTGCTGCTTGTAAAACAGCCTCAACCAACCTCCATTAGTGCCTTACCCCCATGGGAATGGCTGGAAAGGTCATGGGAAAGAATCCATATCGACCACACCCAGACCTTTCGAAGGTCATTTGATTTGTTGGAACCACCCATTACAGAGGACATTGTTGATGGGAAACAGCAGAATCAGGGTTTCCAATGAGAGAACAAGGGCAAACACTGGGTTTTACAAAAAGCTCAACAAGTGTTGGTGAGGAATTATGCCACTGGTGTGAGGTACATACCGGCCATCATTATAACACAGACTGGACCAGTTTCCTGCACTGTACAGACGACAGATGATGTCATATGCAGATCAACACTTGGCAACCTGAACAAATGTGTCAGAGACAACATTGTTTGAAGATCCACAATAATTTTGCCAAATAAAGACCTGAATATACCTGAGGACACAGCAGTAACTTAAATATCTGAAGGTGACAATACCTTAGTGGAGAAGACCACACATTGTGCAAAACCTCTGAACATTAATTCATCTCAGGAAAAGACAACAACTGATAATTTTCCTCAGTTACATTAACTACCCTCCAATCCATAGGAACTGTTCCAGAGTTGAGAGGATTATGGGAGATAACCTCGAGCACATCTGTTATTTCCAGGCCCACATTCTAAACCTCTCTGTGATGAAGATTATCAGGCCCTGGGATTGATCTGCCTTTTCTCCGATCTGCTTCCCCAATACCATTTCCCTAAGAAGACTTCTTCCTTTCAATTCCTCCTTTCCATTTGTCCTTGTGTCCCCCATCTTTTGGGAAGTTGTATGTTTTCTTTCTTTGTGAAGACGGAACTAAAGTATGTCATTAATTGGTCTGCCACCTCTTTGTTTCCTATTATAGGTTCTCTTGTTCCTGACTGCAGGGGACCTATATTCATGTTAATTAATCCTTTTTCTCTTAATATACTCATTGAAGCTTCTACTATGAGCTTGTATGTTTCCTTTAAGATTACTCCCATACTCTGTTTTGCCCCTCTGAATCGGTCTCTATTTTTCCCGTTGCAAGGGCCAAAGGTCTTTCCAATCCTCTGGTCTTTGCTTTTCTGGCCAATTTGGATGTGCCTTCCTCAGGTTTAATACTCTCCCTAATTTCCCTTGTTAACCAGGGCGTTACACGGTTCCTGTTTTAATTTCATTCCAGAAATTAATACATTTTGCTGTTTGTCTGTTTTAATGTTTGTCATTGCCTAACCACTACCATCCCTTTAAATAACAATCCCCAAATTATCATGGTCAGCTTGTATCTCACACCATCATAGTTTCTGTTATGTAAATTCAGGGCCACAGTCTCAGAAACAATGAGATCCCTCTCCATCTTAATGAAGAATTTTACCCTCTTGTCGTCACTCTTTCTGAACGGCCTACATAAAACTAGAATCACAGAGTCATAGAGATGCAGAGCATGGAAACAGACCCTTCAGCATACCAAACACCTTCTTCACTATCCTATCTACCTGCAACTCCACTTTCAAGGAGCTATGAACCTGCACTCCAAGTCTCTTTGTTCAGCCACACTCCCTAGGACCTTATCATTAAGTGTATAGGTCCTGCTAAGATTTGCTTTCCCAAAATGCAGCACCTCACATTTATCTAAATTAAACTCCATCTGCCACTTCTCAGCCCATTGGCCCATCTGATCAAGATCCCATTGTAATCTGAAGAATTCCTGAAGAAGGGCTCATGCCCAAACCGTCAATCCTCCTGCTCCTTGGATGCTGCCGGACCTGCTGCGCTTTTCCAGCAACACATTTTCAGCGCATTGTAATCTGAGGTAACCTTCTTTACTGTCCATGATTTCCCACGCACAAAGCCATGTTGACTACCCCTAATCAGTCTTTGCCTTGCCAAATACATGTACATCCTGCCCCACAGGATTTCCTCCAACAACGTGCCCACCATCGACATCAGGCTCACTGGTCTGTAGTTCCCAGGCTTGTCCTTACCACTTCTCTTAAACAGTGGCACCGCATTAATCAACCTCCAGTCTTCCAGCACCTCACCTGTGACTATTGATGATACAAATATCTCAGCAAGAGGCCCAGCAATTTCTTCCCTAGCTTCCTACAGAGTTCTAGGGTACAACTGTTCAGGTTCTGGGGATTTAGCCACTTTTATGCATTTCAAGACATCCAGCACTTCCTCCTCGGTAATATGGACATTTTACAAAATGTCACCACCTATTTCCCTACATTCTATAACTTCCACGTCCTTTTCCACAGTAAACACTGATGCAAAATACCATTTAGTATCACCCCATCTCCTGCTGCTCCACATAAAGGCTGCCTTGCTGATGTTTGAGGGTCCCTATTCTGTCCCTTGTTACCCTTTTGTCCTTAATGTATCTGTAAAAACCTTTTGGATCCTCCTTAATTTTATTTGCCAAAGCTATCTCATGTTCCCTTTTTGCGCTCCTGATTTCACTTTTCAGTTTACTCCTACTGCCTTTATACTCTTCTAAGGATTCAATCGATCTATCCTGTCTGTACCTGACATATGCTTCCTTCTTTTTCTTAACCAAACCCTCAATTTCTTTCGTCATCCACCATTCCCTATGCTTACCAGCCTTTCCTTTTACACTAACAGGAATATACATTCTCTGGGCTCTCATTACCTCATTTCTGAAGGCTTCCCATTTTCCAGCCGTCCCGTTACCTGCGAACATCTGTGCCCAATCAGTGTTCGAAAGTTCTTGCCTAATACCGTCAAAATTCACCTTCCTCCAACTTGGAACTTCAGCTTTTAGATCTGGTCTATCTCTTTCCATCACTCTTAAAACTAATGGAATTATGTTCGCTGGCCCCAAAGTGTTCCCCCACTGACACCTCAGTCACCTGTCCTGTCTTATTTCCCAAGAGTAGGTCAAGTTTTGCACCTTCTCCAGTAGGTACAACCACATACTGAATCAGAAAATTTTCTTGTACACAATTAACAAATTCCTCTCCATCTAATCACTTAACCTGATGGCAGTCCCAGTCTCTGTTTGGAAAGTTAAAATCCCCTCCCATAACCACTCTATTATTCTTACAGATAACTGAGATCTCCTTACAAATTTGTTTCTCAATTTCCCTCTGATTATTAAGGGGTTTATAATACAATCTCAATAAGGTGATCATCCCTTTCTTATTTCTCAGTTCCACCCAAATAGCTTCCCTGAATGTATTTCTGGGAATATTCTCCCTCAGTACAGCTGTAATGCTATCTCTTATCAAAAAGGCCACTTTCTCCCTCCTCTCTTACCTCCCTTTTTATCCTTCCTGTTACATTTGTATCCTGGAAAATTAAGCTGCCAGTCCTGTCCATCCCTGAGCCATGTTTCTGTAATTGCTGTGATATCCCAGTCCCATGTTCCTAACCATGTCCTGAGTTCATCTGCTTTCCCTGTTAGGCCTCTTGCATTGAAATAAATGCAGTTCAATTTATCAGTCCTACCTTGTTCTCTGCTTGTTCCTGCCTGCCCTGACTGTTTGACTCACCTTTGATCTCAACTGTACCAGTCTCAGATTGAAATCTTTCCTCACTATCTCCCTGGGTCCCACCCCTTCACCATACTAGTTTAAATCCTCCCGAGCAGCTCTAGCAAATCCTTCTGCCAGTATATTTGTCCCCTTCCAATTTAGGTGCAATCCGCCCTTCTTGTACAGGTCACCTCTACCCCAAAAGTGCTTCCAATGATCCAAAAATGTGAATCCTTCTCCCATACACCAGCTCCTCAGCCATGCATTCATCTGCTCTAACCTCCTATTCCTGCCCTCACTCGCATGGAGCACTGGGAGTAATCCAGATATTATTACTCTCGAGGACCTTCTTTTTAAATTCTTGCCTAACTCTGTAATCTCCCTTCAGGATCTCAACCTTTTCCCTTCCTGTGTCGTTGGTTCCAATGTGTACAATGACCTCCTGCTGGCCCCTCTCCCCCTGCAGAACATTCTGCACCCTCTCCGAGGCATCCTTGATCCTGGCCCCAGGGAAGCAAAGCACCGTTCTGATTATTTTGCTGCTGGCCACAGAAACGTCTGTCTGCAGCTCGGACTAGCGAGTCCCCTAAGACAATCGATGGCTTGGAACCTGACATACCTCCCATTACATTCGAGCCAATCTCAATACCAGAAACTTGGCTGTTTGTGCTACGTTCCCCTGAGAATCCATCACACTCACATTTTCCGAAACAGCGTACTTGTTTGAATTGGGGATATCCACAGAAGACTCCTGCACTACCTGCCTACCCCTGTTACCTTTCCTGAACCCATCTTTGTGACTGTATCTGAGATTTTTCCCCTTCCTATAACTGCCATTCATCACATCCTCTCGTTCTTGTAAATTCCTCATTGCCTCTAACTGCCTCTCCAACCGATCCATTCGATCTGATAAGATTCACAACCAATGGCTTTTATTGCAGCTATAATTCTCAGTAACCCATAACCTCTCCCTCAACTCCCACATCCGACAAGAAGAGCATATCACTCTACTAAGGGCCATTTTTGTTTCTTTCAAGCTGCAGACTCAGAAAATAGCACTGTCTTATTCCTCTACAAAACACTGCTCCAGGTTAAATTAATATCTATGGCTTATATGTTAAGTTTCATCAAGAGACATAGCTCAATAAAACATATAATCAAGAAAGAATCCACTCTACACATTACTGCAGACTTCTTTTAAGGCCACTCTTAAAACATCCCCTTATCTGTTTCTGTGCTATCACCTCTCCCAACAGGTTCCTCCAAAATCAGTTGTGAATTTCACTGTTTTTTATATTTTCCCAGAGACACCTCACTGTCCACGATACATAGATTCATCAGCAAAGGCAGTAACTGCTAACTCTGTCAGTTAGCAATGTGGGTTTCTTTCTTTCTCTCTCTCTCTCTCTCTTTCTCTCTCTCTCTCTCTCTCTTCTGCACTGACCTCACCATGTGCTTCCTTTCTCTGTTTTTCTCCCTTTTTAAAGTGCTGTTGTTTTGACTTTTCTCCAAAGTTCCAAAACAATGCAACAGCATTTAAAACAGAAATTGCTGCTCCTGGAATTCGAGGGAATCACCTCTAATACCTAAAACACCTCAAAAAAGGAGCAGCTGTTACAGCCAGATATTTTTCCCATACTCCATCTTGGATTACCCAGAATCACTAAATTTTCAATTATTCCTTCCTGATTACACAAACCCAGTCAGGGATGGCCTTTTCTCTCGTTGGTACCTCAAAGTATTGATTCATAAAACTAACCCGTACACCACCAAGAGTTCCTCCTCTCTGCTGTTTCTAATGATTTGATTTGCCCAATCTATATGCAGATTGAAATAGCCCATAATTACAACATTACCTGTATTAGTTGTGTCTCTAATTTCCTTTTTAATGCCTTGCCCAACATTACTACCACAGTTTGGGGGTTGATATTCCAACTCCCACTACCATTCCCTGCCCCCCTGGTGTTTCTAAACCCATGCAGATTCGACTTCACAAGAGCTATTCTCGGGCAGCACAGTGACACAGTGGGGAGCACTGCTGCCTCAAAGTGTCAGGGACCCAGTTTCAATTCTAGCCTTTGGGTGACTGTCTGTGTAGAGTTTGGATGTTCTCCCAGTGTCTATGTGGGTTTATGCCAGGCGCTATCCAAGGATGTGCAGGTTAGGTGGATTGGCCATGCTAAAAACATTGCCTTACAGTGCCCAGGGATGGGCAGGCTCGGTGGGTTAGCCGTGGCAAATGTGAACTGACTGGGATAGGGTGGGATGCTTTTCACAAGGTTAGTGCAGACTTGATGGGATGAATGGCCTCTATCTGCACTGTCACAGGCCGATTATAATATCTTTCTTCACAATCACAATTTCCCTTTTAATCAGCCGTGTTACTGTCCCTTTTCTTTTTGTCTGTCCTTTATAAAATCTGAAAACTTGTGGTAATTCAGGTCCTATTCCTGGTCACCTTGCAGCCACATCTCTGTAATACCCGCTATATCATATCCACTCTGATCTATTTGTGTGACAAATTTATCTGTTTTATTGAGAATGATTGTACATTAAGGCACAAGGCCTTAAGGCTTCCATAGTTCTGTTCACTGTGGCCCTGCTCAATTCTAGCCCTTGTAATCTGTGCCCAGCATCATTCTAACCTCCCATTCTCTTTTCTGATTTAATCCGTATTTCACTGTCATCTATCTCCCTGTATAGAGTTTCATCCCCTTGGCGTATTAGTATAAATCTTCCTGACTGCACTCACCAATATATTCCCGAGTTCCAGTCCTGTCTAGGTACTACACATCCAGGTTGTCATTATGACACCTCCCCCAGAAAAGGGCCCAATGCTCCAGCAAACTGAAACCCTTTCCCATGTACCATCTTTCCAGTCTGATATAACCTGCTATTTCTACTCTGATATGCACAGAGCATTGGCAGTAATCCTGAGATCACTGTTTTTGAGGTCCTACTTTATAACTTCCTTCCTAAATCCCTGTATTCTGTTTTTAGGACATCATCCCTTGTCTTACCCATGTCATCGGCACCAATGTCTACCACGGCCACTGGCCGTTCACCCTCTCACTTCAGAATGTCCTGCAGCCACACTGAGACATCCTTCACCCGAGCAGCCGGGATGCAACATACCGTCCTGGAGTCTGGTTTACAGCCACAGGACCATCTATCTGTTCCCCTTATTACTGAATCACCTCTGACAACAACCCTGCTCATTTTCCTCCAGGGGGTAGGCCTCCAAATCCTCAAATCATAGAAACTCGACAGTGTGGAAACAGGCCATTTTGTCCAACAAGTCCACACTGACCCTCCGAAGAGTAACCCAGCCAGACCATTCCCCTCCCTATTGGTCTCCATTTACTCCTCACTAATGCACCTAACCAACACATCCCTGAACACTTTAGCATGGCCAATTCCCCAAACCTGCATATCTTTGGACTGTGGAGGAAACCAGAGCACCTGGAGGGGACCCACATAGACACAGGGCGAATGTGCAAACTCCACACAGAGAGTCGCCCGAGGCTGGAATTGAACCCAGGGCCTTGGAACTGTGAGTCAGCAGTGCTAACCACTGAGCCACTGTGCCACTCTGAACTGTGTGAGGGACAGACTCTGGGAGTGGAGTCAGCACTGGACCCCGTGGGGGAGGGGCACGGAGCAGTGAGTACAAATGTTGGCCACTGGGATAAAGGTACAGGGTCCAGTGTTGGCTCCACTCCCCATGCCCCTTCCCCACAGGGCCCAGTGTTGGCTCCACTCCCTGAGCCCCTCCCCCACAGGGCCCAGTGTTGGCTCCACTCTCCGTGCCCCTCCCCCACAGGGCCCAGTGTTGGCTCCACTCTCCATGCCCCTCCCCCACAGGGTCCAGTATTGGCTCCACTCCCTGAACCCCTCCCCCACAGGGCCCAGTGTTGGCTCCACTCTCCATGCCCCTCCCCTACAGGGCCCAGTGTTGGCTCCACTCCCCGTGCCCCTACCCCACAGGGCCCAGTGTTGGCTCCACTCTCCATGCCCCTCCCCACAGGGCCCAATGTTGGCTCCACCCCCTGTGCTCCTCCCCCACAGGGCCCAATGTTGGCTCCACCCCCTGTGCTCCTCCCCCACAGGGCCCAATGTTGGCTCCATCCCCTGTGCTCCTCCCCCACAGGGCCCAATGTTGGCTCCACCCCCTGTGCTCCTCTCCCACAGAGCCCAGTGTTGGCTCCACTCCCCATGCCCCTCCCCCACAGTGTTGGCTCCACTCCTTGTGCCCCTCCACCACAGGGTCCAGTGCTGACTCCCCACAACATCCTCCTCCTCAACAGGATCCAGTGCTGACTCCAGTCCTTGTCCCCCTCCCCCAAAGGGCCCAGTGCAAACTCCACTCCATGTGCCCCTCCCCGACAGGACACAGTGCTGACTCCACTCCTTGTCCCCCTTCCCCCAGAGGGTCCAGTGCTGACTACAATCCCCATGCTCCTCCCACACAGGGGCTGGCACTGACACCCCATGCCATCCTGCTCTAAGGTTGTCACTGGGGTAAAGCAGTCTGAACTGTTTGGTGGAATGCCCAGCACTAGAGGAAGAAACCAATGACCTTCTCCAGTCTGCCAGTATAAGTCCCCTCATCTTCTCTCAAATATCTCATACTCACGCTGTGCTCACTCTGGGTCCCCAATCAAGTTTCCCTGCCATCGGGCTTGTTGGTGAGTTTGGTGAGATGGCAGTCTGACTGTTAATGAGCTGGTCTGGGTTATGAACCTGGTGTTTAACCATCAATACTGAGCATCAGTTGGTAACTCCCCGCTGCCTAGTGAGAAACTTGCCATGCCGCTTGTGAAAAGATGGTGTGAGTTGCTCCTGATGTCGAGATGGGCATCACTGCACATGTCACCCAATTCTGTCACACAGCTCACCATAACTCTCGCTGCTCAGACCCCGATACGATGCTGCCCATTACATTTGGTCCCCACATCCACATCATTGGTTTAGATTGTGAACAGCAGTGATGCAAACACTGATCCTTGTGGGATCTCACTGGACACAGGCTGCCATCTTCAGAGTGACCCATTTATTCCAACTCTGTTTTCTGTCTGGTTACCAATTCCCAATCCCCACAGCAGGACCTTTCTCCCAGTCCCTGGTGCTCGAAGTGTGTTTCCCAACCTCCTGCTTGGGGCCTTATGAAAATCCAAATACATCCCATCCTCCTGTTCTCCATTATCTACGTTACAAGTAATAGCTTCAAAAATCTCCAACAGATTTGTCAAACATGATTTCCCTTTCACACATCTGTGTGGACCCTGTCCAAACAAATGTTATTTTCGAAGTATTCAGTTATCACAAACTTGCAAATCAATTCTCTTACTTTCGCTCCTCCTGGTCTAACGCTAACAGGTTTGTAGTTTTCTGTTTTCTCTCTTTCTCCCTTCTTCATTGTTGGGGAATATATTTCTGAGTGGTTTCAGCTACTGCTTGAATAACAGTGGTGAGGACTGTGGGAATGATGGTGTCGGGGAAAGGTTACTAGACGAGTCATCCAGAGGTCTCAGTCAATGCAGGATGTGGGTTTAAATCCCAGGGCAGATGTGAAAATTAAATCCAATTACCGAACAAATACATTTGGAGCCAAAAGCACGTCCCAGTAATGGTGACCATGGAACTATCAGGTTGTCACTAATGCTGTTCAGGGAAGGAAATCTCCCATCATTCCCCAGTCTGGCTGATATGTGACTCCACATTGGCTCATGTGAAATGGCCCAGTAAGGTGAACCAAACAGCCCCTCCATTGTAATGACTGTGCACAGGAAGGGGAAATGGTGAACCAGGAAGAGCAGTCCATCACACACAGTACAGGAAGTTTCCCACAATTTGGACAATGACAGATATGCCCTGACAAAGGACAGAAAGTGCTGGGCAGATCCATCCCAACTAATTCCCACCCGATCAGTCTGCTCTCAATCATCTGTGAAAGTGATGGTCAAGGTGTTAATGTCGATATCAGCCGGCATTTGCAAAAGGAATAGACAAACAGGCTGGGTCAGACAGATTATTAATCAGTCAGGAATCAAGGGTATCAGGGAAAAGGCAGGAAAGTGGAGTTGAGGATTATCAGACCAGCCATGATCACATTGAATAGTGGAGCAGACTTGATGGGCTGAATGGCTTCCCTTCGCTCCTCCATCTTATGGTCTTAGTTTAACCACAAAACATGAGTCAAATAAGAGATGAGCCATCACCAACCCAGTGCCAAGGGGCGGCTCCACACGGAAACAGATGAGAACGAGCTGCTCCTTTTTGGCTGGAGAATGGAAGAATGGTGACACCAGAAAAAGTAATGGCAAAACTTTAAGGAGCTGGAGGAAAATACCCCGTGTTTCTGAAACACTGGAAATTGCAAATGGTGGTGCATATCCCAACCCAAATTACTGAGTGCAGTGGGATGTCCAGTGGGCACCCCCCTGTGTACTAAAGTGGAACAGGCCGGATTGTTCAGTTTGTGATGAAAGGTGTGTGACGACGGAGCTTAAAGATGACCAAGGTCAGTCTTTCTGGAACCATGATTTAAATCCAGGATGTGCCTCCTGGGGAGTCAAGTTTGTTTGAACTGAGATGGGCAGAGGGGTTTTATGAGTGGAAAGAGAAAATGTGAAGCTATTAGCTGACTATACCTCTTACGCTCACATCCAAATCATTTATATAAATGATGAAAAGTAGTGGGCCCAGCACCGATCCTTACGGCACTCCACTGGTCACAGGCCTCCAGTCCGAAAAACAACCCTCCATCACCACCCCTTGTCTTCTGTCTTTCAGCCAGTTCTGTATCCAAATAACAAGTTCTCCCTGTATTCCATGAGATCAAACCTTGCTAACTAGTCTCCCATGGAGAACTTTGTCGAATTCCTTACTGAAGTCCATATGGATCACATCTACTGCTCTGCCCTCATCAATCCTCTTTGTTACTTCTTCAAAAAACTCAATCAAGTTTGTGTGACATGATTTCCCATGCACAAGGCCATGTTGAGTATCCCTAATCAGTCATTGCCTTTCCAAATACATGTACATCCTGTCCCTCAGGATTCCCTCTCACCCATTCCCACCACCGATGTCAGGCTCACCGGTCTATAGTTCCCTGGCTTGTCCTTACCACCCTTCTTAAACAGTGGCACCACATTAGCCAACATCTGGCACCTCACCTGTGACTATTGATGGCACAAATATCTCAGGAAGAGGCCCAGTTATCACTTCCCTAGCTTCCCACAGAGCTCTAGGGTACACCTGATCAGGTCCTGGGGATTTATCCACCTTTATGTGTTCCAAGACATCCAGCACTTCCTTCTCTGTAATATGGACTTTTTTCAAGATGTCACCATATATTTCCCAACATTCTATATCTTCCATATCCTTTTCCACGGTAAGTACTGATGCAAAATACTCCTTTACTATCTGCCCCATCTCCTGCGGCTCTACACAAACGCTTCCTTGGTGATTTTTAAGGGATCCAATTCTCTCACTAGTTCCCCTTTGTTTCTTAACATTTTTGTAAAAACCCTTTGGATTCTCCTTAACTCTATTTGCCAAAGCTATCTCATGTCCCCTTTTTGCCCTCCTGATTTCCCTCATAAGTTTACTCCTATTGCCTTTATACTCTTCTGATAATTCACTTGATCTATCCTGCCTCTCCCTGACATATGCTTCCTTCTTTTTCTATACCAAACTCTCAATTTCTTTAGTCATCCACCATTCCCTATACTTACCAGCCTTTCCTTTCACCCGAACAGGAATATACTTTCTCTGGATTCTCGTTATCTCATTTCTGAAGGCTTCCCATTTTCCAGCCGTCCCTTTACCTGCGAACATCTGTGCCCAATCAGCTTTTGAAAGTTCTTGCCTAATACCATCAAAATTGGCCTTTCTCCAATTTAGAACTTCAACTTTTAGATCTGGTCTATCCTTTTACATCACTATTTTAAATCTAGTAGAATTACGGTCGCTGGCCCCAAAGTGCCCCACCCCCCACTGACACCTTAGTCACCTGCCCTGCCTTATTTCCCAAGAGTAGGTCAAGTTTTGTACCATCCCTAGTAGGTACATCCGCACACTGAATCAGAAATTTTTCTTGTAAACACTTAACAAACTCCTCTCCATCTAAACCTTCAACATTATGGCAGTCCCACTCTATGTTTGGAAATTTAAAATCCCCTCCCATAACCACCCTATTATTCTTACAGATAACTGAGATCTCCTTACAATTTTGTTTTTCAATTTCCCTCTGACGATTAAGGGGTCGATAATACAATCCTAATAAGGTGATCATCCCTTTCTTATTTCTCACTTCCACACAAATATCTTACGTGGATGTATTTCCAGGAATATCCTCCCTCAGTACAGCTATAGTGCTATCCCTCATCAAAAATGCCACTCCCCCTCCTCTCTTGCCTCCCTTTATGTCCTTCCTGTAGCATTTGTATTCTGGAACATTAAGCTGCCAGTCCTGTCCATCCCTGAGCCACGTTTCTGTAATTGCTACAATATTCCAGACCCATGTTCCTAATCTGCCCTGAATTCATCTGCCTTCCCTGTTAGGCCTCTTGCATTGAAATAAATGTAGTTTAATTAATCAGTCCTACCTTGTTCCTGCCTGTCCTGACTAATTGACTCGCTTTTGTTCTCAACTGTACCAATCTCAGATTGACGTCTTTCCTCACTGGGTCCCAACTCCACCTTAAAATTAGATCACATGGGATTCAGGGTGAACTTGTCAATTGGATACAAGATTGGCTTCATGGTAGGAGACAGAGAGTGGTGGTGGAGGGTTGTATGTCAGACTGGAGGTCTGTAACCAGCAGTGTTCCACAGAGATCAGCACTGGGCCCACTGTTATTTGTCATTGATATAAATGATTTAGATGAGAATATAAGAGGCAGGGCCAGTAAATTTGCAGATGACACCAAAATTGGTGGTGTTGGAGACAGTGATGACGATTATCTGAGATTACAAATGGATCTTGATCAATTAGGCCAATGGGCTGAGATGTGGCAGATGGAGTTTAATTTGAATAAATGTCAGGGATTGCATTTTGGTAAAACAAACAGAGGCAGGACCTACACAGTTAATGGTCGGGCCTGAGGGAATGTTGTAGAACAGAGAAACCTCAGGGTTCAGGTACATAGTTCATTGAAAGTTGTGTCACAGGTAGACGGGGTGGGAATGAAGGTGTTTGGCACCTTTATTGCTGAGACCATTGAGTAAAACAGTTGGGATGTCATGGTGTGATTGTACAGGACATTGGTGTGGCCAATTTTGGAGTAGTTACACAATCCTTTTTCCAAAATCCTTGGGGCCAGCTGTTTATCGGAATTTGGGGGAATTTTTCGGATTCGGAATAAATGACATTTTCACAGGGAAATGAGAAAAGTATTACCTAACAGCAGATGCACGTGTGAATAGTACAAGCACTGAGACACAATTGATGCCTGTCAGTGCTGGGCCACACCACCATGTCACATCTGAGTGACGCGAATCGAGTGGGTCACCTGTACACACGCCAAAATGGCGCTCCACACTCCAGAAAAACAATTTCGGATTTTGGAGCTTTTGGAGTTTTGAATTTTGGATAAAGGCTTGTGTACCTGTACTGTGTACAGTTCTGGTTCCCCTGCTATAGGAAGGATATGGTTGAATTGGAGAGGATGTAGAAAAGGTTCACAAAATGGTATAAGGAATGGAGGGGTTGAGTTATAAGGAGTGGCTGGATAAGCTACAAGGCTTTTTTCACTGGAGCATAGGAGGTTAAAGAGTGCGCTTCGAACACAGAACACAGAACAGTACAGCACAGTACAGGCCCTTCAGCTCACGATGTTGTGCTGAGCATTTACTTTAATCTAAGATCAATCTAACCTACACACCCCTCAGTTTACTGCCATCCATGTGCTTGTCCAGCAGTCGCTTAAACATCCCTAATGTCTCTGACTCTACTACCACCACTGGCAGTGCATTCCACGCACCCACCACTCTCTGGGTAAAGAACCTGCCTCTGACATCACCCCAATACCTTCCTCCAATCACCTTAAAATTATGATCCCTTGTGACAGCCATTACTGCCCTGGGGAAAAGTCTCAGGCTATCTATTCTATCTATGTCTCCCATTCCCTTGTACACCTCTATCAAGTCACCTCTCTCTCTTCCTCTCTCCAGTGTAAAAAGCCCAAGCTCACTCAACCTCTCTTCATAATACAAGTCCTCCAATCCAGGCAGCATCCTGGTAAATCTCCTCTGCACCTTCTCTAAAGCATCTACATCCTTCCCCTAATGAGGTGACCAGAATTAGACACATTATTCCAAGTGTGGTCTAACCAGGGTCCTATGGAGCTGCAGCAAAACCTCCTGGCTCTTAAACTCAATCCCCCTGTTAATGAAAACCAAAACACCATCCACCTTCTTAACAACCCGATCAAGTTGGCAGCAACTTTGAGGGACGTATGTCCATGGGCCCCAACATCCCACTGTTCCTCCACTCTGCCCACAATCCTGGCTTTAAGCCAAAAGCTAATATCACCCGCACTGTCTGTGTCCTCATTGCATCCGGTGATCTCCCCTCCACTGCCTCCAAACTCATAGTCCCCCAGCCCCACACTGCCCGGTTCGACCTGCTCTCCAAGGTCCATAAGCCCAACTACCCCGACCGACCCATCGTCTTGGCATGCTCCTGCCTCAATGACCTCATCTCGTCTTACCTCAACTCCATCCTCTGCCCCTCAGTTCAGGCACTTCCCACCTCCATCTGCGACACCAACCACGCTCTCCATCTCTTCAGCAACTTCCAGTTCCCTGGCCCCCAGTGCTATCTCTTCACTATCGACGTGCAGTCCTTATACATGTTAATATCTTACAAGGATGGCCTCCAGGCCCTTTGCTTCTTCCTCTCCAACAGACCCATCCCGTCCCCCTCCACCAATGCCCTCCTCTGTCTCGCCAAACTGGTCCTCATCCTCAATAACTTTTCCTTTAACTCCTCCCATTTCCTCCAAATCCAAGAGGTGGCCATGGGTATCCACATGGGCCCCAGCTATGCCTGCTCTTTGTTGGCTATATCGAACAGTCCCTCTGCAGCGCCTACATAGGCAATGTATCCCAACTCTTCTGCCGTTATATCAATGACTGCATCGGTGCAACGTCCTGCCCCCAGACTGAACTGGAGCAGTTCATCGACTTCGCCCGCAAGTTCCATCCTGCTCTCAAATTCACTTGGTCCATCTTGGACACCTCCCTCCCATTTCTTGACCTCACCGTTTCCATCTCCGGCGAGTCACCAGATGGATGTTTACTACAAACCCACAGATTCCAATAACTCCCTGACCACACCTCTTCCCACACAGTATCCTGCAAGAACTCCATCCCATTCTCCCAATTCCTCCACCTCTGCCGCATCTACTCGGACGAGGAAACTTTCCACTCGTGAATATCCCAGATATCCACCTATTTCGAGCAACATGCATTTCCTCCCTCTGTCATCCAAACCGCTCTCCACCGCACCACCTTCATTCACCATTCCACTACTCCAAACCCCCGCACTTCCCAACGCAATAAAGGCTGGGTCCCCCTTGTACTCACCTACCACCCCAATAGTCTCCGCATCTAACGCATCATCCTTAAACGCTTCCGCCAACTCCAATTAGACCCCACCACCAAGACCATCTTCCAGTCCCCACCCCTCTCTGCCTTCCGCAAGGACCATTCCCTTCGACAATCCTTGGTTTGCGCCACTCTCCCCACCAACCCCCTCGAGCCACCAAGTACCTTCCCTGGTAACCGGAAAAGATACAGAGCCTGCAGGTACACCAGCCGGTCACCTCCATCCAGGGCCCCAAACAGTCCTTCCAGGTGAGACTGAGGTTCACCTGCCTCTCTTCCAACCTCGTTTACTGCATCAGGTGCTCCCGATGTTGTCTTAGGGAATGGTTCATCGAACATCGCAGCTGGGTCCACAGGGACCGACCGGACCTCCCACTCATCCCCCAATTTAATTCCCCTTTCCACTCCCTTTCTGACATGACCATCCTTGGCATCCCCCATTGCCTCAATGAAACACACTGCAAATTGGAGGAACAACACCCCATCTTCCACCTGGGCAGCCTACAGCCCAGATGACTCAATATTGGGTTCTCCAATTTCAAATAACCTCCCTTTCCATCCCCCAACTCCCTTCCCAGCCCCTCCCCCTCCCTTCCACTGCTCCCTGCCACCAATTGGATTCATTCCTCCCATTGACCAACCAGGTCGTTCCCTCTACCTGTCTTCACCTAACCCTACTTTACAACCTTACACCCCCCACCCGTTTTATCTGCAGCCCCCCCCCCCCACACCCAGCCCCAGTCCTGAAGAAGGGTTACACCCAAAACATCAGCTTCTCCACCTCCTGATGCTGCCTGCCTTGCTGTGTTCTACTTCCAGCCTCCTCCTGTCTACCTTGGATTCCAGCATCCAGTATAGCATTTGTTTTGGCATTAACCCTGTATTCAACATCCAAATGTGACCTTCCTAAATGAATCACTTCTTATTTAACCAGGTTTAACTCCATCTGCCACTTCTCAGCCCAGCTCTGCATCCTGTCAGTGTCTCGTTGTAGTCTGTAACAGCCCTCGCCACGATCCACGACATCACCGACCTTTGTGTCACTGGCAAACTTACTAACCCATCCTTCCACTTCTTCATCCAAGTCACTTATAAAAACTACAAAGGGCAGACGCCCAAGAGCAGATCCTTGTGGGACACCACTGGTCACCGAGCTCCAGGAGGAATACTTTCCATCCACGACCACTCACTGTCTTCTTTCGGCCAGCCAATTCTGTATCCAGACAGCCAAAATTCCCGATTTCCCATACCTCCTAACATTCTGAATGAGCCTACCATGGGGAACCTGATCAAATGCCTTACTGAAATCCATTTACGGCACATCCACTGCTCAACGTTCGTCAACTTGTCTCATCACATCCTCAGAGATCTCAATAAGGCCAGTGAGGCATGACCTGCCCCTCACAAAGCCATGCTGACTGTGTTTAATCAAATAGTGTCTTTCCAAATGGTCATAAATCCTGTCTCTCAGAATCCTTTCCAGCACCTTGCTGGAAAGCCTTGGGGGGAAGGATTAGGGAAAACCCAGAGGCGGTCTACACTTACGTGAGGAACAAGAGAATGATCAGCGAGAGGGTAGGGCCGATCAGGGATAGTGGAGGGAACTTGTGCCTGGAGTCTGAAGAGGTAGGGAAAGCCGTAACTGAGTTTTTTGCTTCAGTATTCACTAGAGAGAGGGACCTCGGTGATAATGAGAACATTGTGGACCAGGTTAATAAGCTTGAACAGATTGACATTAAGGAAATAGAAGTGCTGGAAATTCTGGGAAGCATCAAGTTAGATAAGTCCCCAGGGCCAGACCAGATATATCTGAGGTTACTACAGGAAGTGAGGAATGAGATTACTACACCTCTGGTGATGATCTTTGCATCCTCACTCTCCATGGGAGTAGTACAGGCTAATTGGAGGGAGGAGAATACCTGAAGGTGCTGGGAATGTGATTCAGAGGAGCCGAGGCGTGTGCTAGAACCTGGAAGGTGTGGGTCACTGTGATGTGACTGAAACTGGGATGGGGAAGTGACATTCCCTCTCCATTGGAGTTAAGGAGCTGGTCACCAGCTGGGAGATGCTTCTTCATTTCTCAATGTGCTGTCACTTTGGCCCATACTCCACTCCTGGACAGTGGGGGTCACTCAAAACATCTTCCACTTTGTCTGGAGTTCAACCACGGGCCATGTCTGTGGGGACACAGCCGTAGGGAATGTACCCAACACCCGCCTCAGCCCAATATAAAACACAGATCTGTGGATACTGGGAATCTGAAAGAAAACAGGCAAGTGTTGGAGAAACTCAGTAGATCTGGCAACATGGACAGAGAGAAAAACAGAGTTAATGTTTCCAGTCCAGTGATCCTTCTTCAGAATTGCTGAGTTTCTCCAGCACTTTGTGTTGTGTTTCTGATTTCCAGCACCCACCGTTCTTTGTTCCATATTACTGTGGTTTATCAGGTCAGGTTTCACTCTGAGATCTGATGTGTCCAGTATCACCATCAGCTGGGATTGGGACACAATTAAAGTTACCTGGGCCTTGGGCGTTCTGTATATCCAGAAGGTTCCCATTTGGTTTGACTGGAGTTGATCTTGTTCTGATCCCAGCTGGAGGAGAGAGGGTACTCCCTGTCAGACCCACCCTGTCCACCCAGAGTCTCACTGCCTCTGCATATTGCTCTCACCGTGGTTCAGGTGAGGAACAGACCATCACCAGCTCCTTGTGGGATGTGCCTCAGTGGGAACAGATAAACTCATCGTCCGGGAATGACTTTATCGGCTAACAGCCTGAAGTGGAGCCAAATGTGGACAGGACTGACACCCCCTTCAAGGCCCCTCATTTCCTTACCTTGTCTGACTGTTCCCAGTCTATCGCCACTCCCTATCCCACCTCTGCCCTCCCCTGAATTCCTTTTGTATCCCTCCACCCCCTTGACCCCATTCCCCCAGCTCCCCTCACTGCCACAACCTGGCCATTCCCAATGCTCCATGCCAGCTGCCAGCTTTCTGTCTCTCTCCCTTGTGCCGTAACCAAGAGAAAGTGCTGCCCTCAGACCAAACTGCAGAAACCTGCCTCTGTACATCACCGGGAAACTAACGTGAACCGGGCTCACCAGATTCTCACACACTGCTGACTGGGGCTTCAAGGAGGGACTGGGTTTTTATGTTCATGAATATTCATGGGATCCAAATGTAAACCAAGTAGGAAGCCCCACAGTCTGGTGTAATACCTGACAAACTGTAAACACACGGCTTTATCTCGACACCACAACCTGTCATTGGGAAATACAACAATTCACACCCGGCCTAATTCAGCCACACTCCCAGCACATCTCCTCAGTTCATCAGAAAAGCCAGATTAGACAGATAACATTAACTCTGTTTCTCTCTCCACAGATACTGCCAGACCTGCTGAGTTTCTCCAGCACTTTCTGATTTCATTCCATTTCCTGCTCTTGCAGGTTTCATGAGATCCCCACGACATTTCTGCTCTTGCTGTAAACCAAGCAGTCAGTCTGGCCGACTGTCACTCGGGAGGCTGGACAGAATGATGGAAATGGCTCCCTCCAGGGAAGATCATGAGGAGCTCCACCTCCCCAGCCTTGTCAGGTCGGCCTGGGCAGCCTACAGCCCAAAGGACTTAACACTGAGTTCCCCAATTTCCAATAACCTTCCCACCCATTCCCCCATCTCCCTTACCAGCCCCACCCCCTCCCTTCCATTCCACCCACTGACCCTTCCTTCCAGCTCCCAACTGGACCTATCCCTCCCATCGACCAACCAGGTCGTACCCACTACCCGTGTTCACCAATCACTGCCTCACCATTCTGCTGCTCTTCCAACCCTTCCCCTCCCCTTTCTTTATCTGCAGCTCCCCCCCGCACCCCCCACCCCTATCCCCAAATCCAGTCCTGATGAAGGGTTAGACCTGAAACATTGACTTCTCCACCTCCTGATGCTGCCGGGCTTGCTGTGTTCTTCCAGCCTCCTGTTTGTCTACTTGGTCAGGTCCTTCACCCCCTGCTGGGCTCCCTGCACCCTCTCCAATTCCCCATTAATATTGAGGCCCCTGTCCCAGCCGTTTACACTGAATAACATCCTGATTGTGGACATACTGCTGTCCACAGGTCTGGATCAATAATATCATCGAATCCCTACAGTGTGGAAACAAGCCATTTACTAACCAGTCCACACGAACCCTCCAAAGAGGATCCCACCCAGACCCATTCCCCTACCCTATTACTGTACATTTTCCCCGATTACTGCACCTCACCTAGATACACGTGAACACTGTGGGGAATTTAGCTTGGCCAATTCACCTAACCTGCACATCTTTGAGCTGTGGGAGGAAACTGGAGCACCCGGAGGAAACCCATGCAGACACTGGGAGAATGTGCAAGCCCCGCACAGACAGTCGCCTGAAGCTGGAATCGAACCTGGGTCCCTGGGGCTGTGAGGCAGCTAATCACTGAGCCACCGTGTCACCTTAATCTCCTGTAGTTCGATGTTTGGTGAATAAACAGATTTATTCTCGCGGTCTCTAGAAGGAGATGGGGTGGGAAAACTCGGATATACTCAGATGATATCATGATGATTGTAAATGTAAGATCTTGTTCACTTGAAGCCCAGGAATTAAAGCCTGCCTTTAGCTGAAGTGAGGAGGAGCCATGTCAGAAATACTGGAGACACAGCAGGTTCCAGATAAAGAGAGAATAATCCCCAGATTCATCCACAAAGGGAATAACAAACAGAAACACTGACAGTCTGGAATCCATATCAATACAGATTCAGAGGGAGTGGGTTCCTTCCATTACCTGGACGGAGGGTTCGTTCTTCAACTGAGTGACAACGGCCCTCGGGTTCCCGAATATAGGTGACGCAAATGGCAAATAAATCTGAACAGGAGTGACCTCCATCCGACCATCAGGGCCCACCTGCACAATGATAATAAGATTGTTTGTAATAGTTTCCAGTGTCTTTTACTGAACAAGCCAGTGACAATGTAACCTTGTTGTTTAATAATTCCATGGTGACAGGTTGAACGAGGCAGAGAGTGGGTTTTAAGGGAGTTGACGATCTGTCACTTCGACCTTCACTCTGAATGAGGGATATGATTTGGAGGAGCTGGTGTTGGACTGTGGTGGACAAAGTTAAAAATCCCACAACACCTAGTTACAGTCCAACAGGTTTATTTGGAAGCACTAACTTTCGGAGCGCTGCTCCTTCATCAGGTGGTTGTGCTGTAGGATCATAAGACAGATCACAAAATGTTGCTCTTAATCTTGTGTCTTACAATCTTATACTCCACAACCACCTGATGAAGGAGCAGCGCCTCTGAACGTTAGAGCTTCCAAATAAACCTGTTGGACTATCATGAGGGGTTGTGGGATTTTTAATTCATGAAGAAAGGACTTGCATTTCTTTAGCAACTGTTATAACCTCAGGATGATTTCAGCATTCCACAGTTCATCAATCCTTCAGGAATTAGACAGAAAATACAGTTTATGGACTTGGAGCCTCCCTGAACCCTCTGGTTTTAATGATGGGGCCCATCTTGGTGTTGGCACTAGGAGCGGGTGCTGTTCCCACACAAGGAAAGGCCCAATGGTGATAGGACCCGGGGGGTGAGGGACATGCTGAATGGGTAAGTGGGAGTGGGTAATGAGGTGCCAATCTCAGTGTCCCCTCACTGAAAGACAGGGCCTGGCACCATCTCAAAAGAACTTTTCATCCTGTGAGCAGAGCGATCTTGTTCATCAGGATCACTTGGTTGATTTCCAACTGCCCTCTGAAATGGCCGAGCAAGCCACTCAGTTGCGTCAATTGCGATAAAGTCTGAGTTGGACAGCAGTGGGTCAGGAAGGCAGCTCACCACCACCTTCTCAAAGGGAATTACCAACGGGCAAGAAATGCTGACCTCGCCAGTGACATCTATGTACCAGGAATAAATTGAAGGAAATAGCTTAGTATGTAAACCTGGCCCATGTTTTCTGTTAACCTGGATCTAAAAAGACAAGTAAATGAGGGAGTTTTGAATATGATGTAAAAATCATTAACTTTTGTCATGACTCTGGGAATAGCAGAGTTTGATTTCCAGTCCATTCCCCCCGTGAGGTGGAACAGCAAAGAGAGTGAGGGGGCATTGAGCTCCTGTGTCACCACTGGGCACACAGAGATTCACAACAGGCAGGGCAGGGCTGGGAGGAGGGGATCTGAAGCCCTTACCCCCTGACTGTTTGTGTTTTCTCAGACAGGACTCCGTGCTCCAGAAGGACACATGCACACACACACACAGACACACACACAGGCACACTTGCACACACACACAGACACACATGCACACACAGACACACACATGCACAAACACACAGACACACATGCACACACAGAGACACACGTACACACACAAAGACACACACGCACGCACACCCACACAGACACACTCGCACACACAAACACACAGACACACACACACACAGACCCTCACACACAGACACACACAGAGGCACACACGCACAGACACAGGCACACGCGCACACACAGACCCACACACACAGACACACACACAAACACATACGCACACACACAGGCAAACATACAGGCACACACGCACAGACACAGGCACACGCGCACAGACACACATGCACACACACACAGACACACATGCTCACACAGACACACACCCGCATACACTTAGACACACACGCACACGCACAGACACACAAACAGACATGCACACACAGACGCACACACAGACACACACACTCACGCACACACACAGACA